>NC_090201.1:26441160-27641160 GCF_033026475.1 Channa argus | reverse complement strand
ACATATACTGCTGGGTGTGGATCCAGGCATGTCGAGGTGGATCATAGAACAAGTGTCACGTTTAGGTTAAGGGAGGACCCAATTGAAGAGACTGTAAGAGGGATCGCAAATAAGGGGCTTTTATTGACAGATGTAAATGGTGAACAGGACCAGCACACAAAAGGAGTTAACTTAAAACAAGAGGGGAACAGAATTACCAGAATAAACACAGCTAGGCTCAGGGGACAAGTTAGACTTGGAAATGAAAGAACAGAGGCTACTGACTAAATAAGGTACAGATAAACGTTGAACCACTGAAGCGGGTAAACACAAGGGTAAGGCTAAGGGGGCTAAGAAATATCAATGGACGAACTAGTGAACAAAGGATAACACGTGATAATGATTAAAGTAAAACGGAGCACAACTTAAACACACTGGAAGGGAACAATACCAAAGTTACAGTGTTGGGGGAACACATACACACAAGGACTAAGGGGTGGCAGGGTGGGTGGCAGGGGTCCGAAGGCGGGCTTGAAGCCCCTCCAGGACGTGACAGGAGACCCAGCAGGGAGCCGAGCAGGTGGCCGGCGGTGACAGGCAGAAGCCCTCCGGGGGCCGGACAGGCGGCCGGCGGCGACGGCAGAAGCCCTCCGGGGGCCGGACAGGCGGCCGGCGGCGACGGCAGAAGCCCTCCGGGGGCCGGACAGGCGGCCGGCGGCAGAAGCGACATAGAGGAGAGCTGGTAGATTGACCAGAAGGAGTGTTGGCTGGCCCGGAACCAGGAACAGAAGCAGGGTCAGGAGTGGGCCGGACCACAGCCGACCCTGAGCCAGGAACTGGAACAGGAGCAAGAGCAGAGCCAGGCCGGACCACGGCCGACCCGGCGCCAGGAACAGGAACCAGAACAGGATCAGAGCCAGGCCGGACCACGGCCGACCCGGCGCCAGGAGCAGGAGCAGAGCATAGACCAGAGTCGAGCCTGGGCGAGGCGGCGAGCAACCCGAAGGCAGGTGCCGTAGCAGGATCGGCATCGGGGCCCGGCGGAGCACTGACCGGTCGAAAGGCAGGCGCCCAAGTAAGATCAGACTCGGGAGCTGGACCTGGGCACATAGAAACAGGACAAACAGAGATGGGAGAAACGGTCGGCGCCGGGGCAGGGAGAGGACCAGGAACCAGACGAGCGGTCGCCACCCTCGGCGCAGCGACAGAAACAGGAAGAGCCAGAGAAGAATCACCAGAGGCGGCGTCGACTCTCCCGGGGGGTTGGACCGAGGTGCCGGCGTCGACTCTCCCGGGGGGTTGGACCGAGGTGCCGGTGTCGACGCGCCCCGGAACAGGAGCTGAGGTGCCGGCGTCGACGCGCCCCGAAACAGTAGCTGGTGGAGTGGTGGCTGACCCAGACCTCTGGACTGGATTGGGGCAAACAGGGACAGGAGCTGAGACAGTGATAGGAGCGGGAACAGCAGAATTGGGTTCAGGGACAGGAGCTGGGACCGTGAGAGGAGCAGGAACAGCAGAATCGGGTTCAGGGACAGGAGCTGGGACCATGAGAGGAGCAGGAACAGCAGAATCGGGTTCAGGGGCAGGAGCTGGGACAGTGACAGGAGCAGGAACAGCAGAATCAGGTTCAGGGGCAGGAGCTGGGACAGTGACAGGAGCAGGATCAGGTCCAGGGGGAACCACAACCTGGACAGGCGAGGGGATTTGGGCCCCCAGCATGGCCCGAAATTCCCTTAGACTGGCCAGATGCATGACAGCAGCCCCCATTTCCCGTAGCCAAGGTCCTCCATACGCTTAACAATAGCACAGCTGGTAGCAGGGTCGTGGAGGGAGGCCTTTAGCTTAGCCTTGAGTACAGTCAGTAGTTTGTCGATTACTTTGAACTCCTCCCTCTTCCTAGCTTCCTGAGCTGACATAGCTCGAGTGCTAGACTCTGAGGTGGTGCTAGAGAGAGGTTCCTGGCTTGGGGTTTCGGAAGAGCTGGCGTGCCGGGCCCTTCGACGTCTTGCTGAGCGTTTCTTATGCATATAGGGTCCGACTACCTGTGGCTCTATGGCAAACTGGTCTGACTTGCTCGGGACTGAGTTGGGGAGAGCGTCAACCGGACATGAAGCCAGCCCTGGATCAAGAGCTGACACCTCAGGTATTGGTAGAGTCGGCTCTACCGGAGACAGAACTGGGACAGGTGGGCAGTAGGCCGGCCTAAGGGGAAGAGGGGAACAGAATTACCACCACCGTTTTACTACCAGTAAAACGGAGCACAACTTAAACACACTGGAAGGGAACAATACCAAAGTTACAGAGTTGGGGGAGCACATACACACAAGGACTAAGGGGAGGCAGTCACAAACAAACTCAACATAAAGCACTGGCAAACTGAAGAGCACACAAGCAAACCTAAACATGAAAAAAACAGGATAAAACAAGCGGAGAAAACTAGGGAATAGACCAAGATACCGAATTAGACAAAAGGCAAACCTCAGACCAAAAACACACAGGAAACATGGAGTCCAGGATACCAAAGTCCAAGATGCTAGAGTCCAGATCTCCCAAGAGTTCAAGAAACATAAGTTTCAAGCTTTACCAAAAGTCCAGAGTCTGCTGTGGGGTTGGTGAGGATAATAATGACAACAAGGAAGACAGTAACCACGATGGCAGAGACCACATTAACAACGACAAGGATCTGGCAGGGGAGGGCAGGGAAGACTGAACTTAAATAGAGGGTGGAACAGGTGCAAACAATGAGGGACAACGAGGGTAAAGCTGGGAGAACAGAACCAGGGACAGGAAGTAAGGAGAAGGGGCCACAAAATAAAAGTCCAGGGACAGGAAGCGCAACAAGATCCTGACAACAAGGGTGTGTCCTGAGTCCCTTGCTGTTAACACTGATGACTCATGGTGCCATTTTTAACCGTAACCACGTCATCAAGTTCGCAGAAGTTACTGCTGTTGTCGACCAACCAACAATGACAATGTCACTATACAGAAAAGAGGTAGAGCAGCTCACAGCCTGGTGCTCAGCACATAATCTTGACCTCAACACCAGTAAGACCAAGGTTATGGTGATAGACTTCAGGAGAAGTTACCAGCAATATCCTCATACTCATCATCAATGACTCAGAGATGGAGAAGTTTTTTGAATACATCTAACAGATGGTCTGAACTCCAGAGACAACACCACAGCCGTCATTAAGAAGGTGCAACAGCACCTTTACCTTCTCTGCAGGCTGAAGAAGGCAGACCTCCCCATCCCAGTCCTGACCATGTTCTACACAGGCACTGTCACCAACTGCATATCTTCTTGGTTTGGCAATAGCACAACTGAGGAGAAACACAAACTCAGTAGGACAGTGAAAACTGCTGAAAGAATCATTGGTATCACATCTGCCACATCTGCAGAACATTTACACGGCGCTGTGTGTGCAGAGCAGACTGCATTATAAAGGACTCCACACATCCGTTGCTTTACAATGTTCATTCCCATTCTCCCACACACCGATGGCAGCGGCTGCCATGCAGGGTGCTCACCTGACCCACTGGGAGCAACTTGGAGTTCAATGTCTTGCCCAAGGACACTTTAACACGTAGCCAGGATTGCGGATTAAAGCACTGACTCTGTGGTCCCTGGACCACTGCCTCACCAACTGAGCTACAGCTGCCCCCCTCATGACATGTTCACACTCATGAAGTCAGGGAAAAGGTACAGAAGAATAGAAGAATAAGAACTACTCAGCTATTAAATAGCTTCCTTCCCACAGCAATGAGGCTGCTAAATCAGAGAATGTGAACTGCACAGATGGACTAGTTTTAAACTGTAAAGCTGTCTTTGAATTTATTTTATTGTTGTCTGAACATTTTGTACTTTTGTGTGTATTTGTTTTTTTTGTTTGCTTTTTTTCTTTCTGAGCATCGGAACGTAAAGATTAAGTCATTATGTTCGCCACAAAACATAATCGTGTTTGCAGTTTAGTTGTTTAGGAACATCATTTTTAATTGACCAGGTTGACACGCTACACTTTGTTTTCTGAGTGAGCTTTGGAATGAGACCCATCCTGACTTACAGGTGAAGCAAAAGTATTTATGACACGGGCTGCGTTGGTTCAGCACATAAGACGTACACAGTTTGTTCTTCCTTCGTCACTACAGAGACACACAGGCTGAATGAAACTGATGATCAGAAACTACAACACTGCTGTTCCAACCTGCTGAGACTCCACACACTGAAGGTGAGTTTGACAAAAAAAAAAAAAAAGCAACTCGTAGAGAGAGCAGCCACGACTGATTGTACTTTGTATGTGCTGTGTTTTCACACTCACTCAGAGACTACATGGCTTCCAGATTAGAGGAGGATCTCTGCTGTCCAGTCTGCCAGCAGGTCTTTAGAGATCCCGTTCTTCTGTCCTGTAGCCACAGCTTCTGTAAAAACTGTGTGAAGAGCTGGTGGAGACAGAAAATAACAAGAGAGTGTCCAGTTTGTAAGAGAAGATCTTCCAGGTCAGATCCACCTTCAAACTTGGTGTTAAAGAACCTGTGTGAGTCCTTCTTAGAGGACAGAGGTCAGAGATCTTCAGAGGGTCTCTGCAGTCTACACTCTGAAAAACTCAAACTCTACTGTTTGGACCCTCAGCAGCCAGAATGTCTCATCTGCAGAGATTCAGAAAAACACAGCAACCACAGCTATATACCCATCGATGAAGCAGCACAGGATCACAGACAGACTCTGCAGAGATTCCTGAAGCCCTTAAAGGACAAACTGGAGCTCTGGAAGAAATTTAAAGTGGACTTTGGTCAAATAGTAGAACACATTAAGGTCCAGGCTCGACACTCAGAGAGGCAGATTCAGGAGCAGTTTAAGAAGCTTCACCAGTTTCTAGAAGAGGAAGAGGAGGCCAGGATGGCTGCACTGTGGGAGGAAGAGAAGCAGAAGAGTCAGATGATGAAGGTGAAGATGGAGGCTCTGAGCAGAGAGATAGCAGCTCTTTCAGAAGCAATAAGAGCCACAGAGGACGAGCTGAGAGCTGAGGACATCTCACTCCTGACCAACTACAAAGCTGCAGTGGACAGAGTCCAGCATTTTCCCCTGATGGAGGATCCAGAGCTGCCTTCAGGAGCTCTGATAGACCAGGCCAAACACCTGGGCAACCTGAGCTTCAACATTTGGGACAAGATGAAGAACGTGGTCTCCTACACTCCTGTGGTTCTGGATCCAAACACTGCAAATCCTCATCTCTACCTGTCTGAAGATCTGACCTGTGTGAAACGCGGAGACAAACAGCAGCTTCCTGACAATCCAGAGAGATTTCAGCCCTGTTATACCTGTGTTCTGGGCTCTAAGGGTTTTAATTCAGGTATTCACAGCTGGGAGGTGGATGTTAGAGATAATACTGTCTGGGAGATGGGTGTGTTGTCAGAATCTATCCAGAGGAAGGGAACCATAAACTCTGGATTATTGGGAATATGGTACAGTGAAAGTAAAAAAATATTAACATGCCCAGTTCCCCGAGTGTATAAGAAATTCAAGAAGATCAGAGTAAATCTGGACATGAACAGAGGAAAGTTGTCATTTTATGATCCTGACACTAACACACACATACACACCTTCACACACACTTCTACTGAGAGGATGTTTCCATACTTTGACAGTCTTGGTAACCACTCACTAAAGATATTACCACTACAACCCTGTGTGACAGTGAAGCAGAGCAGGTTCAGCTCTATCAGTCAGTCAGCTTTAGTGGCCAGTTAGCCATAAAGCACAGAGAACAATAGACCAACATGGACAGAAAGTCAGAAGAGGACCCCCAGCCCTCTGCCAATCACAGTTCTCCCACCACCTCCAAATCCCCCCATCCCCCATCGCCCACAAAAGTGAGAGGGTGGTAGGTACCTGCTGTCATCACACGGAGAACTGAGCAAACAAATCACTGTTAATATAAACAGATCAAAATAAATAATATTTTTATAAGTTCTTTACAGTTTAAATATTTTCACAATTTTGGTCACATAAGGTTTTAGGTTTCACATTAGATTTGTATATTTAACCCCCCCACACACAAATATTGTTATTTGCTTTTGACGATTTGGACTTAAACATTGTAGATTACATAAAATACATTGAATTTACAGTTTCTCATATTCAAAATGGCTTTTAAACTTGAGTTCAGAACCCTTTTAAATCATTTTCCATACCTGCCCCCCTGTTTTGAGCGTGTGCCCTGGTCCACCCTAGGCCACCGCATTAGTAGATTTCTAGATCCACCCGTGCAGACAGTAGGTACAGAGCAGACTAAACACAAACAGTTAGGTGGCAAACACCATTGTTTGGGTTGATAATATATGTGTGTTACTGCAGATGCCAGTTTTAAAAACTACATCAATACTATAAAGTTGCTTTAGTGTCATGGACATTTCCACACTGTTTCCCATCAGCTGTGATTAACTGTTTATTACAGTCATTCTGTGTCTGACGACGTGTTGTAATGTGTAATGTGGATTTAATGACCACACCTCCCCCGATTGTCTTTTTAATTTATTTTACAATTTATTTTCACTGTCTGTAAATTTAGAGGATTGAGACATTCATAGGTTTTGGTATAAAAGCGTTCGTACATCGAAGAGAACATGCAGCTCACCAACACACTGTAAATGCAGAAAATTACAAAACTGAACATGTGCTGCCCACAAAAACATCTTTCATCCAGTCATCATTTGATCATCTAACCCTCTGTTTCCCCATCTTTGTCCATGTCCATGCTGCATTCACACTTCAACCCTCCAAGCTTTCAGGATCCCACCATTATCTTTGAGCTCCCCTCCTCTTTTTCTCTATACATTTATTTGTCACCACTGTATGCTATTAATTTTGTGTCCTACCAACCTGCATAATGTTTTGTTGTTGTTTTGTTTTTGTTTTGTTGTTGCTTTTTGTTGTTGTTTTGTTGTTGCTCTGTTCTTTTCTCTCTTCACTTTCCACTCACCCCAACCCGGTCAAGGCAGTTGTCCGTCCACCCTGAGCCTGGTTCTGCTGGAGGTTTCTTCTGTTAAAGGGAGTTTTTCCTCTCCACTGTTGCCTATGGCTTGTTCCAGGGGGATTTGTTGGGCTGCATCTACATACTTGTGTAGTCTGGACTTTATTCTGTAAAGTGCCTTGAGATGACTTTGTTGTAAATTGGTGCTATATAAATAAAGTTGAATTGAATTGAATTTGTCAAGGCATCAAGTCTCTGGGGGATTGCTCCTGGCTACTTTTGTTTGGACCTACTCATCGATCCTAACTTATGGGGTCAACACCAGAACTGGGTTTACTATTTTGTATCCTACACTTTTATTTTTGATTCTGAAAAAATAAGTACTTTGGGATGAAGCCCATTCAGTATTACAGATGAAGCAGCAGCATGTTGTGTGACAAAGTCCTCTTCCCCCTCACTCATCTCCCCTCCCTTCCACCTCTCTATCTCACCTGCTGCCAATTACAACAGGAATTTCTGATGAACAAAGAGCAATGACTAAAGATGCAATGTGTACTTTGTTAGATTATCTTTACTACCAAAATTTGTTTTTGCTTAGAAACTGTAAAACAGATGATAAAATTTACAGACTCATAGTAACTATTTACCAACTCTGCCAAGGACGATCCCATGTCTTGCTGCAAAAATAAGGAGGGTGGTCGTCCTGCCACGGTGACCAGAACCGTTTGACTGTGGAAAACTTGGCATGAAACTGTATGAAAATTCGAACAAACACTACTATTACTGCATCTGGAGTAACCGATGCGCCAGTACTGGGGACCCGGGGTGCAGCTAATGAGTGGACTACTGGCCAAAAAAAAATTTAACCTGGGACACCTGGAAATACGCGTTGCCAGATGGAGTGTTTGAACTGGACACAAAGACAAAAGCAAATCGTCGCCATGGAGTAATTGAAGTGTAAAATCTTGACGGCCACATTATCTGAACTATGTCTCACTTAGAGACTATCCAGCTACCAACAACAGACGAAACAATGATGCTATTGTACTCTGGCGGCAAAAAAAGAAAAGCCGGTTTTGGCTTTTTGGTGGACAGAGGAGCTCCTAGAAGTGTAATGCTTTCGAGCCAATATCATCTGTCCTCCCTATCAGTCCTCACCATCCACGGCACAACCAAAACCCATATTCTATCCACCTTATGCACCGAGACCAGTCTAGATGCAGCTAAGGACGACTTGTACAACCAACTGGTACAACCAACTCTAACATATGCTGGACTTGATTCCACGGACTGAGCCAGTTAAAAGAACTCTTCCACCAGCTATACGACACCTATCCAGCCCAGGGTTAGCTACCAGAGCCAGCACCCATCGACCCGCCGGAGAATCCTTTACGTGGTGGTGAACCAATGGCCGGCGAATTGAAAAGTGCCATCAAATAGTTAAAGAAGAAAGCCATGCTCAGCAGCTTCATGACTGACTTACAGTTGCAGATGTCATTTTCGCCAACACGGATGCAGAAGACACACTTCACCTGCATCACCCAATCTTACGGCCTGAGGGTCAATGCAGACCAGACAGTGTATTCATTAAAAGGGAGGGATCACAGACCAACGTTTAACTCAACAGAGTTCAAATCAACCAGGTACCTTGGTTCACTAATGCAGAGGGAAAAAAGTGGCATCCAGCACCAAAGTACACAGCAGAATCGGACAAGCAACGGCAGCGTTCACTTCACCCACATGGTGACACTGGAAGAAGACCAACATCACCACCAGGACCAAAATTTGTATCTTCCGAACACTGATTCTGCTAATTGTCCTGTGCAGATGGGAAAACTGGAATTGACCTGAACAAGCGCAAGGTCTTTTAAATGCGATGTTTGAGACAGATCTTGGGTGTCTCTTCTCGTGATCATCATTGAAACGAGACAATCCGGACAAAGTGCAGACTGCAGTGGTTTGGCCACATCTGCAGTATCAATTCCAGTCGACTGCCATAAAAACCGTCTCTGGAGAGAGGGACCCATCCAATGGAGGATTCAGCGAATGGCACAGAGGGAAATGGGGCTCAAACACATCTAAGAGCACTTAAGGAACCTACGGCTGACCATAGATGAGGCTAGAAGTATAGCCACTGATCACCAAGAGTGGAAGTGTAAGGACGCACAGAATCCAGCCGGACCTACAGCCGCATATTGGTTGAGAGGACGACCTGCTCCCCAGTCGCCAGCTAAGGACTAGAGAGACAATTTTTTACATTACACTTAAGAATGTAGGACTACAATCCCTCGAGTTTAGTATCTAGCAAAAAAGGTTTTCAATCAGGTTTTCTCCATCATGGCTACACTTGTAAGTATGTAGCCCCTCTGCTGATATAAAAGGCATTTAAAGCAAACTAGCTTTGTCTTTGAGGTTTCTACAGGTTCTGTAACATGGAACCAGCTCAAGTGTTTGACTTCAAATGTCAGAGCTGGTTTTACTATTCTGTATCCTACACTTTCAGTTTTGATTCTGAGTAATAAATACATACTTTGGAATGAGACCCGTCCCGTCTTACAGGTAAAGCAACAGCACATTGTGTGACAAAGTTGGACTCCTCACCTGAAACAAATGAGGAAACAGTATGTTTTTCGACACACAAAAACACAGACTGTTCCTGAAAAGTTCTTAAAAACTTCTTAAAAAACTTCCAAAACCAGGTGAACATCTGTAACTGCAGCTGTAGCAGCAGTGAGATGGTCACTAATAAGCTGAAGAACATCAAGCACAGTAGACTCTGCAGTTTTACTCAGTGACAGTATCTCAGACAGCATCAGACTCTCTCTTAGCCTCCAGCACCAGTGTGTTTTAGTCAAGATCAAGAAATTACACATTTTATACATAAAACATGTTTTATGGATTAAATAAGTAAATAAAACCTAAAAGTGACATCGGCAATTTAGTGTTGGTGGAATCAAATCACAGTGATTGTTCTGCTTTTCTCAAACGTCGCTGACGTCACATAGTAAATCTCAGTTTTTACATTTCTTCTTCAAAACATTTTACATATTAACACATTCTCAGGGAACAATATAATTTTGTTCGTAGCTTGTCTTATTCTGGACCCTTACAATTGTTGGAATTTGAATTTTTTTCCTGCTGAGTGTTTCTAGACTGTCTCACGTATATTTTATTTTTGGAATCTGGCCTTTCAGACAATAATTACTTGGACTTGCTTTTTGTCCCTTGACCCTGCCTGTGGACAACCCATTCTGGTTGTAACAACATGAACTTGCCTCTCACCAGCTGTTATTTGCCATTTATTTATACTATTTGGGCATTAAAATGGTGGATCCAACACTTAATAAACACTATTAGTCATTTAATATACAAGGTCCTTAAACAGGTTAACAGGTTCTTAAATTTGAGTTTAAAACCTTTTAAATCATTTTCTAAATGTGACAACCTATTTTGAGTGAGGGCCCCAGTGTGGTCACCCCCCATAAAAAAATTCTGCACTTCCCCCTGTAAATATAACAGAAATATAAGAGTCCATCTGCTGATTATAAAAGCCTTTAAATATACTAGCTGTCTCTTTGAGAACTCTGCAATTTCTGTAACACATACCTAGTATTTGGGTCAACTGTTGGAACTGGTTTTACTACTCTGTATCCTACACTTTTAGATTTGACTCTGAGTGAACTTTGGAATGAGGTTCGTCCTGTCTTATAAGTGAAACGACAGTTTTTTCAGACGTGTGACAAAGGTGGACCCGTCTGGTTCAGCACATAAAAAGTACACAGTTTGTTCTTCCTCCGTCACTATAGTGACACACAGGCTGAAATACAAATAATCAGAAACTACAACACTGCTGTTCCAACCTGCTGAGACTCCACACACTGAAGGTGAGTTTCACAAAAAAAAAAGCAACTTGTAGAGAGAGAAGCCACGGCTGACTGTACTTTGTATCTGCTGTGTTTTCAGCCTCACTCAGAGATCAAATGGCTTCCAGATCAGAGGAGGATCTCTGCTGTCCAGTCTGCCAGGAGGTCTTTAGAGATCCTGTTCTTCTGTCCTGTAGCCACAGCTTCTGTAAAGACTGTGTGAAGAGCTGGTGGAGACAGAAAGTAACAAGAGAGTGTCCAGTTTGTAAGAGAAGATCTTCCAGGTCAGATCCACCTTCAAACTTGGTGTTAAAGAACCTGTGTGAGTCCTTCTTAGAGGACAGAGGTCAGAGATCTTCAGAGGGTCTCTGCAGTCTGCACTTTGAGAAACTCAAACTCTTCTGTTTGGACCATCAGCAGCCAGTGTGTGTCATCTGCAGAGATTCAGAAAAACACGGCAAACACAGGTTCAGACCCATCGATGAAGCAGCACAGGATCCCAGAGAGACTCTGCAGAGATTCCTGGAGCCCTTACAGGACAAACTGGAGCTCTGGAAGAAACTTAAAGTGGACTTTGGTCAAATAGTAGAACACATTAAGGTCCAGGCTCGACACTCAGAGAGGCAGATTCAGGAGCAGTTTAAGAAGCTTCACCAGTTTCTAGAAGAGGAAGAGGAGGCCAGGATGGCTGCACTGTGGGAGGAAGAGAAGCACAAGAGTCAGATGATGAACATGAAGATGGAGGCTCTGAGCAGAGAGATAGCAGCTCTTTCAGACGCAATAAGAGCCACAGAGGACGAGCTGAGAGCTGAGGACATCTCACTCCTGACCAACTACAAAGCTGCAGTGAACAGAGTCCAGCATTTGCCCCTGCTGGAGGATCCAGAGCTGCCTTCAGGAGCTCTGATAGACCAGGCCAAACACCTGGGCAACCTGAGCTTCAACATTTGGGACAAGATGAAGAACGTGGTCTCCTACACTCCTGTGATTCTGGATCCAAACACTACATATCCTCATCTCTACCTGTCTGAAGATCTGACCAGTGTGAGAGAAGGAGACAAACAGGAACTTCCTGACAATCCAGAGAGATTTGAAGGATACGTCTGTGTCCTGGGCTCTCAAGGTTTTAACTCAGGGACTCACAGCTGGGATGTTGAAGTTGGAGATAGTACAGACTGGGAGATAGGTGTTTTGCCAGAGTCTCTCCAGAGGAAGGAAACCATAGAGCCTAATTTAATGGCAATATGGTTCAGTGAAAGTGAAGGTGGCCCAGGGTGCCATGCTCTCAGAGTGCATGAGAAATTTCGAAGGATCAGAGTGAATCTGGACTGGAACAAAGGAAAACTGTCATTCTCCGATGCTGATAATAACACACACATACACACCTTCACACACACTTTTACTGAGAGGATGTTTCCTTACTTTGACACTTTGGGTCACAACCCAATCAAGATATTACCACTAAAGCCCTCTGTAACAGTGAATCTGAGCAGTTTCAGCTCTATCAATCAGTCAGCTTTAATGACCAATAACACACAATTCACCAATAACAATAGACCAACAAGGATGAACATTAAGGGACAGGGCCAGAGGAGGAGCCCTGTGTTTCCCCAGCTATCTGAAATTCCCCTGTCATCCCCATTCTGCCAGCCAATTACAGTTCCCCCACCAGACCCACATACTCTGTCAGCTCCCCTGGCAGCCAGATTTCATCAACAAGCTGCAATTTCGAAACCGATCCAAAACCCTCTATCAATCAGAGTTCTAAGAAACGCATTTTCTAGGTCCGTTTCCCAACCACCCACATTTTTGCAGCCAACTGCAATTTCCCCACAACCCCAAAATATCAGACCCCCTCTAAAATCCCACCTAAAATCCCACCTCCCCACCGTGTATCGACCCCCGCCAGAGTGATTTAGTTTTTGAAGTTGGATAGGGGATCTGGGCAACCTGGTGTTGGAGAACGGTGATTTCTTTGCAGTGTATACATGTAACCAGGTTTCTTATCATCTTTCTCCAACTGGCAATTCCCTTTGTGGATCAACTGTGAGCCAGGATTCCAGAATAAGTCTCTGGTGCATGTCTACGAGGACTTCCAGTAACCAAGTATGTACAGAGTGGAATAAAGATGACTAAAGGCAACTATGTGAACATAATGTCAAAGCAAATAGGTAGGAAAGAAAAGAGATGTATCAGTCCAGGCAGATGATATGTGAATGGCTAACGTACAGCAGTGCTGTTTGCATTTGTACATTTCTACGTACAGTAAATATTTTGGTCAGTGGGATGATAATGTGTTATGTGTGTGATAATAACACACACATATTATAATAATGTCAGTTTAAGAAACTACATCAATGTGAATATAGTCGTAGGCACTTTGGATGTTTTTGTATCATGGAGTCATTAAAGGTCATTAACTGTATCTCCCAGTAATTGTGTTCCTGACTCTGTGTTGTGTAATGACGACACCTCCCTGCACTGTCTTTAGGATAATCATAGGTTCTCTCTGGCATAAAAGCTCTTACCTTATCACGTAAGTACAGCTCACATGCTAAAAATACAGAAAACATTGTGCTACTTCCTGTTTCAACTTTTTCTATTTTCCCTCTTTACATTTGTAATGTTATTAACACATCTTCACGGCATTTTAATGCTGCTGGTCTCACTCTGAGTTGCGTTGATTAATAAAGATGATATTCAATTTGTAATTTCAACATTCGCAGGGTTCATCTCGCTCACATGCTCGCAACCCCTTCGTGGAGGTGTCCACATAAAAAGAGAGCATTAACGCGTTACCATAAATAAATAAGAAAATAAATCAGTGAATCAAAACAATATTTAAAATTACAACAGTCCACTCTAGCGTTACACATTACACAGCAGCTTTGCTTTGAACACGTGTGAACTTATCCTGCAATTAGCAGGTTTACACACAAAACTCAAGAAAACTCAAATATACAAGTCCACAGCATAAAAACATAAGTAATGTAATTTTAGAACTGTCAAACATAAATTTACATCGCATATTTAACAAAATAGGTTAAAATTAAACGGAGCAGAGGAAATGTGTGGCATCGCAGAAGCGTCCACATTAAAAAAAAGTACAAGCGACATCAAAATAAAACACTCTTTGTAATTCCTGGTAGGACGTTACAATGCGCCTGCCAAAATAAGAGTCTACCTGTAGAGTTGTTTACAATGATGTGCGTCCTGCTCTTAATCTAGAGCAACAACATTACTCAGCTACCTGTAAAAAAGCCTTTAAGAACAACGAGAAAAACAAAAGACATAAAGTAAAAAATATGCGACACCGGTGTTGAAAACGACGACAGAATACAGCGAAAGTCCCAACTAACTTTCCACCACAGTAGAGTGAACGCGATAAAGTGATGTAGCTTTTTACTCAATGATTCATCCTTGTTCTCTGCTGATATCAGATGCTCTTTAAAATGTTTTGTGTTGGTATCTTATAGAGTTAAAGATAAGAACTTAACAAATCCCCACTGAGCAGCACTAAGAAACCTCCATCAGAACTACAGTCAGGGCATATTTATGGACACTGACATAAGTTTTATAGTTTGCGCTCTGAACAGCAGTAGAAACGATCAAGATGTGCTTAAAATGGTGAGTGCAGAGCCAGCTCTTGGCATAGGCCATATAGGCGGTTGCCTAGGACACTACCTGCCGGAGGGGGCACTGTTACAAGCCCTCATCAAATAAATAAATCAAATAGTAAATTAAAAAATATTTGCAGCCCCAACTGGTGCCTGTTCTTCATGCTCTGTCTCAGAAAAATTAACCTCTAGATGCCTTTTCCGCAAGTCCTCACGTGTACAATTTTAAAAGAAAGCTATGAGAGACTTTGGATAAGAGTTTACTGCTACATTATAGTTTAATGTTGTGGAAATTGGGTCTGGAGGCTCAATAATCTCACCTAGGGCACCAAAGTGGCCGGAGCCAGCTTTAGTTTATTGATGTGAGTTTACAAAAATTACAGCTGTTTATACCATAGTATTTTGCTGGCTCATAAATATTTGGACAGTTGGCTCAGCTGTTCCACGAGCAGTTATATTTGTGTGTTTTGTTCCCTCTTAAGCTTGTGGTTTAGAATTTTGGAGCCTGTTGTTAACTGTCAATAAGTCCAAATAACTGTCACTGCTGGTGAAGTAACCAATCGTCACACTGAAAAAGTAAAATCCATCAGAAAGATTAAAAACAGTTGTGGGCAAATCCACTATTTGGTATATTTTCATAATAATAAATAACTCACTGTTGAGCTCGTGTATAAAAGAAGAATCATTTCCCTTTCACAACAGTTGGTCAGATGAGACACCATCCAGGAAGTAGGTGTGTTTGTGCCAAAGGCAAGAATCAAATGTAAATAGTTCTACTCAGTCTGGGAACAAGTGGTATTGAGACAAATCTACTTTTAACTTCAGTGACAGAACAGTAAAGAACACAGTAAGGAGGCAGGTACAATTTCCAATTTGGTTGGTTGCAGGTAGAGCTAAGCTGGTGAGCTGGTAGATACAACCTTTTCCCTTCTGTCGTCAACCTGTTCCACCAGGGAAACTGGACAGACACTGGGAAAATAAAGCGAGATTTTAGTCCCGCGTGTTGTCCAATGTCAGTTCCATTGGCCGGTGCCCTGAACTCTACCTCAGTTTCTCCTGGTGAGTGTTGGTCAGCTGCATGGCAGCTCCCCCATCGGTGTGTGATTGTGAGTGTGAATGGGTGAACGAGAAGCAGTGTAAAGCACTTTGAGCGCCAATAGGCAGAAAAGGGCTACAGTATATAAGTGCAGATGATTTACCATTTACAGCCTAATACACTGTACCACATGGCTGTGGTCCAAAAATGAATGATGGCCGATCAACAGTGTGAGTAGAGAAGTCACAGGGTCTGCATAGGGTTCAAACATCCTACAGCATTAATAAAAATTGCACTCGGCTTCAGAGGCAACTAAAAAGCTTAGTATGGTGTGAAACTGCTCGCTGGCCCAGAGTAGAAGATGAGTTATACCAGGAAGCTCTAAGACATTTGTGTGTGTGTGTGTGTGTGTGTGTGTGAGTGAGTGTGAGTGTGTGTGTACAGCTGCATCAGTCTGAAACAGAGCATTGCTCAGAAAGGGAATAAGTGCTGAGTAGATGCTCCCAAGGTGCACACCATCCATGTGTGAAGAGAAGAAACGGAGTAGCTGAAAAACTTTGCATGATAAAAGCCCCCACAGAGACACTGAAACAGAGATTAGTTCTCCTGCTGACTTTAACACTGGGATCATGAATCCACAAGCAGTAAGTTACACACTGTATCTGTTCACCTGGAAGACAAACACAGGAGCTGTATGATTTACACAGATATGTGCCACAAAAGTACACAAAGATGACACCAAGACGGCGACTCAGCTCTGCTAAAGGTCCGGCTGGACCCAGTAAATATGCCCGTATCTGCACACCTGTTAATTACACAATACCTCCTCTCACAGGGATGCACACACACACACACACACACACACACACACACACACACACACACACACACACAGTATGTTTCACTACTGAGCACAAACACCAGGGGATGCTCACAATACACACTATCACTCCTTCATCTCTACCAAGCACGGTTCTTCTTTCTGAATGCTGATCAGCTGGACACTTCCTCGGGGTGGTGTCCTCTCCTCGTGTCTTTCTTTAAGTTCATTTCTAGTTGCAGATGCAAAGGTGATACAACTCACATCCCTCCCCTCCTGCTCCCGTCCCCTCAGCTTGTACCCAACATCATGGTGAATCAGACTTTAGAGCTTATGTTTGAAGTCCTACCTTAGGGGATTATGTCAGATGGTTGTTTGTTCAGGGATGGGAAGAAAAAAGCAGCATGGGTCACCATGACAAATCGGGGTCCTTAAGCATAGACTACAGCTAGTGACAGTAGTACTTTGCTGAACTGCTACAGGATCTCCCACCCAGAGCAAAGGAACTGAGCCAATGGTCCTGCATCTCAGTAGGAGGTTGACCAACTGATGCTTTGCTAAATGCCTTTTTGAAGTAAAGGAACTTTGAAGCTTCAGAAGAGGGTGTTGCGATAGAGGCTTGGGAGGAGTTTGCAGCTTGAAGACTGGAGGATGGGTAGTTGACTCCCCAACCCAGGATCGTGTCTTTCCAGCCAAGTATTGCAGTTTTGCAGCCTTGAATGTGAAGGGAGCTGTTGTGAATGAATAACATGAAACAGCAGAGACTTATGGTGATTGGCAGAAACATTTGTTCAGGTTAAGTCTTAACTGTTATGCATTAAGTAGGTGGCCTAAATTGAGTGTGAGCTCCCAAATTCGCGGCTAAAAGTCAACAATGAGGCAGGTATGGATGAGGGGTCAGGAGACAGAGTTGTAGGACAGGGTGCTATTCATAAGAGCTCTCCTGATACATTCCTTTTATTCCTTTTAAATTAGTGGCTCCTGAAGTTTTACTTGATTCAGGTGAGTTGGACTCCAGAGGCCCCAGAGAAGACTGAGAGCACCACGATAAGCAGTTGGGCCTTCCTCACTTGTGTCTTCATCAAATGGTGTAGAAATGAATTACACAATCTGTCATCAAACTGCCTGTGACAGTGTTAAACGTTGCACCTGGTCTACCTAGAAGATCACTTGAACCTAGTGCACATCTGTGACCCTTTTTCCATTCTGCTAGAAAACACACACACAGACAAACATGCACCTTAACCAAACCCGATTATATTCAATAGGTGAAACCATGTCTGACTGAGACAGACAGTGTCCTGCTGTGCGCTGCATTGAAAGGACATCTCCAAATAACAATTGGACCTGACTCTCTGGATGCTGTTGGAAGTTGTGATGACAGATTTTACTGAAACAAAATGGACGCTCAGCATTCATAGTGCGTTGATATTCTTTATCAGCTCAATAATTTTAATGAGCATCTATAACCTTTTCCTTTTATTCTGCAGTACAATGTGCTGGTAACTTAGCTCTGGACTCTACTTTTTCTGCTGGCCGACTAACACACACTTGGCCTCCTTCCATTACAGAGGAGGACAGATATTGACAGTTTTAGAGGCAGATTCACAAAGGCTGAACATAAGTGAGAAGGGATGTTCTGCAGTAAAAGCTTTTATCAGTGTAAATGTAGGCATTCGCTGTCAGTGTATAGATCATTGTTTCTGCATAAAAATACTATTGAGGAGAAAATGCGACGGGCTCGGCTGCCGCTGCAGGTGCTGGGGGGAACTCCTGCAGTCATGATGCTGATGCTTAAGGTACCCGGCCAAGAAAAGTGTCATAGGGAAGAGGTGGACAGGGTGGTGGATGGATCTCGACTCTAGTGTCAAATCGCACGCTGTGGGATGAGAACGTGTTAAGGTTGTTGTCACCATGTAGCTTCATTCAGTACATGTGAAGACAGTGTCCTTCAACACAAACTATGCTGCGGTTCAGTGTGAGTGAAACTCTTGTTTTACATCTTTGTTTTCCAGCTCAGTAACCTGACACATCGCTCTCGTTAATCATGTGACCGACTCAAACATGATATAGATTCTCAGCAGAAGACATTTGTTGAATGCGGGAGTTGAACAAGTGAATCACAGATGCAGATGCTGATTTCCTTTAAAACTTCGTTTGGATTTAATTGTTCATTTGTCCTTTGACTTATGGTGATTTAAGTGTAGAATAGGCTGGGAATTAGTCATAATTGAATGATAGTGCTGATAAGATCCTCCCATCTAGGTGCAGCTTAATCATCGTTTAATCCTTAAATTTGAGTTGGGGATGGGGGGTTGATTGCTCCGCTCTCCTCGGGCAGAAAGTTGAGGGTTTGGGAGCGAATGCAGGGGATTTAGAGACATGGTGAGTCTGTGCTGCACTTCCCAATTTTACAGACATTACAGAAGATAAGCCACAACGTGTCTGGATGTTTCATTCACTGGGTCACAGCTTTTTATTGTCTTTTTTTTTTAATTTAATGATTAATAATGTAACGCCATGTTTGCAGCCGTGACATGTCACTGATGGGATGTCAGAACTGATACAGTATGACTGATGTTTAATGCCACATATAAGTACACATACACTGTGTACTCACGCTGTTACAGAACCTGTGCAGAACCTAGTAGTTCAAACACAAGCACAGGTCCACTGAGAGGGACCTGGCTGCAGACAAGACAGTGGACTACTGCCCCAACACAGTGCCATCTCACGGCGTTAGATAACGACACTTCCATTTTTACATCCTTTAACATGTTAATGGACACAACAGGTGCACGTTGGCTCTACCATTCGCTCCATGAGCACCGCTATGTCACGCCACAAAAGCTGTGTTAGGTTCAGGGTCACTTAGGAGACAACATGGGCCAGGAACAAAAACTTCAGAGTAAAGTTAAGTTACAAGATATAAGATAAAGATACAAGATAAAACTCAATAAATCACACAACATCTTGCACCAGAGGCAAAACCGTTTTCCGTCACTATTGACCAGGACCCCGTCCACCTCCCTATGAGACTTTTACACTTTATATTCTTGGTCTTTCAATTGTACTACACTGAAAGCTCAGAGTGTCGATCCCCATCCAAACATGTGCCCCAAACACCAGGGGATGTATTTTAGTTCTGTCACTGTTAAGCGTATTTTAAGTTCACTGAATCTGTTTTTAAATGTCTCTATGTAGGTAAGTGTCCCTGTTTGTGATTCAGTGCCGCATCTGTTTGTGTAATATTTTATGGTTGTGTTGACATATTTCAGTTCAATGCCATCGTGATCACATCTTCTCCACTCTTCAACATCTTCTGTTTGTTTGAGGGTTGAGGTTACAATCAGTTTTAGAGGCTGGTATTTTGTTACGGTGGTTATGTTTAGGTTGTGTATTATTTCCAAAAAAATCCTCACAACTATTGTAACACCAACACACACACACACACACACACACACACACTGGATTTCAGAAGCTTCCTTCTATTAAAACTCAAGTGATCCCAAATGTGTAAATGGGATTTTCAAATGTAGCTGTAGTTGTTTACAGCCTGTGAATTGAATTTTTAAAAAAGTTCATGTTGTTGAGTGATGCATTCAAACCAATCACTCCTCAAAGTGGAGAATATATATATATACTGTCAAATATAATACTTGTGCTAGTAAGAAATGAATTTTTGCTTTAGAAAACAGAGTATTACTTCATGTTCCATCTCACAGGGGCTCAGTACATGCATGAGGTCCAGGACTCTGGCCTGTGGTCTGGTTTACACACATACTCAGCCTTCAGTCTGTTACGCACACATACACACACACACACACACACACAGCCCTTTTCTATACATTCTATATACTATACTACATACTCTTTGCTGGGGTAGAGAAAATATATGAGGATATATTGGAAACATTTTTAGGTGAATTCAAAATATTGTTGCTATGGTTACAGTCAAACAGAACTAATTGAGGCATCACATTAGCTTCATTACTCTGGAGATGGCACTGTTGGTCCGTATGAAGTTGGTACAGACACACGGAGTGAATCCTGTCGGCCAATCAGATGTTCTGCCATTATTCCAGTTAGGATTCAGCAACTCTGCTGATAAATGAGTCAGCTTGTACTGGAAGGGTGTAATGGCAGCTGTTTATCGTCATTTCTGATTTCCCTCCTTTTTGCCAGTGTTTTAAGTTTAATCTGCGTATGAGCTTTGTGACCTGAAAATTCACTTATCAACAAGTTTAATGTGCATTAGCCAAGAAACTGGTTTGAGGAAAAGAGACAACAAGACCCAGGGTGAGACAGTGATACAGAGGCAGAGTGTGGTAAAAATATAACACAGACATCAACAGACTGATGGAGAATAACTATCATTTGTTTCTTAAAGGATC
Organism: Channa argus; assembly: GCF_033026475.1. Lineage (NCBI taxonomy): Eukaryota > Metazoa > Chordata > Actinopteri > Anabantiformes > Channidae > Channa > Channa argus. The sequence goes on along the minus strand of NC_090201.1, from coordinate 27,620,483 downwards.
TGGTGAGCAGATTTTTTTAAAGGCCACAAAAACCATCAGGGCATCAAAGAAGAGCCAGCAGAAACTGAGCAGTTTGAAACAGAAGGTCAGGCAGTGGGTCAGACTATAAAAGTGATCTCAAAATGAGTTTTGCGAATAGCTGGTGATAGATGCTCTAGGAAGTTGAGGGCAATGTGGCCTTAATTGGTTTTCAAAATCCACAGATTGCCTTTGAAAATCCTGGTACGTATCATTCTCCCTCACTGTCCGCTTTTGAGGTGCCCCTGAGCGTCAGAGCTGCTCGGTATCTGACAGTGAAGGCTGCGGTTCTTCTGGGAAAAACCTTGAATAAAATCGATGCGGAAGGCTGCGCGGGAGCAGAGCTGCTCATGAAAATCCCTGCTAGGTGCACTTGAGCTGAAAGAGGCTGTCATCAAGAAAAACCTCAGCGCTGGCCATTGTTCAAAGTGCTTTAAATTACTTCCGTTAGTGCCGAGGCAGGAAGCCGTACGATGCTGTTAGAGCCCAGCAGAGAGGCAGGATGAGGAGGGTGAGTAAGAGGTCTAGTGGATGTCTGTGCGCACAAAGGGTTTGAACACAGCGTACCCCAGGGGGCCCCCAACCCCCAACCCCCAGATACCAGATGCAAACATAGTGTAATTATTCAGAGAATAATTTGGCTGATGGATTAAGGGTTTGTTTTTTGACAGTTGCTGTGATCAGCAGCAGAGATCTTGTTTAAGCTAGTTCGGCTTTTGAATTCACGTTTCGGCGAGTACAGGACCCTTTGGTTGCACCGCTTGGTGTCGTCACCCACGTTTTCAGTCACTTTTGTCTCGCTGTTACTGCCACACGGTAGACGAACCAAACAGCTCAAATGGCAAAGCAGTTTCTGTTGTCCTTAAATCTACAGACTAGGATTGTTTTAAGATGCTCAGAATGCTACACTAACAATCTGTTCATGTCCTTCACCAGCACTAAAGACAAAGTCATTTGCTCATAAACCACGGCACTAATAAACTAATAAGACATTTATAAATGAAACGTAAAAAAAAAAGTCAGTAAAATTGTTCCTCTTTGCATCAGGAGCCTGAAAAAAATGTCCCACACACACACAATAAAGGAGAATATATGTTTTAATTTCTTTGCGAATAACAAAACCAACTAACGTGCAAATGTATATAGATTTCTATAGGAAATGTAGCTGCATCAGTAAGAACTGTGCATGTTGACAATGAATGTAAATTAAAAGTCCCAAATATGCTGATCACTGTTTATTGATATGTTAAATATTAACATTTTGTCACCTCATCATTACTGCATTTAAACTAATGTATCACTTATCACAAAATACCTGCTCTCAGGCTGATCATGCTCCTTAGGGGCAAATGGATAATAAACAGAATTATCACTAATTTAGACAGAAATCCTTTTTAAATCGTGAGTTCACTTGAACTAAGGGAGAAACTTAACAAATCAAGCTGTGAATCATCTCTCACACTGTGCCTCCCGTCTTATCTAATGCTGATTTCAAAGTTTTTACGCCACTGGTCACTGTAATGTAGTTCATTTTAATCAGGTATCTGCTTCTCCCTCTGTGTTAGTCACTTGCTCTTCTCCACACACACACACACACACAAACACACACACATGCACCAAGTCAGGCTTAATTGAAAAGCATCTTTTAAGAATGCTAAGAACTGCCCTGTTAGCCTGGGGAGAGGATAAAGGCTGTTACATTATTCAGGGCACTTGGCCTTTCAAATGCTACACTTGAGGTGGGTTTTACTCGGCCTTGATGTCTTCACGCTTTGATTTGTCTTTGTCTCGTGTTTTTTCTGTCCTCGTTTGCCTCTCCCAGCTGAATTTCTGTTTCCTTTCTGGAGCATTACTAAATGGATGAGGATGTATGAGGTACTTGCAACACCACGGCCTCGTGTCGCGCTTTGATTTTCGTGTGTTTTAAATACACAATTGAGCTTTATTAGAATCATGTTGCTGTGTTTTTACAGCGAAACACACTGAAGGTGTCGGACTGCAGAGAGGCCACGGAGCAGAATTACAGTATTCTAGCGGTGCCCAAACCACGTGCTTGTGCATGTGCATTTTCAAATCCGCCAGCAACAGCTGGTGTTCACGCAGTCAAAACAGGAACACATAGAAAGCCAGACAGTGATCATTTATATCAAAATAAGGGAAATGAGAAAGCAGCAACACAGGGAAATGGGCACATTTCCATGCAGCGTCGGCTTGGAAAGAGACCAACGAATGTGAGGACACTCTGCAAAAAACAGGGGGCATCAAATCGCCGGCTGTGAACAAGTCTCCAAACAGACATGTTTGATTGTACGCTGGGAAGGTTACGGAAATTATTGGACACAACACACACACACACACAAAGCTAAAAGCTACAGACAAATACCACTGCTTAAAGTCACAGTTTGTGTTTCTCTCGGAATAAGACAGAGAGTGTTTCATTTCCACCGCTAATCAGGACAAAATAGCAAAATAAATATTTTGTTGGTGTGAAAAAGGAGCAGCAGTGTGAGGTATTAACTTCTCTCCTTCTGTCACATAATCCTCAGATTGAAAACACACATTTTGTTTAAGCAGGTGAGATTCGATTTGTTTTACACAAGAGCTTTACAGGCTTCCTCCAGTGACCTAATCATGCTATTCAAATTCAAAAGCTTTTTTTTTTTTCCCCAGAAAAAAGCCCCATCACCCAAAAATGAGGTATGATTACCTTCACCAGGAGCAATCTCACACTAAATGCTCTTTGGGTGTGCAGCAGGGGAATGAGGGCAGGAGGTACACAGCTGTGCCTGTCTTAAATTGGCAGAAAACAGGAAGCTTGCCTTAGCTTGGTTTTCAAATCCATCAGTGCAGTATTCAGAAGCTGTGGATAATAAGCGTGAATTGTAAATTGCAGATTATGTCCTGGAGACACAATGTGCACAGCACCAAAGGATTCAGTGATGATCGGGAATTTAGATTTTTGTTATGTGCAGAGTCAACAACACAGTTGTGCTTTGATGTAAATTGAAGTAAAATGGTCAAACGCATTAGTGCATATAAAAATATCATTCGTTTGGTGAACTATGTGGACAAAGCTGCCAGGCTGTAGGTTAGACACATTGTTCTTTTTGGCACATTTGATTTACCGGTTGGGTTTATTTTGAAGTAACTTTGCTCCAGTCTTTTGCACACAGACATTATAATGTAGTGGACTTTAATCACAAAAGGGTCTTTTGCGTGTGGTTCTGTCAGGACTGTACAGGCATCGCCCACACACATTGTCCTGTAGCGGTGAGACCAGACGCCAGATGGAAACACGTTAACAACCACGTGCTGCCCAATGACTGTGTTTTGGCATAAGTTAGTTGATGATAGTCATGACATTGCAGTAGCTAAGCTAACTTGTCCATTACTAGTTGGACCCTGTGGTTGTACCTCTGTGGAGATGTCATGTTGGACGACTGAGGTTGGACAACTTAAGTGTTGGACAGTTTTGCTTTTGTGCCAAAATGAATTCGGTGTTTTGCTACTTGAGAAGTGGACATGTTGTCATCTGGCGCTGAGAGGAGACGCAACACAGAAACACGTTAACAATGTAAAGAAAGAAACGTGTTACACATAGATGGGAATAAAATATAGTAACAGACCATAATGATAATTTAGTCAAACGTGTGCAGCTAAGTATCGATACAACAACCGTCTGATTTATGAGTGTGTTTGCTCTGAGTTTTTATTTTAAATCACATTGTTTCACTCAGTTCATTCCTGGAGCGAGTTATATGCGGAAATCATGCTGATTTCAGCAGTTGTCACTTGACCAGCCTGAGGCCTGTGATCTGCTTGGAAGAATCATTTCATGCGGAGAATTAATTTCCTAAAATATTATTAATCCTAATAAGAACAGCTGGTTCTCTTGCAGTGCGGCACTGTGACCGTCGTTACCCAACAACAGTTATTTCATCCCGTGGGAGTCTGGCTGCAGTGTTAGCACCTGTCCCACTGTCAGTCAAAACACCTGAATTCCCCCCTGCTCATCTTCACACATCTACTGAAGACACGGTTCTCTTGGCACTTCACTGGAAATGATGGACACTTTATTGCCGTGAGCATATTCCAGCACACATCTTGCTTTCAACGTGGACTTTTCATGGGGAAAGACTGTGAATTTGAGCTTGTTAAAATCTTACCCTGGTTGTGAGAACTGATGTGATGACACTGATTGGCCTGGATGAAGCCTTTGGCAAACTGTGGATGTTTGAGGGGAGGGTTGTGGCCCTAATTTGCCTGCCTGTACATTCCCAGATCTGTGATTGTCGTAGCCACGTTGCTATGTCCGCTCCAGCGGTCCAGGAGCACAAGGCTCTGGCTTTCTCTCCCAGCTCCTCGGTGTTTGATCAGGCCTTGAATCTGACACGTCGGCTTCTGAGTTGCATGAGTCAAAAAGAAGCGACACTGACTGCACTTACACAGCACTTTCTGCATTTCACCTATCAGATTATTGTCTGGTTGTGCCGGATGGTGATCTTACATTATTTATTTTGCAGCTTCAGCAATGTAGTCCAGCTCTTTACCGGGAGAAGCCCTGAGCAGATGAGATGTGTAATCTCTCCACTTTGTTCTGGGTCTGCCACGAGGTTTTCTGTCAGTGCTGGACTCGCCCAGGAGGCTTTCTGATAAGCGTCCCACCCTTTTAGGCAGTTAATACGCTTTCTAACCCTCGGGGACATGTTTGTATTCTTTTCTATTCTGTGTGGAGAACAGTAATGAGCAGCTGCATCCTTCGTCCGTACTGGAGCCAAAGGTTTTGGGTGTTGCAGCCAATCCCCTTTCTCCATTGTGAGTTACAGCCTTATTATGCTCCAGAAAGCGAGGCTGCCAACAGAGCAGCAACAAACCTTCCTCTCCATTAAATCCTCCATTATTTGCATTAAGATATACATTAAAATGGAATGAGAATGATCCAAAGGTGATGAGGGAACAGCACAGAGAAGCCAGGGTGGTGTGGACAGAGTTGGGTTGTCAAGCTGAAGACGTGAGGAAGCAATGAGTGAGCATATGAGCAGCTGGGTGTCGTTACCACAAGTGAACTTAATGCACTCAAATTGTTCTACGACCCGGTGAAACCCACGAGTTTCCCATGGGCCCAGTTTGGAGCAAATACCTCCATCTCCTTCTGTTACATCTGAAATTAATATTTCCTCTGTATGTGGCCCATCCTCTCCACACAACTTAATCTCACAGAGGTTCTCCGAGCCAAGCAGGAGCCGCACAACAGTTGCAAAGGGAGTAGTGTTTCCCCCAAGCCAAGAATTTGGATACTGAGGGTGTGTGTGTGCCGTTTGGTGCCAGTGTGCCTTTCTGTTTTGTTGGCGCTGCTCTGGTCGCCCTTCTCCACTCCTGTTCTCACCGAATTTCTGCCAACAGCAAGTCTCTTCTCCAATTTACATAAATTCACATTGATAAGTTCCTGGCATCCGTCTGTCATCACTGTTGGATCCACAGTTTTGCGGTCGGGTTGTAGCCTGCCAGGACACAATTTCAGTCACATTAAAAACAAAGGAGGTTTAAGTACTCGTTTTAATAAATCCACTCCTGAGTGAAGGTGCTCTTGACCTCAGAACTGTCTCATACTGGCAGATACTTGAAGAGTGACAACTGGTGGAAATGACAGGACACTGTATCAGCTGTAGATGAGAGTAGATGACTATCATTTTACAATCCACAGCATTTGTTTTAACAGCTGGAGACGGAGGAATTCAAACTCTGGAAGCGGTAAAATCTTTGTAATAATCAGCTGCCAGTCAAATAGCTTCTCTTTAGGAAAAAACTGACTATGGAGAACCAACTGGGTATTTTAGACTAATCAGTCTCTCCAGGAAGTCATGTTGTCACGATCACAACACAAACTCTTTTCAACTTTTCAATTTAAAAGATCATAAAAACACAGCCAGTTCTCATTACTGAGGCAACAGAAAGCGCAGCTTTACCCAGACTCTTTAGAGTATACTCTGCGCTGTATGCTGACGATGCTATGAGCGTCCAGTGAAGTACGATGGAAACCCTGACGCTTTAATATTAGCCCAAAGCGGTGACGTAGAAACTACGGTGCAAAAGTCTTGTACGGAGGTGGACGTGCTCCTGGACAGTACAGCAAGACGCAGGACTTTTCCACAGGAGACCAGAGTTTGACTCTAGTGAGAGACTTTGTGCCCTTTAATCTCGACTGTAACCCAGTTTGGCACATGTGGCTAATATAGTGAGGAAGCACGTGTGTGACGTCACAGTTGGTAGTGTTTTGTTTTTATGTAATTCATATTGTAACGTAATCTTACCCTGAAGTAGTTTTACTTTCTAAATTCGTTCCTGCGGCCTCGAATGGTGTAACCCAACCAATCCCGTCTCTCAAGCAGACCACAGATTGTTTGGTCTTTCTGTTTGTCTACGACCCTGCTCCACTCTTAAGACGAGATTCCAGTGTCGTACTGGTGGCAGCACCCAGTGGGGCTGTGTATCATGCTCGTCTTCTGAGAATCCATCACAAAGGCGTCAGTGTTGTTGCCACAGCTCCTCCTCGTGGCATGAACAGCTACGAGGAGACACGCTGCTGAGCCAAAACTGTAAAACAGAGGGAGATGTTTTGCTTCCTGATGCTAATAACGGTCACGATCCGAATATCTTAACATCTTCTGTTTGTTTCCCAGAGTCAGAGATCAGAGCGTAACATTTTTAATGGATGATGTTAATGTGAAACCACTTACTCTATGGCCTTTGTCTTAGAGAGACATGATGTCCTGAGGCTAATGTGGTAACGTATGATGTTTTAGGGTCATTCCCCTTTAACTTTATGGCTTTATGTTTTTCATTTTTACCCTCCTGAGAAACTGAGAAAATGGAGAAATGCATTATAGCAACACTGATTGAAATGTCAGTGAACACATTACGATTCAAAATGCTTATCTCTGGTCTCACTGTTAGCTCCACCTGTCCATCCATTTTTTTTCCCCTTCTTTCCTTTTTCTAACATATTTTTCTCCCCTTTATTTTTGCTTCTCTCTCCCACCACCATCGCTCCATGTCCAATCCATTCCTTTCATCTCCTTCCTCACTCGGTCGGTCTCCCTCCATCTTTATTCATGCTCCCTGTCCTTCTTTTGGCTCACATGTGTCTTTCTCCTGCTTCGTCAGTCTCTCTTCGTCCATTCTCTCTCTCTGTCAGTATTTTGCATCATAAAGAGCTTAGTGCTAGGACAGATCAATAAATCATCAGTTGCATACGGAGAGCAAACGATATCAGCTAATTCTTCCTGTGCACACTGCCTTCTTCCTGAATGCTACGGTATAGAGACTCAACATGTCAAGGACGGATGGAATTGAAAACATTCCCTTTGCAGCAGCTGGGAAGTTTCTATAAGTCAAGCTTTCGCCTTTTTTATGTACAACCCATTTCAACTTGCATCGCTCTTCATTTTCCCGTCTCCACCTTTTCCAACTACTGCATTGAAGAGTTAAGGAAATGTCCATTAATTACCCATTGTTATTCATTTGCTTGCCCAAAGGTGGATGAGAACATTCACACCATGACTGTAAGCAAACGTAGCCCAACATGAAACCTGGAAACAAGCCTGGCTGTGTCTCATGTTAACAAACTCTGCCTGCCACCATGTCTAAAGCTCATTTCTTATAACTGATCCGCTTTGTGATCAGATAAAAATGTGGTAAATCGTGTGCACCTTTGAGACGCTTTAATCAGCTAATGTTTTTGCATCAAAAACCCCAAAATTGGTAAATCAATAATCAAACTGTTTGCAGATTAATTTTCTAATCCTTTAATTGAGTAATCGTTGCAGCTTTTCATCTAAATCCCAACAATAAATCTGTCCCTGCAGGATTTCTGTTTTCCAAGAAAAAGTGCAGAAACAACTGCAATAATAGTTAACACTGTTTGGTTTTTCAATTATTAACAATAAAAGCCATGTTGCAGTTAGACTAAAACTAACCGTGCTGTTTCTCATGCCGACAGGAAAACACTTACATTTCCAATAACCAGCCTCATTTAATCCAACTAACCTTGATTCTTTCAGCAACTGTTGCAGATCTGGATGGAGAACAAGATTTATCTGTTGTTAAAACACAATCCTCTTGGTCTCTTACGAATCATAAATAAATTATAAGTTCATGGTCTGTCAGAAGTTTAACTATCATACTGTTGAGAGGAACAATGTGTAATTGATTGGAGGTAAAAAAAAAAAAAAAAAAAAGGTCAGTCAGGATCTGAAAACGTGAGAATAGAAACTAAGTGCTAAAGTGCTTCATTTTCACATCATTCACTAATTCTGCTTTCTTCTATTTTTAGGGGCCATAACATGTTTTGTCCCCACATTCATGCAGACCATCGTCGTTGCCAGATACCTTTGCAAACATCAAGTTTCTGGAGTCTCCTGCATGAAGAGCAGCTTCCTGGTGAACCACAAATTCTAAACAAAACCCTGGAAACTTGATTTGGTCGACCGTCAGCTCGGAGGTGACTGCTTCTTCTCCTCGCTTCAGATAATGGACTTGTGTCCGTACTCGTCTTACTAGACCTTAGTGCCGCATTTGACACCATTGACCACAACATTTTATTACAGAGACTAGAACATAGATTTGGGATTAAAGGAACCACATTACATTGGTTTAAATCTTATCTGTCAGACAGATTCCAACTTGTTCATATTAATGATGACTCTTCTTTATGCACCAAAGTTAGCTATGGAGTTCCACAGGGCTCTGTGTTAGGACCAATACTTTTTAATCTGTACATGTCACCTTTAGGCAAAATTATTAGGAAACATTCCATAAACTTCCACTGCTATGCAGATGATACCCAGCTCTATTTATCTGTGAAACCAGAAGATACTAACCAATTAGTCAAACTTGAAGCATGTCTAAAAGACATAAAGACCTGGATGTCCTACAATTTCCTACTTCTAAATTCAGACAAAACTGAAATCATCCTCTTTGGGCCTAAAAACATGAGAAATATGCTGTCTAACAATATAGTTACTTTAGATGACATAACTTTGGCCTCCAGTACTGCGGTGAGGAACCTTGGAGTTATCTTTGACCAAGATTTGGCGTTTACGTCACATATAAGACAAATCTCTAGAACAGCCTTCTTCCACCTACGGAACATTGCTAAAATTAGAAGCATCCTGTCTCAAAGTGATGCCGAAAAACTGGTCCATGCATTTGTTACTTCTAGGTTGGACTACTGTAATTCCCTACTTCTGGGGTGTCCTAATAACTCTCTAAAAAGCCTTCAATTAATCCAAAATGCTGCAGCAAGAGTGCTGACTGGATTAGGAAAGAGAGATCATATTTCACCTTCACTAGCTTCTCTTCATTGGCTTCCCATAAAATCTAGAATAGAGTTCAAAACCCTCCTCCTTACATACAAAGCTCTTAATGGTCAAGCTCCATCATATTTAAAAGATCTCATAGTTCTGTATCGCCCGATTAGACCACTTCGATCCCAAAATACAGGCCTACTTGTGGTTCCCAGAGTTTGCAAAAGTAGAATGGGAGGCAGAGCCTTTAGCTATCAAGCTCCTCTCCTGTGGAACCAGCTTCCAATCCAAATTCGGGGAGCAGACACCCTCTCTACTTTTAAGACTAGGCTTAAAACCTTCCTTTTTGATAAAGCTTATAGTTAAACTGCTCACTCAACCTGAACTAGCTTTTCTCTATACATTTACTTGTCACTACTGTATACCATTAATTCTATATCCTACAACCTGCACGATGCTTTGTTGTTGCTTTTTTGTTGTTGCTTTTCTTGTTGTTTTGTTGTTGCTTTTTGTTGTTGCTTTTTGTTGTTTTGTTGTTGCTTTTTTGTTGTTTTGTTGTTGCTTTTCGTTGTTGCTTTTCGTTGCTCTTTTCTTTTCTTTCTCCACTTTCCACTCACCCCAACCGGTCAAGGCAGATGGCCGCCCACCCTGAGCCTGGTTCTGCTGGAGGTTTCTCCCATTAAAGGGAGTTTTTCCTCTCCACTGTTGCCTAGGGCTTGCTCAAGGGGGATTTGTTGGGTTGCTTCTACATACTTGTGTAGTCTGGACTTTATTCTGTAAAGTGCCTTGAGATGACTTTGTTGTAAATTGGCGCTATATAAATAAAGTTGAATTGAATTGAATTGAATTGAATTGCTCTTCCTGCTGGAGCCGTATTGTGTCACTTCCTGTGTTGGGTGTCTGTTCACTGATTTATCGTAGTTTTAGAATTACTACTTGAGACGTAACATACACTTATATTACACAAGCAGCTGCTCTTCTAAATGGTTTAACTAGCTAATGTTAACAAATTCCAAATTTGACCCATCTTAGCTCCGCTAGCTTAGCAGTTAGCTGTTAGGCTCAGCACCAAGTTGTGGTTCCCAGAGTTTCTAAAGGTAGAATGTGAGGCCTATAGCGATCAAGCATCCTCCATCTCTGTCTCCCTCTCTCTGTCCCTTATTGCAGGTGTCCCCGGCTTCAGCGCTGTGTGTTTTCACTGCACATGTGAGGCGTTCAGGGACAGTTCAAAGTAGGTCAAACTGTTTGCACAGAATTGCAGAGAAATTGGTTAAATTTGAGTTAATTGTCACAATCTGAACATTGCAGGATTCCTAAAACTGAACTTGTGCTGCAGACAGAAGAAATGGGTCTTAAACTAGTGCAAAACTAATAGCACTAGTGCTTTGTTTTTTTGAGAGGTGGTGCAGGTCAGGGCGGTGGTGTGTTGGCTCAGACTAAGTGATGGCTGCAGATGTTCCACATCATGGCGGGTCAGTCAAAGTGATCACAGTCTAACTTCATTCATTGTTTTTATAAAAGAATCTACCACCACTTTGTAAAAAGGAACCTTCATGCGTGTTTAGGTAAAAGTAAATATAATAATCTATAATCTGGTTATTGTCAACACGCCTGCGTCACTGCTCTTGTCAGATTCATTTGTTAATACCTTTGAAAGCCGTTTTGAGATATCTTCTCCATGAACGTCAGAGGTCTGAGAGATCTCTCAGCGAGCAGCATGTCTCCGTGCAGTGTGGCAGCACAAGGCTAATCATAAATTACTCCAAGTAAATGAGCTTATTAAAAGAAGCAACATTATTCCAAAGCATGTAAACGAATTAAAACGTTGCTTAAGGCCATTTCCTGGTGTGAGGGTGCAGGTAAACTTTTTTTTTTTTTTTCTTTGAGGAAACCAGCTGCTCTGTTACTGCAGGGCTGTTTCATTTCTAGTTTATTGTAGGTGTGTGGAGGAACGGTGCACGTGCACAGCTGCCGCTCAGTCAATCTGTGTGTATCTGGTGTTGGCTTTGGAAATGTCAGCTAATCGATGGAGGAGTGAGGTGTTTTGTTAAACGCCATATCTAATGGATACCCAGGAGAAATATTTCACAAGCCTTTTTTTATTCAATCTTTCTCCTTTTTATGCTTTTACTCATCGCGTGCGACTCCATGCAGTTTATTCAGAGGTTTTAATGACACCAGTGACATTTTGTGGGATACAGACTAGACACACAGCTCAATGTGCAAAGTGTTTCAAGGTCCAAAATCCAACAGATCTGAATCTTAGGCCTTAAAATTATAAATTGACACTTCTTCACAAAGTTATTATATAAATTATACATTTAGGCTAATTGGATTCTTTTAACGTCACTTTGCCATTTCTGTATATCACATGACAGGACACCTGCACGGATTTTGAACTTGCTTCTTTTCTTCTAGTTTGAATTGTAATTGTGTAAACAAATGCCACTAAACATCGCTCTGACTTCCCCACATTAAAATATCTGCGTCCAGCTAAAAAACGCCTCCAGATGACATCACTTCAGTTCAGATGATGTCATCTTGTTGCTCACACTGTGACACTATGACAATCATGGTCGACCTGCTTTTCCAGAGCTCCCCCACATGACATCACCTGAACTTGGACTCGAACTCTGGAGGAGTTTTCCAGCTAGAAGCTGTAGTTGTGGGTTTAGTGGTTTTGAGGGGAAATATTTTCCCTGGACAAAGCAAACCTGCCTATAGCTGTGACGTTTAGATTAAAATCCTAAGGTACAAAGTCTTTTAGTAATACGAACCATTTTAGTTTTTTCTTTATTTCCTTTCAATTAATCAATCAGATGAACTTTTACTCCAAAATCAGGAGCAGGAAGCAGTTGGAAAACAAAATGTGGTCTCCCTGTGTAAATACACGTTTCATTTTACTTAGCATTTTTATTTTTCGCTCGGCATCTTTGAGGCAGACGTGCCTTTAAGGGTGAATTCATCCAGTCTCATTTCATTTTCAGGTTGTAGCTGCAGGTTGTGTGTCTGTCCGCTCAACCTGCACATTTGTTTACCTTTGGTTATTCATGATCATTCATGAGCATCACAGTGTGTGAGACCATGTTACGTGTCTTTAATATGTAGTTGGTTTCCTTACTTACCAGGAAGTTTAACAAGAGCCGGACTAAACAACACAACACATTCAGTGCATCCACAGCAGAACTACACACAGTGGCAGAAAACTGCATTCATATTCAACATGAAAACACAGTTTGTAAGTATTTTTCTAACATTTGTTTAATGTGGATCTAAAACTATAATTGTGATCTATAATATAAATTTGACAGCAGGAATGTGTCTGTCTGAACATCCATTAATGCTTCCTGTCATGTGAGGTGATGTGTGTGTGTGTGTGTGTGTGTGTGTGTGTGTGTGTGTGTGTGTGTGTGTGTGTGTGTGTGTGTGTGTGTTGACAGTCCTACCTACAGCATGAACTTTCTCTGATAGAGACACTTTTCTTGCGTGTCAGTCAATAATCCTAACAATCCCATTTCCATGTGATTGTTTGCTGTTTGTCATTAATTTCACATTGCCTGTCTCACTTTTTCTTATCGCGTTCCTCCGCTTCGAGCTGTTTCCGTGAGAAAGTCTCTGCCTCCTCAGCGTGCCTTAAAATTCACTCCGGCCCTCAGTGCTTTGAATTACCACACTGAGAGAGGGTTGATTTAGCATTTATTTATTCAGAACAGCACTTAAAAAACAGCCAAGGGGCTGAGAATTACACACTGGAAAGACAAGTTGAGTGGGAGCTTGTGGAGAGAATGATGGAGGAAGAGAAGTGTGTGTTTCACTCAGTTGGTTTTTGAGTATTTTATTAAAATGTCTTATGTGTAATCGACTTTCTTGCTCTTTTTGCAGATTTTTTTGTTGACTTTGAACATTTTTTCAAAGTGATAGCTCATCGCAGGAAACTGTAAAGTAATTATCACTGTGTCTGATTTAAAATCATTTGAAAGCCAATATTAGACCTCTGGGTTAAACCTGTATGAGTCAGTAGGTCAGGGGGATTTCCAGGGGGGGGGGGGGTCTTGGGATTGCACTGGCCACCCCCAAGATCTTGTTTGGGCAACCCAGGTGCCACCCAGAGTGAGAAAGTGGCTCGCACACCGCTCTTCTTCACCACATGTCGAAGAATCCCTGGGCAAAACACGGAACCCCCAACGGACCATCACCCTGCCGTGCTGTGCCGGTCCCAAGCCCGGTACAAATTGTGGAGGGTTGCGCCAGCAACGGCATCCGGACCCTGATCTCACAGGATTTAAAAAAATTACAAACAGGCTTTTAATTTTAGTTTTTAGTCTCAAACCTTTGTTATCATTTTGTCAAATGTGTCACCTTGTTTGGAGTGTGTGTCTTAGTCAGGCCACTCCAGTAACAAGTGTGTAGATCCGACCCTGGAGACGGTTTTCCCAGTCACAGACTGTCCCACATTCTACATTAGAGCTATAATCTTAGGTCCGACACTAATAACACCAATAGCTCTGCAGGGTCCATCGCCAAGGTGAGTGGGTTCTTCCATATAGAGTTGGAGGTGAAGAAGAGAGAGGAGGAATCACGTTCACGCTGGTTTTTATGGCAGCAGCTCCTGCGGCGTTGAAAAGCCTCATCCTGACTGGCTGAGCACAAACAGCACATTTCAGAGTGGGGAGAGTGGAGGTGGACTGCAGGTGTTTCATGGAGAGTTACTTTTACACTGTGAGGAAACACTTTGCACACATTTTACATCCATCGGCCACAACATTAATCCCAACAGGCTGTCATAAATGTGTGGAATGGGAGCCATAATCGAGTGCATTTACACGGACTTAAGTAACCAGGTTACATTTCTTAGCCTGGTACACGTGCAGCCAGGTTTGTAAATCAGCTTTCACCGACTGTGCATGTGCATAAAAGGAGGCCGCAGACAGGAACAGTGCAAGAACAGAAGGAAGGAGAGATTGTTAACGGGGCGACGCCAACTCATTTTCAAACAAACCTGCCTGACGCCCGACAGAAAAAAATCCCTCGTGGAGGTTTAAATACGTCACTTTTCCCTGTGGATCACGCTCTGTTGTGTGTGAGGGTGTTTAGATGCAGACCAGTCACAGTGGCCGTGCTGAGCACCGGTGTGTCCAGTGGTAAAAAGGAAATGGAAAGCTTGTATTTTTTTTATGAAATCCTGTTTTCTTGTTTAAACTGGTCTCATACTTACAGGACAAATTCTAATGAAACCACCCACAGAGTCAAATCCTGATCCAGACTAATATGATTGTTTTGCCTTTATTATGGCTCACGTGTCTTTTTGTGCACCTAGCTTCTAGTTATCATCATCATCTCTTCAGACCATTTGGACCCACCGGAAGCTGATAGAGAGGTCTGCAAAGGAGACACCGCCCCAGGAAGACACAGTGTGACACAGCCTGATCCTGGCGAAATGTCGGGAAAGTCAACAGAGATTTGAAGCAGGAGAAAGCACTTGTTGGCTTCTTTAACTCGTTCCCTGACCCAGATGTTTTGCAGGAGTCAGAATGTGAACCTTGGTCCTCCTCCTACAGTGGTACAGTGTTACAATAATTGGAACATTTTGGACTGGATAAACTTGGCAAACAGCAAACCCGTGCCCTCCAAAGTTTATTTGGCAGAATCATTTAGTGGAATAGCAACAGTTTTCGGAGGCCATGCTGTTAGGTCACGGTCAGGATGAAGCTGATTTAGCTTTTAGTGCATAATATCCTTTAAAAATGTTGCTGTATGTAGAAAACGAACACTATGGAGTTTGCGATCACGGTCAACCTGCTTTTCAAGAGCTCTGGCCGATGACATCATCTGAACTCCAAATGATGAAAAACGTCTCTGGGTGATGTCATCTGGAGGAGTTTTTTAGCTAGAATTGAAGCAATATTAGAAAGTCAGAGGGAAGTTAAAAGCATTAATGTGCATTAAGAGCAAGGTGAAAATTGGTGGAGTCGCCCTTTAATGTGGTGTAAAACCGATGGACCTGCTTCATTAGTGACACTGAGCCTGCTCAGAGGAAAAGCAAGGAGTTGAGCAAGGCACCCGAGCCCCCAACCCCCTCAGTCTGGTTAATGCCACCGCCCTTCATCACCTCTGCTGTTAGACAGTAAGCTGTGCTTTGTCATTTTGCTTGTTCAAATAAATAATGTCGCCTTTGCAGCTTGTGTACACACACACACACACACACACACACACACACACACACACACAAATCCACCACATGCAAAACTGTCATTTTGAAACGTGTTTGTTCTCTATTAGAGTCAAACATCAAATTCTTCACATGGTAAAGAAAATGAAAGCGATAGAACCAGACAGGAGGAAGGAGGAAGGGACGGAGAGAGGGGAGGTACATGTCGGCTTTGGCTGTCTCCCCCCTTCTCTCCCTTCGTCGCTCTATCTCAGCCTCCGGAACAAATCTCATTTCCTCAGGCTGCTTTGTCTGAGCAGAGGAGATGCTCTTTTATGTGTGAGGGAGACGCGGAGACAGGCCGACAGACAGGAAGAAGTCCAGAAGTGCACCCAGTGCACTGGAGAGCACAGCCAAACGGTCACCATGGTAACGCGGCCTTACGTCAGCTCAGCACGGACACACTCTCTCTAGGTGTCCTGCTACACTTGTGGGGACATTTGCTGACAGGGCAGCACAGTTGTGGAGACAAATGCACAACTCTCTACTTTTAAGTCTCAGCTTAAAACCTTCCTCTTTGATAAAGCTTATAGTTATAGTCATGCTGCTTTAGGCTTAGTCTGCTGGGGGACCCACCCCCCAATGCACTGAGCTCCTTTCCTCCTCTTGACCCTCTTGTTTCTCCTCTCACCCCACAATTGTCACCACTGTATGTCATTAACTCTGTGTGTTTTCTCTTGTAGTTGTCTTTGTCCTTCTCTGTCTCCCTCTCTCTGTCCCTTCCTGCAGGTGTCCCCAGCTTTGAAGCTCTGTGTCTTCCAGCGTGCAGCTACTGGTCCTACCAACCTGCCCGAAGTTTACTTGTTGCTCTTTTGCTTTTCTTTTGTCTCTTCACTTTCCACTCACCCAAACCGGTCAAGGCAGATGTCCGTCCACCCTGAGCCTGGTTCTGCTGGAGGTTTGTTCCGTAAAGGGAGTTTTTCCTCTCCACCGTTCGCATATGGCTTGTTCAGGGGGAATTGTTGGGTTCTCTTTATACATTTTTATAGTCTAGACTTTATTCTGTGAAGTGCTCTGAGATGACTTTGTTGTGAATCGGCGCTGTATAAATAAAGTTGAATTGAATTGATTTAAAGTGCGATGCCGCCGACGGCCACTAGAGAACTGGTAAATAAAGGTCTCTGTTCTCTCAACCATTTCTCTCTCTTTCTCACTGTTCTGGATCTTTCTGCGACGTCCTTAGCTTGAAAGATGTAACTATATATTAAAATCGACAAGATTCATTGGCAAGTCTTGGTCAATGATTGTGGGTGTGTGTATGTGTGTGTGTGTTTCCGTGGAGAGGTGGGGCACAAAATGGAAACAGAAGGACGAGAGAGAAGAGAATGGAGACTCAGCATCTTCTGTCAACATAGCTGGTTACACTTTGTACAGAAGAGTAAGCACACACACACACATACACACACAAAAATGTAGTGTAGCAAATCACTGTTGCTCTGACCTGGACAGAGACAGATAACCCCCCCCCAAAAAAATTAAGCATTCTGTAGGAGTGGGACCCCCCACAGTGAAGGAGTCTTTAGGACGCATTGAAGTTCTTGTGATTCTTTAGTGTGTTTTGTGGTTATTATGTTTCTGCAATATTTCGCAGGTGGAGAACATTAATCTTCAGCTAACATTAGCTGGAGGTTTGTCAGAACCAGAGCTGGAGAAACTCCGGGTCCAGCTCGTCCTCCATCACCAGCTGCTTCACCCTCATTCTTCACATTAACTAGCTGGTGCTCTTTCACCTGTTTATTGTAAAAGATCAAATTTAGCTGCAGTTACCTGTTAGTCCATCTGTAGCAGCCGTCCCTGATTGCGAGGTGAGAACATTTCAGTGCAAGAATGTTTCACCACCAAATAAATGAATTGATCAGAAGACTGTTTGTTGTGGGGGATGAAGGAAAGTGCATATTCTCTCTTTGCAACAGACTTGATTAGAAACGAGTACAATCCAAGTGGGACGCAAGATTTCAATATGAGAGTCAGATAAAGGTCACACACGGCTTAAACACGCTTCCATGTCAAGTCTATATAGGTGAAAATCTGTTTTTGGACTTTTTGTTTATTTGCTTCTCTCTTTCCCTTATTGCCTCAACTGTTTCCATTCCTCTGAGTGGAAGCAGCTTCATTATTGCAGAGGTCTGCGAGTCCTTTTCAAAGCACACAGCGTGTCTGCAACAAACACAGACGTCAGTGGAAAAACTTTTCCAAACTAAAAGATATGAGGCACTAATCTGGCAGCTGAAAGGCGGCAGTAATAGATGTTACAGTTGAAGCTACGTCGTGCTTTTCTGTAAACTGTAAACCTCCAATATAAATGTCAGATTTCTCACTTTGCTGGCTGAAATTGGTCCCTCTGAAAATGTGAATCACGCAAAACAGGGGACATTTAATTTTCATTGTTGTGTAGCTTTTGCTGGAAACGCACACTTTGCCAAATGAGTCTATACTGAAGATCCTTGTGACCCTCACATCCGTCACCTGAATCACTTAGGCTGTTTAGGGTCATGAGGGGCCGGACATCATCCCCGCTGTCACTGGGCGAGAGGCAGGATGCACCTTGGACAGGTTTCCAGTCTGTCCCAGGGCCAACACAGACAGACACCCACTGACACCAATGTGCACCACAACCCTCTTCTCATTACAGTCCTCTTTGGTCCGTGAGACACGTGCATGCACACACAGACTTTGTGCTTCATTTCCACTTAAGTCAACGTGATTCTGCTACGTTACGCTACATATCAGGTTTAACTCACATCGGTAACAATCAGGAAACCGCAGCAATCAGCCTTTTCTCTCTGTAGTTCATACAAACTTTCTGCCTTGGTTTGTGCTGGATCTCATCCAGCTGTAGCTAAACTGCGTCACAGCGGATTTGCATAAAGTTCAGCTTTCTACAACTTCCCTCCGCCGTGCAGCTGAGGGTGGTACTGCAGGTGGTCCTCAGCAGCACCGCTGGTCTTTCATTGACGGTGAATGGGCAGCTGCAGCTGGCCCACACTTTTGAACACCCCATTAGGCTGAGCTTGGCCCCCCTACAGATAAAACCCTTTGGTCTCGTTCTTTTGGTCATCACCCAAAGCTGGTGACCACGAGTGTGAGTTGACTGACCGGTAAATTAAGAGTTTTGCCTTCCAGCTCAGCTTCTTTTTTAGCCGAGAGCTTTGGTTCCAATGCCTGCATTACTGCTGATGCTGCTTTAAGCTGTTGAGCTCCCACAGAGTTTGACTCTTCACTTGCTCCTAAACCACGAAATCTAGATCCACCATTTTGCAGCAGAGAACCGTTGATTTAGACTTGGAGATGCTGGTTCTCACCCCAGCAGCTTTACAGTGTGTCACAAACTGCCCCAGTCAGTTCTCATGGTCTTAAGACCAGAACCACATCATGTGCAAACTCACTTTCCTGAGTCGTGTTAAAATAATCATTGATCATTAGAGCAACTTGTTTTTGTTCATGTAAACTCAAACTTCTGCCTTCATCGATGTAAAATGACGTTTAGGTTGTGGTAATTTAATGAAAGTACCTGGAAACGGGATTTTGTGATTTCAACCTTGGAAGCAAAAATGTATCGAGTCCCCTCCTTCAAACACGCAACAAGTCGAGATCGGATCTGCTTTACATGGCACAGAGATATAAAGACATTTTCACGCTGAGAATAACTTTAAAATATTTGTTTACAACCTCAGTAATTAAGTGGATGGTAAATAAAAATGCATTTATTTCTAGCAGAAAATACAATTCACTCAATGTAGTTTCTTGCCTTCACTTATTTTATCAGACAGTGTCATAACTCAATGAGCTTCACACAGATTTATATGTTTGTTCTCTTTCTGTTGAGCCAAAACATTTGTTTTGTTTTGTTTTAGTTTACTTATCAAAGTTATCCCATAGTTAAATCACATGCAGCAGTTCTGTAGAGACAGTTTAGCATTGTGGATGCTGCGATATGTGACCGATCATGGCTCCCAGACTGTGACGGTTTCAGTCAGAGGGTTAATCTCCAAAAGAATCCCAGGAATTCTCATCCTGGGATTTCCCTGGATTTTTCTCCTGAAAAATACCTGGAGGAACCTGAGCTCATCAGCATGCATTGGCTTGTGTGTGTGTGTGTGTGTGTGTGTGTGTGTGCGTGTGTGTGTGTGTGTGTACTTCATCTACTGAGACAAAGAACTTCTTTTCTCCAAATCTCATTAGCTCTGCCATGTAGCCGCCGTAGCTACAGTTCCACCTCACAATGCTGCTGTGATTCCAGCAGGCAGCTCTCAAACCGGCTGTGAGCTTAAATATGGTTTACTACCATTTCTTGGCGTGTCTCATGTTTTCATCTCTGTCTTACATGAAAACGCAGGAGAATGTTGCATAAGCTTCATTTGCACACAGATCATCATTAACGTTAACAAGCGCATCTGCATTTTCTTTATGTGTCGCAGCTTGTAAATGTATATTTTAATGCAATTAAGGCAGAGTCTGTGGCAGATTAATGACTGAGTCTCACATTAATTTCCACATCTCAGTGACTCTAAGTGACTGGTTGAGCAGAAATGCCTGCAACATATGAGCCATCGTCTGCATTAGTCCTCAGCTCCATCACAGCTGTCAGGCCTTTTACTTTCTTAACTCAGCAGAAGATGAGTTTTATTTTAAACCTTTTAGAAAGTGTATTTTTAAAAATGATAATTGCTCTATAACCATATTAACTAATGAATACACAACAAAATAACAACAAGTTAGATTAAACAATATTTTATAATTAGTGAATGGATTTTAAAAATCACAGGAAGAGTTTGACATTTTCCCCCCAGAATGAATTATTTAAAAATGGTGGAAAAATCCTCCAACTCTAATTGTCATCCATTAACACTGTGAACTGCCAGAAATGTCAGCTTTTTCCCGAAAATGTTGAAAAACAAATTTTAATTAGTTTTTTATTTCCTGATGTCCTCGTCCTACTTGACAAAGATGTGGAATGTGTGGAAAAGGTCGGTCGAACGGCTGCAGACGAGCTAAACTGTGCGTTTGTAAGAGCTTTAGGGGAAAAGTGGAACATTTTGTGCATTAATACGAGGAAACGTGTTTCCTGCAGGACGTCTTCATCTGGCTGGGAAGTCAAAGACGCACGTGCACGTTTTGTACAATTTTGCACATGCTTTGCACGAGACAAACAAAATGCAGTCTTTACTTGCTGTTGAGTCATATTTAATGCAATAGGACTGCAATCAACAGAGGGATTAGCATCAACAGACTGTCAGCGTTTGATCAGACATCTTCGCTGTTCTCGGTCTTAATGCTGAAAGGATCCCGACTATACACAAGGACAAATTTAGCTTTTATCAAAAGGTGCTCTCACTCATGTATTTACCTGCACTACATTGTTTCGGGCTTTAATGAGATAAAAGAAAAGCAAAAGTACTTTTTTCCTCCTTCCTCTCCATCTCCCTGTCCTCTTCTTTCTGCTCATTAAGCAACACTCTGACTGATGGATTAAAGCTTTACTTTTACTGTCACGCTCCTTTCATTAGTCTGGGACAGATTGTTTCTCTTTCATCTCTCTCCTCCTTTCCGCTGTCCTTTCTTTGTCTTTTTCTGCTGTCTTATTGTCTATTAAAGATCTGCAGGACTCGGACGACTGACAGATCGGGACTGATGAGAAAATGAACAAAGGGAGGAATGTGCTAAAGGAAAAAGCCACGTCACGTTTGCGTGTGTGCGCCGAACGAATGTGTGTGTGTGCACATCAGCGTGAGACGGTGACGCCGAGCGCATCCTTCATGTTGGAACATGGAGTGGAGCCACAGAACCTTGACTCGGGGAGACGGCTCCTTCATCAAGGCTGTGACCTCCGCCACAAAGCGAACCATCAGCAGCGTCTCAGCTTGTCCCGTCTCCATCAAATTTAAACACACTGCACAGATCCCGAGGTGGCACCTGCGTCTCCCAACAGTTCACAAGGTGTGAGGCAACTTCAGCCTCTCTATACGAGAGGCAGTTTACTAAATGTGTTCGGTCAAGGGTTCCAAAAGTAACTTCTATGAGTTAAAGTGCGGGGGGAGGACAAGGGAGTGTGTGTGTCTGTGTGTGTGAGAGACAACGTGTTCGGTCGAGCCCGGACTGGATCTCGTTGTCATTCATCAAAACAACGCTGCAACATTAGAGCCTCAGTAACTGTGCAGCTTTAAGTAAAATGTACTGCTTGGTAAAAACAGTCTCCATGTTTCCTGACTGCTGATCTCGCCTGATTTATAGTGTCAACAACGGTGTTAATCCATTAGGTTTCCCAAACTGGGACCGTTTAAAGAGATGTTCCCTGATCACACTCCCTCTGTGAGGACAGGACACACAGGACTGGATGTACCTGTGTCAGTGCTGTGTTTTTATCTCCCAGTGTGGTTTTGTGATTAATTCCTTCATGTTTTTAATCGATTTTTTTCCGAGCTGCTAGAAGCACATGTGCCCCTCGTCCTGCTCCAACCACTGCTCCACGGTGCTGCTTCCAGGCCCAAACTCCTGCTCAGTTTGTTGTGGTCCTGCTGCTTCAACAAATCACAATCCAAAATCGTTTCGGAGCTTTTCTGGTGATGGGAAAAGGAAACGAGCATTATTTGGATAATGACGACATACTGACATATTGTTTGCTGATGTCAGTAGTATTCAAAGTTATTCCAAACCATTTAACACAGATTAATGCTGGAACTTTATGTATTTACTGCCATTAAACAAACCATCTGTTTTGTCTTTTAAATTAGAAAGTCGTTATTTATGATTTTGCACGTGTGACACCTGCTGCAGTGTGTAGTCTGATCTTTTTACCACACTGTTACATTACATTCATTTATTTTGTGTTACATGCTTTAGTTCTAACGCTGCCGTCTCCAGTCATGTTCCTACATGACAGGTGTGCGAGCATCCTACCAACCCACCCTACACACCTTCACCAGAATCACCGACGGGATTCTGGTTCCTATCGACACCACCAGGCCGACTTTGTGTGGGGGTCACTTCCGCTGGTCGGAGGCAGTTGGACCCTGAGGTCAGGGTAGGTCACACTGAACAAGTGGCGAGTGGTTTGTTTAAATGACATCTTCATTTTCTGAGCACAAACACGTGGACACGTGGGGAAACGCTTTTTTTGGCAAAACGCATTTCTTACTGTCAATTTATTCATCGACTCTCAGAATATTCCAACATAATTCTCTGAAGACTCCAACATGGCACGAAAACATGATCAGGGAGGACGGATCTGTCCACACAATCACATCCCCGTCCTTGAGGTGCCAGGAACTGTGTGTGTGTGTGTGTGTGTGTGTGTGTGTGTGTGGGCTCCACACCAACACACTCCCTCCCTCCTGTATGTGTTGACAGGTACGACCTGGTTTGCATCAAACAGCTGCGTCGCTCTCGTCTGACTCCATCTCTGTCTCCTGGTTTTCTCTTGACCTCCTTCCATCCTCTTCACTCTCTGCTGGTCCTCACATTACACAGTGTGGGTTGACTCTGCCACGGCTCCATCTGCCTTTGATAGTGTGTGTGTACAGTATCTGTGTGCGCAGCCTCCGTTTGTCCACAGCTCGTGCGTATGAGCACGCGGACACTTCATTGCAAAGCACTTTTTTATCAGCCTGTGCGTAGCTGCCCTTCACTGCTGTTCATTAGTCCACCTTAATAAATTACAGGCGAGGTCCAGGAGCAGGAAAAGCACCATTATTTGTTTTAGGGTTCCACCATCAATCTTGCTGCAGAGCGTTAAGTGCCTCACATCGTTTTGAAGTCCTGCTCTGTGGACTGTGCAGCACCTTCGCGTGGAGGAGGGAGTCTGAACGTGCTCCAGGATATCCGTGTTCTCGTTTGTGTTGCTATACATCCTTTTATTTAGTGGTTTTGCCCTCGCCTTCCTAGATCAGATGTCTGGGAGACTGCCAATAGCTGCAGGGCACAAACAACAAGTTCAAGGAATGTCTAAAGAGGAGAGTTGGCAGGACGCGAATGCTCACGGGGAATAAAGCGTCTGTTCTTAAAGCTGCTTTGATTCATAGACGCACATTTTCTATCTTTAGCTTTCAGCAAAAACACACCTCAATCAAGGCATGAGTAAACACTACTGATTGACTTTTTGACTCCTGGGCTCTATCGCTCTTTTGGCAACGAGAATGCTGGAGATATATATCATATTTATGTGAGGAACAGGAGGAGAATGGTGGTATATCAAAGAACTGCTGCCATTCGCTGTCAGCTTGCATTTCACAGAGGTCTTTTCATTAAAGGGACTAAACTGAGCAGTGATTCCACTGAGTTCTAATCTTTGTTCTTTGATCAGAAAGTTGAGATTAGTTGTTTGGGATTTCTACATGTCAAACCAGGACACAGGTCTCTGTGCACAGACGGTTGTGTCCACAAAGACCAAAGCAAAACAGGGAACTGGATTAAAGCTGGAATTGTGAATCCTGATGGCCACAGTCATATTATTTGACTGTTTCAAATCATATCTAGAAATATAGTTTTTTTGTTTTTTGGGCTGCACAAACCTTCTCCTGACAATGACATTGCTCTTGCAACGAAAGTGCTAACGTGACAAAATGGGGGGAAACTAATCAGTGTGTGACTTTGTTCCAAATCTACATAGGCTTTTAATAACAGAAATCGAGTTGCAAACAGGTGGATGCACGAAGCGATGGCTGTCATCGCACAGCCCTGCGTTTGCAAAGGAGACCGTGAGTGTTCACACGCGGCCGCTAAAGCCGTGAAAGCAGCGGTTTGTGCCTGCGTTTTGCAGCTTACAATTGCACTTCAACACATTGAAATGCATAAACCAACTAAAAACTTTACTGTTTTAACTGGATGCGTTTGGAGCCAACAGTTCAGCCTTACTTTCTCGGTGCTGGCACAAATATTATAGAGCAGATAAATCAGGTAGAGACTGTCCTCGCAAGAAAAACGATGTGAATAATAGAAAAGAATAATGACATGTTTACACTGAAGTGACCAAAACTCTCCAGTGGCTGCAGGCACTGATATAGAGTTGCACAATCCAGTGTGGGGATGCTGAGTTGAATGGAGGGAGGCTCTAAATCAGAAGAGGACTTTATTTCCTTTTCAGCGTTGGTTTCTTATTGCCTGTCGAATCCAAGTCTCCTGAGAATTCTGCTCGTACAAAGCAACAGCAGCACAAAACAGATATGAAAGAATGTTCATATAATATCACATGTTATCTGTCCGTGATTGCGGTTCAGTTGGCGACATCGGTTGTGATCAGGTGCCATTATGCACCCAGCTGTTGCTGTGCTACGAATAAAGTTTAGGTTCTGAGTTAGTTTTAGGGAAAGTGTGATTTACTCAAGTAAGAACAGTCACAGGAAACAAACTTTTTAACTGTATAAAAAAATGCTGGAGTCACAAAAACCACATGTTGTTCTGCAGCATCAGATGTAAAACTGAAACTGAAAAACGGCAACTTCCCTTTAATCAACATTAATACTAAACGTCCCTAAATGACAGAAAATTAAAACATCTCATTTTTTATTCTCGTTACTTAATTATCAGATCATTTCACGGGAGAAGTAAGGTCACATTCAACCTTCTCTCCAGCCTCCACTCACTTCTTTCATATTTCATCTTTAACTGATCGTCTAACCTTCATTAGTGTCAAACAATGCTGCCAGAAAGTGTGAAATGTCTCTGGGAGACCACAGCAATAGTGATTCCATATTTGTCTCTGAAGAAAGCCTGAGCCAGGCTCTTGTCTCCAGTGCTGTAATAGACCGTGTGCAGAGATGCTGCGTTCCACTGATCAATAACTGCAGATATCGTGATTATTTTAGTGAAACTGAATGAACTCCCTGCACTGTGATATTCTCATGTTGACCTCATGTGTTCACAGCTGCTTCATCTGCAGCCAACACTTAACTGTTGTTTGGAGGACAAATGGGAAAAAGTCTGTGCATCACATGCAGCAGAGGCTTCTCTGCAGTTTGACTGGACTTCATGGTAAATTATACAACGTTTTTTTTATTTTATTTTTTTTCAGCTGCACGTGACTGTTCCTGTTGTGACATCTGCTAATTTCTCACACTAACTGAAGTTTATTAATACGCCTTCGGTCTATCTGCATACTGACAGAGGAGCGTTTTTTTCACAGACACACAGACAATTACAGACAATTATTCACATTAAGAGTTTTAATCAGACTAACGTGGAAAAGTCGGCTGCTACTATATAAACTTTGTGGATTCGTGGTTGACAGCAAATGTACACAGAACTTGATTATTTGGATTGTAGCAGCACCTTTGGTTCCGGGGGGGGGGGGGGGGGTCTAGAATTTTCTTTGTTGGAGTATTAGACTGGAGCTCACACTCAACTCAGGGTGGAAACATATTTAAATGGTTTTAAACTGAAAGACATCCATCCACACAGGGGCTGGAGCCTATGCAGCTGTCACTGCGTGAGAGGCGGGGTCCAACCTGGACACGTCTCCAGTCTGTCTCAGAGAGACATACACAGACAGACAACCCTCGACACTCACATTCATTCATTCTAATCATAAACACATCATATTGCACAGCTGGGGAGAATAAAAAAATCGTTTGCGGGAATAATTTTTGCTCTAATACTAACTCGACCAATTCTGTGTGAACCTGTGAGGTCGCCCTCTTTTACTCCAAGCATTCAGCTTGGAGACACTTTCACATTTCAGGGGGATCAGACCCCAACACGGCCTCCAGTCATGGGGGCAAATCTCATTACAGATTTCTGAGCTTCACCCACCCAACCACCCCCCCACCCCCTTTACCCTGTCTTGTGATCAGAGGAAACATCAAAGTGTCATTTTGGGGAAACTGCAGGCTAAAATTGAGAAATGTGGCTGTTTTCAAAGTGATGTGCGAGTGAGGAGTTTGAGATTTTCAGTTTGAGGGCGATGTGTTAAATTCTCATCATCGTTTGTATGTAAATACAAAAGAGTCAGGAAGCAAAAGTTGCACCGGAGCCCAGATGTGTGTGTGTACTGTAACATACAAATCCCCGTTTTTAATATTTCACCAACCCTGAGCAAAAGATCCTCAAATCAGCTGATCAACTCCAACCAGATTCTGATGCTCCCTGTTAAACTGTGACAGTCAGCTAATGGCTCACACCCTGCAGTGTGGAGAAAATGTCGCCTCTTCTCCTCCCTGATCTCCATCTAAAGCCTCATCTCTGCATCCTGTAGTGCAGCCATGTTCTGTCAGCATTTAACCCTGGGCTGGAGCCAAGACACCATGACACTTTTTGGGGGGCAGAGGGGGGGGATTTATCCTCAGTCTTACAAAATTCAAAATGATCTGGTGTAAATTTAAATCTAATGAACAAACAAACTAACTCTAATTTATTATCGGAGTAATAGTTTAGTTTTCCAGCATCATTCACACTAATGAAGCATTAAATGTTACAGACCCTGATTGTTCATTCGGTCCATAATCAGCTTGCGCTTGGTCCAGTCGTTGCCATAGCTACTGGCTTTGAAAGTACACGGCCTTGATTAGGAAAATATTTAGTTGACTAATTATAAAGTTGATTGTATCACTGTTTACACGGTGTCTATTAACAGAAAGTCCTAAAAGCTTCTTCACTTTCTTTGCTTTTCGGACCATCTGAACCGCGTCTCCAGCGAACATTTTGCCAAAATAAAGCAAATGAATTCCCCACAACGAAAAGTGAGAACAGAGCTCA
Organism: Channa argus; assembly: GCF_033026475.1. Lineage (NCBI taxonomy): Eukaryota > Metazoa > Chordata > Actinopteri > Anabantiformes > Channidae > Channa > Channa argus. The sequence continues at coordinate 27,593,267 of NC_090201.1, read as the reverse complement.
GAGAAGGGAAGCGATGGTGCCAGCTCTTTGTCGTTGGCCGTCCCTGTCAGCTTCTCCCTGCTGTATAATTTGTTTAAGTTTGCATGTGCTGCACAGAAGGTTTTGAGCAGACGCCTCTTTCACATTCTCAGAGGTCTTTGCAGAACTCAGCCAGCGTCGGTTTAGCATTGGACAGGAAGTGGACAGTTTGAGCCAAGGAGTGCAGAATGCAAACTGATGCTGCTGTGGAGCCCACACGCTTCATCTCATGAGGCCAGTTTGGAAAATGAAGAACTCACATACTGCGTGTTTATTTTCAGCCCTGTGTCCTTCTTTCCGTCCTCCGACAGTTTCCTCTGCTTCCGCCTGCATGATTTCAAAGTATAACGTGCTGTTGCAACAGGTTTGCATCCCTGAACTTCCACTTAACCGAACAGAAGTAGCAGAACAAAACTGGACTGAGCTTCGCTTTCTCCGTCACGGTGCCAGCTGATTGCTAAACGAAGGCGGATCGATGTGCACAAACAGCTGTCTTTTCTAAAATGTCAGCACATTCTGCTCAGCTCTGACTCACTGTTTGCACATGAAAGCGGCCTGCTGCTCCTCCACATCACCTGCAAGTAGGGTTTTTACTCCTTTCCACTGACAGTCGAAGCCCGGCCTACATCCAACAATTTCTTCTGATCCAAACCCAGACGTTTATTGTTTATGTCTGTCTCTGTCTTCCTCTATTTCCTTCGTCTCTCTCTTTCTGTTGGACATGCGTCGCTGCAGAACAGAAGCTGCCACACTTTAAACCACACTAACGTGGAGCACATGGGGCTGCACAGTTTGGGTTCAGTTTAAAAGCACTGATGTCCGGGGGGCTGAGCAGTCTACACACTGTCACCTTTATTTCACTTTCATCTCTTTCTCTGCTGCTCTCTGTTCATTCAAAGACAAGAACAGTTCATGTGCACAGACCAAAGACGAATAACACTTGATTTTGCTGTGGTTATTTTGGTTCAGAGTACATCTCTTTTTGTCTTTAGTGAGTTTAGAAATCCAGGATCCCACTTGTTTCCCTGAATGAATATTTTGAAACTGATGTGTGTCGTTAGGAAACTTGTGTTCGCAGCAAGATGATCCAGCTCTGATCCAAATACAGGAGATGGCAGTAAACGGAGAAGCCCCCCCCCTCAGTCAGATCAGACACTGGATGATGCTTCATTTCCTGGAAATCCCTCATTTGGAGGTAAACTATTTGAAGAGGAATGGTGGACCCTGCCACAAATGACAGGAAATGAACTGACGTACTACTGCTGGAAAATATCAACGGTAAATTCCTGCGTAGTTCTGGTTGTCACCAGTAAAGTTTTACCCTCGGGCTCCTGGGAAAGTGGCCACGAATCCAGTTTACTGATCCATGCATGTTAGTGTTAATGTGATGGATTTGATGTATATTCAAGTGCCAGGGATGTTGGTTTGTTGACTCTCCATCAGTTCTTTATGCTAAGACATGTCAGTCAGAAAATCCCTTTGGTTACAGCTGATGCTTCAGGTACCATTTGCATCATCGATCAACGCTCCACACTTTCAGTGTAGTACAATGGAAGTGGTATAGAAAGGGAAAACGTCTTGTAGGGAGCTGGACGGTACAACAAGACACACAGGAGCTTTCTTCGTGGGAAAAAGATCATTTTTCTCGTTATTGGAAACATTGTTTTTTTTTCACGATAACAAAATCATTTTGTTACCCTGAGCACTAACTCTAGCTGTAGCATCAATGTCAGACACCAAAGGGCGTAAAAAAGACAATGTGACGCCTTAAGACGTCAAAGGACGCTGTGATGCTGTGTTGATGCTGTGTTGATGCTGTGTTGAGGACGTGTTGACTATAATAATTTAGCTAAGATCTTGTCACATAAAATCCTAAAACTCTCCTTCTCCTTCTCTCGGCTACCTCAGCTATGTAATAAAGGTTTTTTTGCATCAGCTGTTTCATCACCCAGCTCACTTTTCATCGAGGGTTTGTCTCCTAAAACATTACGCTGCCATGAAACTAAACTGCAAAGTAGTTTTTTTTACTGGATTCTCAACGGTTAAACGTAGACAGAAAATGCACTTTGGGTCAAGTTAGAGAAACCCGGTGGTTGAAAGAAGATGCTGTGTGTTTCTCAGACTCTGTGTGTGTCTGCATGGCTGAACCCAAGTGATCCAGTGTCGGGGAAGACACGGCCAGGAAGTGATGAGCATGCTGCCTCCCTTCTCAGCCTCCCTAATCCGCCCCAATCTAATTTAGATCAGGCCTGAACATTCTCCAAACTGTTGATACGACAAACACAGCACACAACAGCAGGGCGTGTTCACTGAGAATGTCAAGATGATCCTGGTTTGAAGGTTGAGATGTATATGAGAGGGTGTGTATGTGTGTGTGTGTGTGTGTGTGTGTGGACTCATTTGCTTTGTTGTTGTCTGCAGCATCGTGTGTTTTCAGCAACACACAACTTCAAAACTAGAAAAGATGAATACTTCCATCTGAAAGTATTTAACTACACGTTATTTACTGAAGTTAAAGTACTAAGCACCTGCTCGATCACTGTACATACTGCAAAAGCTAAAGTAACAGTGCAGTAAAAGTTAGTGAAGTATTTAAACACTAGTGACTTGATGCTGTTGATAACATGAAGGTACAAGTAGAGTCCAGATTAGTTCAGGGTTCTTTAACTGACCTGCTCTTGTTGAACAGACACTTCCTGGGTGTTTAGGACTGATTCTGATCGTGTCAACTCACCTTGGGCATCGTTGCTTCTCAGGGTGAAGAGCGTTGTTTATCGTTCGTCTTCAGTTTATCCGGGTCCTGCTTCCTGCCACAGATCACGTTAGTTTGCATTCCCTCATCTTTAAAATGCCAAAAAGATCAACCAAATATTTAAGCTCAGCTTCATTTCACGATTTCACAGAATCCGTTTTTTTTTTTTTTTTTTTGTTCAGAAACATCTGTGTGGCTTAATTTGTTGAGGAGACTTTGCATTTAAAACTAATGAATCCATCAAATTACTAAGAAATGCTCTGCTTAACACTTGGTATATGTGTGTAGCTGTTTGCAGGTTTGTCTTTCCCACACGATGCTTGTGTGTGTTTCTAATCTGTTCGCCGACCTTGCCGACACAGAACAGAGCCATCCATAACTCTGTGCAGTCTCTGTATCTCTGATTACAGACGACTCTCCTCTCGTCTGACCTTCCTCCTCCGCTCGTTTCCCACCTGCCTTGATACCGACGTGCACAAACATCTTGTTGTACAAAAGCACACTATCGCATCGCTGCAACGCATTTGGCACAAATATTCACATGCTGCCATCTTGAAAATCTTCATGGGGTGTTTTTTTATTTTATGACAAAGAAGAGCCAAATAAAATCCTACACCCGTAAAAAAACAGTGGTGTATTTGCAGTATATTTATAACTTCGAGTCTTCTGTATATGTGCAGATGTCGGTGGCTGATGACATTTCATTGACTTATATTCTCTAAAACGCAGCAGGCTCATATCTTTCATTCCCCTTTACTTTCCAGTTGTCTGCACTCGTATTGTTTTCTCTGCTATATTGCCGCTTTTCTGCGATCCCTCCCAGCCTTTTCATTTCCTCACTTCTGTCTTCTTCCTTGTCTCGTCCACAGCTGATTGGACAGCCATATCACCAAAACGTGACACATTATTAGGCTTTTAGAAAAGCTATCAGATCCCATAAACGCTGACCATAGATCGTAGAAATCAGCCATCATTGTGGCGTCTGCGCGGGGATTAATGTCAATAGACTTGCTTTCCATGTCTTTTCTCCCTGTCTCATTACTTTTGCTCTTCCCGTCTCTCATAACATCTATCACATCTCATTTCCTCTCCTTTTCTTCGCTCTCTGTTACCCAGAGCCTCCTCTCCCCTCTGCTTCACATCCCAACTTATGCTGCAGAGTATAACCAAATAATGATGTAAGTGTGTGTGCTGTATAGTGGAGACCTCCCTAAGAGGACCCTGACTCTCACTCCGTTGCAAGTAGCACATGATTCAGTGTAAACACACAGGTCTAATAGAAGAAGGAAAAGCAGCTGATGAAAATGAAGAGGAGTTCATCATTCTGCGAGTGAAAAAAGAGGAAAAGGAGGAAAAAAGAGGGTTGGTGGTTTGTGCCCCGCTCCCCCCGACCACATGTCAAAGTGTCCCTGGGCAGGACACTGAACCCTCAACAGCCCATCCCCAACTGGTCCCAAGCCCAGAAGAGGGAGCGTTCCATCGGGAAGGGGATCCGGCGTAACAACTGTGCCAAATGGACATGCAGACAAATGATCCGCTGTGGTGACCCTGAACTCACGGGATGAGCCGGATGGACAGAAAAAAAAAAAAAGTCGATGGTCGTTAGTCACAGTAATGTACAGACTGATTAAATTTTATGGCCACTCTGCAGCTGGAAACATTTTATTTCTTCTCCCTTCAATGCAAATCTGACACTTTCTAATTAGAGTGAAGCAGCAGGTTCTGCACCACTGATGAGTTTTTCTACACTGGATGATACATACTGTGTGTACTGTGTGTCACACAGCTCTATCCACTATGAGAATATGTTCTCTTATAAGTAAAATTACCAAAATACCACCACATTACAAAAAGGGTTTTTTTTATTCAAACATTCCCACAACAAACCCCCATCAGTGACACGTTATCACTATAAATCCAGAGCAGTAATTGGAGAAGTACTGTACGTACTCTGTGTACTGCACCCGAACAATCATTTTCAAATACTTTGGAATTTCAGTTTCAAAATATGTGAACTGTATTTGAACACCTGTTCAAAAAATGCAATGTGTTTGTGTTGGAGTAAAGGCATAAAATAAAAATCCATAACCTAAAGTCTTTAGAAACACTGAATGAAATTACAGTTGTTTTGCGAGATACAAAAATATTCAGCTTTTTATTAGGAGCCATTTTCGTTTTACTCTGCAAACATATCCACTTAAAACATTCATTTCATTGCTTTCATTATGTGAGACGAATATGAAAACTCTGACAACGTGTCCTTCTCTCTTCACTGTCTTCTGTTTATTCAAAGCCTGATTAAAGGCCTGGAGTCTCAGTGGTAGAGCACTGGGTTGGGATGCAGAAGGCCACGGGAGTGAATCCCACCCCAGCAGGTGCTGCCCCGCCCAGCCACCAAGGACCACCCCGGTGGCGGTCCCAACAAAAATGGGAGGGTCGCGGCAGGAAGAGCATCCGTCTTAAGAACACACGGCAAATCAACGTGCGGAACACGTCCTGCTGTGGCCCCGAAGACACACGCCGAAAGCCGTTGATCTTTTATTTAAGGCCAAGTAATTAATCAAGATATGCAGTATTTATAAAACATAGGATTCTTCAAATATTTAAGCAGAAAAACATCCACTAGCAGAACAGCACAAACACCTATTTAAAAAATAAGTAGAAGTACTAGTAGTTGCAGTTTCAGTGCAGTACAACACATAAACAACATGTACCCTGACAAATACGACTTCCATCAGCCAGAGATGTCGTCCATGATAAGAAGGAGCCAGTGTCTCAGACTCTGATTGGACAGTGGTGCAGGAAAACCGAGACAGTAAATGTGTCCGTCAGAGGGTGGTCGGTCGGAGACCCAGGAATATGTCAACTGTTCCTCTGCAGATGGTGAGGGGCCGCAGAGACACGCTGTTCTGCAGCTCACAACACACTAAAAGTGTGTCTTTGTCGCTCTGCAGACAAGGTCGACAGTGGTTCCAGCCTGGGCCCTGAACTGTGAGTCAGCAGGATGTTTGACACTTTCTCATAATATACTCGTTAATAAAGAGCCTTTCAGAATAAGAGCGGGTCAAGGAGGAAGTAAAGTCAGATTCACTGGGTTTTTTCTGCTGACTCATTTACAGTAACACAGGCATCTGTGACCTGTTTTTTTCTTTATATATATTCTCTAACACTTTGTTTTCAACTTGGAATGATGTGCAACACACAGCTGGAATCCACATGTGGACTTTCAGACCAGTAGTTCGTTTGGAAAGAAACTGTGAGGAATGTGTTTGAATTTTGCTTTGGAACAAAAGTTTAGTGGTGATTTCGTTAAGGTGCTGTGATGTTACAGCTGAATTAACAGCATTCAAATCCTGTGAAATTAAAACACCGACCACTGGAAACTCTGGATTACATTAAATTACAGAATGTAATTACCCAGGCAGAGCTCTAAGTGTTTCCCTCCATCCAGTGTCTTGTTGAACTAATCTTCAGAACTTCATTTTTTAATTCTTTCGTCATGTCAGTTTGCTTTCTCAAAGATTACACGACCTCACATCACCTCCGTTTCTTTCTACCTCGATGTAAAGTTTTGTCATTTTCATTTCATATTTCATCTCATTAAAACAGCTGTAGTACTCTGTGGTGCAAAGTAAATTCTCTAATAATATACCGGGCTGTTTGTTTCCTGCCTCAGAGGGTGGCTCTGTAATTGGACTGAGAGAAAACTCTGTGAGAAATGAATGATTCAAACGCTGCCTCACTAACTAACTAGTGTCAATACTGATTCCACGAAGACATTTTTACTTTCTCAGAGTTGTGTTATTGTTGAGACAGGTACTGCTACTGATGACTGGTGCCGGATAGTTTGACCCTCAGCTCTGCGTCGTTATAAGAACCATTTTGTCTTGTTTCAACATTCTCAGAAAGATTAAAAAAGACCCTGACCATGTTAATGAGTTCATCCATAATCCTTTCACACTGTGAGTAAAATTTCAGCTGGTCACTCCACCAAATCCCACACACCCTGCTGGTCTGGCATCCTTCTACTTTTGGAACTGTATGTGTTTTCTGTTTAGAACAGTATTATCTTACTCCTTTCCTTCTGATCCACCTTCTTCAGCTCCTTTGTTCCTCCCTGTCTCTCTGTGTCCTGAACATCTGTGCTTTCTTGTACAACTGCAGAGTATTTATATCAGGGTATTAGTATAATTTCCACATTTCTCTAGTGACTTAGTGAGGGATGCATTTGTTTCTCAGACAGAAGTGATGGCACAGGCGTGAACAGCTGGGCTCTAACAGTGCTGCATTTCAATAGTAACAGGTGCAGCGAAGCTGTTGTGGCTTAACACAAGCAACACACTGGATCCTGATTGTGGGTGCGTGAGTGGGAGACAATGAAAGTGTGGGTGTGTGTCAGATTACGTGTGTGTGATGCTGGGAAAGAAACACAGAGCTGCACATCTGCACAGCTTCCTTTTATCATTGGCTTAAATAATTGAAATGCAGCATTTATTTACGTGTGGTCTTTCCAACACTGCCTCAGCTAAACTTCAAACTCGATCTCGTTTTCCCAAGAAAAGAATCCTGTGAACATAATGAGAACATGTTGATATGTAACGTAAATGGCGAGTTGCAGATATGTTGATACTGAACATATTAATTAAATGATAACAGAAAAAATGGCTGATCTTTCAGCAAAATATCCGGTTTGGTTTTCTTCTGTAAAATGTGATCCTGCAGTGCAGGTTTGTGCGACTACAGTGTTACTAAAGCGTTTTGTAGTTGTGTTAAGGTTACAGCAGCTGGTTAGAGGCAGAAGAAGATGGTGTAAAAACATAGTAGCTGGTTAAATCCAGCAGGGAGCTGTATTATGATGATTTGACACGGCTGTTTCAAAACGAAATACATTTGCATATCAGTGACATCATCATGTAATTAGTTACAAACACAATTCGCACATTTTTGATAAATGACGTTAAAAAAGTCAAGATGACCTTAACTTTTACTAAATATCTGTATCCAGAAGCTGCAGTATTTTTGGCCCTGATCCTGATCAAAGTCCCATGTGATGTGTTTCTGTATTTCAAATTCATTGATTGGCAGATCATCTCTTCGGCTCGTGTCACTATGTCCCAGTGTGTTTTCTGCCCATGTTCCAATTTCTCCTCACGTGTCGGACTCTGTTTCTTGTAGCCTTAACTATTAACACAGTCAGTCAGTACTGTACCCTGAACACCACAATTTTTTAAAAAGTTCACTGTCAAATTTGGCATTTCAGTAGGTTACGAACCTTTGAAGCATCTGCTTGTTGTTTTTCCCCCTGTGGGTTTAGTCACCTGAAAATTAACAAGATACACGTGTCCCTTAGTTCTGTCCTTGGTTTTGCTCAGTCTTTGTGAAAACTCCCAGTAAAATCGTTTACTTTAGTTTGAAACTGTAACAGTTCTCATTATATTTTTCGCAGATTCACTTTAGTCAGTATTAGTAATAATATCAATGAGTGGCGCTCAGCAATCAGCCGACTCGTTTTACCTGCAAAGGTTTGTCTTTCACTCTGTGCATCCCTGAGTACGTTTCTCATTTTAAGCATCTTGGTTCAAGATGGTGGTTGGATGCTGGTTCAATTAAAGGGGCAGTTCACCCACATACAGTGACAAACTTACTTCTAAATGTGATTTACTGATGGATGCAGACACTTAAACCACAAAGTAACAGTGTCCTGGATTAGACAACATTTGTTTTCCAAGCCACGTAAAAGTGATTTGAGCAGTTTTCTCACTCTTACCTCTCAGCATTTGTTTGACTGACATCTCATGAGCACACAGAGACACGTTTGTGCAGTTCGGAGAGTTTTGGAGAATCCAGCTTGTAACATTTGAACTAGTTCATACACACAGCGAGATAAAACTAGAAAAATGTGCATCAGGTCTACTGAGCCTGAAAAGTCGTTGCTGTTATTTCCAGTATTTTTAATCCTCTCTTCAGTGATTTCAGCACCACTAACAAGATGGCAGTGGAGGTTTGAAACAGTTCAGTCCTGTTTGGTCTGTGCAGTATTTTATTACTGCATAGCTGCCAACACAATCCACTTCTCATTTACGAAGTTTACTCCTTCATATTACAGCAAATATGTTAATATTTGACACACTAATGTAACACATGTATTATTAAACAAAGTGAGAGGATGTATAGAATAAAAAGAATAACCAGGTGCAGTGAATAGCTCCACATACTGCATGTCCACCAGCCGCCCAGCGATTTGGACTGAAGACACATGTCACCTGGTGGAGCCGTGTGCCTGCCGGATGTGTTTTAGTTGCTTCTGATCAACAGACCGAGGTCGATGACACAGATAAGCGAGATGGTCAGGATGTTCACAGCGAAGCCTGGAACAAGAAGAACTGCATCAGTGGAATGTGCAGCAGGAGACCTGCTTCATGTACAGACAAGAGCATTGTTCTGATTCTGATCCACCTCTGTGAGATTCCCATCCCTTCAGCTAAGTCATTAATCCTCTATTTGTATTCATGTTGCACTGAGCTGATCAATGTGGGGTATTTTCCCTCCTGCTTCAGCTCCACAAGGTGCACTTCTTGAATGAGAACAGCTCAGCAGCATGAAACAGTGGAAACTCCACTTTCGGTGAAGCCAAAGAACACGCAACACGTTCTCTTTTGTCTTTTCCTGCTTGTTTTGACTGCACTGTCTCAGTCTGTGTCCACGTCAGCCATCGAAGCCGAAGCACAGGGAGCACGGACTGCAGACTGTTGGCATGTGGATTAATCCTCCTGCAGTTCAGATAAGAGGAGGGGGGGGGGGGGGGGGGGGGGGCTGGGTTTACATGTGCAGTACTAATCCATGCTTCATTCGTTGCTATTTATGCTGCTCCAAGCTAATCAACATGGGGTCTTTCTTTATCCACAGCTTTTCTTCCCCTAATTTGTTTTCTTCTTTTTCCTTCCAGTAAGTCAATGCAAAGCAGTCTCCCTCCGTTTCCCTTTGTTTCTCTATCACCTTCCTGAAATGACAGGTCATGGCTAAGCTAAAAGGACACCTGCAGTCTTTCCTGCCCATTACACTGTGTGTGCACGCGTGTGTGTGTGTGTGTGTGTGTGTGTGTGTGTGTGTGTGTGTGTGTGTGTGTAATACAGACATGCAGCTGAAAGCCGCAGAGGGAAGATGGACCAATAAGATTAGAGGTGTCAGTGAGGGTGGAGCTTGACAAAAGAGGTGTGTAGTAAATAGCTCTGTGTGTGTGTGTGTGTGTGTGTGTGTGTGTGTGTGTGTGTGAGTGTGTGTGTGTGTGTGTGTGTGAGAGAGAAACAAGAGCACATTCCTCAGCCCTAACAGAAAAGGCTGAGGTCCATTAATCTGGCCCTGAGACTGTGATGGGAGCCACAGCAGGATACGCTGCCTTCACATTTACCTCATCTCACACTCACACACACACACACACACACACACACACACACATACACACACACACACTGTTCCAACACAAGTTCAAGCCAAATCAGACAACAAACAAACATGTAAAGAAGTTTAAGTTGCAGCCGTATCAAACACATATTGAAGATGATGATGATCATGGTGCATCACATTTATCTGCTGAGTGTTCTCATCTTTAACACATGGACTGACAGAAACCTACTGAAAACCTTTCTCTATGAACCCGTTCTCATTCAAGATGTGTCAAAAAGCGACGCTCAGTTCAGTCCCGTCTGCGTTACACGCTGACGTTTAAGGTGTCGATGACTGATGCTGAGCTTTCCACAGGAGACCAGGGTTTGACTCTAGTGTGAGATGTTGTGCTCTTTAAAGACGAGAGTAACACAACATGGCACATGTGGTTACTATAGTAAGGAAATGATTTTGTCACTGTTATGTCATTTATTTTGTAACTTGACTTTACCATGACGTTTCGGCTCAGCTCAAGGAGGAAACACTAACGGCCGTAACATTCCACACAGAAGCTGGAGGGAGAATTTGGAGTGAATGCAAGACAAGATGATGCAGGACACCGAAATATGTCCAGTCCCTTGTGTGTATGGGTTTGGACAAGAGAAGGAGGAGCAGCCATTGGACGCTCCAGAAGTGTCACCTTTTGACTCCAGAAAGACGACTGTTTTTGTCTTCATGTGTGACATCTTTGACTTAGGCTTCAAATGTGCCATAGTTTCTAATTAAATACACTGTGAGCTCTGAGCGTCAATCACCGACGCGAACGGGAACCTTAGGCGTCAGCATGAAAGGCAAAGGGACTGGACAAAGCGCCGCTTTTTGACACCTGGTAATGGGAACAGGCTAAAGTAGCAGTATGGAGCATATGACGGATCCCAATTGCTGTAATGGGTCGATCCACGCTGCTTGATCCTTGATTGTATCTTACATGTTCCAGTCCTCCATCATGAAGAAAGTCCCAGAACCCCTTATTTCACTGTGAGGAGCGAGGATGGATGTTTGAGGAGACGTGAGGGAGGATGCATGAGAGGATGTCTTTACCTGGACCAGTGCGTCTCTTTATTAACTCTGCTGGTGAGCATACTGTCCTGAAACCGCATCACAAAGACAATTTTATACAGATCTACCATCTGGTTAAAGTCAAGGATGTGTGATAATTTGTTGGTCAGTCATTCAGTTACACGAGGCTCAAAATCACCATGTACAAATAATTGGATATGATATATTTACATTTATTGTTTACATTTGTTGCTTCCACCAAGCGTTGGGCTGAAAAACAGTAAACTCATAACCTGGAACCTGAATTTACAATTACAACACCAATAATTCTGAAGCAAATAATTAGCAATATTTTAAAAAGCTGGTCTTAATGTCTCTGAAGAACAAGACTGAAGAACATTTATCAACTATGGTTTGACTGATTTGAACACGATAAAAATACAAATGTAGGTCTTAAATTTTTATGTATGGTCACAATTACTCTGAGAGTCCATAGATGATCAAATAGAAACGCTAAACCAGCAAAAGTGACCAAAGTAACTAACTGACTGACAGCTGATCAGAAACAGACTTAGCTGCAGATGCAGATCATAGTCCAAAGCTCAGGACATTTCATGTCTCTAATACCACATTTCTTTGTTTCCTCTGTCCTCATGTGTTGTCCTTGCAGGCGTCCATGCATCTCTATGGGGAGTAACTAAAAAGGGAGGGTAAGGTACAACCCCAACACCAAACTCAAACTCCATCTAAAAATTGTGGAACTATTTCAGAAAAATGTTCCTCAATGTAAAATTGCGAAGACTTTGAAGATCTCACCATCTATAACATTAACAAAAGATTCAGAGAATCAGGAGGAATCTTTGTGAGCAAGGGAGAAGGCCGAAAGTTAAAACTGAATGACCGTGATCTTCGGGCCCTCAGGTCACACTGCATTAAAAACAGGCCTGATTCTCTACTGGACATCACTGCATGGACTCAGGACCACTTCCAGAAATCACTGTACAATCCACAAATGTAAGTTAAAGCTGTATCATGCAAATAACAACCATATGTGAGCATGATCCAGAAACACCACTGTGTTCTCTGGGCCAAAGCTCATTTAACATGGTCGGAGGCAAAATGGAAAACTGTTCTGTTTCAGTTTAAAAGTCTGCACATCTGCTCCATCCAGACAACGTCTCTTTCAGGGAAGACCCTGCATATTTCAGCAAGACAATGCTGAACCACATACTGCATCCATCACAACAGCATGGCAGGAGAAGAGTCTGGGTGCTGAACTGTCCTGCCTGCAGTCCAGATTTTTAACCAATAGGAAACATTTGGTGCATCATAAAACATAAAATCCAGCAACAAAGGCCCAGGACTGTTGAGCAGCTAGAATCCTGCATCCGAAAACAATGGGACAACAATCCTCTGCAAAAACTGGTCTCTTCCTATACATTTACAGACAGTTGGTAAAAGAAGAGGGGACGTTACACAATGGACAACATCACCTTGTTTTCTGACATATGTTGCTGCATCAAATTCAAAATGAGCCAATATTTTCTGTGAAATGGTAAAATGTGTCAGTTTTAACATCTGATATGTTGTTTATGTTCTATTGTTAATAGAATAAGTGTTGGTGAGATTTGCAAATCATTGCATTCTGTTTTTATTTATTAACCTTTTACACATTGTCCCAACTTCTTTACATTTGGGGTTGTAGAGACATTTAAGGGAATTAATATGCATCTGAAGGCTTTTACAGCTGCCACCTCCACTGAGCTTAAACAAATTACTCATTAGGTCGTGTTTCCATCAGCCACAGCTCCAGCCAATCAGATCCAGCCTGATCCTCAATGATGCAAATTCTAGAGTGATGGCTTCAGAAACAGCTGGACACTGGGCAAGTAAATTCAAAACCCCTCATGCGACTAAGATATGTTTGCAGTGTTTGCAACAGTTGCCTTATGCTTTTTTTGCTGCAGGGTTTGTCATTTTTCGCTGTCCCCTAAAGTTTAGTCAGCACCAAAGGAGTTAAGAAAACCTGGCAATCCTCTTTCCTTTTCCCTCAAAACTCAGCAAGCTGCCCTCAGCCCTAGTGTGCCCCCCACTCCCCTCCCCGGTCGAGTTCCCATGCATTCCTAGTCACCTCAGAAACCCAATATACCCCTGTTGGTGTGTCCACAGATGCACACTGTGGCCTTTCTGTCGTGCAAGCCGCCTTCCTTTACTTCAGCCAAATGGAATGTTAAGCCCCACTTGTGGCTGCCTTTGTCCTCTGCCATGCAAAGCAAACAAAAGGCAAAGTGGCTTTTCATTGTATGAGCTATTCCAACAGCCCCAAATCCTCCCTCGGACTATTCTTCTTCTACTCTGTACAAAGCAACATGCACGGTGTCAAAGTGTGTGAGCCACAGCAGCCGGGGAAGCCTGCACACAGCGCACAGACATGCATGGGCCTGCACGAGCGCAGGACAGCAGGTGTTTGTCCTGCAATCTCCTGCATTCATGCCAGGTTTAACGTGTTCTAACAAAGTCAGACTCACACACACGCGTGCACACACACACGCTTAACAGCAGCTCATCTGAGTCGTACCTGGCAAAAGACTCCGTGTGGACAGTGAGTCAGTCCTTCTGTCTGACGGATCTATTATTCGACATTTTTGGCAGCGCTACATCAAATACTCCTTCCTCACTGAGCCTCAAAGTAAACTTGTTTTAACTTTTACTGAGAACAAGAGTTTCCCTTTATTTGATTTTCCAACTACAGTGAAGAAACAGGAGGGTTTTTGCTTTTAAACATGAACCAAAGCTCTGTTCCAAAGTAGGACATTTGTTGATCCTGTTATTAGTTAGTAGTTTTGTTTTTCTGTGAATAAGAAATAAAAGCAACAACAATCTAAATACTAAACTCTTAATCATGTTACAACCACAACAAACTAAGGTGTTGTGGGAACCTTTGTATGGGTGGAATATGTCCTGAGGCAAATTATAAATGAACATTCATTAATGATTGTGGTGGATTGAATTAGAGACATATTAAAGCCCGACTCACACTATTGGTCCCCACCGAGCTAAAACACTCCTGTGGTAATATGATAAAGTTAGATGGATTTGTACATTTCTACTTTTATTCCCACCTGCTGCAACTGCCCCTGCATCCTCCTCCTCCTTTTTTTTAACTTTGTCTTTTTGGTGCTGCACTAACACACTGTCCACTGTGTTAACAACATCTCTATGAAGCCAGACGAAAATCTTAAGTTATGCTTTAGTTATGCCTGTGACAGTCTTAGCACAAGCAGAAAAAAGCTTTTACTGTGACAAAAACTGGATGTAGCTTTGCAAGCTTGCGCAATCTGTCACTTCTGATGTGTTTGGTATCAAACAAAAACATTTCCTCATTGTGTTTATATTGAAAGCAAAATGGCTGCGGTTACATTTCCTACTGTTGCAATTATGTTTTAGGGTTGGAAAACCAACAATCTTCTGGGTATTTGTTTTAACAAATGTTCCTTTTTTTGCAGGTTAAGAACTACTGTCCGTGTTAGTTTCAAACTCCAGGGCCTTAAAATTTTCACTCTACAGGTCGTCTAAGGTCACAGATGGGAGAAGCCATATGAGCGGATGATAGAAGCGTGTGATGTGCTATAGATAGAGAAGAGAAGAGGACCAAGAACTGAGCTGGATACCTGCACCAGCCTAAACACTTTAAAGGAGACGTGAGACCTGAGCCAGCTGAACCAGCAATGTACCAGTTTGTACACTGTCTGCGCAGACAGACACAATGAAAACTGGGGACTTTAAGGTAGGAAGTTACTTCAGGGTGGTGTGTGTGTATGTGTGTGTGACTTGTAATAAACCTGTGAGCTTAAACAAACTCAGGTCAGAGTCATGATGTCTGGTAAAATTAAGTGGGAACAACAACGTACAGCACATAGAGGGAACCAGCTTTTCTGCTAGAAATCAATGCATTATTATTTACCATCTACTTAATTATTGCCATCAAAAACACGTTGACAACTCATTTTACCACCTCGACCGCTCTGTTCTATCTCTTACTTAAAAGCTACACTACACGCTGGAACTGTGACACACGATTGAACAAAATTGAGCCGTTAAGAACATTTCATTACGTTTTCACAACTTAAATTTGATTTTACTTTGAGGAATACAGAAAAATGAAACCTGCTGTAAATATCAACTTTATTATTTCAACGCCACAATGAAAATACGTTTTCAAATAAAAAAGTGTATTTAAAGCCTTAAATTTGTATTTTTTATCATGGAAACACACAGTTAATTAAGTGGTGGCATTCAGAAAGCTGAACGAAACTCCCCCCATCATCCAAATCAACTTTAACTTGAGCAATTAGAAAACACTTGACCTGCCTGTGTGAGCCAGTATTCGAACACACAGTACCGTAAATTCCAGCTGGCAGCAAAAGACACAGCGACTCTGTGTTTGAAGGATTTTCACAGGTGAACCAGTTAATGATACATTTGGATGTAACTACTGAATATTGTCTACACTGCAATGATTAAGTGTTTTTCTGAGTGTGATTTACTTTTATTGGCAGATGTTTAAATGAGTAATCTGTTCCAGCAATGATGTAGCTCCTTGTTATTTTTCAGTGCTCCATTATAGTGTAATTACTCCTGCAGCTTGACATAGTTTAAATAGGCTCTGAATCAAATAAAAACAGCAGCAGCTGCAGAGTAATTCAATGGAGGTTGGGCCAGTATCAAAGAATTTGGGCTGTCTGTGGGCAAAGTCTTGCTCTATATTCTTATCACACCACTATCCAACAAATATCCAACGGTTTTTTTTTTTTTTTTTTATCTTCGACGACAATAGAGAGAGAAAAAGTCCAGGCTTGGAGAAACTTTCATATCACTTCAGCCGTGCCAAAAAAATCCAGCAGGTGTAGACAAACAGTGGGATTTTTCTAAATTACTACTCTGAGGCACAATGTTGTGCTGAATTACAGGTAACAGCTTTATTATCAAGAACACAGGAACACGTGTGTGTGTGTGTGTGTGTGTGTGGTGGACTGTGTCCAGTTTTACTTTGCAAAAAACAGTTCTAGTAAGTTGCACCTAACAAACATGACGATGTCACTGTTACTGGTGTCAATGCTGTGATTCGCACACAGCAAGCATCAGAAAGAGGATGAGATCCTCCTGCATGTGTGGAAGTTGGACGTGGAGGAGTTGAATTCACAGGATAAAGCTGTGGTGACCCGGAGCTCATACATGAGGCCTTTTATTCCATTAGTTGTTAGCTTCGTAGCCGTGTGATGCCGTGGTGTTTGGGTTTGGTGCTTCCCGGCTTTAGAATACGGCTCAAAGGTGAAGAAGTGGGTAGCGTGCTGGTAAAGGATCGTGTCAGTGGAGTATTACTGTTAGAGTAGGCGGTTGGGGCTTTTCTTGGGAGGAAACTCAGCTCTCTCTCATGTTGTGGATTTGCATGTGAGAACAATCAGGTGCTCTTGAACTTTGAAGTGATTCTCAGTGGTGCATCATTTCACCTCTGTGGTACCTGTGATGGTGACAGCAGGATGGATTCGTGCTGTTACCGTGCGCTCAGCACAGAGGGATTTAGCATATGGTCTCAGACCAGGCAGCGTTTCTTCGAGATCATCAGCCCTGTGTGGCCTCACATCCTGTTGGTGACAGATGAGGAAACCAAGGAGGTTTCTGTTTCCGCAGTGTGAAACTTTCTTAGTGAATGATAATATTCATATCAATGAACTTCTGTCTGACTTTTTTAGTGTGAATTATCCTCATCCCTTCTATGATTATCTTGTTATTACATCGTTTTTTTGCTTTGTTTTCAACCAATAAGAGGCGTAGTGGACGTGAGTGATAGGCTTTAAAAAGTGATCAGGAGCAGTTGTCTCCTCCTCCACACAGATGCTCTTGCTGAAGGTCTGAACCATCCAAAAGACGTAAACCAGGTTGAGAGCACTTCTTTTGGTCAGACCAAATTCTGGTTCTTTAAATTACTTCTGCTTTTAAACTGGAACCAGCTAAAAGTCTTGAAGGCCTCATTAACGTACTATGATGATGATGTTGGTTTCTGATCATTTGAAGCTGAGTTGACCACGTTGGCCTGCAAAGACAAACCACTGATCAGCTACTGGGAGGAACGTTTCAGCAACCTCCTACTAGGAAAACGGGTTAAAATGGTTTTCTAAAGGTGCTTTTTGTTTCTGCAGCGACTGTGAAAACTCTGTGAACCACTGCGATTAAGAGGATCCCTGACAAGATCTGCAAATGTGACACAGAAATGCACCACCATCACTACCTGTGTGTGAAGGCATGTATGATGTGTATTTCACATCAGTGTTCACACTGAAATCAGTGCCCTTCTGCAACCTGAACACTGTAGTCAGAAACTTTAGAGACGCCTCGCACTTTATTACAGTAACAACTTTGTAGCCATCCCTCGTGGGGCAATAATGGCCGGCATTTATCAAGATCGGAAGTGCTGATGTAAGATCATTAAGCAAGAGCCCCCGGCCATCTCCTTCTATAATGACGGCACGGAGAAACTGGTCTGAAAGCTGTGCTCCTGCTGAACATGTGAAGACCTCAGCGTGATCATTGTGTGCTAGTGCAAAGGTTCAGTGGTCTTTACTGGGGAGTAGGTCTCAGATGAGACAAACATTAAAGGATCAAGAATAAATAAAAACTTGATTGCGCTGTCGTCATTGTGAGCATGTTATCTCCAAGTTCACAATCACACCTAACAACGTTAATGTATCTGCTCATCACTGCTGACATGTAATATCTCAGTATGAGGTTTGACATCATTCAGCTGTTCAGACAGTCGTCAAACACTGAACGATTTATAAAATTAAAATCCAATGAAAACATCAAAAACAAGACAGAATTTCTAGAACCACAGAGCTGAGAGGTGAAACTAGCAGGGGAAAGACAGAAATACATCAAAGAGGAGGTAATGAAGCTTGTCCAATCCTGAAGAGCCACATAAGAAAACAGACGTAGTGCGATCGCGGAGGGGCTGCTGAGAGACGGTGGAGATGAATTCTGATGAAGCAGCAGATGATGAAGAAAGAGGCTGCAGGTGGAAGGGATCATAATGTTTAAGACACTCCTCCTCCTCCTCCTCCTAAGTTCCTTTTGTTCTTTTATCTCATTCTCCTTCTCCCGCTCTTCCCTCCCCAGTCTCTGTCTGTCTCACACACTCTCTGTGTCCTGCGAAGCAAAACGTAGCCCTAAATGGGAACAGGGGGTCGCAGTGATCGCGCTGGTCTTCTCCAGCAGGGCCCCTTCCTCAGCTCGTTAAGCCCAC
Organism: Channa argus; assembly: GCF_033026475.1. NCBI lineage: Eukaryota > Metazoa > Chordata > Actinopteri > Anabantiformes > Channidae > Channa > Channa argus. Next base: position 27,574,755 of record NC_090201.1, on the reverse strand, counting down.
AGCAGAGCTCTACTTACCTAGCTGGGATGTGGAGGGGGATTTGAAGAAAGAGAGGGATGAGGAGGGTGAGTCTGGGATGGGGGGGGGGTTAAAAAACCAGAGATAAAATACAGAGAGAGTGGATGAGAGAGATTACACACAGAGTGAAGAAGAACTCGTTATCCTTTAAACTTGCACATGTCGGTGCATGTTTGTCGTCCTGAATATCATGAGGCGATTGATTGATTGAGACGTATTTAGCAGAGCTCACCTGAGTCGCACTGAGCACGAGGGCAATTTTGTCCACATTGATTTTCTCTGTCCCGCTCTACCTGTGTGATTGTCTTTGACGGTGCCAAAGTGATTTATGAATTTAACGCACGGCTAATGTATCATCCTGTCTCCCTCTGCTTTGCATGTTTCAATTAGTGACTCGTAAGGCAACACAATTCCTCATTTGTTGCACGTTTCCGTTTACTTCCACAGTCCCTATTTTATTGCTTTGCGTGTGGAGGATTGTGTGTTTCTGAGTGGCAATAATTACACAGAGTGAGGTTTGTGTTTGACATTCACAGTCTTTGTTATTACCTTTAAATTAGTTCATTTATATTTCTAATCTCTGCTTTATCACATTTACAAGGTGTGAACGAAGGTTTCAAGGGCCCCTGTGGTTTTTCTTACAGATATTTGCATAATGTAAAGCACAAACCACTTGCATTTTATCACCTAACTTTGCCGTCCCCCTCAACTCTACGGAGGATTTTAGCTTCCTGAGCTCATTCCCACTGTTTTCCTTTACTCTCCTAGGTTTTAGCTGCAGCATGAATCAGCTGTTTCCCCAGAAAAAGCTCGGAAACCCACAGTCCCCCTACTTGCTCGGCAGCAGGCAGCAGACAGACCCAGCGAGAGAGAGCAGCTGGGGAACATAATACAGACTAAAGTGAAACCTAAAGTTATTTCAACATCCTTCACACTGTTCTGGTGGTGCACGAGGACTATATGAAAAATCTGAAAAATAAAATTGATAACAATAAAACAAAAAGGAGAAAACTGGAGACAAAACTAGAAACACGAAGAAGAGAAAGTAATGAGAGGACTGGGCTTCGAAGCACGACAACATATAGTGAGGAGGAAAGATTACTCCTCTGTAATGCTGTGCTCAATGAGGGAGAACCCAGCCAGAATAAATTTCAGTCCTAGAGACGAGGGCTTTACGCGCTGCAACGTTCTCCAAATCACTTCGCATCACTCAGACCTGCCCTTTGACATAAGCCCCGCTCTCACGAGACGGCGTCTTTTCTCTGCCTTCTCCTCTCCGCTTCCCCAGCTCTTCCTACATCCATAATTTAGACCTTCGGCCCAGGTAATCGGCGATGCAGGACCACAGAGCCCAGCCCAGCTATTACAGCCTCACTGATGATCCTACAGATCACAATTCATGTCCAGTGAAAACTTTCAGGTAATGCGGTAGTGTGTCCAATTTGGAAGGGAATGAGGGTGAAACATACACCATGGTTTGGTGCCTTTAAACGCATCAGCAATTCATGTTTCCTTCCTGACACGGTAACCACATAAAAAGTCTGATGTGTCTTAGACTGGATTCCCAAGTCTTAACCAAAGAATAATAATTTTACTTTACATTAGACCAAATGTTACTTTATGGGGAGGTTTGCTGCAAAAGTAATTTTAAAAAGTGAGAGATCACTGGAATGTAATATTGGAACTTATTACTTCCACACTGTGTCCTGAGACAGTGGATTGTCCATATGTTGGACTGTCCTTGAGTTGTAGACTGAACAAAAGCACTTTGTTTTAATGTTTGTCGTTGTTACAAAGATTTCCGCAGGACTTTCAACAGCTGAAGCACCGACTGGACTGTGATTCTGACAATGTGATGCTCAGACGGCTTCTTAATGACTCCACGCTGTAAATGTGCCTGTTGAAGTGACCTTTGTTGAAGGGTTTTTGTCATCTGTCATATGCCAAATGTATCATATCTGGCTTTCAGAGACCCCCCCCCCATCACCAACTGATCCTTAAATCGGCCTGTGTTGTTGTAGCTCTTTTAAACAGCACGTGTCCAGCACTTGCTGCCTCACGCCTCCCACGCTGCCCTTCTGACTGCGTTTGAGCAGACGTGGCCTTGGTCGGTCAAGATACAGGCTGCACAAGGACACACAAAGCCGCTTTCGTGGAGACGCAAACATGTAAACATGTAGAAAAATCACGATGAACCGAGCGGGAAAATAACAAGCTGACAAGGACACTTTAGCTTCTAATGCAGATTCTCTCTGATGCTGGAACCTGAAAAGCCCTTTGTTCCCTCTATTCTCCCTCCACGACTTGCTGTTGCACACTGCATGCTTCCATTTGTTGTCATGCTGTCACCTAAGGGCCAGCTGGGTCTATCTGTAGCTTTGTCTGAGTTGCACAGGAACCCAAACGGGGCCTGTTTTGCTGAGAGGATGCGGCTCCCGAAACCCCAAACACTCTCTCAAGCCTCCGCGCAGATGATTGGCTCCCGCAGGGGGAATTCGTGGAGAGAAAGCAACAACAAGGTGATTGGTCAGAGGAGGAGGACAGGGGGGGAGTGATTGATTAAATGCCACAGCGGAGAGTTGGAAAGCAAGAGGAAGAGAGATTAGTTAGAATTCTCATCGGAAAATAATGGAAGGAATGAAAAGATTTAGAGGAAGAAAATGAAGAGTGCTTGTGGTAATGAAGGGTTTTAGGTCAAACGCTTGCATTCCCATGGAGGAAGACAGACAGAAAGCAGGAATTTAACGTGATAAAAGGAAAGCCCACAGTAATGAAAGGCCCCAGGTCAGACAGACGAAGGCTGGCACTTTATAGAGAGATGAGACTAAAGACTCACAGAGCGATAAACGTCCACACCAACAGCCCCTCCCTCTCCTTCGACCGGGGCTGTGGAATGTGCAGCCCCCTCCTTTGTAGTCAGGACCAGACACCTCACTCCCGAGTCCCATGGGCGAACCAAACAGGTCTGGGTCAAAGATCAAAAGGCAGCTCCAACACAATGTGAAGTGAGGAATCAGTGCGAGCCCCCACCACATGTGTCGCCCTATGGGACAGTCAACGAGCTGCGTGAGAACATCAGAGGAGCTACTCGCAGTCCTCTTTCTGTTTTGTAAGAGGAGCGGGTTTGATAAGGTTTGATAAGGGCCTTGCTCGAGGCCGTGCTTTTGTTTTGGACTCCTTGTCTCTGTGTGCATGTTTGTGCTGTCTCCCTTTCACCCACTCCCGTCTCTCTCTTATCTTTTGGAAATGTTGTTTTAACGCTCTGGGAGCGTTGGGTTCTTTCTACTCGATAAGACCTTCCAGTAATTTCTTTCTCCTTTGAGAACAGCCCGGTTTAAATTCTAGTTGTAAAAATGAACTGCAGACCCCCACTGAGCCCTCTCACACTCACACACTCCCCCGAGCCGAGGGCGTAATTTCCTATGACTTTTTTATATTAGTAGTAGTATTGCTTATATATCTTCTTCTTCTTCTTCTTCTTCTTCTTCTTCTTCTTCTTCTTCTTCTTCTTCTTCTTCTTCTTCTTCTTCTCCTTCTTCTTCTTCTTCTTCTTCTTTTCCTTTCAGCTGTTCCTTTTCAGGGGTCATGAAGTCATGATTCACATGTTTCATTTGGCCTGTGTTTTACGTCGGATGTCCTTCCTGACACAACTCTGCAGCCCCTGCATAGTGCTGACCAAACCCTCCCAACACCCACATTAGGTCTCGAAATAACGTTGTCACTAATTATTGAGTAAAGTCTCCCAAAAACTATCCTGACTGTCCTGCTAAAGGGGCTTTATGACCTGTGGTTCCCCCGGTTTTAATGGTTCTGGTAATTGCTGCCCAAACCCTCTTAGCAGAGGTTGGTGGCTCTATATGAAGCCTGACAGCCACTTCTCTGAAGTGGATGAAGTACTTTCACCTCCCTTGAGGCAAAGTAAACACGTATAAAGAGTTTTTGCACCAATCGTTCAGACGGTAACTTTCACTTTATCTCTTTTCCTCTTCACTTAAGAAACTCCTGACTTTTTAAGGACCCAAAAACAGGATTGAGTACTTCTGCTCTTTGTCTCCCCCTGCTGCTGCGGCACCATTGTGCGGTTTGAGTTCTCCGCATCTCCATCGCTTTCCAAGAAGAAGCTGAAGCAGCAAAGAAAAAGCATCACAAGAAAAAGTTAACTTCAATTCTGTAACTGTAATGCTTCTTCTTTTCCTTTGGGCTTGTTCCTTTCAGGTGTCGCCACAGCGAATCATGTGCCTCCATCTAACTCTGTCCTCTGCATCTTCTTCTCTCACTACATCCATAAATCTCCTCTTTGCTCTTCCTCTAGACCTCCTGCCTGGCAGCTCCAACCTCAGCATCCTTCTACCGATATATTCACAGTTTCTCCTCTGAACAAGAAGAATTAGAGTTACATTACAGAACTTTATAGCGATGTGATTTTGCATCATTTTAATAAGGCCCACACTATGGTGTGACAATGTTGTTCAATTTAATGTTAACAAAGGAAACTCGGCGTGCAGCAGCATCACAACAAGCCCAAACACACCATACACTAATGTTATGGTGTGTTTCCCTGATGTTCCTTAAAGCTTAAATTCAGGGAAATTCACTGCTGCATTTAGTCTGCAAATAGTGAACCTATAGGAAACGACTGGCCGTGTTCTTTCATCTGTGCAGCTGCTGAATTAGTGCAGACCAGACTCCAACTGAAATCCAACGAGTTAGTTTGCGAGTTCATTACTAACACAATTAAACGCAGAGTTAATGGCCTGAACCGTGTCAGCATAACATCCACCGAAATATTAACAACCAGATTTGACGCTGAGCCTGAAGATGAGATAAAATGCGAGAGCCTCCACCAGTTCGGCACCACACAAATGTTCAAATAAACGTCCGCGCAGACAACTGGGGCCCGCACGTTGCTTTCTAAGGCCAGAGGATAATCCAGCGTTAACTTTGAAGGCCGTTTCATATCTGTCCATGTCCGCCCCCGCCACCTCCCTGCTCTCTCTTCTTGATAGGAATGTGCACAGCAAGCTGGTTGTTGGTGCTGTGGGAATGTTTATGTGCGGCCTCTCCTACTTGACATTTGTTGACCTTGAGAAGAATCAAAGCTTGTATTTTTGAGGGGTGGGTTTGTAAAAGTTAATTGTCTGTGGATTCAGCAGCACTCCTGCCCACTTGGCATCCCAGGCTGAATCACCATTGTGTAATAAAATGGAATTATGCCCTTAATCATTGCCCTCTCTCTTGCTTGGGCTCTCATTCACTTTCTCTCTTTATCTGCCTCCTTCCACACCAGCTCTCCATTTTCTCCTTTTCTTCTTGAAGTCATTATGGGATCCTAGGACAGTTTTATGACATTTATTCTGCTTGGCAGTTCTCTCTCTCCTTTCTCTCATCATCCCTCTTTCTTTCTGTTAATTACCCTTGCAGTCTTATCTGTCGACACCCTTCAAACTTGCCGTTCCCTGTCATGAATCAAGTGCCACATCCTCCACCTCCTCCTCCACCTCCTCCTCCTCTGCCCATATCAGCCAAACAATTAACCACCCGACTCCCTCTAATTAAGCATCACAGAAAGACACATGCGGGACTCCACCTTTTTCCTTTGTGTGGACACGACAGAGGAGCCACTCATCCTTCTCTGGTGGCTTTAGCTTCTTTCCTTTTTGTTTCTGACACACAGAAATATCCTCATCAGGTACAGCGTTTGCAACAATCACCTGCTGTCAGCAAGAACTTTGTATTCGTCTCCGCTGACTTTCAATAGTCTCAAAGAAGGATGGGATTATTAAGCTAAACAAATAGCCCTGTCTCCACTAGAACACTACTCGTGTGCAGGTTGTTTTACCTTCTGCTGTAGGTGCATGTGAAGCCCCAGACCCCTGTTCAAGTGTTTTGTTATTTTAAATGTCCACCTATAGTTTCTGTGCAGCTCAGTGGTACACACACACACACACACACACATATTCTCACTCTTTGTCATAAAACTCACAGCATATGTTTGGAGGGTGTTATTGACTTAAGACAAGAAATATCCGGAGTGCCACACGCATACGCACCTTCAAAAAGAGTCCTGCCCTTTGTGATAGATGACTTTAATACAAAAGGTGCAATTAAGCAGAACGAAATAGAAAATGAACTCTAACGACACTGCATATTAATAGACTTCATCATGGTTTTCCAAAGTGGCACATGAGCCACGTTTGTTCTCTTTTTTACTGCATGTGTTTTACACTCATGTTGTGTTTGGGCTCCATTCGTAACATCGTTTCAGCTGAGTGAAACGTTTTTCCATGAGAAATGCTTGGAAAAAATGATTTTGAACTGACGACTAATTTCAGATCCTGAAATTAGTTCCAGGGTCAGTTTTACGTTTGAACGGCTCAGTTAAACACACACAAAATGAAATCATGAACAAGGCTTAAGAACATCAAAAGAGATGCAAAATGATCTCATAACCACATCTTTCAAACTCTAATGTAAAATCAACACAAACAGACTCCAAGCAACCAAACAGAAAGATTTGTCCATGCCACCCGCTGTGATTGTGAATGGCTGTCTGTGTTTGCCCTAAGACAAACTGGAGACTTGTCCAAAATGGACCTGGGATAGGCTCCAGCCCCCCGTGACCCTTAACAACATAAGTCCTAAAACCTAAAGCCGCACAACTAAACGATTCCAACATTATCACACAGACAGAGCAGTTAATACAGCATCTTCTTCAGCCCCTCTTTCATCCCCCCAATCACAAACATACAGTCTGCATCACTCACTCCTAAATGTATGCACACACTGACACACACACTTACCCAACAAGGGCAATGCAGAGGAAGCAATTGGGTGTGGAATATGATAGTTTTTTGTAATTATTTCTCCCCGGCATGGCCGACATGGAAAATATTACCCACACGAACAGAAGCAATCAGTTTTCTCCTCAAGGTGTCGGATACACTTATTACGTTGCACTGAGGACGATTTGAAATGCATAATCGCTCCCCCACACTCTTCCTCGCCTGCGTTTATTTAATATTTTCTCCAATAACTGCATGAATATCATTAAAAGTGTCACAGTGATGGCATGTGAAGGAATGCAGAAATCCCCAAACTACCTGCAGTCTGACGTTTTTATTATTGGCAAGCAGAGCAGCTGATTGACTGGTGGGTTGACATGGTGATTGAATAAAATGGGAAATGGAACGTGACGGAACCGCAAGGGCAGAAGCAGTGGGAGCTGTGTGTTTGCTCGCCGCGCGGCAGCAGCACACGGCTTCCTTCCCCGAACTTTGTTTCGCTGCTCTCGTTACGAGAGCAAGAGAGTAGGTCTGTAAGTGGAACAGGTGGCTGCAGATGCTGTTTGCTATGCACATCACTGTGCACTTGGGGTTAATTGCGGGAAAGCTGGTCTTGTTATCGGATGGCTGCCAGTTTAAATCCCCTAACAGGTTTGGGAAACCGGGGTTGGGAAAGTAAGTGAGACGTGCTCATTGTGGCAGTGCAATGCAGCTGTTAAACGAGGGAACCAAGCAAAGTTCTTAGTGAGGGAGTGTTTCTGCAAAACTCTCTCCCTCCCTGCAACAGCTCCCCGCGGCTGTAATGAAAACTGTTACTTGTCAACTGGGTAAGTGTATGTGGAGCCGGTGTAGCTTGTCTGAGCTAAAATATCTGCAAATGGGAGCCTTAATGGCTGCCAGGGAAAGAACAGTAAGTGCTGTTGACACCTGAATACTGTCATTTCATTGTTCGTGGGCTGTGTTCGGTGAGTTCTTCTGGATAGAGATGCTATTTAGCTACATTTCACTGAGGATGAAAAATGGAAGAAAAAAACATGCTTTTTATTAGGGTTGCACCATAGCTGACTTTTTCTCTGATTTTAATTATCGTGTTATGATAAATGTCACCAGATGATTTAATAGCTGTAATATTGAAAGGAATTAATCAATTAGAAATGCATGATTCTGTTGCGCTCTGTCGGTCTCCCCCTCCCTTTATTGACTCTGAAATATAAAACGTCTCCTTTTTAAAACCCCAGCAGGGCATCAAGCTCAAACGCTCGCACTGGAATGTGCAGCAACAGCAGCGTGAAAAGCTGAAATGTTTAAACAACACGGGTCACAATGACTTCAGAATCTCTTAAAGGTTCGAACCTTTAAGACACGTGAGTCTCTTTGAATAAGACGTGTAAAAACTTCAGAAGGGAAACAGATGTGAGATGATGAGCACACGGAACCACGGTGACCAATCAGAATGTTCGACGTGGACTTTGTCGTCGATTTCGTCTTCAAACTGGTTACGTCTGAGTTTAGTTTATGTTTTAAAACAGGACAACTGAGAGTGTTGATGTTTTAAAATGTGTTTTCTTTCACGCACTTTATCCATTTGTCAGTCGTGGGTAAAGCTATTTGAATTCAATAAACTTTTTACAAAAAGTGCTATAAAAATAAAAAGTGTGATTGACTGGTGGTTGGAATTCTCTGTGATCATGGTGTCAGTTTCCAAATTTTTATAGTAAACTTACACTGCACCAGTTACTAAAAGCAACAGTTTGGTATTTGGTATCTGAGGAAACCGTTTGGGGTTTGTCCGCTTTATTGAGGTTTCCTGTGTTTGCTTCCTGCCCACGGGGCTCCAGTGATTCTTCAAAGTCTCTGCCCTTTGCTCCTTTTCTGCTCCTCACCATTACATGCCTCCATTTTGCCTGCCAGAATCAGCAAACTCTATCCCCTAATCATTCTTTAGTAGCATACATTTAAATTGTTCAGCGGCGGGAACCCAGCCAAAAGTGGGCCGGGAGAGGCCCAGGAGGCTTTTCCAGAAAGAACGTTTAGACCCTGATTTTAACCCTGAGATGAGAGAAATACAGAGTTTTCAGTTAGTTGACTTTTACTCTCAGCCAGTTACTGTGATAATTAATTGTGACTTGAAGATGCTGTCAGATTCAACCTCTCTTCTCTTAGGAGTAATATATATATCCTATATATATATATATATATCATCATAGATTAATTAGAATCACTGCTCTTTTTCTTTCAGTTTGTCACAATAATTCTTATGATGGAGAAAGAGCATCTACTTTTGTGTATGTTTTATTTATGTTTTATTTATTTATTGCTTTTGTCATTTATCTCAAAATGAATTTAGAACTCGTGTGGGTCAATATTGTGTATGCATTTCCCTAAGGAGCACACTCACATTTTTAATGCTGTAAAACTTAAAATTCGAAAAAACAAGTACATTTCTAATGTTGTTTCAGGGTTGGCTCCATATGCGTTTGTTTGTACATCTTTTAATGATTAACCTTGCCCTCTTATTTTTAATATTTTCATACCTGACATTTAAATAACTTAATAACTTAAACAACTTACAGTTGTTGTCCTATAAAGTATTATCTTTGCACTTAACCTGAGAAAAATTTGATAATATTTATATAATTTAACTATACTCGTACAGTAACAGAATTAGTATTGTCTATGATAATATTATGGCAGATAATATCCTGATTTGGTAAAATTAAGAAATAAAAACACACAAGAAAACTAAAAATGCAAAAATAAAACACTCTTTCCACAAATTACAGCCTTTTATAACACTGACTTTTTTTTGGTGGCAATCTGTACATTGGGCTCTATTTAGCAGAAGTCCTGGGCCATTGTTATAACAAATATTCACTGACATCATCAACAATGTTTCTGTGAAAATATATAGCCCTCTCTGATGCCCATGTGAAAGTTTGCAGGTTATCGTTTGTTGTTCGAAAGCTACACTCTCTAAATGATTGAAAATGTGGACCTTGATTAGATGTGGGCTACCAATCTCTACATCACAGCACATCAGCTCATCCTGACATTTATCTTGTTCAATATTAAATTACTGCACTGTATAATACGGCAACTCCTTCAAATGCAAAAAATGCTGCAATAAACATGATGGGGAAAATGTTAGAGGTAAACACAAAATACTGTCCTAGTTTTGCTGACAGCTGCGAGAAAAGTGGGACATTGGTTAAGCTATTATTATTATTGTTATTTTAAAGACTTACTGTTCACATTTTTATATAACATGCAGTCAAACACAGTGGCTTTATTACTGTAGACATTTGTAATACAAGGCCACCATGCAGTGCACTAAAAATACTTGTTTTGATTGACCTCCTGTTAACCAGTTACTGCCATACCCAAAATGATGATGCCACACTGGTAAAAATGACGGTCACAAGTGAAGCTGTGGAATGAGGAAAGTGAACCCACCCCTGTAGTTACTTCAAGTTCAGTCAGGTGTGTTCTGGCCAAACCTCCAGGCCTGATCAGACTGAGCAAATGTAAATGCAAGTGTTCTGCCCCTGGTCTAGGTGAACCTAGACATAGCATGATGTGCTCCCACTCTTCTCATTCCCAAGCAAAACCAAAGTTGAGTAGATATTGAAAGAAACCAAACAACAAACGGTAGCAACTTATTAACTTTGGAGGTGAGCAAAACAAAACCCTTACATCACCTAACCACACCAAGCTGCAAAATAAAAGACCGGAAGTATGATGCTGTAATCAGGGGCATATGAAGAGTGTACTAGCAGCTTCTCCAACCAGGCAGCAGCAATTAATTCAAACAGGTCAAATCATGGACACTACCTGTGGCCCATTCCTCAGACACACTCACACAGAAAAATATAATACCACTAATGTTGACCCACGGTCATGACACAAGTCAAACAGAAAAGCCAGGAGTATGCATCACCTCATGTCACATTGACTATTAATGATTATTCTTCAGAGCTGGTCCTCTGTTCACTTATGTAGATTTAATATTTAACACGCCCCCTGTGTATATATCAATCATATGTCTGTACTTATCATGTATTTATTATCAGTTACTATATTTTATTCATTCATTTCACCTGGCCTAAGAGATTTCCTTTAATGAAATGTTGTATTCTCCAAGTTGTGCTGTACTTGGTGAAAATTATATTAAAAACAGAAAAGCAACTCCCTATTAAAGCATATGGAGGCATACGATTGTTTTATCAGTCTGTCAATGTGATTTGTTTTGCGCAGGTGTCACTAATTTTTACAGCCAATGAAAAGCGTGGGATGTGACTGTGGGCGGGCGCGACCCTTGTCATGTTTGTATGCTCACTGTAGGTGTGCGAGCCGCTTAAGGTTCCGAACTATCTGGATTCTTAAGTGAAATAAATAAAAACGTGGCAGCTACTGAGTTAGAAAATCCATATGTCAAAGTCAAATATGTCACGTGTGTGCAGCGAGATACTTAAAGAAACTTCTGCTGGAAGAGGACGTGCACAAAACAGCGAGGGCAGGGATTTTAAGCTAACTGTTTTAGCTAATAGCGAAGCTGAATCCTCAGACGTCAGGATTGACTGTGAAACCCAGCTGGCAGGTGATCTGCTGATCCCACCTTTATGTTCAGCCTCAAGCCTCGACGCCTGGTGGCTGCATGTCGCCCACAGATTGTCCACGGTAAGAGAAAAGGTTCAGGCCACGCAGTGAGCCACCAGCTTTTGTTAGTCAGCGAGCGAAACTTTTGAACTTGTTTCCTGTGTAGCAACGAGGTTTAACCAATCACAGCAAAGATGGCGCCGCCATCTTCCTCTAACGTTTTAGGAATTACAATCACAATCTGGGGAAAAGGGTTAAGTTTCCCTTTGTTACGGCAGCGGACAGAATATATTTTTATACAGGCAGTTTGAGGAGTCTCTAAGGGTTTTAGGAAAACAAGCACAGGACAATAAACGTTTAAAAGGACAGTTAGGCAATTAATCTACATAGCAGGTTAATTGAAGTTTTGAAATCCAGGTTTGCGCTGGGCAACATGATTCAGATGTGATGTTTGACACTGTGATGAAAACATTTAGTGAACCGATAACTGGGTTTGTATTTATGGCCTTTGGAAGGTTTGTTTGCTTTTTGTATTTTTATCTCAGTTACAGCTGCCAAATGCATTTTGTAGAGGATCTGAATTGGAATCAGAATTAGGTTAATGGCAAGTTGACTTTCTCTTGCAAGAAAAAGTTCCTGAGTTTGTTCAGAAACTAGTTAGAGGAAGAGAAGGCAGAACAAAATGAAGAAGACAGTGAAATTTCCAACGCAACCAAGAGCAGCAAGAGTTGAAATATTGATTTTTAAAAGATATGAAAGTGTAATTTTCTTTTGGTGTCACCTTAGTATATCTTATCATAGTAAAAATCATTTCAATTAATTTTCTGCCCGAATATTCTTTTTCTACATACCTTAACAGTTGAGCTTCTGCAATTACAGTGATTCATGATTGTTTTTTGCTCTAATCTTATTATATGCTCCTAACATCAGCCAAATGCCACACAGACAATACAAAATGTTAATGTTGTGATTTAAGTGTTCTGTTGTTGAATGTTAATGCTGGAAAGCTACATCCGCTCACAGCCGGAGAGTAAAATCATTTGAAGCAACTCTACCTATTTTGCCCAAGAGACTCAGTAAAATATTCAACTGGAGGCAAAACATGCTCTGAAATACACACCGACTTTACCGTTTAATTAGCTGTTGGCTAAATGTTTTCTTTCCTCGCTGTTTTTCTCTTTTTACGTGAAAAAGGCTTCGAATGTGTCTGTCGAGCTGAGCAACAGGTTTCATCTTGCACACTACATATCAAGGTCACCATGTGAACTGTCGGCTAATTTTAGAGATGCCACTTAATTTAGTGGAATTTGAAATCATGACTTTCCCGTATTACTTTTTCACTTCTTACAGATTGTCTCATTAATAAATACCTCAGTGTCCATAAACAAGAAAAGTTTCCCTCACTTGGAGTATTGTTGGAGGCAGATCATTATTTGTATGTTGGACACTAAACCTTGTCATTAAGTATTTAAAAAATATAATTGGATATCGTCAGTTCAACATCCATATACCTTTTTATAGGTTGACAATATAAAATAAACATTGTATCTAATATTGACAAAATAGCTGTTTTCTGTCCAAAAACCATGGAACTGAGATACTTCAGCCCCATTTACACATCTGTGTCTTAGACCATACAGTTGTGCTTGGTATTAATACAAGTTCTAGTCGTCTTCATTCTGCTTAACCTTTTGTTAAGAAAATATTCATGCTGCAAAGATTGCATGTACACAAAGGTGCTTCTTATTTCACTTTACCTGTTCAGAAACCGATCGCGCCATGATGTCGGCTATAAATTATCATCTACATACAGTTTATGATTAGTAATGTTAAGGTCAGTTAAGGCATTGATTTATTAAATCGCAACTCTTAGAAAAAGTCTACAACTAAATGGATGTTTAAGGCACCAGAGACCAGCTTGTGTCCTACAGCATAATTGCAGCAGCGACTTGCCTTAACCTTAACTAATAGGCTAGACCAGGTTGCCTAAATGTACCTCTAACTATGACCTCTAAAAGTTTTTTTTTTATATATCTAAGCTTGCAGAATACTAAAAGTTGCATTTGAAGTCCTTTAGTTTTTCTCTAAAACAGTGCTGTGAAATATTTAATGAGAGCGCTGCAGATCATGTGCACACTCAATTTCTTGGTTAAACTCCATCCCTGCTCCTTCTCTTGCCTACTCTCAAGTTTTTGTCCTCATCTTAAATTGGACACAATTATTCAAACCGATAACCTTCTTTCCTTCCTCCTCCTCCACCAGCTCATTTGTTGCCAGGTCCTTTATAACAACAGCTTAGACTGAGTGCTTGCTTGTCTCAGTAATTTAGTACCTCTGTTGAGCTATGTTTAGTTGCGCTGTGTTATATAAGGAGTAGCTTACTGACTCACTTCATAAAACTTACGTGGTGGAATAATGATCTCCACAGTCCTTGTGGTACTAATTCATGCTAAGTACCCGATGCCATTAAGGGGACCGTTGTTCTGATCCTGAGTGGGACACGTGCTGGTGTATCGCAGACGACTTAAATGTACTTTAGGTGTAGGAGGCAATTTACAATTGTCAAGTTTGACCTTTTAACATGAAATTTTAAAGTAAAGTAATGGAGATTTTTAGATTTTCTGTTGACTTCAGTTGTGGAAAAAGTACATTTTGGGTAATATAGGCAACAGGCTTTGACGAGAAAGAACAACACATGCGGCAAAACAGATGTCCTGTTCCATAGCAATAAAAATGACGTTGAGGTGAAAAGGAGAGAATCGCGAAATGCGTTAAAGTAAAGACAAGATGTCCTGTGGCACAACATAAGACTGCGAGGTCCTGAGGTCTTACAGCCCTATTCACTGTGTTGAGGCCTGAGTAATTTGCTGGTATCATCTGTAAGTAGTAATAGTCAGTTACCAGTCCTACTTGTAGCTTGTTTCTAAAACTTTTCCTATCCAGTCTCTAACTTCCTCCACAGGCTTACAATTATTTGATTGTTTGCAATCTTTAGAGTTTAAAAGGGCAAGTACAAAAAAAAACAAGTTGCAGCTTTATGATTAGAAAATAGTTTTCTGTTAAACTGTCATATTGATTCAAAAAAGAAATTTTCATCTTAGCACAGCAGGAGGTTGAAGGGCCACTTGTTACAAATATTCAAAGTTCTTCTCTCTCATCGCACAGGGAAACGCTGCATTTTGTAAGGAGGACGTAAACTGGCTTTGTTGAATGTTATTCTTTGTTTGATTTTGAATTTTTCTGTTCGGATCGATTCAGGAATGTTGTTTCTATCTATGGTATGGTGGTAATGGATCTATGCTTTCATTGTTTTGCTTATGCTTTTAACTTAATAAACTAAATAAATTGAGCATTTTGGGTGAATATGAGTGAACTGAAACCATAAACGTTTACCGCCACATGAAGCACAGTAGTTCTCTCTCCATATGCACTGGCACATTGAAGATTACCTTAAGACAGTGGTGGGGTGGGAATCCATATGATTTCTTGGTTAAATGTAATGCGTGTGTGGCTTCCACCTGTAGACGGTCACATAGCAGGTGGAAGCTTGGTGAGTTTTCTAGCCACTAATCAATGCTTGACTCTGCGTTTCTCTTTTGGCTCCTCTAAACTCAGTGTGCTATTGTCCTGGCTGAGAAAGAAGTTGATTTTTTTCGGAAGAGAAATCTTTGGCTGTCATTCCAGAAAGACGAGGCTTCTCCTAACAGCCGCTTTAGAATTTTAAAGCGGCACAGACTACTGGAAATTTTCCACAGAGTTGACATTTGGGAACAGAACAATGAGACTTCCCAAAACAGAATATAGGACCAACCAGTGAGCTGGATACGATGCTGCCTCTAAGCCCTTCAGCCAATTTTTCCTAGTGACCACTCACAATAATGAAAACCCCCCTTACAGCCCAGAAATGCATTTTCTCCATTGGCTTTAATGATAAAAAGACCTCTGTAGAAAAGTGAATGGGACATATTGAACCGCAAACAATTCAGTTTTTACTCCTTTTATTAGGAATTTTTAATGCATGGAGATAACTTTATCATAATGCAAAGTCTATGGGCAATAGGATTGCTGTCGCTGGCCTGTGGTAGTTCTAGTCTTTATGGCACCATGAGCAACTCCTCTTCAGTGCCCTGCCCAAAACACAGCACCAAATCTAACATTTAAACCTAGAACATGTTATTGTTACTCATAAATATTAAAAAAAAGAAGGTAACCGACAAAAATTTGCATATAAATAAAATGGACAGATTGTGACAGTATTGCTTAAAAATCACAAATACAAGCAGATTCTCTAACTTTCACATACAATAACATGCAAAATAAACTGTACAACTACCTTTTTAAGACTTAACTTGTCTTCCCTTGTTCCTTGACCTAAAGACACCAATTATGACAATAACAACTGCCCAGCAATTTCACAATAACTGCTTGGTTGTGTGAAGGTTTTATATTGTTCTGATTTTGTGCAATCCAGAAATAAAAGGCAACAATGTGTTTGTGTAAGTTTGAGTGCACAAAGTTTTGCAATGCTTACCAAGATGAAAAGCATCTCCTCATCAGTGCCCATGCAGATTAGATAGACAATACCCTGCCCCTGCTCCTTCCTTACCTAGTGAGTGGAAGACTTTTCAAGGCAGCAGCTGCCTACTGATGATCACAAACTAGTCAGATTGTCTACTCTGATTTCACCTGCAGGTGACCTGGTATAATTGATTTGATGTAAAAAAAAAAAAACACACAAATAAAAAAAACCTTTACAAATGTTGAACTTTAGCTCATTTGTATAGCATGTTGCATTACATCTGGACTAAAGGTGTAACATTAACTTAAGTCATTGCAGTTGTCGTACAGCTTAAAGGGAACTTGCCACAAAGTCCTGTCAGCACAGCACTTGGTGCTTGAATTCATTCTAACCACGGCCCCATCGTGTGCACACTTAAACCTATTCAATACTACTTAATCCTTTTAAACACCAGTAACTAATGAGCACATACCAGTATCAATATGCTCAAAGCTGAGCTGATGAATGCAAAAATAACTTAGATGGCTGATAATTACCCTGTTTAACCAATAAATTTAAGACCAATTAGGAAATGACAGCAAATAACTCAGCTATTTAGCAGTGTGACGGTGCAGCGTGCTTTAAAGCAACACATTTAGAGCGGTCTCCAGCTGATTGTCCTAAAATATTTTGCCTGCACAGCACAGAGCCGTGCCACCGATGGGGGCTGAGAGGGGTTAAACTTACAAACCACAACTGGAGCTACTTAAGATCTGTCAAGGCACAAAATTGGATGGAGCAGCAGGCTGAATAATTACAGAATAACAAGGGAAAGGGGGTCTTTGTTTGGCCAGGGGAGAAAAATAATTGATTCAGGAGGGGAGGGGCATCAAGAGATTTTATTTTATTTTTTGTAATGCATCAGAGGACATGCAAGGTCTCCCGCAGTGGCACTGGGCGTCTGAAGGAACTTCCAACCTACTAGAATGAGGTGCAGGGAGACTTTGGGGGGGGGGGGGGGAATGTAATTAATTGGATCAGATTAAAATTAATGAAGTAATTAAGGAGCTGCCTGCCCTAGTTGTTCCAGTCTAGAAGTGTAGAACGTAGCACTGGCAGCAGGAGTAGTAGCAGTGGCACTGTGGTGAGAGAGAGAGAGACTGACTTCAATTTAGAAGCAGTGAGAGCACAGGCAATGGTAATGAGGAGAGAGAAACACTAAGAATAAACAGCATTCGGAAGTGAAAGTGGTAATCTGTGGGATACCACTTTTCAATTTATTTTGTACTTTGGTGGTAAGTGCTCACTGCTTCAGTGTTTCTACACTCTCTGAAATGGCACTCTTTGTCTGTTCAGCCAAATTGGCCACTGCTATGCTGACTATCAGGCTCCCTCTCTGTTAATTGTCTACAAGCTGCCAGTTCTGCAGGAGGAAATAAATGTACCATACTAGTCATCTGAGCAAAGATCTACCTGACAACCAATGAAACAAGCTTCCATTAAACTGGATAGAAGATAAACGTGATGTCGGATAAAACCCTCTGTTCCACTGGACTGCATGCACTACATTGCTCTTGGGTTTAGCAGTTTGGTCTTATGGGTGGATGAGTCTTTGTCTCGGTGTGATGGTGGGTTGGACGTGAACAGGTGTCTGGTGTTTTCTGAAGATACTTCCCTGACACTCCAGTCATGTAAGGAACCACCAGGTTTTCCATTTGACTCCGAATCTTTGCTTTGTCTGCTGTGCTTCTATTCAGGCCAGGGTGGAACAAAGGCCTACTCTGAAGGCTATAACTGGGGTCTTTGGCCACTTTATTCAGACTGAAGAAGCTGCTTGGATAAGTAGCGAAATGTTTCAAAGCAAGCACAAAAAAGTCCAGTTAACATGATTCAGTCTTCGGATCCCTTGGTTGTAGTTAGTTTCTCGGTGCACAGGTATGTTAACGGCCTGGAGCCTACACACTAAACGTAACCAGCTGATTGTTATAGGTGTATTCATGATATTATTCTGAAATCAGACAATGTTGGTCAAATGTACACTCTGTCTCAGAGCAGGGGTGGACTTGTGGGAGCTGCTGGTAAACTAACGCACAGTAAAAATGCACTCAATAGAAAGGTCTGCAGTAAGAATTAATGAGCGGTAGGATCAGCACAGTGACTTTACAATTATTCAACATCTGTTCAAAGTGGAGCCTTTAATTCTTTTGTAATGCTGGATGTCCAAACCACATCAACCGGCTACTTTCTACATGAAGGAGCAGCAGTTGTACCCTGAGATCCCTCAAGATGGAAAACCATGGATCACTTTTTACTTATAAATGAATATTTGACTAGGGTCGTGTCTTGTCATATGGAATATTAATAATAAAAAAATGTGTCTCATTCTAAAAATATGGCCCACAGCTGCATGGCTTTGTATTTGCATAAACACCATTAATGTCGACCTCACACACGAGGCTACAAATAGAACAAGCATGATGAAACAATACGGTCACACCTTGAAAAGTTGGAGCAGGAGTTCATTTAGGAAAAAAGAGCTTCCTCTGTAATTTGACAATGGTTTGCCAAAAAAATCAGGCTACTGACATCATGATTTAGCCTGTCTGCATATATCCCTGATATATATCCCTGATCCACCTGACTTTCAGCAGTTTTTGCACCTGGTTGTGGATTGAAAGAATTGTACTATACTAATATATACAATATAATAATATGTACATACTAATCTCACATGACTTTTAGAGCTGGTCTGTAGTTTGCTTGAATTTTACTATGCATGAAAGGAAACTGGATGTAGGAAATAGAACAAGTTTACTGTTTCACACCAGAGCAAAGCTGCTTTCACACACCCGCTGCCACCCTGAACTTCTCTGGAGTTTGACCAGTCGAGCTGCATGTGAGAACACAAATGTCGGAGTCGGACGACTAGGACGTTACCTAGGCTTCATGCTGCGAGGCTAATGTTAAAGAGGATTAATGTTTAAACATAGATGATAGAGATTCTCACCACCATCTTTATCATTTTATTCTTTGATGTCGTGACTTTCCAGACTGAAGTTCATTTTAATCCATTTTAATAGTTTTGATGACAAAACCAAGACTCAGTTTTTATGCTAGTGCTGGACAATTGTTATGACAATTCCTTAAAGGGTTTATGAAATTTCCAATTTTTTTTTTTTTTTCTATTTAGAAGTTTTCCTTAACTGATACAGAGGCTGTAGATTTTCAGCAGCAATGTATCTGCTTGCTTATCTGGTTGTCCATCGTTATTTTACCAAGCATTTTCATGTTGCTGAGAAATGGCTCTACAGGAGGCACAACGCTTGTTCTGTGTACATATCTGCTTTGATTATGTGGTGTGAGGCAGAGATTGGGGGGCTGAGAAATGATGACCAATATGTATGTTAAAATACTTCCCTTAGACCCTTTTTTTGTTGTACATGGTGTGTCTCTGATAAAGTGTGTGTGTGTAAATGAATGAGACAAGCTCCTGTGGGAACCACTAAGGCTCACAGAAGCCAGTTGTTAAATGGACATTTGTTTTGTTGTTTGCAACTCTTTATAAAATGTGAGAGCAGTTCTCATAAACACAAATACTTTTAACTACGGTAATGGTGGTTTTAGAGGTATCATGTTAACTGACAAACGGTTACAGTGAGTCATTTTCCCGAGATCTCAGTGTCCGGCTCTTGAATTCTACTCAAGGCTTTGTCTGTGAGGATTCAAGGACAGCGTTAGAGAACGTTGTCACTCTTCACTGGGCTTGGCTGATTTATGACAGCACAGTCTGAAATCCATCGGAGGGCCTAATGATACTGTAGGTCAGAAAATCATTTAAAATTAATATTATCTTCCCCATTTATTGATAACTGAAACTGGTTTGCACATTCATGTGCTGTATTATGTGTGTAACACACTGATGCAAATCTATCATCCCAGACATTGATCAGAATCCACAGACTCCTTTTTTCTTTTTCTTTTTTCTTTTTCTTTATCTTAAATATGTTTTTGTGATTTTTGTTACACCACAGAGTCCTTTCATTTGCATGTGTCAGTCTTTACATTCCAAAACTACAGCGGGTTACTCGAATAAAGACAATGATCACACTTAACAGCAAGCCACCACAATCTAATAATTGCCGGTATTGTAATGAAATAATAGGTAAAGCAGAACCTGTTGGTATTAACCACCTAGCACAGTCTCAACAACTTACAATTACACCAAAGAAACTCTTGATATCATGTTACAAGTCACAATTATATGACCAGAAAAATTGTACACCTGTAGAAAGACAAAGAGCTGTGTGGGAAAACGCACAGTTAATGTTGTGTATTCATGAAACATTACTATCATTATAAGTTTGAATCCTGCTATCAGAGTTGGACCACCCCTGCTACAAATGCATTTAATGGAAATCATCATTGTTCACATCGGATCAAAGCCCAGAATGATGTTATAATTATGCTCTCGTGCTCTGACTGGTCTGGTCTGGAAGAAACGGAGATGGACGTTTCTGTGCTGACTCGGTTCACTTTTCTGAGGACAACAACGGACAAAGGCAAGATGAAAATGGAATAAGAGAGAGAGAGAGAGAGAGAGAGAGTGTGACCCTGACATTCCTGTGCTGCTTGGCAACTCTTTTGGCCTTTTAAGCATCTGGCTGTAAGACACAAACATTTCCTGGTGTGTTTGTTTTAATACTTGGAAACACAATTATACCATTTAATACCATGCTTGAAGTTTTATTACCAAAACACCAGATGCGTTTATGATGATATAGAATACACAGTAGATTTGTAACACAAATGTTACACTGACAGTATATCTTTTGACTTTTGAGAAGTTCAGCAATAGAAGGTGAAAAGTGGAGCATTCTCCTTTCCAGGGATCAGGCCCAGTTCTTTGTACTTGGATTAACAGGTTAGCTGCATAATATTGTTAGGAATTAGATGTGATCCCAGGTCCCCTTGGTTCTCAAAAGTCAGTTGAGCTTGTTATCCTAGCACCATGTCAGCAGTCTCATACCTACTCAGCAGCAGGTTTATTCTTGGGTTGGGTGGGACCAGGACTTCCACCCGCCCATCCAAGAGTAAATGTGTGATGCACCAATACGTAGGTCAGAATAACCCAAAGTTACAGTGTGCAATATTATACAGAATTATTGTCCAATACTTGGCTTGATATTAAAAGATGTGGCAGAAGCCTCTGTTGACACAGAATCATTAAACATCACTGCCAGTGCAGATATTTACTTCTAAAAGTGTTTGGTCAAAGGGTGAGTCTCACTCAAATCAGAGAAAAGGAAGTATTTCTGCTTGATTAGCATTTTTTTTAAAAATATTATTATTTATCATACTTTGTTAACTCTTGACCACCTGGTGGAGTGTAACAAGTTAAAAAGACCTGGGAATACATAAAATTCTGAATACCACTTTAATGGATTTCATAAATGCAACAAGGTTTATGGAAACTTATCTTTACAAATGTATCACCCTGACTTCTCCAAGCTACAAAAAGTCGGTGATGTTTTTACTTGTGGAACCACAATGCCACTGTATTTGTCTCTTGTCTTTCACTTTGTTACATGTCGCAAAGCATCAGTAATCAAAATGTGGCGTTAGCATATGCATCGGTGTCACAGGAATACAGGCTGTCAAACGTGAGCTGCCGGTGAGTCAGCGGATAGAAGCCAACATTTGGCTGGGACCCAGACTTGTTAAAGAACCCGATATTTAGCCTGAGGTTCTATCAGACTGTACATGGTGGTTCATCATTGATCTCTTAGATTTAAAACCATGTTTTTGCGAGGATTTTCTAAGCAAAGACAAATCTTCCCCTTTTGGGAAGGTATAAACAGACCTGAGAGACAGAATGCGAAAAGAGCAGTTGGGAGCCTGTTTGAGAATATCAGTAAATGGGCCTTTTGGGGGAGAACTTTTATCCAATCATGCCATGGTCATTTTTTATATTCTGAATGGTACAATATGGCACAGGACGGATATGTCGAACGGCGAAGCTAACCAGAGCACGGATCATGCAAATTTAAACACTCCGAAACATCTGGGGGGCACTCACCTGCAGAGAAGCCTGTGTGCAATCATCAGAAAATAATGCTAAATGTTGCTTTTGTCATATTACTGTAACTACTGAATGTCCACCTATCAACGACACACTTAGTGGCTTGTAGTAGGTGCAAAACATTTAAAATAGCATAGCTAAGAAAAATTAAGAGGAAAAAGCTGAGAAGATTTCCAGGTGGTGTTGCTGGTGTTCAGCTTGCTGCATTTAAAAATAAAATTTTGTCATTTAAAGGGTTTAGAATCATTTTGAAATGTATGAATTCCAATTCTGGTGCTCATTGACTCCTATTTTAATTTGCAGAATGGTTTCCAAAACTCTTACATGGTCTAATGTTGAGATAATAAAATACCTTTTTATCATAAGAGCTTAAGATTGACTCAGTTGGTTTTGTAAAAGTGCAGTTTGTCACTGTGCCGCAGTTGTTTTCTCTTGTTCACCGATGCCTCACCTTTGCCTGCTCACTGTGGTCACACTGTGCAGTAGGTTGTAACGTTAGCCACGCATGCTAACATCGAAACAAATGCTCACCTTGTTGTGCTAATGCACCATGTGGTCATGTTGACATGTCCTTCTGGAAGGCATGAGGTCTTTGGCATTACTTATAGAGTGCTGGTGTAATGAGAGATTTTTATTATATAAATAAAACTAAAATGGAATATGTACACGAGAAATGATTAACTGTTCCACATAACACAATGTACTCGCAGATGCCGATCTGGACTGTGCGCCACTATCAGTATAAAGAAATTCCGCTGATACCCAATTCAAAAGGATTCCCTTTTCATATGAAGCGGAGTTTGAAAAGAATGGATTTGTTCTTCCTCTGTCTGTCTTTCTGTAATATCCCTAATCCTGACATTAAAGAGTAATAATGTAACCAAAGCAGCAGAATTGGACTCAATTAATCAGCAAATCTCTATTGGTTCCTTCTTTATTTCCCTTGGACTCTTCCTCCTCCCGTCTTTTTCTGAATTAAACTCCCTTCTCCATTGATGTTTCCCCCATAATGCTAAACCCTCTATGATCCAATTCATTTAGTCTTAAATTAAAGCTCACCAATGCCCCCCCCCCCCCCCCCCAAGCTGTGTGTACATTGCCCCTAACTGCCCCGTCATTTGTCATTCTACACCACTGGCTCATACCTCACTCACCATCCACATTTCTCTGATAATGACCACACATGTCCGGGCCTCCGCAGCAGGCCAACTACACTTGATGTAAAAAATCAAAACTGTGGGGGAGAATCTCAATTATTGGAAAGGAATGCTGGCATGAACAGGAAGAGCAAAATTGGGAATTAGTGGCTCTCAGTAGAGGAGTGGAAGCAAATCAGATTTTATGACCCCACGCGTATTAGAGCAGAGAAGATTAGCTGAGAGGGCAAGCGATGGAGAGACTGTGTGTCTGAGATGAATGCTCAAGAAGCTGCAATTTGTTTTATTTTTCTAATTTTCTCTTCCTCATAAGGTATCAGGGGATGTGCTTAATAAACTTTATTTATCTTGGGGAAGGCTTTTGCTGAACGTTATTGCCTCCTTTTCTCCTGACTGTCCCATTTCACAATTCTGTTGTTGAATATATTCCATAAACATAGATTATAGATGCATATTGTCACTCCTAGGAGCTGCCCCGCACAACTGTATATTATGCTGCTATGTGGATTGTTTAGTTGAAAAGTTCAACTAAAGAATCCACATAGCAGCATAGCAGGCAATTTGTGTTGCCTTATTAAAAACTTTTGGTGGTTTTTCGTCCATTTCAACTGGTGCAGAGATGCACCATCATGTTTTTAAGTTGAAACTGGCATAGAGATGACAATTCTACTCTGTTTATTCTTGAGGTCAAAGTGCGTAGTTAATACTGGAGTGCATCATAATGGATCGGTGTTTCTAAAGTTTTGGACCCCTCCATTCATTTTAAATACAGTCAGGATGGCCCAACAAATAAATGGTGTAGCCACCAGAAATATATTAAAATGAAAATCTGAGAGATTTAAATAATTAGTTGTACTGTACTAAAACTTATTTTGGTATCTATAGAATGTTTTGTTAGATATTTTTGGTGACTTAAAGGCAAGTTTTAAGTAAACCTCAAATGTAGCACTCTTCATAAGGTGGCACCTCGTGGATTCCCTGGTTTTAGACAGTAAACCTTTTTAAAACCTTGGACAGTGATGGCAGCATTTTGTCAGTAAAATAAGGCTGAAGAAGTTGCTTGAATGAGTAGTGAAACGTTTCTAACCAAGAAGAAAGAAGTCTAGTTGACATGATTCAGTCTTTGGAGAACTATAAATCCCATTTGTTATTTTGTGTCACTTTTACTGTTGTGATTTTGGGTGTCTATATAAAACAAAGCCAAAAGTTTCGAATCCTAAAGTCAACGTTTTTTTAAAATGGATGCAATAAGGAAAAACCCGTTAATCAGTTCTTTTACATGCTCAACTGAATGACATGCAACCAACTGTTGAATACCTTCAAACAGACCCCTGCTCTGGCCTTAAGCTCCATGCCTACCTGGTTCTGGATACAGGGACATTAAAGCTGGTTGACACTGTGTGGGACAGAAATGATTTCTGTCTTGTAAACATGTGTTAACACAAAGACTTTTTGTTTGTGAAGATGATGTAGCTTGTGATTTTTCCTTCTCACAGTGCATCACAGTGAGTTGCTACCTTGTATGAGCCACAGCTGTGGCCACACTGCTGTCCATGAGACCACAGGAAGGGCATTTCAGAGAAAGCGTGTGCTTTTTTTTTTTTTTATTATTATTAAATCAATAGGCCATTGTCATCTGCATAGGGATGAACTTGAACGTTGTGTTTGTGTCTAAATGTTTTGAGTTTCTAAACAGTGTGTTACACCTGGAGGGACTTCACAGAGTTAAGTAAAGTCAGAAACTAGACTGCAGACAGTCTCACCTGGTTTGAGAAGTTCCAGTGTCTTTTGACCCCATGTAGAGTAGCGTATCTAACTCTCCTACCTTAAATTTCCAATATTATTTTCTCTGTTGAGATTTTCCACAGCAAATAAGATTATTTTTGGCTCCTGGACAGCGCTACCTCATAAATGTTCATGTAACTAAAACTTAATCTGAA
Source organism: Channa argus (assembly GCF_033026475.1). Classification (NCBI taxonomy): domain Eukaryota; kingdom Metazoa; phylum Chordata; class Actinopteri; order Anabantiformes; family Channidae; genus Channa; species Channa argus. Next base: position 27,549,685 of record NC_090201.1, on the reverse strand, counting down.
AATTGATGGCTTGAAAATTGATGGTCATGCTGAAATGAGCCCAGGTTTGGTGGTTTCCAGACTCCCTCTTTAGGTCTTTCAGCTCTCCACCAGTGTGTACAGGAAAACCTCATCCATAATATCCTGTCCAGAGGCAATAAAGCCATCCTAACGCTCCACTAGTATGTGTCTTGCCAGAGCTATATTTCAGCCTTGCACCTGCCACGGTACAGCACTCACTGCCTCAGGCTGCCTCCATGTTTCAGGTGTGTGTGTGTGTGTCTGTGTGGACACTGTTGCAGCACAGCAAGGCTGTGGAGACGGGGGGGAAAAGGAAAGTGTGTGTACAGATGTAGCACTGCAAGAAGGCAAGAAAAGGTGTGTGGGTGTGTGTTGTGCAGACGGAGCGAAGCAGACCATATGTACTCGGAGAGATATTCACTGCTCAGACAGTCTGCCTCCAGAGATAGAAGGCATTACTCTAAAGCTGCAGCCATGCAACTCTCTCCTTCTAAAACACGTTTGTGCTTCTCTTTGTAAGGACGCTCACTTTATTCCCCAACTGCTCAGACTAATGTTAACCGCCACAACAAAATGTCTAATACTAACCTTAACCTTACCACTAACGTAGGCTTGCCCCCAACCTCAACCTTAAAACCAAGCCTTCACCCAAAAACAGAGAGAACCTATCCAAATATCCTCACTTACCTAAAATGTTCAAAATGTCTGTAAAGCCACAAAGTATGTACACACACATAATGGACACACAATGGACTTGCGTGTTGGTTCTGATCATTTTTTTTGGGCATTTTGCCTCTTATTTGTTACAGTCTAGAGAGACGGGAAACCAGGAATCGAACTGTTGATGTTACAGTTTTGCCGTATTCAGCCCCTGAGCCCTGCCTTTTTGTAAAATGATGGTCTGAAACTTTTGCAGGAAAAATACACCAGGGTATATGTCTGACATTTTGCTGAATTCAGAGAAAACTGTACATTTCTAAGAGCACTTTTCTTATTGCCTGTATTTCCCTCAATTCCCAGGGTAAGAACAGAGAGAGAAAAACTGTATCGGGTTTGGAAAATGGAAAAGATATGCTCTTTATGGGGTAGGGAGCAGTGTGTGCATAATAAATAGGAAGTTGTTGGCATTCATGTTACACTTTGTCTAACTAGGGTTAAAGTGGTTTAAATGTTGTATAAAGCTCTGAGTGCTGCTGTTCCCAAAGTCATGTCTGTCCAGCACCTTAGAACTCACACCATGTACACACATACAGGTATCAGCCACAACTTTAAAACCATTTGCCTAACATTGTCCCCCTCTGCCACCCAAATCGCTCTGAACATTCGAGGCACAAAGGTCTTCTGGTAGTTCTGCAAAGCTTGCTTCACATCCTGAATGAGCTCCAGGCAGTGCCAGGAGAAATCGGCCTCAGGATTTCGGGAGATTGCCCGAGTGTTTTTAGTGCGGGGTCAGGGTGCACAAGAGGCACGACGTGTCGAAAACCTGGGAATCTGTGTTTCGTTTACAGCACTTTAGAGCCATGCATCTTTAAAAAAAATACAATTATAAAATATATATATGCACAAGCTTGAGCCAATAATATGGACATTGCACTAGGGGGCTCGAAGGTTCACGCATGCACTGAGATAAAGTAAGGAGACTCTGTGTAAAATCGGCTTAAGTTATGAGCTAAGACATCAATTGTTTGAATTCCCATCGAGCATCCTGCTGCCGTCTTTTCCGCAGGTAAATGATGCAATGATCCGTCCCATTTAAGTGATTATCTAAACAGACCACTGGTCCGTGGTCTCGATACACAGCGAGCTGCGTTGTTCTGTGTGTTCTGACACCTTCAGCTGTTTTTGCCTAATTGAGACCAGGTGGGCTACTCTTCACTCCCACATGCACTAATAAACCTCCAGCTTTCATCACACCGTCTCATGTTAACTGGTTGTCTTGAGTTGACCACTTTAAGTTGGCAAAGTACACTGCATATCAGGACCCCTCCCCCCCCGAGACCTGCTGTTTTGGAGATGCCCTGACCTAGTCGTCACGTCAGAATTTGCACTTTTTTCAGAGTCATTCAGATTCTTATATTGCCCATATTAACTGCTTCCAACACTTCAACTTCAAGAACTGAGTGTTCACTTGCGACGTGTTGCATCCCACCCTGTGACAGGTGCCACTGTAACAAGATAATCAAGGTCACTTCACTTGTTAGCGGTTATAATGCATAAACATATACATAACTCCTCAAGGTCTTACAGCTGCAAATCTGAAAAAAGACAACTAGAAGTGGAGTTTGTCCATACTCATCCACTTTGTTGGTTTTTTTTTTTTCTTTTAAGGTGCTGGCAATTTAAACATTCACTTGAGAGGTTGATGGAAAGTGGCCGCTGTGAAAAGGCATTGCACAGGGTGATTGCAGCACAGAGCAATTTCAAAAATTGAGAAACCTTTAACTAGTAAGGAGTGCTCATGATGGGAGCACATTTTTCTTTTCTGTGAAGTGACCAATCATAGTGAAACCGGGGGGGGGGGGGCTCGGGGCCTCAGGGTGTAGGCATTTGAGCGTAGGCTTTGCGGACAATTGAAATTCAAGTGTTCGAGTGACTCAGGATACACCTACTGTACCTCTTAACGATTTATTCTAATTTAATGAATCATCAACTAACTTTTTTCCAATTATGCCATGATCAGTCTTTGTTTGCCAGATTTCATATATTTCATCTTAATATGAAATCATCGTGTTCAACCCTTGTAATTAATAATTAGCCAGTGGTCATATATACTGTAATTGCCATGTTAGCCATAAGCCACAGTAGGTTTATCAGTTTGTTCAGCCTTCAGGATGAAAGAGCAGCCTGATTAAAAATATTCTGCAAATTATTATTTACTAGCAAAACAACATGACAAAATTCTAATAATATGTCCAGGTGCAAATGCAAAGATGGAGTCTACATTCCCATTTTCAGCTTGAAATTGTGCTACCTTAATCATGTCCCTGAGCTTGTCCTTGTGGGCATAAAGGATGTCTGGGACAGTGAGACAGACTTGCTGCTGACTCAGATTGTGACCACTCGGTGTGTATTTGCACATTGGTGAGGAGAATAATAAAATAATCAAAGTACCAATTCAACCTTATGCATCAAACACCATGTCTGCTAGAAAAAATTTTTTTTCTTTTTCTCCATTCTCTAAAACATCAACAAATCAAACCGTGTCCCATGTGTCAAATTTCTTAATAATCCATTTGTTAGGGCTTCGGACTATTCTTCTACTGCTCATCTAATGCTTCCATAGTGAAACGTTGTTGATACTTTGGGCAAATCTGACAAGAGGCACTACCATCCACCTAAGTAAACTTATTTTGTAGGATAGTAAATTACAGTACAGTCCCCTAGGGAGGATTTTTAATCAGCTACAAGAAATTGGTTCTCTCACGTCTCCAGCAACACCTGGGATCAGTTAGCAAGCTGAAAGCGGGTGACTGGCATTGAGAGGACATACATATGCAAATAGTGTACAGACACAAACATGCACAAATGCATGATGTGTGCATAGCTACAAACACAACTACACCAGTGTGCATGAGAGTGAAGTTCACAGGATATGCACACAAACACACACACACACTGTGCCCGGGGAGGAAATACACGCACTTCACTGTGAAACACTTCCGACTGTGATTATTAATTACATCCTCCTTCCCTTGCCACCTCTCCGTGTGTGTGTGTGTGTGTGTGTGTGTGTGTGTGTGTGTGTGTGTGTTGGATGGCAGAGTTCTGGGAGTCTAAACATCCAACACACTTCCATGCTGTCAGCCACACAGTAGATTATATGACCCCCCCACCCCATCTCTTTCTCTTCACTATTTTCTCTTCCTTCCTCCTCTTCACCTTCTCTGTTTTACTCCTTTCCTCATCCTTTATCTTGTTCCACGTTTTCTCTCCCCGTCGCTCGCTCTGAATTTAATGGCCCAACTTCTTAGTACACTGCAGGGTATAAGCGCCAATTGACAGCATTGATAATTAAGTGAATAAACGAGAAAAACAGAGACCCAGAGATAGATGAAGCTTTAGAAGATTTTAAAATGGATATTAGGAGGGAGGAAATGGAAATGGAGGCGAGAGACAAAGAGCAAAGGTGTGTTTTTGGTTGTTTTTTTTTTTCTTCTCAGAACAATCTACTTCTTAGCTTAAATCTTTCGAGAAAACAGAGAGAGGGGGGAACATTTGTACTTTGAAGACATATTTACAGAGAGATTTGTTGGCATATTATATGTACACATGCAATTTTCTTTCCAACAAAATTCCTATTGTGTGTAAAAATTGCTTTCTTGGTCAAATGTATCAAATTTTTCAGTTTGGATTTGAAAGTTTCGCCCAGATGAATCATATGGTCCCTCTGGACAATTCAATTCCTGGTTTATCTGTTCATCATTTATTACCATTTTCTAAACACCTGCATTGTTTTGTTATGTAGGAACTGGCCATTTCACTGCTCTGAAAACCTCAAGTAGGAACTGTATCACTATGTCCTGAATAGGTCAGTGCCTCCTAGTTGTACCTTCTTGTGTAGAAATCTGAATTTTTAATTAGGGTTTGCCTTTATGCTTTAGTTGTATTGTGTCACAGACCACATTATTTTGACTTTGAAAATTAATTATCAGGTCCGCATGTCTTTACGTTTTACATCTCAAACAAGAAAAACAGCAAGAGGATGATTGTTACACATTCGAAGATGGTACATTTCTATCTTTTACACTAAAGCCGAGCGGTGTAGGAATAGTCAGAAAACCTGTGATGATCTGTTCCACCAACAGCAAACGGTTCCTTTCCCACGTCATTAATTTGCTGTTAATAAAATTTAAATCACAGCTCTCATCAACGGCCATTCATTAAGTCTTCTCTTATGCTTAACTCTGTTTAATTCATGCAAGAGTCACAAATGATAAAATCAATCCATATGGCCTCATTTATGTTGTCATCAGCACTACTTAACATCTTTTATCGTAATAGGAACCCGTTTAGCTTCATCACAATGACGGATCTTTCCCCAGACTACAACCATTCACACCAAGCACAAAATCCCTCCAGCTGTCAACACTCACTACCTATTAAATCCAAGGTTACGCTGAGGGCTGTAGACTTTGAAGAGCAATATTGGCTTCTGTCACAAGTATTGGCGCTGATTTCTAGGAAGATTAAAGTCGAATGTTGCATCTGTTCCAGGGGGATGAGACAGGGAGAGGAGTGAGCTCAGGCTGGTAATTAGGCTGCTTTGTTCTGGGAAAGGGGGGAAAAAAACAATGGTTGGGTTGTATTTTGATAAAAAGACAAAGTCTCTGTGGCCTTATGGCACTTGGTGAGAAAATCCTGGAAGCCCAAGAAGCCAAACTTAGTTGAAATATGCACTGACAGTATTAGTATTGTAAGGTACTTTGGATTAAAGCTTCCAACAAATGTCACAACAGTTTTCTCCTTCTCTCACCATTTCTTTTTTTATGCCTGTGAATGTAGAATAAAGTGAGAGAGGAGGGTGACATTTCCCTGCTGACTCAGTTATTTAAGTCCAAAAGAGTCAATAGAGAAAAGGACCAGGAGGCAGCGGAGGTGACAGTAAGGGGGACATGTACTGTAAGTGTTTATTCATGAATTTAGAATTTATGCTCAGATGGTTTCCCATATTGTCACATTTGGGAAATATTGCAAGTGCATTATCATTACAAATGTATTAATTTATTTTTGGTGTTATTTTAGCACAGTACAGTGTGTTCATGATATGCTGCATCTAGTCATAACAAATACTTTCTCTTAGAAATCCAGTTGTTTTTCCATTGACAAACACAGTGTGCTAAAAGGATAAGTTCTGTTCAACAGTCTCCACACAGATGCTTAAACCTTCACGGACTCTTCTCAACTCATGCTTTATTGCTTGTCAGCCTGCAGCCTGGATTAGCTTGTTTATCTGTCCTATACAACTACTGTGTGTTGTCCAAAAATAAATCAGCCAGACAAGCTATTCTACAGGTTGGTTTTAGCATTCGTGGTGTGCATGCCTGAATTTGACAAGAGCATCTCAATGCCTGGACTGACCAGCCACACCTCTCACTACAAAATGTAATGAGGGGTGGATCAGTCCAAGCATCCTCAGTGTACAAAAAGCAAAGGTTATAACCCACAAACGAAAACATGCGTATTTAGTCCTTCATGTGCACTAAAGTGTCAAGGAACTGAAGTTCTATTAAAACATTTTCAACACACTGTCATGGCTCAGTTCTGCAACCTCAATTCCAAAAAAGTTGGTGAAGATAATAAAATAAAACGGAATGCAATGATTTGCAAATCTCACCAGCCCATATTTAATTCACATAGAACATAAATAACATAGCAGATATTGAAACTGAGAAATTTTACCATTTTTATGAAAAGTATAGGCTTGTTTTAAACTTGATGGCAGCAACACATCTCAAATGAGGAGACCAGTGGCTGTAGTTTTAGCAGAGGAATGTTGTCCCATTCTTGTTTGATGCAGGATTCTAGCTATTCTGTTCTAATCCGGAGCCTTTGTTGCCAGTTTTTTTTATTTTATAAATCAAAAGTTTTCTATTGGTAAAAGGTCTGGACTGCAGGCAGGCCAGTTAAGCACCCGGATTGTTCTGCGAAGCCATGGTGTTGTGATGGAGTCCTTCCCTGAAAGAGACGTTGTGTGGATGGGAGCATATGTTGCTCTAAAACCTCTGTGTGCTTTTCAGCATTGGTGGCATCTTTCCAGATGTGTTGTCTTTCTACACCACAGCCACTAATGCACCTCCATACATGCAGGCTTTAGAACTGTCCACTGATAACAAGCTGGATGGTCCCTCTGCTCTTTAGTCTGTAGAACATGTAGAACCTTAACAAAAACATCTTCAAATTTTAATTCCTCTTATCACAGACAGCACTGTAGTGTTTCTGGATTGTGTTCACATATGGTTCTTCTTTGCACGATACAGCTTTAACTTACATTTGTGGATTGTACAGTGATTTCTGGAAGTGTTCCTGAGCCCATGCAGTGATGTGCAGTAGAGAACCAGGCTTATTTTTAATGCAGTGCTGCCTCAGGGCCTGAAGATCAAGTGTATCCTTTGACCTTTGACCTTAGTCTTCGCAATTTTATATTGATAAACATTTTTCTGAAATTTTTAGATGCAGTTTGTCAGATTGGTGAACCTCTGCTCATCTTTACATTTGAGATGCTCTACCTCTCTGAAATGCTCCTTTTATTACCAGCCATGTTACGGACCTGTTGCCAATTAACGTAATTAGTTGTCATGAGCTAATATTTACATGACACTGTAAAAAGTCTCAGTATAGACATCTGATATGTTGTTATAAATGTTGTGAATAAAATGTGGGTTGATGGGATTTGCAAATAATTGCGTTCAGTTTTCATTTACGTTTTCACTTCTTGCAAACTTTTTGGGAATTGGTGTTGTGCTATTAGCTGTCTGTGTTTTACATTTTACCAGAAAACAATGGCACTACATGTGTTCAGCATTGCCAGGGGCAACTTTTAACATGGAAGAAGCCTTTGACAGGCATGTAAGCATGCATCACAATGCATTACAATTAACCCCCTCTGTTCCTTTCTGTCTGTTCTAGTCTTCTCCTTGTTTATTCCCTTCTGTCTTGCTAGTCTCAGTGTGTCCATCTGTTCATCAAGGCTTTCTTTCTGTCATTCTTTAAGATTTTTTTTCACTTTCCTCATAATTGCTTTCAGTGAGGTCAGTAAGAGGTTTTTATATGATGTCCACACAATTAAGAGCCTGGCCAAGCTGTCTGGTTTGTGCACACACTCAGCCTGTCCTGAAGAGCTGACACTGTGGTTCAGAGAGCCCTCTGAGGAGTTGTTGTCTATAAGGAGATTAGAGAAAGCAGGAAGCAGGAAAAGAGAGCAAGAGGGAATGAGAGAATAAAGGAGAAGGCAAACAAAGGATGAGGTGGGAAGTGATGGAGGGAGCGAGAGAGTGGGGAAATGGGTTAAAGAAAAAGATGAAGAGATGAAGAAACAACTGTATATAACAGGAGAGAGAGAGAGAGAGAGAGAGAGGGGGCTGAAGTAGAGAGTGGAGGAGGAAAAGTGATGAGGGAGAGACAACACAAAAGATGAGAAGAATGAACGGAGAGATGGAGGCAGCAGCTTAGAGATTAGCATGACTATTAACTGCTGTCTGACTGCGGTGCTCATTAAAGTCCACTGCAGAGATTTTCTTTGGCTGCTGCACACATCTGTTAGTGTGTGTGTCGTACTTGGTTGTATTTTTGCATCTCTGTCCACTTGCATGTATTTATAGGAAACTGTGTCTTCGTAGTCCCTCAGACAACATGGGGTTCGAGTGTGTCTAAGATGTGGTGTCTAGTGTGTCTAGAACTATATCTGATGGGGAAGGTGACACCAGGTGCCAGCAGGACCAGGACCAGCGTCGGGCTGACCGCTGTAGCATGGGTGGTCTTGGTCTGTTTGTAAGAATGTGACATACAACCCCTCATTTCCCTCCAGCAAATGCTAGAGTCTTTACACTCAAACGTATGTATCTGTCACACCCATTTTTGTAAGTCTGTCTTCTGATTTCAAAGAATTTACACATTGGCTTTACAAACATTACTTATTATTTTTGTGTGATACTTGCAAACTAACATTTTGTCCTTTTTTAAATGGGGAATTTATTCTAAAATCATTCACTTTGCCACAAACTAGATTTGCACATTTAATGAAGGTGTGAAAATATGGACTATGCGTGATTGTATACATTTTCCTTTTTATTTCCAAAAAGCAATTTGCAGGAAAAGACGTGCACAGTAAGTCATATCACGGTTAATTACAAGGCGTTCTGAACAATTAAAACCTTTTTCGCAGTCGTACTGGTTAAAGACTCTAAAGGTTATAAAGATTCTAAAGGTTGTAACTGCATTGGGGCTTCTATGGGATGTACTAAGGGCTGGAGGCTCTTTTCTTTGCCCAAAGGAAAATGGTAATGGAGTGAGTACTGCTTAGCACCTTTCAAGATAAGACCTCATGACATGAGAGATCTACGGTTTTTGCCTTGTCCCTACAGGGGTCACCACAGCAGAACGTCTCCCGCACGTTGATTGGGCATGAGTTTTTATGCTGGATGCCCTTCCTGCAACAAGTTTCCCATTTTATCCGGGCTCGGGGCTGGCAACTAGGTGGCCCTCGCTGGCTGGGCGGGGCCACAACTGGTGAAGTGGAGAAAAAAAAAAACAATGAAAGAAAAATATCAGGACATTTGTAAATGAAATGTGAGACTTTTTAAAAACCTTCCAAGGGCTTTTTCAGGGAAGTAAATGTGACAGTGTTTTGAGGCCTGTCAGGCTCTGCAATCTCAGAACGCTGGTGTTTGAAACCAAAAAATGTGGCTGTAAAGTGGTGACTTGGCTAAATACCTGCTTTTTTAATCTTACATCTATTTCTAGATGTGAAGGACTTCAAACAGTTCAGACCCTGATCATTTTTATCTTCCCTTTTTAAAATTAGCTGCATTTTTTTTCTAATTACATTCGTATCACAGTGACAAAGTGAAAACCACATTTTAAAAATGAATCAAAAAGGAACTGAAATACACCTTGTAAATATATGACTGAAGGACCCGAATTATTTTTAAGGTGATGACATGTCAGCTGTCATTTTGATTTGAAGCTTTTCTGCCTTGTGATGAAAAAACTTTTTAGCAGATATTATTTTCTCTCCATCTTCATCTGCCCTCTTTGTGACTAAGACTCCCTCTGTCTTTCCCATCCACTAATGAACCTCATTGTCATTTAATCAATATTTTAATCAGGTTTACATAATACAAAAGCGTTCGACTGTAGCAGGTAACTACCGTACCTGTGTCACAGCACAAAGCTGTGTGTTTGTGAGTCAATAAAGGGCATAGAAACAAATATTTTATGAACAGATCGTGTTTTTGCTGCTGGGAGTGTGTATGCATTGTACAGCATGTTGTATACGTGTGTAATTGCCGTAGACCACCTTGCTCCTACTGTTACTGTAGTTCTAATAATACTAGCTGACCTTCTGTTGCTAAAGCATCCGGCCGGGCAGCATATTGGGGCAGGGCTGAGTAGCTTCTGACGGGCAGACAGGTCAGGTTGCGGATAAGCAGGACAACATAAGAGATGTAAAAATAAACAGGGAGACAGAGTGAAAGGGAAGCAGGCAGGGAGGGAGGGAGGGAGGGAGGGAGAGGCTGGTGTGGAAAGGAACTGATAAGGGGAAGGAGGCAGAGGCTGAGACAAACTGAGTGGGGAGATGGAAGAGAGTTGGGTACATTGAAGAAACAAAGGAGCCGGAAAACGCAGACCACGAGATGCTGACAGAGAAAATAAGCTTGGCGGTTTGGCACCTTGTCCACCGAGTCTTATCAGCTAAATGTGTGTGTTTGAGTCTGTGCATAGGTGAGCACAGGTTGTGTGGACAAATTTGACTTCGATGCCAACATTGTGAGAACATTTTGTCTGATCCTTACACCTTTAAATGTCTGAGGTTCAACTCTTGATTTGCAGAGTTAAGGTTGGAATCGGTGCGTTTTGTGGTCAGTATACTGTTGTATGTGTCCCACTGACTGTCTGCTGTGTGTGTGTGTGTGTGTGATGTAAATACTGCCACCTGTCAAAGTCAGTGAGGGAGTGAGGCAGACTGTACATTCCACCACAACACACCCTAAATGCCAGCAATTTGTTTCCACAAACTCTTCTTCTTCACTAAACTTGTCACGCAGAATCAGGAAGCCAGGGGCTGTGAGGATCTACTTGTTTGACATTCCCCCACATGGTGAAATGGATTAATACACAGCTCTCTGTTTCAGTTTGTATCTCTATTCGTGTGTGCCAGGAGCTGAGAGACGGGAAAACTGTGGATTGTGTTTTTAAAAACTGGATTTCAGAAGTGTGATAGGAATTTGCATTTGTATAAACAATTCCAAACTTTCTTCCTTCCAAATTTGTCTTTGTCATATTGGTGTGTGAGCAGTTGGTACAAGCTAGACATTATTTGTGGGCAGTGCAAGTGAAATGACAGCGAGCTTTGTGTATCAGTCTGCAGCTTCTTGACTTTAGTCGCCCTGTGCTCATCATTAATGTCAGATCATCTGTTGCTAATAGACATTACTTGGATCCCCTTAAATCAATGCAACCCAAAGCAGATGTGTTCTTGTCTTTACAAATTGGTGGAGAAACAGTGTTTTACAGTGTGTGTTAATCAAAGATTGCTTATTTGAGGTAAGAGGCATCACTGTGTGTCACATTGGAACAATCACCGTGAACTCAGTGGTACTGTAGTTATAACAACTCCAGAAGTTGAACAGAGTGAAACATCTTCTCGACAAACCGTCAGCTATTAGTAGTTACATTTTTTATTATTTCCTGTCAATAGATCATGATTTACATTTAGTTTTGGTTTAGGAATGTCAGAGTTGACATCAGAAAGCTGGTGGAAATTAGAATGTACCACAGTCACTAGGTTTTTCATGTGTAAGTACATAGTCAAATTTAATTGCATATACAGTATATTTATTTTATTGGCACCACTTCATTTTATTTGCACATCATTTTACTAACTCTGTTAAGTAATAACTTGATGTGGTAAGTTATATTCTGGCCCTCACTCTGGTCGCTCACCTTACTGTCATTGTGATTTATAATGTACAGTGCATTTGAAAACTATTCATACCTCTTGAAATTTTCCACATTTTGTCACGTTACAAACACAACACAATGAAGTCCCAGCAACACACCAGACAGGTCAGGGATAAAGTTATGGAGAACTTTAAAGCACGATTGGTTATAAAAAAATATCCCAGGCAAACGTACAGCCAGAGCTACAATGGATGGTTTAGATCAAAGCATATTCGTGTGTTAGAATGGCCCAGTCATATGGATGTAGCTCCGTTGGTAAGGCAGTCGTCCACAGACCACAGGGTCAGTGGTTTGATCCCCAGTCCTGGCTATATGTCAAAGTGTCTCTAGGCATGTGTCTCTGTGCAGTGCCGGTCCAAGATTGGTAAAAATTGGCGAGGGTTGCGTCAGAAAGCAAAATCTGTAATAACTGTGCCAAATCAACATGCACACAACGATCTGCTGTGGCGACCTGAACTCGCGGGATAAGCTGAAAGGACAAAAAATAAAACTTGCCACTTTGTGTTGGTCCATCACATAAAATCCCAATAAAAAACCTTTTACATTTGTGGTTGTAACATGACAAAATGTAGAAAAACATTAAGGGTCATGAACACTTTTGTTAGGCACTTTACGTGTGGACCTTGCACAAGTACACGTCCCCAAAATAGTAAGAGTATGAATCTGAGCATGTCAGTAGGAGTCTGCGTTTGCCATGAGTCAGACACTATTTATATACAATTGAGTGTCTTTCAGTTTCCTGAGACCATTGTTTACACTTATATGAACATGTAAAAACGATCTAGGCCTATAATGTTTAACCACACACAGAAAACCGTGAAGGTTGGTTTGCTGCTGGGGCTCCATGCAGTGTGATATATGCATGTAACATCAGATTTCCTGAGAAATCCTAACTGTAACCTGGTTTTTTAAAACTGTAATGTACATGACAAAGCTGGGTTCCAAAATCGGGGTTGGAGATCAAGGATAATTGAGGAAAGTCTGAATGCAGCGTTTTGTCACTATACTGCTCCAACTCATTTATTTTGGATGTAATCATTGATTTTCTGCTGTATGTATATGAAAAAGCTGGTTGCTCTGGGTATCTCGGTTACCTAAGTGCATATAAACACGCTCATGCACACGGCAATCTGGTCCACTAGCTCAACCATCTGTCATAATCACACTAGTCCGAACTGTTCGTATCTTCAAAACGGGTTTGATTTAGAGCTCACCAGAAGCTTTGAGCAGGTACGGTGGCCTTGATTTAAATCCGTAGAACGTGCGGGAAATAAAAGCCCACTGAATCATCAGCATGGACAGACATCTTCTGTCATACTCATACATTCTAAAGAAATAAAGCCATAAGAAGGAAGGTGGGTGTATCAGGGACATTAACTGATTTTCTTTTAGGAGGATGCCAGTTGTGATTCATCCACCAGGAAGCTGCAGTCCAGATGGGGGCAAATACGGCCCACTTGGTTTTAAGTGGTCTGCCCATTTAAACACACAGCACAGTGAGTGTAGTCAGTGAGCATGCTACACGTACCTGTAGTTACTTTAGTCATTGCACTAAATGGACAAAATGAAAATACGCCATATTCCAAATATACTAGGTGCTGTGTCATCTTGTATAATAAAAGTGGATTTGTGAGGAAAAAACATTTTAACCACTTAGAAAATTGCTGTTGAAAATTGTTACCGGGCTGCGTTTTCTCTCTCAGGGATAAACGGGCATAAGTTATGAACTATCTCTCAGCGTTGGCACCAGTTTGTCAATGAAGTTATTCGTGTTTTGTCCGAAATTGCTCAGCGGGATTTTAACATTAAGATGCTGCAATTAAATTGTCTGAACCCACCACTCGTCAGCAGCTGTTCACCACGTACAGGCAGAGAGAGAATGCATTTAGTGTGTGTGTGTTTGGGGGGGGGTTAACCCTGAATGCTATGCTCGGTATGTTTACATAGATATACAGCAGCTTATGTAGACATTTACTGTAGCTTGACATTTAGAAACCCGCTGAACCTCTCTGCTGTGTGATGCAGTGTTACCTGCATTACAGTGATGAGAGACACAATCTGTTCACAGATTCATTACAGTGTCCATTCAAGGCAGGATATTTGTGGCTTTTTGCTGTATGAAAGCTGTGACTCTGGGGGAGGATCCACATTTGTGCCGACACTAAAGGTAAAAATGTTGGTTCACGGTCAGATTTTAAAAAAGGGAGAAGCAGCTTTTGGGGTCTTGGGCAAAGTGGGTGAAACTTTGGTGATGCTTTATTTTTGAGAACCAGCCATCGGTGTTTTCTTCCTGGTAGACTTTCCCATTCGTGTTGGAGGAAAACTACCATTTACAACTGATTCAGAGTCGGGCAAAGTTTTTATCCATAATGTTCAATCAGTTGGATTTGTTGTGAGCAGTATGTTTGGGTGATAAGTTTGTTGGATATGAACATATCGTACACAACAAGACGAGCAAATGCTCATCAGTATTCTTTGTTTGTATTAAACATCACCTACCTAATACGTTGATGGCCTTCTGTCGGCTTGTACAGCTCAGTGTGAAGAGCACAGCTGTCATAAAAACTTAGGAGCAACATCTGTCTTAAAGGGTGAGATGAATGAAATGTGGCTTTGCAGCTGCACTACAGGGGAAATTTAACATTAAAGTTTTATGTACTTTTGTTTTTAACTACCCCAGTCTACTACAAATACATATTTTTACCTAAATATTTTTTCTCTACAACGAACCTTTTTAACAAGTTAATGCATCATAAAAAGACCAACGTTGTCGGTTTGTTTGGCAGGTGTGTCAGAAAACTGTCCCTTCAGAGCAGAGGATGAAACAAAACGCAGCCTGATTACTACGGCCTGTCGTGGACCTACACACAGCTCTGACTTGACTTGCTGCCGCCACTGTTATGTAAAATATGTCTATTTGTTTTTCCATTACTTAGACGCTCGTGTTTGCAATTCGGTGATGTCACAGTCAACTCATTTGCGCACGTGCAAGTCACATTGTGTTTTTCCATGTCCAGCTGTGTGTAGCCCCTGCATAGTTTGCAGTCATGTCTGACTCGTTTGGACTATCGTTATATTGCCACGTTATTTAAAATTTTTATTTATTAATGTTTTTTTGTGCTGCCACTATACTTGTGTCTCCATGAACCCTGTTTGTAGTTCACGATATGACTTGAGGGACTAATTTTTGTCAATGTTCCAAAGCTGCCACCTCAAAGACGAAAATAACTCTTGGTGAATATAAAGATGTTGGCTTCTAGAGAACTTGAGTCTATTGGAAAGTTTTTAGTTGTTCACTGGTAACTTTTACCAGTGATGGTAAATCATCATTGTAACTTTTAGCTTTGCTGTGGATGCAGCTGCAATGTTTTCTAGTTTGGAGTATTGTTGTGTTGCCATGCATAGTTACAATTTCTGATTGTGTTATGAAATCTTTTCTTAACATTTCATATCATAAGCTCAACTGTAATCATTAATTGGACAGATTTTACAATGCAGGAACCCAAAAGAAAACAAAGTGGAACGAAATGGAAACAGGAAAGAACCTTTGTTTTAGAAAAACTAAGAATGTCTGACAGGTCCAAATGCCAGTGATTAAAAAGGAAGGAGGGAAAAGCATGAGTGAGAAAGAATAACAGAACAGGAGCCCAAAAGATGAAACGTTCCAATTTTATGTCACAGCGCTTAATGTTATTTTTTTTATTTGTATTTATTTTTTTATTCTTTCAACACAATAAGGACATAACCTTGAAACAAGAACTAACTTCCAAAACAAGAACAATCATTTTCTGCCTCATTCCATTTGAGAAGTAGCACAGAAGTGGTGGGCGACAATTCTGACCTCACGGCGCTCGGCATCAATCTGAATCAAAGGAGGCGAAGTTGTGGGCAGTCTGCGCAGTCTGCTGCTCCGTTCTGTGCTGCCAGATTGGATTGGGGGGGGTGGGTGGGGGGTGTGGGGGGGGGTTCTAGAAAGTGCAGCTAATTGGAGAGTGGATGAAAGGTAGAGGTATGCAGGGGGGATCGGGAGACACAAATAAAGGGAGACAGAGCGGCCGATAGGCTGAGATGAAGTGAAGAAGCGAAAGGGGAGAAAGAGGTAAGAGGCTTGAGAGACAGAGAATAACGGAGCTCTGCATAAGAGTGTTGGAGAGGGGGGAAAGCACATTCAGAGTCTAATTGAAATGGAGAATGAAGAGTGGGAGGAGAGAGAGATGCTTTCTGGCTATGAAATGTCGCATACTTGAGCACAACTACTTGTTGTTCTGAAAAGACTGTCTTTTTCAGAACAACAGTCCCTTACATGCTCTTTCCTCTTTTCCCAAAATGCCCCAGGAGCCAATACTTTAACCCAGTCAGTCAGTTATTACTATAAAAGCTGTGTTTAACAATGCAGCATGCCCGCCATAAGTAAAATATTACGTATGGCAAGTATTTTGTCTGATGCTATCACTGGTTATTGCTACCAAAAATAATTGATTTATATCACGTGTTGAATGAGGAGTTAAACATTTTGAACTAACAAGAAAGAAGTTTCCATGTCTCAACTCTCAGATGATGATACATAAATAACTGAGACTCTTTTCCATTAAGTATGTAATAAGTGCAAAGTGAAGGTTGAGCTGGGAGGTAAACGAACAGCCTGACTTTCATGCAGGAAACCAAAGTATTTATTTATTTGGGTCCTGACATTGTCCGGAGTTTCCCTTTCAGACATGTATCCAACATCGGGAGATAGTTTGTGTGAGATGAACCACAGAAGTTAACAAATTTCATTGTCTTTCCAGTTTGACATTGTTGTTGGGTGGAATTGAGTTCTTCACCTGGGGTGTTTGTATTCACCTGGTTTGGCGGCAGTCGCAGAAAATGGACGTCATCAAATGTTCTCCCAATAACCTGGACTTTGCACTACAGAGCTGGCTGGCTTCACACATATACCCTCCCCAGAGAAAGTCAGCAAAATGTCTGAATTCCAGTGCATGTCTGAAAGGGGCTTATGTCTCACCAAAGATATAAATATATCTTATATAATATAAATGTGTGTGTATATATAGATAGATGGATGGATAGATATATCTCTATATTAAAATAAATAAAACCCTACTTTCAGCACAAAGGAACATAAGCTCTACTCCAAGCTCTAATTTGTTTGCCTGTATTCACAATCTGTCTTTCAGTACACAAAAGCTCGTGACCATGTGTGGTGTTGTAGAAAAATTATATCATAGCATTACATTATTCAATCATAATATAATAACAGAGGGTCCAATTATATCATTATGTCATTGTACATCATCACAGGGTTTTGCAAGTATTGGCTGCAAATTGAGTCTGTTGTCCAGCAGCTTAGATTGATTGACTGTAGAGTAAACTGTTGTTGTTTAATGGACATGAGTCCGTTTTATTTTTTATTTTTTTTCCTCCATCACCCCACTTGTGGAAATGAAGAAAACTGTATTTTAATTGTATTGTAATGATGATAATTTTGGCAAAACATATGCGGTAGCTAATAAAAACTAAGGGTCGAAGGTCACTTGGTAAAGGTGGAGATGATTTTAACCACTTTGCGCTGAGAGGTGATTAACCCATAATGATACATCAGCATCTATTGGTTTAATCATATTTTAATATTAAAGACACCAGATGGAATTAATGTTGTAGCTGATCAGTGCACATTTCTTGCAGAATTCATTTATTTTTTTCCAATGCTGTTTCGCGCTATGCTTCTCAAGAAAATGTGTAAAACTGTTGAGGGGTTTTCTGTTGTCCATGAAAAAAGATCTTAGTGGGAAAGTTTGATTAAAGCAGCAATGGAAGGGAATTTCTCTGTCCTACTTCTTTCGCTCTTCTGTATGCATGCAAATAATTTCCTTAGCTGGACATGGAGCCAACGTTTCCAGTTGTTTCTTTATGTTGTACTATATGATGACTCTAGGAAACTGGATGCTGCTTCTGTGTCTTCGAAACTAGCACCAGTCTGATGGCAGCTGAAAACTTTTAAATTACCAAAGTCGATTTTAATTAACCTAAAAATTAAAATGCTATCTTTCAGTATTTTTGAATTTTCAGCTGTTAATAATGCTGTGAGTGTTTGTCATAACTTAAAGAAAGGTAATAAATAAACAGATTGCACTTAAACGGAAAATTATCTCCATCCTGTTCCATCTGATCATTTCTAGAAGACAAGAATGTAGAAAAATAAATTCTTACATTTTTAAGGTGAGAATTAGATGGTTAAATTATTGTGTCGCTAGAATAGAAGTCATTTTATGAGCCCTGCTGCTGTATATGCTTCGCTAACTTGGAACAAATGGACTGAAAGTTGCTGATTACTGACACCGTGCAGTATTAATGATTCCAGTTACTGGTCTATGCAGTCACACAGAGCTGACAAAAATCATGTGGTTTTCTAATAGTCATTTCAAAGGTTGGCTAATAACTTTTCTTCTGAATGTGTTTTCTCAGGAAGAAGTTTCCAAAGAAGCATAGTTTTGACAGCAGCCTCACGCTTCCCGGCTCACGGTGGGCGTTACACATGTAAGTGAGGTGGGAACACAAATGCAAACACCTTCAGCACAGAACAGCTTGTTGACATCAGTGTGAGGAGCTGGAGGAGCTGCCCTATAATAGCCACAATCAGTGCTGCTAAATGGAGGCATTTATTGTTGAAATTCAGTGACGCTGACCAAAATTTCTCCCTTCACAAAAACAATCGGTGAGTCACTTCCTAAACATGACTTGTTCGGCACCTGTAGAAAATGATGGTGCATTAAAATGCTTTCCTTGCTCTTTAAGTAAATAACTTTGGCAACATCCAGGATGTAGAGTTTGCAAGACTAAACCAGTCCACACTTGATCAGTTCCACTTTCTAAAAAGGCTGCCTTGCATTACTTTCTTTGTTCTTGCTTAACAAATATGAGCCATCACATAATGAAAGACCCACTGGGCAGATGGGAGGGGGAGGGAGGATGGTGTGAAAAACATAATGACCACTGTTGTTGTTGGTTACACAACTCTAAAACGGGTCTGGAGCTATTTCCATCACTGGTGGGCTGCTTCAAGTATGCAAATGTATCTTCTTCTTCCCTGCCGAGGCTTAAGAATGCAAATAAAACAGGAGCAGCATATGTTCAGATTTAAATATGCATGACTAATGAGCCTGAGGAGCTAATCACCATGGCATGCAGACAGGAAGTGGGGTGGCTGTTCACGAAAAGCTGAACTTTTGGCCTTTCACTTTCTGGCAAGCATATGAACAGGTAGCTTCCAATAAGACCATGACGGAGCTGTGGACCCTCTGCCCCACCACCTACATAGGCTGGGTTTGTAAAGTGTTTTTAAATGGACCTACTTGTTTTCCTCTGACTGCCAGTGAACGTATATTCCTCCTGTTGATCCATTAACTCCTAAACAAAGACTCCCCAGGGGTGGAATCCTCATTAAAGCTGGGTTGTCCCTTGGGTTCAATAGTTGCAGAGGTATTTTACTCAAGCACCACAAATTGCAACCTCGTGGGAGAAAAAGGTCAGGGCATCGTCAGGGTTGTTAAAATTTACCATCTAAAAATCCTGAATGTCTGTGGCATATTTTGTGGAAATTGACACAGATGTGGAGAGATTTCACAAAATAACGGAAACCGTCTGATTTGATGGACATTCTGGATAAAACTCTGTGCACATCATCCTAAGAGAACCACAGATACAGTATATAGCAAAGGTTATGGCAGGTCAAGTAGTTTTGTTTTTTATTTTAATTTAACATTAATTTCTGACACAATTTGCAACTCATTTGTTTACCTCTGACGAATTACACCTGATGTGTTGGTGAACCATTTCCAAAGGAGAGAAGAACCTTCCTAGACTCTTCCAAGCTGTGAGCCTGGTCTCCTGCCATGCTTGTTCTGCTTGTAGGGTCATGTGAGATGCCCAAGTTCAGGCTGATTTATATTTCTCCATCGACACACATAAAGGTCTACACGGACTCTTAGGCCCCAGTGTGTCCACCTCCCAGATCTGTGGAGGTGTGTGTCGACCAACCTGATTGGATAATGTCGGGAGTTGAGATCTAAAAGAGAATAGAACTGGAACCTGATTTTATTGAATATTACTACGCTACTTTATCCAGTCTACTGTATTCATTTTGTTTTCACTTTCTTCTGAGCTGTGTATTTCCACTTATGACTTAGTTCCAAACAGGAATAAGAAAAAAAGATCAGAAAAAGTTGGGTTTGATGGCATACTATACCTCACATGGGAAGCTTTTTAGTTAATAATAATAGTTTATTAGTTTCATAATTTACCACTTGGTTTTTGAAATGACCCCTTCTGTTATTTCTCAAAAATCCGAGCAATGACTGCAGAAAAGAAAGGTACCTCCAGAGGCTTCACATACTTTCTCTTGTCATTGTAATTCTGTGGTCATTAAAGTCAGTTCCATAGACCACACCTCAGCAGAGCATCCTGTTAAAGAGCCCCTCTTGCAGGGGTCTGAAAGAGTTCATCAGGGTTATTTCATCCTTGAAATTTGCGTTTACCTTTACAGAAACTGAGTGTTGTAAATTGTAAATTAAAGAAAACTTGCAATTGGGGTTGGGATGTAGAAGTCTGCAGGATCGAATTCCAACCCACCAGGTCCTGCCCTGCCCAGCCACTAAGGTCCTGGTGCCGGTCCTGAGCCCAGACGGCATCTGGGGTAAAATCAAATGTAAAAATCAACATGTGGAACACGCTCCACTGTGGCGACCTCTGAAGGGACAAGCCAAAAGCCGTTGATCTTTCAATCTAATAACCCATATATTTTTATTTTTAAAAAATGTGTATATTTAGTAAATGTACAAAAAAAAATATTTTTTTTATTACCCCCAAACTTTTTATTTTTGTGTCTGATTCATACTGACCAAAAATGAAGGATTAGCATCTTTTAATATGCACAGTGTCAAAAATGGTATGACAGCTAAATAAAATATACATTTAAAAACAAAAACTTTGTTTGTTTCATACTTTTCACTATTTATTATAATATTCATAAATATGATGTGACACCACTTGATATATTGGCAAACATGTTTCGTCATGTTTGTTAAAATCTGTTTGCTCACTACAGCTACTTTTTTTACTTATGACATTTGCAGCATTGTAGCAGTCTTAAAAATGAATAACTAAAATTTGATTTATTTAAATGTCACCATAAGAGAAAAATTGTCACTAATGAGAAGATAATATACGGAGATCTTGAGTAAAAAAAATAGAAAGGCACAATTCATCTCTTGACCTGCAAACAACTTGACAGGTTGCAACTTCAGGCCTGTTTGTACACGTCTTCGCACGAGTGTTTCCGGCCTGTTGTCTGTTGCTCTGTGATGGCAACTCATGAATCAGCTGCTCAGGATGATTTATGTGGGTTAAATCCACAGCGTTCATTTTTCCTATCTTCAGCAGAAATCAATGTGTTCACACTCTGACACTTTAGTGTGGTGGAATGCAGAATAGTCAGGTGGGCAAAGCATTGAAGCGCTGTCTAGAAAATGAAGACAAAAGAGCGAGGAGCAGGCAGGAGAGATGGGGGAGGAGGTCAAATCAATGAATATTTCAATTTTTGGAGTTGCTTTCGTGATTTTGTGCTCTCGTGTTTCACTCTGTCATCTTCATTCTGTGAATCTTCATTTTCAGTCATCTTAGCCCAGCTTTGTTAACATTTGTCCGTGTGTATGTTCCTCGTTATTGCTCTTCATATAAGGATGTTTAGAACCAGGAGAAACCGGAGTCAGAGGAAAATTAATTAGGTGGACATGCAGAGAGATATGTAAAGCAGGTATGTTGTTTACCTGGTTTATGTACTTACTCACTCGGCATCCTAAAACATGTCGAGCTGGAAAAACGCTGCCATCTGCTAAAAATAGAGGAGCAGTGATACACCTCCATCTGCCCTCTGCCCACTTTCCTTCCACTCCAGGCAGTAGGAGTCATCTGCAGACAAAGAGCCTGTTATTTATGAACAATCATAAATATCTAGGACAAACAGCTTCTCTGGCACAGTGAGGCAGTGTTCTCTGTAGTTCAATAAAAGTCATAACAGGTTTGTTGTTTGTATCCTGTCAGCAGCGGATGGATATGCATGATTCTGCATTTTAGGGAAATGCTTTTTTTTTTTTTTTTTTTAAATTGTCCTACCCTTAGACGAAGACCTCAACCCTCGTTCAACTGACAGGTACTGTCAGTCCACAGCTGATATCAGGACTACTCCACTTAAATTAGGACTGTTAATAAAAATTGAGATTTGAATGTGAAAATTAATATTCATTTGCTAAAAATGAACCAGCACAATGCAGTGGTGTTGTGTGAAGTCACACAACGTGGCTTCCATTAATTAGAATGAGCAAATAATTCAACATCAGCTATGTTTTTATGATGGTTGTTTACAACCTAGCTTAATGTTTTTTATTTATTTATTTATTTATTTTAAATTGGAGCAATGCAAAAAGCTGTTTGGAAAACGGTTTGGTTTTTGGTCAGACAGGAAAACTCTTGAACCTCGAGGTAAAGTTGTAGCTCAGCTTGTGACAGCCACCATATAGAAAATAATTAACTGTCTAACTATTATTTCCCTTTTCATGTCGGGAATAATTCCGTGTTTATTGCAGAATAGCTTGCGTGGAGGAGTGAAGTCCATTCTGTAACTCATACAGCAACCTGTTAATTCTTTAAGCTCCGCTCACATCTCGCTCTCTGTAATCAGATATCAGGGGAACCCCTCTGCCACTGACCCGCCCCCCTTTATGAACAGACTGTGCAAAAATAAATATTCTAACAGATCTAATATATGTGCTATTTCTAGAACGCAAAACAAAACACAATTTCTGGCCAGTTTTCAAACCCATTCATTCCCAATGATTTCAGAGAGACGGTGTCTGTATTGCAGTTGAACCCGGCATCAGCAAAGCAACACAAGGCAAAACAGTTTATAGTCAAATGCATAAAAGCACGTCGCACTGATGGATTATGTTGTACCAAATTTTTTTTTGTTCTCTTCACCTTAAGATTGTCACAACCAAATATGAGACATTGGTACAATGATACCAAACTGACTTCTTGGTACCTAAACCATCATGGTACATGAAACAACATACTCCTACCAGCCACAGTCCTGAAACAATCCTAAGGCAGCTGAACACTCGTTTGGTGTTCAGGCAATGGTCTGACCAGCTGGCAGATGTCCTGCATCTTTGACATCTTTTTAAGTGCTGCGGTTCTTCCTCTCTAGTTGAAGACCACCACCCTCCTCCCAAACAGACAGCTGCCTCACTTGGTTACAGGCTCATAAATCTTACACCGGTGGTCACGTAGACCCTTCTGTGTCTAGTCCTGCAGCACTTAAAAACACTTCCCACCTCACTGGACTCCCTGTAGTTTAATCACTGACCTGACTGTTTGAAACTGTAGCAGTTGCCCTTCACCTGCCTCCACCTGGACAAGACAGACATTATGTGGGATTTTATTGATCCAACAAATTATACCTGCTACGCCTGAACACCTTCCTCTTTAAGTGGATCTTGCAGGTGAAAAATGTAATTATTTATTATTTGTAATTATTTACTCCCAAGTGACACATGATATAAGTGAGTACAATATAAAGGACACTGATAATGAACTTGCTTCCTTTGGGTCTAGTTTAAGTAGTGCATTTAAATGAGGTTCCCTCTGATGTAGATCATGTCATCTTTACTGTCTCACTCTCTGGAGTTTGTAATCATGGTCAACCTGCTTTTAAAACATGCAATAACTAAAATGTGTTTGGTAATAGTATAGCAAATTCTGAGTAGCTATAATCAATATAGTATTTAGTAAGTAGAAACATATTTAATTTGGGCAAAATTCATTTACAGTTACTAAATATACATCTTCACAACTTCACTTTACTACGTCAACTAATGTTTGAAGTTCTAAGTTTTTCTACACAACTGTCGCATGTAACAAATGCAATGTTTGCTATTCACTATCGTAGCACAATCAAAAACGTCCCACAAGGCTGTTAAAAACTGAATGATGCAAAAACACAACGCTTTACAAAGGAAGACTGAAAAAGTTGCTCATTCACATCTGCTCCTATATACACAAGTACATTAGTTAGACTTATGATAGATATTAATGTGTGTATCTCAAGTTTAGATATGACACAAGACACTTCTGAGAAACTTATTTTTATCCAGCTGAGCAAATTCTTCATGTTTTCTGCTTTATGCAACATCGTTAAACTTGTGCCTAAGTATGTACCTATGTTAAACAAGCAGTATCAAAACCAAAAAGCTGTGGCTCATCTAACATGTTGTGAATCAGGTGGAAGTCTATTGAGTGAAATTCATCAAAGTTTTGTGTCATAGGTTTTAATGAAGGAAAACCTATCGTGTAGTAGGAGTTTAGTTTTCCTATGAAAATTACAATACACACATATTTTTCCTTCACGTGTCGCCACAACAGTAAGCACTGAGGATCCCACAGCTCTACAGTCACTTCACTGTTCACTCAGCTGACATACAACTGCTGTTGCATTAAGACCAGCTTAACAGACACCAAGTCATGACCAAGACCTTAGTGTATCAAGACCAGAACAAGACCAAGGACAGGCCACATCAAGTGAAGACACGAGACCAGACCAATCAAATCAATGTGTGTATGTATACATCTACTTTTACAATGTTATAATTTCTTAGCTTTTAGGTCTAAACTGTCAGAAAGGTGCTACTTGTGTTTATTACTGAGGTCATACTGCAGTGCATTATAAGAAGTGTTTCTAAACCTCAGTCTTTTGAAATACGGTGGCCAGGCAGCAGTTTAAATAATTAGGCCGTCATATTATACTCTGAACGGTAATGTAGGCAGCATGTAGTGCTCATGTTGGAACTGAACACATGCTAAGTTTGTCACCTCATATCCAGTTACCCCAAACTCACAAAGTTAACACTGCATTGGTCACATGTTAAATCAGGTCACTTCCACAACTAGGTGGCAAATAGCTGCCAAACAGCTGAAACTAGTGTCCTGAAACACATGGTATATACACGGTTGGATAATATGTATAGATTATTTTGGCAAAATCTCATTGCGGAAGAAATTAAGATATTTTTAAGAGGTTTGCTACGGAGCCACATTTCTATACTAGATCATCAGTTTACGTACTATAAAACTTAAGTATATCACTGAGGACTGGCTGCATAACAACATCTCCTGACTGAACTACAGTTCAACAGCATCACAAAAAACAGCATCCACAGCTGAATCAACTCTGAACAAAAAACTGAATATTAACACGTTCACAAGGATTTACTTCAGCACTGTTGGATTAGACTGACTTAGTTTGAGCCTATAAAATTACAACTGAGTGGGAATTTATTCATCCATACAACAGCAAAGTCGCCATCTCAAGCATTTACACACACTTCAGCAGCCAGCTTACAGACATTTTTCACCTGTAGCTAATTTATCTATAATTTGAAAGGGAAATCTGTTTTATGTATCCGGGGGGACGAAGTGGAGCGAGAGCATGTCTTGATGAAAGGAGAGATCATTTCATAGAGTGATGCTCCGACCAAAACCCAAGTTAACAAATGTCGGTTAGGAGCCTCAGTATGTTGGTTTGAACAGCTGTTAAATTCAGACAGGCTGCACTGTGGAGAAGAAGCTTCATTATGCATTTGACTGAGCCTCAAACAGCAATGCCTATTCATGAGAGTGCTGCATTAATGTGATTGGAAACAGTGTTGGGGGTGGCGGCAATCGATCGCCGTCTGAAAGCTCCTTAAGGAAAACGAGCTTCCCTTCACCACATTCTGGACGGGGACAACAGAGAGTTCCTTCAGCAAATGCACCACTGTCTGGTTGAAATTGTAACACCTCAGACTGCCAGAAAGACAGAGGATGAGGCAAAGTTTACACTGGGCTGTTTTTTTGTTAAAATAAATTCTCACTGTTTATGGGAAGCCCACTTGTTTTAGGAATCTTGAAGCAACAATCTCTTTGCTCTCCTCCCACAACTAAAGTCAGAGCCATACATTCTTTGTTGGTTACATTGCCCTTTTTTTTCTTTTCTCCTATTTATCCTGAGGAACATTTTCCGACCGTGGAAGTCATCCAGTGCAGTAGATGCTCTGAGAATCTTGCTCCATCAACACTGCTGCTGTAACTAATGGCAGATAGAGCGGCAATTGATTTGCTTCCAGACGCTGAGCAGATGTTTGTCTGCCGTTTTTAGTCAAAGCACGCAGTAAATCCAGAAAAGAGAGGAATGTCAAGGCGCTTCATTTTTGGGTGCAGACATAACCCATTCTTTATTGTCTGTTTATGCTGCTAAACAGAAGAAATCTGGGATTCTTTGAAAAGTCTGAACTTTTCTGTGCAACTCGACGCATAAACTGAGGACAGAGCCATTAAAAGTTGGAAAGGATGGAGTCTTCACAAGTTTGGATTTCTTTGTTGTTGCTACTATACTGTAGACTTTAATTTCTTACTCGCATGTAAAATATTTTCTCAGTCTCTTTTTGCGATTAACATGAAATGTAGACTGGAACTTTTTACCAAAGGAAATACGGAAGTTATAATATTGACATGTGACGAAGTAAAAGTCCATTTAACCATTAAACAGTATGAAACAAAACCTTTAAAGCAAAATTGCACTTTCAAAATGTAATGTTTTAAAAAGCATATGATTTCATCTTCAGCTTGTTCTGCCTGTAATGCACCATGGGCCCTTTCTTTGCTCTAATTCATTCCCATTTCCATGGCAGTAGCAGGCAGATAATACAATGGCATTTCCTGATGGCACACCCGCTGCCCATGCTGTAATTTACATGTTGATTTATGAGCTCCACAGAGACAAAAGAGAAAAATAACAACCCACACGGACCCTCTCTGAGTAACCGAATGTACAATAGGCAAAGTACATTAATGTGAGTACTTGGACAAACGCAATGTGTTTGCATTTGCACCCAGCAATTCTCCTGAGCCATTTGGTTTCTGCACTGCAGATGTCACCTCGCTGTTTGAGTGGACTAGTGCAGCAGCCTCAAAGGGACGGCGTGCTGGGTGGTTAAATCCAGCCACGTTCATGGTGCTGGTATCAGGAAAGCCTGAGAAGGCTGATAACGTTGGTAACCCTCTCTAGGGAAAGGAAGAGATATGATAATGTCTACAGACATAGTTTACTGAAGAGGGAGAGACACAATCGCCTAAATGGAAAGAGGAAGGCGGCTAGAGAAGGAAAGCTGATGATTAATATAATAGTGTACTAGAACCGCCAAGGTCTCTGATGGAGAGCTAGAGAGCGTGTGAAGTAGCTAAGAAAGAAATATTGTCTTAAATCTGAACCACATTAGAAGCGGATACTTATTGCAGACATTAATGCAAAGATTACACTTTGCTTTGAAATTTGCTGAATTAGTAAGAAAGTGTAGCAACTACACTAGCTAATAAAGTTTGGGAAAGTGAAACCACTTTGAATCAGATTATAGTTTGGTGTAAAGTCCAGTTTAAAGCAAAGAGCAGTTCTGTTTTGTGCATAGGAAAAATCACTGGAAGTTGATGTTGCTTAAGCATGAAAAGTTGTTTTCAAGAAGAACAACATACTAAAGAGGCAAATTGCAGAAGCAATCACACTCTTTATGTTGTCAATAGATGTCTGTTAGCGTTTCCGTCTGCTCAGACCAACTGGCAAACAATTTTCATCACTTTGTGCCTGAAGTGCACCCTCTCCAAATTTACATCTGTACGGTTCCTCCCACAAATGTCACTCACAGCTGTTTGTGTGTTATATATGTGTTTGTGGCCGTCAGCAGAACAGTTTGTGTCGCACATGCATTCTCCAGTGTTTGATGCACAGCTTACACACTCATCCTACACAATAGAATCAAATGGTGATTGTCTTTTTATTTAAGGAGGATGTAGGTTTAGGCAGTAAAATCACATCATCATCATCATCATCGTACGCTTTCAAAGCTGGGAAAAAAACTTTTAAACCAACCAGCCACGACATTGATACCACCTGGTGGCTTTAATATAAAAATATGATGTTTCTAAGAATATATTGAACTAATAAATGCTGATTTATCCCTATGGGATTAACCACCTGTCAGCACATAAGCTTGTTAAAATCAGCTCCACCTTTACCAACAGTGACATTTGAGCCTTTTTTTTAAATTAATTATTGTGTTTGGCTATAGTTACCATATTCAGTATTAATTTATTTATTTAACACATTGTTTATTTCTTCGTACTCTGACTTTTGTACTTTGGATACAAACAATTCAAATTAAATCAGTCGACCAAAGTATTTCACTCACACAAAAACATTTCATAAAGTAAAAGTATAATAAGCTAAATAAAAAGATATAAAAACGGCAACAAAAACATTATTAAACCATGAATAAAAATATTCGACTTTATTATTTTGAGCCACATTTTAAAAGCTGCTAACACAGCAAAAGCATGATCACTCCAAAGTTTGTATTTGGGTCATTGGCACCTCTTAAAGAATGGATCTGAACATCTGTACACTGTGTATCACATTTTGCTGTGTAAGGGGCTGATGCTGACCCTTGTCCTTTATCACACATTATTAGATGCACCGGTGATAATGTTGTGGCTTATTGGTGTAATTTTCCTATTGGCTTCTCTGTGTAAATGTACAGTGATGCTGAGGTCGGCTTGCGCTTATATATTTTTTTTTTGTCAAACGCTGGTTTTCTTGGCCGTCTATTTATCAGTGTGTGTGTGTGTAGGAAAGAGGTGGAGAAGGTGGGGGCTAGGGGGGGGTAAGGGTGGGGTTTCCCTCCGATAAATGAGGCGATAACAAATGTAGAAAGTAAGTAGAACAAAAACTTGTAAAAGAAAACGGCACCAGAGTGAACGTTGGTTCTCTGTGTGTTAGAGCCAGCTGGTCATCTTCTCTCTTCGGGGTGTTAGATCCAGGACATTGTCCAAATACAGCAGCTGTAAAACATTAAACAAGTGTAAGGAAAACAGGGTATGTCAGGGCAAAAAGCAGGAGGGACACATGGAGTAGGAGGACAAGGAGTCAAGAAATCTAAATGAGTCTACTGCACAAATGCAGGGATAAGTAATGGGAGGGCAAGGAGGGAGCAAGAAGATGACACAGGGATGAAAAATCCAAATGAGAACGAAGGAAGTGTTCCAGGAAGAGAAGATGCTGATGCCTTCCAAGTACTATTTCTCTGCCCATTCAGAGTGAGCAATATGCTACAGAGGAGGCGGGAGAATAGGAGGGAGGACAACACCTCAGAGTGCTGTTCTGCCACTGTTAGTTCAGACCGAGTGCCCTCGTAAAGAGGCCGAGAGGCTGGGGGCCATTTACGGTGCCATCTTTTTTAGAAACAGATGTTTTACTGGATCAAGCTGGCACTGTAGGAGCGCGGGAGGAGGAGGAGGACAGGTAATAAACACTGGAGCTGACAGACGGAGAGCGGAGCTGAAAGCCACAGAAGAAGAAAGGGAGAGGGAGGGAAGGCTGAGATAATGAGGCTGGAAAAGAGCAGAGCTGATACAGAGAGAAAGAAAGATGAGGGTTAGGGGAACAATCTGTAACAGACAGACTGTTTTTATGACTTTTCTTGCAAAAAACTTTCAGAAGTTTTGGGGGGGGGGGGGGTTAGGAGCAGCTGCACTGCCAAATGTGCATGTAAGACGGATACATTGTAGTTAATATAATTTGGACAATATTTAGTTATGTTGTAATGATTTATACTATAAAAGACTAGATGTCATCAGCCATGTCAGCTCTGTGAAGTTATATTTAATTTTCTGATCCTCACAATGACGGCGTGAACATAGCAGGTGTAACAGTTCACCTTAATTTAGCATGCTAACATGTGCTAATTGGCAATTAGCTTAGCAGGTGTTTAGGGTGGACAAGGTAATTTGACCTGGTAGTGACTCCACAGAGAAAAGGGAGATGAATTAATCACTTGCCATGAAGGTATTTTACTTATAACAATAAGTTGTGAAAAACACCGGAATAGTGGCAGCACGATGCCGGAGTGGTTGGTGCTGCAGCCTCAGAGCTAGAAGGTGGTGGTGGGTTCGATGCAACTCTAAACAGAATAAGCGGTTACACATAATGGGTGGATGCAAATGCCAGCAAACTCAATCAGCGTTGTTGATTCGTTGTTTCCTTACAATCATCCATTTCCCAGCCCTTGTAGAGATCCATCAATCAGGAACAAAGGGGTTATAACCGCTAAAATTGTCTTTTCGCTAAGAATTTAAGGCCTTTTTACGGTAAATTTCCAGGACATGCTCTTATCCACATTGTGATTCCAGATGGTGAGTTCTTCAAACACTTGCCTTTTTATGCAGGAGCAACCACTAATTGTCGTGTCGCATTGCCCCCCAGGAAGACATTGAACCCTTACCTGTTAGCTGTTAAGACGCCTGAAATTTAAATTTACTGTGAATAACTTTGGGGAAATAATTTCGAGAGACAAGCTAGTTGTAGAAACAGAATGTGCATCAGTTACTTTTTTTTTTTCTTTTCATGGCTTTTTTCCACTCTTCACTGTCCCATATGTTGGTGAAAAATCCAGTAGCTTTCTGGTAATGGGAACGAGGGTGGGGTGTATTTATTTATTGGCTCAGCCTGCAGTTACCCATTAAATTTCACCCCTGAATGTTTTTTGACGACACACTTGTGACATAAGGCGCAGTGCCGGATCACATCGTCGTACTGTTTGCCAAGTTGTTCCTCAAGCGTACAAACTACAGATCCACAAGGGACTTTCTGCAAAGACACTAATGGATTTTTTTTTTTTTTTCCCACCGCGATGGGAAAATCAGCACCATCACAGTAAATAAATGAGGTGAAAGTTGTAATTTTTTTAGATGCATGTTTATTTTGTACACACTCTCACAGACATTCACATGAATTATTAATTTCCTTGCAGAAATTCTGTGAAATTTTACCCCTGATACCTGCCAGGCTCTGTTAGGCTCACTTCCAGGTTTATGATTCCCCGAATCCAACCCCCACCTCTTCCACACAGAAGCACTAAAGCTGGTTATTTACTTCTGCTAAACTGTGCCAGAGGGCTTTTCTGCCCTGTAGGCACTTAAAGACACTCCATTTCAACACACCACTGGTGAGTTAGGTTTAATCAAACACCCTTTAATTTAAAAATCCATCTTTATTCATCTTCTGTTTGACCAGGTCAGACAGTCTGCAAAACACTACCTTAATATGAGTGTGAACTTTTGGCCCCCGCAGCCTCAATGTGACTCTGGATGTTAATGTTAAAATTCGGATTTTTCCCAACATTTCTTGTATTTTGTGTAACGTGTCTAAATCACACTACTGACCACATACGGTCCACTTTAAAAGTATTGGAATGGCCAGACCAATTCATTTCATTTAACTCTGGACTGAAGGCATCTGGGTTTAGGATGAAACGAT
The DNA here is from genome assembly GCF_033026475.1 of Channa argus. Classification (NCBI taxonomy): domain Eukaryota; kingdom Metazoa; phylum Chordata; class Actinopteri; order Anabantiformes; family Channidae; genus Channa; species Channa argus. The sequence goes on along the minus strand of NC_090201.1, from coordinate 27,518,556 downwards.
ACATAAGCAAACTTCATAATTTCAGTTTAATTTGGTAGTTAGATGGTAGTTACACCTCAATACATGAAACAACATCTTCTGATGACTACTCTTAGTTTTAACTTTGGGGATTACTTGTATAGGCTGAATTTGTTGGTCACAAAAGGATAAATCCACATAAAATCAAAGGGTTGTCTGTGGGAGAGGTATGAAAACTATATTGTTTCTGTGTTATTTTATTCTACATCACTGCACCTTGTAAAGCACTTTTTTTTTATCTTTTCACAAATTTTATACATCTATATATCTATTTATATATCTATCTATTGATCTAGACTATGAGATGTCAGCAGGGCTAGTAAATGGCTTAATCTTGCTTGAAATCCCGAACATCCTGAGGAGTAACATGTATCATTGTTTAGGCTTTCTGAGCTGGGGTTAATATTAGCCCTGATCTCTTCCACTTTCCTCACAAAAAAAGTTTAAAAACCTATTGCATTCATCTTCATTGTACACAGACTCTCTGGGAGCTGAAGTTGAAACACGACTTTGGGATTTTTCTTGTGTAATGAAACCAAATGAGAGAAGCATGTTGATGTAGCCTGCTTTATCATTTCATTTAGACCCACAGTCGTGCTTTTAAGATCCAGTCTGTGCACCTCTAACGTCCTGGCTTTCCCCAGACTCTCTACTTTACCACAGTCTCTCTTGAAACAATAAATAGCTTCATTCATCCATGGACAGGGTTTTTTTATGAGAAACAGAGAAATGCTTAACCACAACTAGAGAGTTTAAAATAGCCAAACAATGTCTGTTTAGACATTTCATAAATGTCTCAATATCACTACTCTGAGAAAAAGAGCTGGGATCAAAAGAAGCAGAAAACCTGTTAAGGGCAGCTTGATTTATGATGCGTCTTTGAGCCGACACCATATTGCCAGACAAATTAAATAAACACAACAGTTTGAATGTCCTCAAAACTTCACTGTTAAATACTCAGGCCAAGAGAGAAAACTTGGTCCAAAGTGTGGCCGTTTTTATGGGTGGGAACAGAGACGTGCTGTTTAGAATTTAAATATTCAGTGAGGGTTTAAAGCTCTGCAACAGGAAGGAACCATTGACGTGGAAGTTGAAATCTCCTAGAATTAAAACACTCAAATTTAATGATGGATGATAAAAACTCATACAACTTGTCTAGAAACAAATGAGCAGAGCCAGGAGGTCGATACAGTAAAGAGTCAATGTTTCCAACCTTACTCATTTGGAGCTTTAGGAAGTTGAAAGTGCAGGTGTTCATTAGCCTGCAGCAGAAATGACTGGTAAAGAAGCGAAAGTCTGCCTCCTCGCCATGAGACCCGCAGGGACCCAAACCCAGAGCACAGCTCATTCAGAGGAGTTTATTCCTGTTTCTTGTTGGCTCTGGTGCGGTGGTTAAGCAGGGCAATCCTAGACAGATGTGCACAGTCAACGGCTGATGCGGGCTGGATCTCGCAAAGGTGACAGGACAGCGTCTTCGCTTCCCATCGGACAGGTGATATTAGTATGATGAACGGGCTCGCGAGGAGCCGGAATCTGGGCTGCGAAGGTACGAAACTGCAGCACTCGGGTCGAGTCCCGATCCAACCCATTGGAGCAAATACTACCAGACTGTAAACACCACAAGTGACTTGAGAGGGCAGATGTGTAGTAATCAGTAATAGTAGTAATGAGCCCTTAGTAGCTTTACACACCCTTTAAACCCTTTTTAAAGCATTCAGTTAGTCACTGTCTTGCTTTATAGTTTGATTAGCTTGGAAGTAACTCTACAGCCCCTGACCTGTATCCCTGCTGCACTACTGGAGTCCAGGTACATGCAGTCATGTTTTTTAAACGCTGGCATTTCATATTTAAAAATGAATGGCTGGAGGAGGAGTAAGACAGAAGGTTAAAGAAACTAAGTTACAAAACCATCTAAACCATCCATAAATGACTAATATTGGGGGGGGGGGATGTAGCAATTTCAGGGTTTTTCTCAATAAAGATTGAGAATAAAGATTATCTTAAAATTTCTGGAACAAAGTTTGTAGTACTGCTTGATGAAAAGTGTTGAGGATGTTGTCATGATTCAAACCGTACAAGCTCGTATTATTGATGATAGAATTCATGATGGCAGCAGCAGAATGTATTCAGAGGTGAACAGAAACATGTCTGCAAATTTCCACAGAAATGAGTCCAAACTAATTCGGAGGAGCCTCATCATGTAGCAATGATCTAAAATACACTGTCGACTCAGCAAACGACCTAATGGGAGCAAATAGTGGAAGGTTTTAGACTGAGTCAATCACCAGATCTTAGCCCAACTGAGCCTGGGTTTCACCTGCTATGGAGGAGACTGAATGGAGAATCCCTCAAACAGAAACTGAAGGAGGCTGCAGTAAAAGCCCCAACAATGTGGTGATACATTTCTGAACTGTCCTTATGTCCATCGCTTCATCTTTAAACCCAAATGTCTTCAGTGTGCAGCAAAAACGAATGAATTGGCCTTTCGTTTCCATGCTTTTGGGGGAGAATTGGTCTGTACAACAATATTCTTCTGTCAATATTCTGTGTTTTTCAGAAACCCAGACTTTTAGCCCCAGACACACTCCCCCCCCCCCCCAAAGAATGTTAGAGCGTACACAAAGTGGCTCCAGGTCTGTCTGGTCTCAGCTCAGCTTCTCTGAACATCCCCCAGAAAGAATAAAATACAGAAAGAGGCATGACAGAATGAAAGCGAGGCAGCGTGACAGAGGAGACAAAAAAGGGTGAATCCAAACAACATTTTTTCTGAACTAGCTGTTACCTGAAGCCTCTTCTGGAGTCGATGTACGTCCCACAGGTTGCAAGGCTTTCTCGCCCCTTGTATCTCGTCACGCTGCAAAGTGGATTACAACTGCAAAGCCAAACAAAACCCCCGCAGTGTGCACACTGTTCGACACTAACAGGTATGAAAAGGTGTTTGGAGACGCAGCGAGCCAGAAGCTCAGTTACTTATCCAGTTCAGCTCCATATCTTTGATATCAAATGAACTGTGCTCTGGTGGAATTTAGAGAGAGACTGGGACTTGCATGACATTGGGAGAAGCTGAAAACAAAAGACAGAAAAGTATTGCAACACATCATATCAGTCAGATTTGAAATGCCTTCATGTGTGATTAGAGATCAACAGCATTCGTTCTCTCGGGCGAAGTGATAACGAACATTCTAAAGCAGCACAAAATCTGTCGATTCATACAATATTCCTGATAAAACATTAGCTTAACAAAAAAATAAAAAATAAAAACCAGAGATTGCAGTAGACATAAAACTTGTTTTTCTATTCGTCATTTTGTGCCTCAGCAGGTATCTCATCCTAACTTTTCAAGTACCTAATCTCCACCCAATTAATTACAGCCCTTCTTTTTCTGCTGAGTGCGATTGCTCTCTCTGCATGATTGTTTTATGGCCACAGTAATAATGCAAGGACCCTCAGGCCCTGACCTTCTCTTGCCTTTCTCCAGGAGTGGAATCATATATGTGTTTAAATGATGGGAAGAGTTCGTTTAAGGTTAACCTATCAGTCAGTGTTGTTTAACTGAGCTGAGGCCTCCAGGGACACGCAAGCAAGGTGTTAGTCACACTAGATGATATTTGTAAGCGTCCAGTGTGTCAGGGTCAAGCGAGGAACACAACACAATCTGACTTCTTTATGACTAAAAAATACATTTCACTGTCCTGTGAGGGAGAAAATCAAAAGTGACACTCGAATTTGCTGCTTGTTTTCTGTAATTAACTGCGCGTGTGAGTCTTGGCACTTGTGTGCTTTAGCAGTACAGTGTATGGAGCTGCACTTTCCGACTCAAGTCTGTGAAAGATGACGACCTGTGACAGCTGCAGTCTCACGTGAACAGGTCAAACGTGGGTGGGACGCGCTCGTTCGTTAACCTGCATCAAACGCCGGAACCATCTGAGACTACGAGAACATGTGCTCTCCGCCTTTTCTCTGTTTTTCCTTCATGTCTTCATCTACATGCCTACGTACAAACTTATTTAACTTATTTGAATTTGCCTGATTCGTCTATTTTGTCTCTGCCTGTGACAACCTCCCTCTGTATTCTGTCAAAGTCTCAGCAGCTACCCAGGGAAGCAGCCTTTAGAACACTACTGACTTTAATGACTTAAATTCACACTCCTGATTCTAATTTAAGAATAACTTGTCATATTCTAAATGAATCATATCAGCCTGCTAAAGTTGGCAGTAATCCTCATACTGACACTAAAATAAACCATGAATTGTCTCCACTCATGTTTAGTGTCTGTCAGCCTCAAACCTGGTTTATGTCGTTCGTCCAAACACTATGGAAAACACATTAACTGGTCACACTGATCCACTTGCACTTTATCTCGGTAGTTTTTTAACGTGGAGAAGTGCTGAACTCCAGCCTCATGTTTCACTGTGCGAAAACTAGCTTGTGGTCTTGGGGAAACGATGAAATGCATAAGCTCGCTAAAGTTTCTCTCACTTTTTCATTTTAAATCTCATTATAACCAATCACGGCGCTACCATCCTAAAGTGTTGATCGACATGTAGAATGCATTGTTTGCCTTGATTATCAGGTAGCGTTTATCAGTCCTGATCTGACTGTAATTTCATGATTGCACAGTTGTCTGACAACAGATACATAACACGTAAATGAGAACAACTGAAGGATGAGTTCTGCAGACAGAGGTTTAATCAGTGTCTCTGGCTGTGTCTGTCCCACTACATAACACAAAAACACCTTAATATTGGCCCCAAAAAATGTGATAATTTTTTACCATTTGTAGGGAAAAACCATCCAAAGAATGTGTTGATGTGTTGAAGGACATTTGTTGATGGGGACTCTCTGTCCTCTTGTCCCATCTTTGTGCCCGTGTTGTGCAATCGCTTTCTTATTGCCTACAGTTTGTGGTCCTTGCTCCATCTCTTTGCAGCCACAGCCTCTCGGATCTTTATTAAGAGTCTCCTGCTCAGCTCATCTTTTCCTGTGATGGATGATTCGACATACGGCCCATTTAGCCATGATGTAAACATGTCATCCATGTGCATATTAATGCTAATGCATCTGTCTGCAGACTGCAGAAACTGCAGTGTTTATTTCCTGTACATCCATGCTCAAGTTCATCAGTCAATATCTTCAATATTTACTTTCTGTAAAAGCCGTGTATGTCATTTATGCATTGACCATACAGTCCTGTACTATCGTGTCAGTTAAAGTATTACAAACAGTTATTGTGCTGATTTGCCACAACATATGGTGCCTGCATGTTGGGCTTGTTGTTGATCCTTTAGGCTGCCAGCAGTTGTAGTGATTTTGCCGCATCTGTCTCTTGCCTTCTGTATGAAAGTGGGATTCAGATGTTTTTTCTCCAAGGAAAATCAACCCGTATAGCTGATCCCCTTAGCGATCAGCTACAGGAGTTGTTTTTCCTTGGAGAGCCTCCCACATACACTAAATGAGAAGGTACATGTTGTTCAAACTTAATCTTTGATACTTTGTTTAAAAAAGTGTTGATTGTGGTCAGGTTTGGATTTACTCAAGCAACGTGTTCAATCAATCACCTCTGCCGACTGCACGTAGTAGTGGTACTCGAGAGTCTGCAGAACGACCAGATGTTTTTCAGTTCTTGGCTCATTTGTTCCAGCACGTGTGATCTTGGGAGATCCCAACTTAGGAGCTGTGTAATGCACGATGCATTTTGGCAACACGAGATATTTTCTTCATTTTGTTTGTTCCTTCCACTTAAAGTGTTGCTGGATTTATGATCCTTTCGGTTTCTTTTTATTTACTCATGCATCTTGCTTGTGGGTGACGTTGTGCCGGAAACTTCTACTTTAAATTTGGCTATCCTGGCGTTTTAAGTTTTCACTTTAATCATTATGTAGGTTCTGCTAATAATGCCAATACCTGTGCAGGTATAGAGAGGATCAAAAAAGGGTTAAGAATGACTTTTTAGGCTCCCGCTGAAATTCTGCCATGGCTATGCACAGATTTCTCATCTTCCATAGCTACGTCCCCAATGGCTGGTTGCAAATTTATCCATTGTCTCTGTGTCCTGGGCCAGCTGAGCCAACTAATCAATTATAATCAGGTAACCAATCAGGGCACAGGTACACCAATTAGGGAGCACCAGGGAACCTGGGAATATCAATTAGAAGACCTGATTTGGCTCTAATTTAGAACAGCTGCCACTGAGCTAGTATTCCCCTTTCTAGGACCATGGTGTCTGCACCTGACGCACACAAACGTACACATTTTGCTAACAAAAATGCAGGTGTATCTCCTATAACAAGTTAGTACCATCACTCAGAAAACCCAACAGAGATGTTGGAGCCCACATGACAGACCAAGTTCAAAACTCTTGCACAAAGTCAATAAACTCCTCAGGTACAAGCCTGTAGGACACACACACACACACACACACACACACACACACACACACACACACACACACACACACACACACACACAGTGTATTGGATAATAATCCTAACTATTTGCTCAGAGTAGCCATGTGGAACCACTGTGCCCCCGAGGACAAAATCTCCTCCTCACTCCTCTTTGCTCAACTCTTCTCATCTGTTTTCTTTCTTGTTCAGTCGCTCTTCTTCCTCTTCTTTCTTATCATCTGTTATTAACTTGTCTCACACTCTTTCTCCTTTAATCTCCTGCCTCCATGCAGTTCCCATCTTCTCTGTCTGACCTTCAGCACAGTGTTGACAGCAGCTGGCAATTAGTACAGAGAATGCAGGTAGTATTTATGCAGTATTTAATACCTTAAAGTACTGTTTGTTTGCAAAGAAGTTAAACTTTATTTAATAAGAAAATCTCATTGAGAGCAACATATCTTTTGCAAAAGAAACCTGAGAACAAATTTGCACAGTGGGCTAAATTAAGAACATAACAATACAGTTCATTCAACCAAATAACCATTACACACACAAACACATAAACTTTAACACTAATTAAAACAATCACAATCATTACTGTTAGAATGAGCTAATAAAGCTTTAACGTCTCTCAGAGGAATGAGGATCTCTAACTTCAGCCTGTGTTGCACCTCATTACTGTAATAAGGTGCAGAGCGTTTGAAAGCAGCCCAGTCAGAGTTGGTTTGAGAAGCTTTGAAATGCAGTCCCTCCTGTGATCCGGTGCCATGGGTATGAGATATGAACTCCACTGTGGAAGTTGAGTATCTTGGCACTTCCTGTATTGAGGACTGAAGACACAGGTGTGCTGAAGCCTTCTACAGTAGATGTCAGTGATGATTGTCCCCATTTTTACATGCAAGTTAAAGTGGCGAGTACAATAACTGTCCGCAGTAATAAATCTGGTGGCACTGCGCACAGTGGCAGTGTGAATATACAGGATGCTGCTGGATGCAGACAATGATCCAAAACACACTGCCAACCTAACGAAGGACTTGATGAGAGCACAAAGGTGAAGGTTTTAGACTGACTGAGTCAGTCACCACATCTTAGCCTAAGTGAACATGTATTTCACCTGCTTAAGAAGAGACTGAGGGGAGAACCCTCCAAAACTAACCGCACCTGAAGGAGGCTGCAGTAAAAGTCTGAAAAAGCATCGAAAGGAGAAACCGACAGAGCTAAATAACTACATGTAAATGTCAGGGGTTGATGCAATTTACTTACAAAATACCTATTCTGATACTTTTGGACTCGTATGATCTGGGTGACGCTAAACGAAAGCTTCTATGTTCAGTGTTGTTTAATATATCCACATGTAAATGCCATAGACAAATAGGAAGTATCACACATTTATCATGATCGTTAGTGCACAGTAAGAAGTGCCAGTACATTGGGAGGGGACAGTATGTAGGACTTTCAGGTTCTAACTCTGACCCAAGTCCCTGGTAATTGAACAGAAGCTTGGTGAACACTACAAAATGTTACCCGTAAAAAGGCTGACAGGGCTTTATAGACCTGACAGAATGTAGCTATAAGTTGATGTAAAAGACTAAAGTAGATACGTGAGCTTGGAGAATAAATACACGGTGCTCCAAGCTGCTCTGCATCACTTTCACTTCACTTGAGAAAGGCCAAGCTACTTTATCCACAGCCTTACTAATGGAGTGTAGATGCAGGGGGTTATAATGGTGACCAGTACAGCGGGCTGGCTTAGAGCCACCTTACCTCTCCTTGACTTTAGTCTGCCTAATGGTTTTTGGCCAGTGCTGTACATGCTGTCAATAAGTCCTTAATGAATCCCTACTGGTAGCTATTAGCCGGTAGCTTGTGTAGGCTTAAGCTGTTCGCATTGTAAATGTGGAAACCAGTGAGGAGTTGTTTGTTGGGGTTTGCCAGAGCCGTTGGCGCCTTCACAAAGATAATCAGCTCGTCTGATAACCTCTATCAGTTAATTTTAGACAGGCTCGCTCTAATGCACTGACTGGAGTGATGGCACAAAGTACTTGGAGCAGCTCCCAGTGCATTTACCCAACTCAATAAAAATGCAGACGTGTAGATGTGTTTGTACTGTGTGTGTGTGTGTGTTTAGGTTTGTACTTGCATAGCATGATCCATGTGTATAGATTTTTGTAAAGCCTTTCTCAGATGTATAAAGTAGATGAGTGCAATTTTGAGGGAATTGCACGTTTACGTCAGTATTTTCTGCTTTGCACTTTTACCCGACTGCATTTCAGAAAGTTGTATGGTTCTCAGTTATTGCATTTATTTAGAAACTGTAGTTCTTAGTCACGTTTCAGATTATGATTTCGCATTCAGACACATATGAAGCAGTGCAAGATCTGACGTTTCCAACTTGTTGGTGATGTCATTACAAAAACAATGACTATTAGACAGAAAGAGGCCAATTTTTCCCCCACTACCATGAAAAGAAACATACAAAATATGAATATACTTTTACGGCATGTATCAAAAGTCTGTGTCTTCTTATTTCCTCTTCTTTTAGTCTCCTCTTCAGCAGGTGAAATACATGTTGACTTTGGCTAAGATCTGGTGATTGACTCAATCTGGATACAGTCTACCACAGTGCATCAGCACACCTGAGGTTTTAATACTGCAAAAATTAAAGTACAAACCAAACCATTAAATGTGGATTCATGTCTTGTGAATATGCACTTAATGAAGTGCTGGTAAGTGTTTTAACTAACTGCAGCTTATACTCTGTGTTAATTGTCGTCATCGCATCCTCACAGCCATCATCTGACCATCGTCCTTCGTCATTCTGACGAACATTTTTGTTCACTGCACACTTTTCATTCTAAGTGAACTGTGTTTATGCTGCTCTGTAAAAAAGGCAAAATCAATTTCTCTGTGGGATCAATAAAATTCTTTAAAAGTCTAAACTACTGTACTGTACATACAGTCATTAAAAGTGGTTCCACCTTGAGCAGCTTCAACACTAACAAGCTGCAGAAGCACTAAAGGATTTAAGAGCTCATCACGTGTCCTATCAAAGAGGCCACTTCACCGCGTAATGAATACTTTTATTTTAAATGAATTTCCGTAATACGTTTGTAAGCTGCAGTCGTAAAAGTATTTTACATTTTTCCCCATGTACCTGGGTGTCCCTGTGGGTGTAGCCCGAGTGAATGTCTCACTCAGTTCGGTGTTGGTGTTTGCGCATGCAGGCATGTGTTGCACTGAAGCTCCTGAGGAGTTGATAGCACATCGGTTTGTCCCTCATTACCCAAATATCCAGCTGCTACTGATACGTTATCTCAAGGCTCTGCTGCCAGCTAAACACTATCTCCACTTAGATATTATTAGTCTCTGATGTTGCTGCTGCTCGTTTGCTCTGGCTCTCTCTCACACACACACACACACACACACTCAATAAGTCACTTGTACTCTCAGCTAGCTGCTTACAAACAAATGGCTTCATTTGGCCTCCTGCTCACCACCAATAATCAGGGGACAGATAATTCTGCAGGAGCCTTTATTAGCTTCTTGTTGATAGCTTCTCGCCACTGCACAACACCAGTCACACCAACAATCTGACCTTTATATTCAGAAACGCATCTCGTTTACGAGTCACTTTCATTTACCCAGCCTGTAGTTGTGCTCTGTGCCGCTGAAGTGTGGGCGGGTGAGCAGGATTCTTAGTTACATGAGCCTTTATTAAAATGCTTTGCTTTATTCCTATGTAGCCTCTGTGGGTAGAGCAAGTCACTAAAACTGTCGGGGTCAAAGTTTTGATTCCCAGTGGAACCACCCATACAGTCAGAACTTCAGATACTGCATAAACCTCGAGCAAATAGTGGAGGATGTTCAGCTTTTCATAGTCGTCATCGTTCATTGTACATTTATTCACATTTTTTACTTTTCAGTCACTGAAGCTCAGTGTGTTACTTGAAGAAAAACTATTAACTAGTAAAATGTCGTGGCTTGATACTGTGTCGAGCACTGACTTCTGACATTTAAAGCAGTTTGATTCTAAGCTGAACTGTGTGAAATAAAATCATTCAATTAGCACAAGTGCTAATGGATTATAGCTGCTTTTACATTTTACCTTATTATAATCTTCAAATTTCAGTTATACAATACAAAAATTGTGTGTTTGTTTTTTTTTTAATTTGTTTTTTTTAATCTAAATCAAAACCATCATCCACACACACACACACACACACACACACACACACACACACACACACACACACACACACACACACACACACACACACACACACTAGTTAACACGTTTCTTTATTCTGACACAGGTGGTCGACATAAATACTGTCCACCCTGATGTGAATGGCCATAACTGCCTGCAGTAAAAGGAAATATGCCAATTTTTAGTTTGCTAAAAAATGTCACCCACGCGTTTTGGAATGGTGGAATATGTAAAAGCTGTGTAAAGAATTTGGCTCTTAGCCTTTTTCTCTTTCAGTCATGAAAATGTATTTTAACATGCTTAATATTCACCACTGACATCCTGCTGGGAAGGGGTGAGCAGGGAGGAAGAGCTACAGTATCTAGAGCTTTACCTAAACTTTGCTTTGTTAGCTTTCCACAGAGATCAGAAGCAGGTCTATTGCCATGTAGGATTTCACTCAAAAGGACTTTCTGTTATCTACATAGATCAAGATAAACAAGTTCACAAATGAACTCAAACTGTAGGTTCACCCAGCACAGATTCAGAAGATTTTCTCTCCAGTGATTCCAAACTACATGTCTAGAAGAGACGAAGGTGATGAGAGCAAAGTGAAGTGGCTGTTGCCATGTTTCCACCAGTGAGAAGGAGGTTCCACGGTTCCTTTCTGCCGCTTCACGGGTCAAAGGAGAGGAGGACACAAAATGGCTGCCATTACAATGACAACAACAACAAGCTCACGCATGATTTGCTTTAAAGAAGAATGCTAACTCTCTCAATCCCTCACATACACTCACACTCCTTCAGGTTTGCTAAATTAGTTTGTTATTTTAAAGGTGACACACTGAGGTTATGACACGAGGGGAGAAGTAGCGGCGCTGCAGGTTATAAAATTGGGAGGAGGACGAGATAATCAGCTTCCATTCTCTCCTTAGTTTTTAATCTGGACATGACTGTTGTCAATTATCAAACCACCTCCTGAACCTGGCGCTGGCACAATGGCTGCTTAATGAGAGCGCAGGTGATTGGAGAGGCATGAATAACAAGCGGGGGGCATTCATCACTGATTAGGCCGCACTTTGGTCCTAGCCACGTCACGGAAGTAGCAATAATCACAGTAGAGAACGTGCTCAAGGGTATAACGCCTCCTAAAAAATACTTCCACCATTCGGCGTTTGAGCTACCTGAAGGGCTTCCCTCACAGCGATGTGGCTAAGAACAAGCACTAAAATAATGAATCATGAAAAATGGGTAAAGAAAGAGCTGAACTACGGCACAGACGGAGAGCAGCTTCTCTTCAACCAACTTGATCACATTCACACTTGAAGTCTGGCTGATCTGATCTGCAGCTCCACATCACTGGTGTATAAACGAAAAACCATAAAATGTTCAAGTGTGATTTATCAGAGTTGTTGCTCTCCTCCTCACTGACTGAGGATTATAAATGAGCTGCTGCTTTGGCATTTTGTCTGCACTCTGCAACCTCAGTGATACTGACAGATGAAAACGCACGTTAATATTACATGATATCCATGAAACGCCGCATGCACGTCTTAGCAGAATGTTTATGCTAAACATTTATATACACCAGGCTCATAAAACCACCTCTGTAAATAGTCATACATTATTCAGAGGGTAATTGTAGCATAGTTTGCACTGTGATGCAGCCATGCAGCCTAAAATAAGATCTAAGGTTAAAGTTGTAGTTCTCAAAGTTTTCATGAACACAAACCACACGTGAAACGCAACAGTATAACGGCACAGTTTTAAAAAACAAAGCTGCTGGTTTCTGCTCGTTCTTTCCCGTTTGTCTTGAGCTGAAACTTCTCCATGTGTTGGACTAAACCTCCAACACATGGTTATATGTCCGGCGGTGAGGAGCTGAAGCTGAACGATAACAGGTGTGTAGAAACAAGAGGTTTTAAAGCAAACGCGTGAATTCTGATCTGAGCCTTCTGACAGCAGTCACGGAGCCTTAAATCAAATATGGAGCAGGTCTACGACCACAAACAGAAGTGGACCAAAACTGAAACCTGATTTTAGTTTTTTCGTACTTGTGTGGAAGTTTGTAGGCAATATTTCTGTGCACTATTTAAGTACCGGATTCCTGTTGATTTCACACACTTTGATTGATGAGAAAGGATGTGGCACATTGATCCTGTAGTCGTATGAGAGTTTGCTGGCTGTGACCCGGCTGTTTCCTGTTGTTCATAGCAGAATTAAGCCATAGTCTGTTGTTTTTACCATATAACGGATTTGAAATTTAATGAAAACTTATGGCTCCAGTGTTCCAAATGACCTACACTCTGTCGTGTTCCTGAATACCTCACGAAGAACCTTGCCGCTGACAGACACTACACCTTTGTGGGACCTGCAACTTTAATTTAAATTTAATTAGCCCGTTATCTGTCTTTTGTCTGCATCTGTATGCGGTTTTCCAATTTTATTTTTCGCGTGTAGTAAATATGCCACCAACTCTGTTGGTTACAAATTGAAATTGTTAGATAAGATTTGAAATATCACCACTAAATCTCCCCAGCTTCTTATGTACACACCTTGGCACAGTGGCCATTTTGTCAAACGCTTCTTATTGTTTCTGTCTCCGCTTTAGAAAACTCATTAGGGGCTGTCGGTGTTTTTCACACTGCTGCTTAATATCCTCCTTCGTGATTATGCACCACATTGCATCAAATGTTTGTATTTTTTACGGTTAAATCACTGAAAACTTTATTTTGTGCCACTGTATTTTAAATAAAGTGCAATGACTGTGGCTGGTGATATGTAGGTAGGTAGATATGAACACTGCTTTTTGTAATTCACTGTTCTGCCATTATGTTCTTCTACTTTTGATTTGTCCTGATGTGTACTGGGATACGTCCACTTGTGACAGTTGTTGGTCACACAGAGCCCTGGTGGCTCACCACCTCCTCCCTGCAGCACCTGCACTGGCACTTGCTTCACTACAAAGTCCTCGTCCTTGTCTTCTTATCCCTGCTCAGCATGGCCCCTCCCCACATATTGACTCCATCCCCTCCCACCCCTTCCCATCTGTTCTCCACTCCTCATAGTGGGCTTTGCTCCATGGATGACAGGCCTTTCAGCGATGCTGGCCCACAGCTCTGAAATGAGTCTCAGGGTGGTTGCCAGTACACATCTGTTGCTTCTTCAAAGGTGCAACTGCAAACACGTCTGTGTGGACCAGCTCCCCTCACAGCTTCTTAATCTACATATAGCAAGTGTATCCAGCTGCCCTCACACACCCTGACCCAAATCTTTTCTTTTAGTAAATGAGATCTCAGTTATACAGTCAACAGATGCTGTGATTATTACAGAAATAACATAAACAAAATATAATTATATATTTTGTTTATGTAACTACAAATGCTAAAGTTGATGAGTTGAAAAAGCACTGAAACCAAAAAGGTGGATTGGTGGTGTTGTGATGTGCTCACCATGCAGGGTGGTGCTAAATTCTGAATCTTTTTTGTAATATTCTTGTTAAATGTTTCTTGTGCTGCATAAATCATCTGGTGCCACTGCAATGTATCAATGATACAATAATGGAAAATAAATAACAAATTAAATAATAAAAGCAAAGTCAATTTCAAGTTTAACTGAGAATTATAAATACATACTTTCATAGTAATAATAAAATTAATAACAAGTGTTAAAATGTCAAATAAAAATTTAGTGGGTAATTTTTCTCAAATGTAATTTTGTGCGCCTTTGTTTTGTGACCACCTTAGTGACATCCCCTTTTCAAGCCGACCATGGAAGTCACTGTTTTGTCAGAGAGAGACGGTGCTTGAAAGTGTAACTGTAATTTGAATTTGTTGCTTTTATTTGACCTAAAACTTGTTTCATGCAAGTCTAAAAACTACTTTGAGAAATCAAATAAACTCGACGAAAGGACTCCTTCCCATTGTTACCATTTGTGTGTGGCAATAGTATGTGAATATCCCAGACGTTTTTCATTTAAAGGAGTAATAGGAGGAAGGTGTTCTGTGAGTCCCTGACTTAACTATAGAAGAGAAACCTGGATCTTCACAATCAAAATCTGATCTTGACACCACAGGTTTGTGGAAGTGTGTCATGGCTCCAACAAAAGAGATTTATGAAGAGTTTTGAAACTCAACAGGCTCCAAAGGGTTGCAAAAGAATTTCCAAAGAGTCTGAACTCAACGTTTTGACTGTCAGGCAGATTGTGTAGAAATGCCTGACAACACTGAACACCACTGTTACCCTCCCCAGCAGTGGTCGACCCCCAATGACTACACGCATGGAACAGTCCTGGGTGTAACAGGGAAGGTCTGCGAAACTAAAGGCCTCTCATTGGCTGATGTCAGTGTTCATGAGTTGACCATAAGAAGAACAGGAGCAAAACGATGAAAATGGCACAGCTGCAATCTGCTACTCTCCACGAAGAACATCGCTGCCTGTTAACAGTTTGTTCAGGACCATGTGAATAAACTAGAAGGCTGTTGGAAGAATGCTCTGTGGATGGATGAGAGCAAAGCGGAACACAGCAGTGACAGGATAAAGATCTGGATCTGCTCTTCTGCCTCTGATGGAACTCTGAATACTGAGTTGCACTAGTTAATTCAACAGGAAATTGTTAAAGCGTTTGTGTGTGAACTGAAATTCAGCAGAAAGTGGTTCAGACAGTTAGACAGTGACTCCAAACACAAGTGGTTCTACCAAACACCAGTTATAGCAAAGAAATGCTGTGGAAGGACCTAAAGCAGGCTACTTATGGAAGGAGACAAGCTCCCTGAGTTAAAGCTGTGCTGGAAGGAGGAGTAGGCTAAGATCTCAAAGCTGATATTTAGGACTGGATCACTGTCCAAAATAAAAACATGAACAAGTGTCATTTTGTCTAATTTGCTTAGTTGGGTTCCTTTTATCTAGTTTTAGGACTTGCATGTGGAAATTCTACAGTGTGTGTATGTATGTATGTATGTATGTATGTGTGTGTGTCCACAGACACACTTAGACCTGTATAAAACCTGTGGTACAGATGCAGTGTCTTCATCCAGGTTCATCAAACTCTAAGTGAAGAGGTTTATTATCCTAAATGCTTTGCACTTATTCAGCACTTATTCAGCGCTTTTCTACCTGTTGGCACTCAAAACTCTTTACACTGCTTCTCATTCACCCACTTACACACTCAGACACACACACACTCACACACACACACACACACACACACACACACACACACACACTCACACACCAATGGTGGAGCTGCCCAACACTCACCGGGAGTAACTAAGGTGGGGTTCAGTGTCTTGCTCGAGGACACGTCGACTTGTGATCAAACCGACAACTGTGGGATTGATGGGCGGCTGCTCGACCTCCTGCACCTGAGTCACCCAAAATGTTGAGCTACCATTTGTATTTCTGAAGTTAACGCATAAAAGCAGCTGCATACAAGTTGGCTGTTGTTGCTTAGAATTTTTGTCTGCTCCAGCTTCACTGACAACACATCACACTGAGGGAGAATGATTTTATTTTTATTTTTTTCTGCATGTTCGAAATGTCAGATATCACTTGACATGTAACAGCCACCACATTTTTATGTGTTTGTCTTAATCTTAAGCACTGAGTCGCTGAAGACAGTTGATGGATTTATTGCCAGACTCCTGCAGATGGGCTACAAATCTGACAGGTGTTCATTTAAAGTTTGGAAGAAGATTTCTACTATCGTCTGTCTGGTGTCATTGTGAATTTGAGCTCAGTCCCAATTGAATTTGGGGACAGTCCAGAAAGTGGGATTTGCAAATTAGAAGAAGTCATCAAACAGCATGTGGACCATGAGGTGTTGTTTAGATCATTTGGAGTTGTCCTTTTTAATGCGATCCACTGAGAGGCTGACTATAACTAGGGGTTTAGACAGAAACAAGAGTTTTACACTTATTGATGTACTTTATATGGAAATAACTTATTACTTTTGGTGCTACATTTGCTGAGATTCAGTCTAATATAAAGTAACATTATAAAGCCCTGTTACTAAAACACAATATCTGCTGCAGAAACCTCCTCGTTTCCATGTCTCGTCCGTGCTGTCACACAGACTACCCAGACATTTGTGTGTCCTTCATAGAGCCTGAATGGTCTTTCTGTTGTTTCCTGTTCTGCGTTGTGTTGACTCAGGTCTGTGAACCTGTGTTGAGCCAGTGGTTATCGTTTAGCCAGCTTTACACTAACTGCAGTTGGAAAGTTGGCGTCAAAAATAAATCCAATCCCCTCGGCCTCTCTGTCCTCTGAGAATTGTGGCAGACGTAGTGATTTGTCCTGGTCAACGCAGTCTGTTCAGTTCTAATTGTTAGCCCGAGTGTGTTGCTGCTGTCTGGTGTTTGCTAATTATCCACTACAGCTAAACCTTATAAACAACATGCTCTGACTGAACCTCAGTGGTTTTATGTGGCTTTCTGAAAGCTGGATTTCACAGTAATATTTGCTACACAGCATCGTCCACATGCTCAACTACAAGCTCCCTTATCTTCGGTAATAACACGATGGGAATTCAGCTCCAACTTTTAACCTGCTGCTTTGCAGAAATGTGAGTGGACCTAAAAATAAACAATGTGTCTCAGAAATTCAGTTTGTCCAGCATATAGTGATTTCATGGTAAATGTTATTACTGAACTAAATATATCAATGTGTGTAGGAAATATTATTATGTGCTTTTTGGTAACGTGTTACCTCCAACACTGCAGCTGGTCATCAGGTCTTCATCCTGATGATCCAGACCATCCTCAACATTAAGACATAGAGTCTCACTGCTTGTAAGTGTGAGTTATAGTTAGTCTGGTTTGATTTATGTTTCTGAGTCATGAATTATATCAATTTATTTTCATCATTTTGAGAAGCTACAAATACCTGTTTTTGCACAGCTATTGGCACATGAATTAATGTACATCACATAGAGCTAATATATGCTGACGTCCACTTATTGTTTATCAATTGTGTGTGTGTGTGTGTGTGCACAGGCCAGAGTGCCTCCCATACATGCAGAATTTAATAAGCATTGATTGATGATTACATTTTGTTCTGGTTTACACACATGATCATGATCAATTACATCTCTATTTATTATTATGATGTATTGTCATAATCCTGTGTGATTGATTAAGACTGTGGTACGGAAGGAGAGAAGATCCATTGCTGACCTTCCAGCCAATTTTGACGCATCTCAGATGTTTGTTCTTAGCAGTGAGTTACACTGTGAGGATAACTCACAGGCTGTGGGGTCGAATCCTGCAGCTAAGACACAGCCCGAGACCACTTAAATATGTGATCATCAGAAAGTTTAAGCGTTTAAATAAGAAGTTCTGAAATTAAATGTTTCAGTAGATCAACCTGCAGCTGTTGTTCCTGACTGTGCCTTATGTTTCCAGCAGAACATTGTGGTAGTGGGAGACATCAGGACTTCAGACTGTTACACTGAGAAGTGAGGAGCATGGTTCTAGGACATTTTGTGGAAACCAGGCTAAATACTTGAGGAGGGCTGCAAGTTGATTGACTTGAACAAACCTTATGAGCAAATTGGCTCCACCTGAATGTAGTGTGAACTTCGTGTTAGTGGGGAGTTGCCAATGATGTGCCTACATTGATCGATTTTTATTGTGAATTCACATTACACAGAAGAACATTTCTTGTTTCTCACACTTTCTGATTAGTGATCCCACGTCCTTGTCCTCATGTGACCGAAGAAGTTGCAGTCCAAACTGTGGGGCCACAGTATTTGAATCCTGAGAGCAGTCTTTCTCTCAGTTTATCTCAGAGGAGGTTCTGAAGCCCCACGCTGACTGTAACACACTCTGTGGGAGCCTGTTCCCTGCTCCAAGTCTCACAGGTATATGATCAGCCGGCAGCTGGCCGCCGGCTATTAGCTGGCTGTCTGTGCCGCTGGCTCAAAGAGAACTTGAAAGACAGAGCCGATGCCAGCAGAAACAAAGTGCTGCTAACAGAGTACTTCTCTCACCCAATGGCAAGATATGACCCCCAGAGAAAATTTGACATGTTCTGTAGTTGTTATAATTTAGCTCGTCATAGCTGCTAGTTAATTTTCACGTGTGACCTCACTGGTCTGGGGGGGGGGTGGGTGACCTTACTTCACTTCCAACTATTTCATAGCTCCAGCTAAAATGATTGATGATAATCCTGTGAATGTGCCTGAATCCAGCATCGTGGGATCTTAGATACTTACGTGTCCGGTGTTCGAGCACTAGCTTCCCCTTCCTCAGTTATGTTTTCAGCAAATGTCACATGTTGTCGACTCTGGGTGTAAGGATCTTACAGAAAGGACCTGAGAGCTGATTTCATTACGGCGCCTGCAGAGACTAATCCCATAGATCACATTTCTGACTGCAGTTTGAGGCAGATAAACACTCGTCTGTGCCAGATTACATACTGAGCGTAACCTTGCCAGCACTGCTGCCTATGGGAGCTGTGACTTCTCTCTCCTGTAAACAAGAGGACCTAAAAGGGATTGTAGTGATCCAGATTAGCTAAATCTGCTGTGGTGACTGTGTCTCTCTCTCTTACTGCCTGTCTGTCTCTCTTTCTCTGTCGCCGACTTAGCAACTGGTGGAATGTGTCAGACATGTTTTAACTTGGTTTTAATTTACTGAGGAAATAAAGCAAAATGTCATATAGATGTCACACTCTGTATGAATGAAACTGCTGTACATCTACGTGAGTCCACAGCAGGTGTGTGTCGTTTCTGTTCTTGCCACCTTGAATATTAAAAGGCCATTATATGGGCTCTGGAGTGGTCTTGTGGCTTTGAGGACTGATGGAACAATATCAGGCCTCAATAAATGTTAATTTTGGGCTCAAATTGGTTGAATTCATAAAGGACTCACCTAATTAATGAATACTTTTGGCAACTAATATTTTTTTAAATAGCACTATAAATGAAAATCGTAAGATCCAAAACACATTGTGCTGTTTTTCTCTCCTGCCATCTGCTTTATGCTTCTACCCAAGAACGAAACCTGTTCAGTTGTAAAGAACATGGAGCTCTTGGTAGAGTCCTCGAAAGGCCAACTGGAGCCCTGGAATTTGTTTGAACAAAGACCAATTTCTGTTCAGTCAGCATTCATTTCCATCCTTAAACCAGAGCCTTTAAACATCAACACATCTGGGCCTCGGCATTCCAAGCGACGTTTCACACTGATTAGCCACCATCACCATCAAAATAAGACGCGGTTATGGTGGCATTGTTCCCTGCCAGGCTTAAGCAGTCAAGCCGCTAGACAGGGACTGGGGGAAAGTCTAAGAGGATTGGTTGTAAGTGACCTCCAGATCGCTGCCTTCAGTGTGTGGTGACATGAAGAGCTGTGACTACAACACGGCTTAGTTCATATTGAGAATAAAGCATAAACATAGGCAGGCTGGGGAGGAGGGGGGCACAAGAAGATAGAAGGTGGAGACAAATGCACAGCAGCTTTTATCAGTATTCAAACAAATGGGAGTAAGAATGAGAGAATAGTGTGTGAAAGAAAATAACCTGACATCTGCTGTAAATAAGGGTGTGTGTGTGTGTGTGTGTGTGTGTTTCTCAGGCATCTAATGCGATGGTGGATGAAAGCTGAAATTAGTGCCTTACTGCAGGTTTCTGCTTGTTTAATGAGTGTTTTAATAAACTACCTTTATTGACCTGTCACTTAAGAATTTAAGAATTTCTATTACATGAGAATATAAGATGAGTGTTTCACCTCAGCTGGCTCCTACTCTCCTCATTAACACTATACTCACATTATCAATTAATACATCAAAAGTTGATTTGAATGGCACCTTTTGTGCAGATGATTCAAAGTTGAAAAATGTGAACAAGTAGTCAAAACAGTGATAATATAAAACAGAAGTACATTACATTAATATAAAAGAAGTGGAGAAGTCAACAACAAGGCAAACACAACGAGGGCAGAGAGAGAAAAAGAATATAAGACAGTGAGACCAATGCACATAAATAAAAAGATTTAAAGTAAAAATAAGCATTTTAAATTAT
This sequence comes from Channa argus, assembly GCF_033026475.1. NCBI lineage: Eukaryota > Metazoa > Chordata > Actinopteri > Anabantiformes > Channidae > Channa > Channa argus. Next base: position 27,497,947 of record NC_090201.1, on the reverse strand, counting down.
ATTTTTTAAAATTTATATTAAAATTTTAAAAATGCGTGCACACACACACCCCGATACACACAGAGAAACAGTCAGACAATTCTGCTGGAGCAAGACTATGAACTTTAAGAACAAGGAACGGAATTTTAAAATGAATACGGAAGCTGACAGGCGACCAGTGTAAGAACTTTTAAATATCTTCATGTGCTAATACAATGCTGCGAATCTGTCAGCATTTCTACTGATTTCCAGTTTTCTAAATTCAAACGCAATGTCCATCCCTGCTTAAAGTTTTATCATGCAAGTGTAGAACTGCAGCACCCAGTCGCAACGTATCCCACATGTAAAGCTGTGTGTCTTTGCACGTGTGCATGTGTGCGCCTGTGTTTGCGTGTGTGTGCGCATTCCTGCTGGCAGTGGCTTGTGGCCCAGTGCCAATCACTCCTCAGTTCACGATTACAAAGAGCAGAGGGTGCACGTAATCACCATTGATCAGTGCATGTGCACACACACATGCAGGGGCCAGTAACACTGATCCACCCGAACCAGCCTCCAGGGAAGATAGTGCCTGTGTGTGAGACAGTGAGAGTAGATACAGTAGAGACACAACAACAGCTGAGGAGATTTGTCCGAGGTGATGGAGAGAAGAAGGACTCACTGAATATAAGATTAAATAGATTTGATGGAAAATAAAAAAAGTAGTGATGAGCCTCAACATTGCTGCTTTTTGCGGCAACATTGGTTAGTTACTTGTCCATGCAGCCATTCAATCAGTCAGTGTGTGTGTGTGTGTGTTTTCTTTAAATCTCTTCTTGTATTGTGTGTCAGTGCTGTGATAAGCCCATGGATTGAAGTCCAAGGAAACACACCGGACATTTTGCTCTCTCTGCGTGTGTGAGATTGTCATATATCGTTTTTCAGTGCAGATGAATGTGGAGAGCTGTGGTCATCAGGGTCTTTTCAATATGTCAGCACTGAATTTCAGTGTGATGTCAGCTGTGCCTCCAGGTGCAGCGCAAGGATTCATCAACAGGTAGAGCTTTACTTCCAGCCAGGTCATCAAACCCATGACTTTGCTCACAACTGCTTATAATATAGTATGTTTTATTATAAATAGCGTAAATATGATTTCATAAAATATGGTGCTCTTTACATGTGACCTTTACTGAAAATTCAATATACAAACAGTTTTTAATTTTTATTTTGCAAAAGGTTCTAAAAATATGCTTTCACTTTGTGGCTTTTTGTGTGTAGAGTAATGGGCAAAACTGTTGTATGATTAAAAATGTAATTTACAACAGAGTAAAGTGTGGAAAAAGAGAATGTGGTGTCAATATTAACTTGTTCAGAGTGTCGCTGAAATAAATTAGTTTTCTGTTAAATGTTAATCACTAAATAACAATCCAAACTCTTGGGTATCGTTTACATCAAAACAGTGTTAATCTGCTTCATCAGAGTGTGTAGGTGTAGTTGGATCAGATTTCTTTGAGCGTAACCAAACAACCAATCAGTCCTGCCCACTTCACAGCACAAAGAAAGCCACGAATACACACATCTGTTTCAACTTGTTCACCCACGTGAAACAGATTCACTTAATGCAGGTTTCTCTTTCATGTGCACGGATTTACCGGTGTGGTCATTTTGGAGGCTGTAGTTTTCTGTTGCCTTCTGATAGGAATTCCAAATAATTCTATCAGTGATGATCAAGAAGTACATAAATGCCTCTTTGTATAACGCAGTGCAGTTCAACATTTGCATCTCGCTTGAGCAAACTCCTCTAAATCTGTTTCAATGACAAAAGGATTTACTGTAGGACTGGTGGATTAGACTGAGTTAATTTTAGCTGTTGGTGTCCCTAATAATTTGACAATTGAGTAAAAATTCATTAATTTCAACATACTTTACTGCACTAATTTTTTACAATCCGGCCGATGTGAACGCAGACATTGGTCCATGTCCAATCAATAACAATGTCAAAGATCAGCCTGAATAATCCGCTGAACATTTAATCGGTCGACCACTAGTGATGAAGGAGCATGTGGCTTATTGATTTTGAAGTATTGGCTCATTGATGGCTTTTAAATCATTTGTAATAATAGAAATTCAGATACACACTGGACCTTTTAGTAGCAGATTTGCAATGTTACAAGATTTCATTAAAATCTGTTTATTGATGACACAGCACAAACTTCCATCCATGCATCCATCTATTGGTCATTGGTACATCAGGTCCCCAGTATTATCCAAACACTGACTGTAATCCTTAATATTAGTTGCACTGAAGAACCTGTGGGTCCTAATATGCAGCTAATGTAGTGAGCGAGTTTATTTCATGAATTCTTTCAGCTAAGCTGCCAACTATTCATCTGTGCATTGATTTTTAGTTCTGCACATCCTCCTCATTCTTCACCTTTACTTCAAGTAAAACAGCAATGAAGCACTTAAATGAAAGAAGATACTGTAGAAAATGTGCCTCATTACAGCGACGTACTCAGCCTCGTTTTTATGTCAAGATTTTACATCTACGTTTTTGCCCAGTTTTGATGTTAATGTCCATTTATGAATCCAAGAGAAAAGCAGACTCTGAGTTTTTCTTATAGCATCTGGCTGTGAATGGAGGGTAGAGAAGAGAAAATGATGTGAGTGCAGAGGTGATGGTGCTGAAACTCTGCTGAGAATCTGCCCTGAAAGGTGACAAAGAGCTTTATGTCCTAAAATCAATCTTGGATTCAATTCTCAAACTATGTTTGCTCAACACAATGTAACCGTCTGTGTTTTGGAAGGTTATATTTAAGCTGTTGAGATGTGTTTTTACCAGGGTGTGTGTGCGTGTGTGTGCATGCTCACCTACACACTAAACGCTTAAAACAGAAGCCGTGTTTTTGTACATAATAGGATTGAACACAGCGAGCTCTCTCCACAGAGATGTGTGTGACACTTGGCTGTTTGTGGAAGAGCAACAAAAGACATGGTGGCAGTTACTTCTCCACAAGTGGAATTTGTTACGGACCCGATGATGCCTCAGCCCTGTGTCCTAAGAATAACTTTTTTTTTTTCTATACAACTAAGCTTTTTGCAGCGAGTGTAATTCTAACAAATGTTATATAAGTCACAGATAGTTTGGTACTGAACATGTTAAGAAAATGTTTTTGTCTTCAATGTCTTCATTCTATTATAGAGAGGCCAAATGTAACGGGTTTTTGTTTGTAGTGGTCCAGAAGTACAGAACCTATGTTCAAAATCCCATAGAGATTTTTGATTCTACATACAGCATTTGCAAAGGACTTGTAGAGACTGGAAGCACAACACAAATCACTCTGATCTTAGTTCTAAAATGCACAAGCGTGACACACCACCCCAACCCCCCAGACTTGCTACCACCCTGGTAAAGATATCCCACCTTTGCTGAAGTTCTGTGAGTCTCTCACATATTCATAGAAGCCCCCGGTGCCTTCAGATTCGGTGCAGTATCCCCCCAAAATACTGTATTTCATTTATTCATGTCACAAGAGTTATCAGTTACCTTTGCACACACGTTTTCCTTTAAGATGGTAACACTGGGATAAAAGGTAGAGTGTGGAAAGCTCTGCTGTGACGATGTCGAGGCCTTCAGGGACAGTCCAGTGTTTTAAACTCGTTAGGAACCACATGCTGCCTAATGTGCCAAATTGTTGGGCATTTAAAACCAAACAAAAAGACCTGAGGTCCCCAAAAATACCAGAAATCCAGGTCTCAAACCCAGTCTCTATCAGCAGCAGGCTATGGGAAGGTTCTAAGAATAAAAATGTCTAGGAGGAGCTCAGCATTCCTAGAGGTTCACGGGAGAACAGTCACAGCATAAGAGAAGAGGCGAGTCCACGAGTGCTCCGTCGGGTCACGGCGAGTTCAGACATGTTGTAACAGCCGGACTCTGAGGACTCAATGCTGTAGTTTTTAGACGGCCTGAATGTCAGAATAATGACTTTAGAAGAGAGTGTTGCTGACGTTTATGGATGTGGATGAAACCACGTCACGTTGACATAAGTATCCACTTTGCTGCACTTTATTTAATAGGAGCTGTAGCTTCTCAGGTGCTTTCATTGATTAACTTTCTTAAAATCATAGAGGTTTCAGTGTCTAACAGCTTGTGCTGCAGTGGTTAAAGACTGGCCTAAGAATATGGAAGGAAATCTCAGGGAACTCGGTGTTGGTTCCCAAAGAACAGCAAAGCATGTTTAATGGGAGGCACCGTTGAGTTGCTGGTGTTATTGGAACAGAGGCTATTAATGACTTCATCCCTTTATATTGTAGAACCACGGTTGCAGTTTAGTGGCACAGGAACATAATTTGAAGGAGACAGGGTTTTTCTCAGCCCCTTAAATTGCCCCTTGCTTCTCACCCATAATCTCTTCCTGTGTGTGCTCATCAGAAATCCAGCACAAACACAAACACGGCACTGACTCACAGAAGCTTTTTGTCTCTCAGCTGGGCAGGTTGTGTCATGAAGCCTCTTAAGGAGCCAGTTCCGCTGATGTTTACTTCCCATGGCCTCTTTTGTGTGGCTGTATGGGTCATTTAGTCCACTCCTTCATTGTGGAAAGTCCCCGTGTGTATGTGTGATGATGCAGATGTAGCAAAGAACTTGGTCTGAATGGAAATAATCCTTCTTATTCATTGCATTCTGTGGTGCATTAAATTAAACACTTCTCACTATTAAAATTCTGCGTTCTAAATGCTTGTACATGTGAAATATCATCTGCATTAATGCAGTGAGCGAGCAGCAGCTTGTTATTCTCCTTCTGCTTTGCTGCAGCCCACGCCTCAGCAGTTCAGGATATTGTTGTCCCTCTTTCCCAGAGATGGAAGCAAGACGAGGGTATACGGGGCTTCATCTGCATGCGCGTGTGCAGATTGTTTCCACAGACAGTGGAGTAATCCAAAGTAAGAATGAACCCAGCTACACTCGGCGTGCGGCGGACAGGCAAAACCCTGCCTCTTGTTAAGTGTCCCCTGAAAGTAGTCGAGTAAAGAGAGGATCCATAAAAAGAGGCGATGTGCTTTAAAGCTGAATTAGCCAATTTCACACTTTGCCAGTTGCAGTGAGAAGAGGTGAAACTGGAGAACTCGCAGCTTTATGTCACCGTGTCCTGTTGTTTACCAAGCTGAGGCGACCTTCAATTCATTAACTATAAGCGTGTTATAACACTCCTCAGTAACACGTTGATTGGTACGTAACATTTTGTCCGGTTGAGTTTATGGCTAAATGGCACAATGACTGAATGAATGAGCATAATCTGTATTAATAATTCACATCGGTGAACAGATGAACCCTGGTTTCGTGAAGCCTCCATTTCCTTACTTAAGGGATTTTTCAGCTCTGTCTTTGAATATCTTCATCTAAAAATACCACCAGTGTTTTACGCCTGCAGCAAAGCGTTTCAGAGCAGACTTTATCGTCTGTCCTCATGGTAAATGGGTCACCAGTATTAGTTTCTACATGATCTCTGTGCTTTAGGCCGTGAGAGGCCACCGGAAGGCAGCGGAAGGTTTTCTCCACTTGCATCACGGCAGAAACGCAGCACGCGCAAACAAGTAAAGTCGATCACGTGATTTTGGAGAGTCCAGAACTTCTCAGAGAGACACAGGAGCATGAGATTCACTTTAGAGTTTGTTTCTGCAGTGAGTGAGCAGACAAGAGTCTTCTATTCAAAGCTTGAACACCACAACCTCTCAGAGGTTTTACCTAATTAACTTTAAATGCTGCTTGCTGAATTGCTTACGTTCAGTTTCATTACAGAACCTTTCTGCACTAGTTGAGTGACCACTGCAGGTCTGTTTTTTTTTTTTTTTTTTTTTAATAAAGGCAGACGGTATACAAAGGTACGTTGATTTTGAGAAGTGGGATCTCTCTTTTTTTTCTTTAATATCTCCACCAAGTGTTTTGGAGTGAAGATACAGTTGAGCAGTGTGTCTGGCAGATGTGGTTTTATTAGTTTTTGGACAATAACAGGCGTGGACAAGCTAATCCAGGCTCCTGGCTGACCAACCCCTCAATGTGAGGGAAGAGAATTCACTGTCGGTTTCAGTGTGTGTATTTTTGAAAGTACAGTGTTCTCCACAATAAGAGGCAACCTGTAAATCATAAATTGGGAACATTTGAAAAAAAATCCAAAGAGAAGTGGCAACATTTGAAGGTGCTGTATGTTGCATTGTACCTCCACTTCGCACCGCAACAGTCAAGGACCAGTTAACTTCATCACCTAATTACAGACCACGACTTGGGATCAATTTTGTCACCTGTGGCACCATTTTTTCCCAAAGAACTCTCCCTCTCTGTGCAGGTGATCAATGTGCGCCCTGAAGTGCCAAACGCAGACGTCTTCTGTTTTCACATTCCTTTAGCCAATGTTGCCTGAGGGGGGGCTGATTTGCGGTAGGGCCCCTCCTCACCGGGAACAATGGATCAATGGCGTGACTTTGCATGTCCCTCAGTAATTGTCTGAATACCTTTAGTGACCTGGACCTGGCCTGAGGACGGACAGATGGAATCCATGCACACATGGGTTTGTTTGACATATCTGCTCATCCGTGTGTTTGTATTCATACACAGACACACACATTACAAAGACACTGGGCTGTTATTAGGTTTGGGATTTGGGAGCCTAAATGGTTATTGATCATACAACAGGTGTTGGAAAGTGTTGTGTGTGGGAATCCTGTTGATGTGTGTGTGAGCATGTGTGTGCACAGTTGCCTCGGTGAGTGTGAGAGCATGCTCTGAGCTGGGAAACAGGGCTGGGGGGGGGGCTGGGGGGGCATTACCCAGTGACATTTATTGTCTCATCTGTCAAGCTCTGTTTGCTCTCTGGGTCTCTAATTTGCTAATGAAGCCGCAAGACCCCATTTTGCTGGACAGACCAGTGTTAAGATACTGATCTGTGCTCCAATCCCCTCACAGGGTGGAATGATTTGTCTGTTTATCACACTGGGCCCCTTAGTTGTGCCTCAGCAGACCCTGGAATTTTTTACAAGTCTGAGCAAAGATGTAGTCACGGTACAGAAACCGAGCAACTGAATTTATCTGATTTCTCTTTTTTTTTCTTCTTCTATTTGGTGACCGGAGGAGTGGTGTGTAAATAACCTGAGCACACACTGTCTTCACAGATATTTTCAGAAGCACACTCAGTCTGTTTACCAGGAGGAATCCACAAGCAGGTATTTGTGAAGCTGGCATCAGTGCAAGGACAATAAGTGAAATATCATAGCGCTGATATCTAGAGCTGCTGACAAGCAAGGACAAGGTCGGCTGTCACGGTGTCTGTCAGCCTCTGTACCTTGATGAGGAACATCGGAGGTTATTTACTGAAGTTCTGTCGATCTGCTCCTGGGTTTTAGTCTGAAAAACAAAAGTGTTGCTTCTGGTATAAAATGTCCCTCCTCCAGTCTTAACGAGTGTCAGCTTTAAGTCACGTTAAACACTGCATGCAACTGTTAATGATGAGAAATCAGTCCTCCGTCCTCCTGAGCAAGTCGTTTCAGTAATCGCTCCAGAATAATGTAATGATATTAACATTAAAACGGACAGTGGATGATATCCAGCCACGCCAACCTCCTCCCAAAACCTTTGCCGGCTCCTCCAGTAGGATCCCAAGACAGATAACATGACATGTCTGGTTGACCTTTGTAGGCTGCTTACTGCCATCGCTACTACTGAAAATTAACAAAGGGTTATGTTTCAGTAACCAAGACTCTAGAAACTTCAACACTTTTCCATCCAGAGCATCATGATATAAGCAGCTGTTCTGGACCTGTGAAAGATTGTGACAGAGTGTAGCTCATTTTCTGCCAGATCAAGAGTTGATAACTGTTGTTCATCTTCCTTGGAGTCTTTGATGGACAGTGATGTCAGAGAATATATTTCCCATCTACCAATCAAGAAGTCTTTGGTGGATTAAAAACTTCAACATGTGCTAACTTTGAAATGAAATCATTGATGAAACTCTCTGCTTTTCTTGCTCAGTTACGTACACATTGCATCTGGAGTAGTATAAAATAAGTACCCACAGTACAGTGTACTCACCTACACATACATACATACATACCACATAATATTAGGTTACATACCCTCTAGTTAGAAAATACAGTGTATTTATTTGAACCCCTTTATTCCCCAAAGTCTCCTGTGAGTACTTTTATGTACTGTGCAGGTTAAACCATTATTACAAAGAATCTGTGTACTTCTGCTTTAATTACACTTTAAGTCACAGACTATCTAAAGCATTAAGCATTACCAATATTTAAGTTTTTTTTTTTTTTAAATTAACATAAACTAACATACTTGCAGCGTACACTAGTTTACATCACAGTATATGGTTTAAATAGATCAACAGCAAGGGGGACTTTTAACATTTTAAGCAAATTATAGAATTGTAATCAGTGTGAATCAGTTTTTCATGTTTCATGTCTTTCAATTCATGTTTGTGAAACCCACAGTTTGACATTTTATTTCAAGTGTAGCTAATAAAATTAAAGTAATACAGGATAGTCATGTTGTCTTTTATTCTCAGACGCAGCCAATATCTGTATTTTATTCTAGTTTAAACATGTGAGACAAAAAGATAATTAGTTCTAGCACGGTGATGCCTGTAGTGTTGGTGTGTTAGTGCGTGAGCTTCTGCTTGAAGATGCATGTTGTGTCATCAGTTATTTCTTCATTAGTTCTCTGGCTACGAAACATCATCAACTAAAATTAATGTGTCATCATTTGACTTTCCAGTCACGGCTGGCTTCATCAAATAAGACAAATCCCTGTTAAGCTACGTCTCTGTTAATGACTGATGATGAGGCTGCGCTATGCAGCTCTGCTCTGCACGACTGTTGAAGACTGTGTCACAAATCGTCAGTCGGCCGCTTTGATGGAAACGTCAAGCAGCCAGAGTTCGGCATCTCTGCTCTCAGGTAAATGACCTTCTGTCCTAAGATGGAAAACGAGTCTGATGCTTTTGTGAGACTACAGCAGTAATTCTTTTTGGAAATGGCTGCAGAAGCTAAGAGGGCTGAGTGTGATACCTCCAGGCCTTCTCCAGTCAGAACATCAGAGTTATCTTCCACCACAGGCTGAAAACTCATCTCTTCGAGAAGTGCCTCACGTCCTCTTGTCCCCACTGAATCATATCCCCTCTGCCATATCTTCCTTCTCTGCTGGCTATAATATGCTCTTATCTAGAATTTAACACAATTCTTTCTCCTCCTGTCGCCTCAGCTTTCATTGCTCTTATTTCTCGTCTCTCACATGTTGATTTTCGGGTCACTGTAACATCACCAGGACACTGTGGCGTTGGCACTTGTCATAGTATAATTCCCCAAACGCCTCTTTTTTTAATGAATGTTTACGATGATGTGTATTCAGTTATTAATTTCATTCCGCTGATTTTGTTCAGTCACAATGAAGTTGTCTTCCAAAGCAGGAAATAAACACAATCCACCCAGAAGTGAAACCTTTCGGTCTTGAACACATGACAACCTCCAGCCAGTCATTATGTAAAGCAGTGTGTGGATGATGATGGCAGCTAGTCCTTTGTAGTGGAGGTGCTTCTATACTGCTTTTACTCAGAACGGGGCTGGTACCAGTATATGGATACTGTCACTCACTAGCAGCGCTGTGTTTGTGTCACCAGTGCTGCCAGCTCAGCAACCCTTTCCACAAAAGTGACTAGCAACAATTTTTTGCATAGACTCTTCCTTCAGATGAATCATTAATATTTATCAGTGAACGTGCTCCAATGCTGCTGTGTGTGTTCAGTATATCACGTGGTTCTAATGTTTTGGCGACCTCCATTTATTTTAAATGGCGTGTCCAAAACATTAGAGCCACCTCTTCTTATAATGCACTCCAGTACAAATGAACTTCCCACTTTGACCTCAATAATAAACAGAGAGTAGGATTATTTTCAATTAAAAACTGAGAAATTATACTTCTGTATTGGATTGCATTAAATTGCACAGGTGGTCCTAATGTTATGCCTCATCGGTGTATGTGGGGAAAGAGCAGCAATCATCAGCCTGAAACTTACTGCTGCTGCTTTTAGTAGAAAACAAACGATTCTAAACCACATTTTCTTATAGTATCAGAGAGAAGCTGAAGAGCCTCGAGCTCCAATGATGCAGACGATGCAGAAGAAACTGACCAGTGCTGTAGCACAGTCCATTTGTGTGGGTGAGGTTTTTTCGTAGCCCTGTTATTAATTCTTTAATCAAATCCTAACATTTTATTTCCTCAAAGTTGTGTCAGTTTTTCCCCACAGTGTCAAATGTGGTATTGAATAATTACGTTTTATAATATACTGAATTGAAGTTGGAAACCTGCCGACCCGTTTAATTCCAGTTTGCTCGGGTCCACTTGGATCCACTTTTGTATTGTAGGAATTGGCAAACAGACCAGACCCTGCTTATGGCAGTAAAAATACACCTCACCTGATCGGACCAAGCAGAATTCGGTCTCAGTTCATCTCTGCAGTCTTCGTTTCCTTGTCCTGCCGCTGGGTGTTTGGACGTCGGATTCATGCGAATATCAGATGCATTTAAAAGGGAATTAACACCTGCGTCGTCTGTGTGTCTGTGATTCCTTATATAATCTTTGTTTATTTTTGAACTGAATATTTTTTCTTTCTTCTAATCATGAAGACGAGCAGTAGGTGGGTCATGTAACTCTGTTATGACTCAAATGTTATTTCACTGTGACTCCATGTTTTTTTAATGTCTTGATGACATTAAGATGATCCTATAGCGAGTTGTTGCTGCTGACGTGTCGCCTCGCTGTCACATCGTGTTGCTGTAGCTTCCCAAGAAACACAAAGCACACGTGTGTCATGACACACTGGGTGTGTGTAGATTGCATTTGTGTTGGCGCCAGATGAAATGAAAACCCACACAAAGACTGTGTAGTAGCCTGTTTCAAAGATGTATTCAGAACCAAAACAGGCCCAGCACAGCCAGAAATCAATGAAACATAAGCACGAGAGCCACAGAAACACACATAAACACACATCCCCCGTCTTTACACTGTGTCTCTGTCACATTAGGCCTCCTCAGTTTCTCTGTCCCATTTCTTTGTGCCGGCGCAGACATGAAATATTAACAATGAGGACGGCACCCTAACCCACATACTGCACTGCCAATTTAACTGACTGCATTAATAGGCATAGGAGCAGAACACACACACATGCACGCAAATGTATATACACTTACAATCATCCAACATTTGTGAATACTGAAACATCTGATGCACACACTCACTGGTGCTGCATTGGGTTCATTGGGTTTCTGCAGGAAACCACTACCTGTTTCACACGAAAGCTGCTGTGCTTCTTCCACTCGCCCCAGATGGAGAGTCGCCGTATCAGAGCAGCAGTTTATCTTCCTTGTAGATTGATTGAGTACAGTTTGAAGTTTTCTTATCACATGCTCATCAGATAATCTGACACGCTCTGAATACCTGCCATTCAATAATCAATTTACCTTCTATCTCCCAAATTACACTGTCACCGCTTCTCCTCCATTTTCTCTCTGAACATCTGCCGTTGAGTGACTTCATTCTCTGCTGTTTTTCATATCATTACACATTTACAATCCATCTTCTGTCTCCCTCTTTCCCTGGGGGACAATTACGGCATTTAAACTATAACGGGTCTTTATTGGCAACACAGTTTCCAGAAAGTGGTGGAGACTCATTAGAAATGTGGGAGGAAGATGAGAGGAGCGAGCGGCAGGTGGGGGCAGCAAATAGGATTTGAAGCTGAGTTAAAGAGGAAGGTTCTCCTGCGAAAGAGAGTTTGTCACTTTTCATCAGACACAGTAACTCGGACGAGATGGCGCCTCCCCCCTGTTCATACTGTGCAGCTGGACACATTTACAGGGTCTGTGGTTTTCAGCTTCCTATCATCATGAGATCAGACAAATTTACTGCATTTTTGACAATGTTAGGTGACTGACCATCTTTAAAACACGTGAAACTTTTCCTGGTCGCATCAATAGAGCAAGATTTGCTGCTTAAAAAAAGAGCAGCCTCATGGCAGCAGGTGTTTGTTCAGTTACCCACTCGACCCAACCAACCAATCAACACAACTGTACTGAACTATGAAGTCAGGTTTTGCAGGACAGTTTTCATAACCTCTGGCTCCTGAACAGGTGAGAGGAAAGAACAGTAGGCAGCTGAGAACCATCCAGTCATTAAACTTCTGTCTAATCTAAAGATTGTTGTATTCATTGAACAGTTTAAATCCAGTCTAGTTTAACCCCCTTGTTGGATAATTCTGCCCCTCGGTGCCAGTGCTGGAAGTGATGTGGCCTGTAAGCACTGACTGAAAATACATAAAAATTAAGTTAAAAAAACATCATAGACTCAGAGATTGTTACAAAGAAACTGGCCGTCAAAGAGAACCTTGTACTTTTGCTTTTGTGTGGTACTGAATAGTTTTTATTGTATTTATACTTTTAATCGTGATGTTTTTTTGTTATTGTTATTTCCTTGCACCTGTCGGATCACTGCATCAGGTAAACATAAATGCCTGATTTGTACCTTTTTACAAGATGTCGGATGCGATACCTTTATTTTGTCATACAGGTGCAGGTAGGGGGGTCCTAAGCTCCATCCAGTAGAGACACCCTGGGGTTGGTGGATGCATACAGCTGTGGCAGAGACCAGACATTGGTAACATGAGCAGTGTTCTGCACCATCATCCACTATTAATGCTCTTGTTGAATAACTTGTTTTACTTTAGCATCCACGGCACATTTGCTTACTTACTACTTCTAGATTACAGCAGTGGCTGAGGTCCATGGGTATCACAGTGTCTAGAGCCACTGGCTTCACCAAACTGATGGAGGAAAACCACAGATGTCAGAAGTTAACTTAAAATCCTATAAACCGATGTGTGTGTATAGTTTTGAGGCTCACAGTGGTGAAACACCTTCTTCCTCAGGCTCTTCTCTCCAGCTTATACACTTTCTCTGTCAGCCTCAATATCACTTCTTTTCTCTTTTCCTCCTTCTCTCCTGCTCTGGCTGCCCTCTCTCCCTCTTTCCCCCCCAATCTGCCTCCCCGGCGTTGGTTTACTCCTGCTTCGCCTCTCATCAACGCTTCTGTCATGTACCGCCATGAATATTGAAACATCGGCCCCCTCGGTAAAGCCTGGCCTGTCTGAAGACGTTAGGAGCAATGAATGTCTCCTCCAGCAGCTCGTCTTTGCTCTGCACTGAGATGTTACACTGGTGCACTGGGGGGCAATCGTCTGGTAGTCCATTATATTCTGTAGAGTTAGTTCACCGATGTTTCCTGCAATGACTTCAGCTTCTGTGAGGAGTCAGACCATAGGTCCCCTTTTATCTCTGCCAGTATCATCATGTAAACTCATTTTATTTGAGATTTTTTTAACATTAATTTCTGTTTTAGTCCAGCTGCAGTTACGTTTTTCTAGTGCCGTCATCAGAACACTTCCGATCTGTAACAGCATGCATTGTGTTTAGGGCTGATTTCTCAATGGGAGCATGCTAACATGTTAAAGTGAGGTGTCAACATTGCATTACATGCTACGTACTTATCACCATCAGTGTTTTGTATTCTCGCTGTGAGCGTGTCACTGTCCTGAAGTTACTGTGAGTAGTCTCATGCATCTGCTTTAAATTTATAATGCTGTAGAAAACTGTGAGATTTCTGAAGAAAATGTTATGGATATACCTTATATAGCAAAGCGTGAATCCATTTTCTGCACCTTGTCTGCAGTCTGGTGGCAGTGTCAGCAGGCTCAGCAGGGCAGTGCAGACACCTCTCGTTCTCAGGTCCGAGGAAATGTATAAAACCTCTAATGCAAGATTCCCAAGGTGCAGTCTGATTCTGATCTCTGTCTCGACTTTGAGCTTCCACACTTTAGGGCTGAGCCCGACCATCCAACAAAGTCGCTTTCTTTCTTTGAGTCTCTGTCCAAAGCTCAGGACCATTGTTGAGGGCTGGAATTTAGACTGACTGGTAAATTGAAATCTTTCACTCCAAGCTCAGCTCCCTCTTTACCACAATGGTTTGGTACAACGTCTGCAGTACTGCTGACACTGCAGCTCTCCCACTCCGTTTCAGCCACACTCATGAACAAGACCCCCAGATAGAGTAATTGAACTCCCTCCCAGACACCATAACCCACTTTAATGCAGTGCAGCTTTTCTGATAACCATCATGTGTCTCTACTCATTCCTCCTACAGCCAATCGCAGCCTCAGCTCGAAACATACTGTAAACTAGCTGCTATCCTCACATCTCTGCTTCGCTCATCTGACAGGCGCCCACCACCACCTCAGCTCCACCTTCTGTCAGATGACCGTGGACTCCCCACGGCGGCTGCCTAGAGAGCTCGCTACCAGGATCTGCTCCAGTCTTGGACCACATGAGGTGAGACGACTGCATCAAAACGCTCAATGTTACAGTGTTCTGTTATTCATAAACCGTCTTCTTATTGAACTATGAGAAGATTTCAAAGATAAATAATATCTTCAAAATCGAATTCTTACAGATGAAAGTGTTATTTCATAGTACGCTTTCAATCTTACTTTTTAAAAAAGCTTTTTTTTCCCTTAAGTGTGTGAAGCCACGCTCTACTCACTTTATACAACCAGACCTTTAATTCATTCCTCAGCTGACCCAAGTGTCCTAAAGAGGCTTTCAATGGTCGTAAAATGTCAGGTCAAATGTCTAATTTGGGCTCTTTGTGACATTTAACAATCACATTTTCAATCTGACTCATGTTTCCCTGCACAATAGAGACTGTGTCTGCTGTCAGTTAGAACAAGATTCTCTAAGATGGCCTAGTTTTGGGACGGAATACCAACACTTTCCAAGATACGCTTCCCCTTCTTTTTCTCCTCAGTCGAATCCGTCTCTCCCAAATCACCGACCTTCAGTTCAGCCGGTGCTGGTGTACATGGTCCAAGTTAACGACACATCTTCCTTTCCTATTTGCTTCAGAAATGATCCAGTCTGCATGTTCCTCTGTGCTTGGCTTGTCTTTTCTTTTATTCCTTGTCTTTTATATGTGATCACTGTCACAGAGAGACACTGCTCGGTGTTGGCTGCAGTTCTCAGGCTGCTCGTTGTTTGATGTGAGACTCTGCTCCCAATTAAACCTAAATTAAATGAAGCAAATTTAATGAGCAGACTCAAGTTTCACTCGTCTGGAAATTAGACGTACAGCACTTATAAGTGACACCTACGCTCGTCTTGTACAAATGATCGGATGACAGAACAAAGCTGAATCGAATTAAAGCACTTTTCCTGAGGACATTCAGCCACTTGTAGTTGAAACAGGGAAACATCTGTACAGAGAGAAGAGGAGACAACGTGTGAATCCTGCCTCTACCACATCCATTAACCTACTTGTTGACTTGAATCTTTTTTTAATTTAAAAAACCACAACCACCTGCACATTGTCTCCATTGCAATGTTTTGGTTACAGTTTGAGTTTTACATTTAGGACGTGTACATGAAAACCGCAATTAAAGAAAGAAATGCATTTAACAAAGCAAAACTAAAAAGAGCAATACGAAAGTCCAGGCAATAAAATATTAGCTCGGTAACGTAATGTCCTTAGCCATATTTTATAGTCTTCCAAGTAATTATCTAACGTGATGTTTAAGCTGTGTCCCTTTTTTTTCTTTTTTTTTTTCCTTATCCTTGTTGGAATTACAACCTCATTAACGTGTTCCTGCATTGATGGTGATTTAACTGTTGCCAGTTTTAATGGTGTTACACATCCTCCAGCCTTTACATCTATATGTTGTATGTGTCTAAACTCTCATTCGATCCACACATACGACTTTGATTAGGTCATTTCAGAACGTTGATTGTTTTGAGACTGAGCTCAACTTGACTCTAATGATTGGGATTTTTGTCTTGCTCACAGACTAATAATCTGACTGATGATCCTTCAGGATTCTCTGGTAAAGAGCAGAATTCATGTTTCCCTCAGTTATAACAAGTCCTCCATGGTCCTGATGCAGCAAAGCCTCCCCACACTACCATGCTACCACCACTATGCTGGACTGTGGGTCTGGTGTTGTTTTTGTGGAGGTCACCACATGTCCCAGGACCCCTGTCTCCCAAGCAGTTCACCTTTAGACTCATCAGTCCATAGAAGATTCTCCTAAAAGCTTTGACTATCATCTTTACTGGAGATTTTTACCTCACCATCATGCAGTTTCTACTCTGTCTTTCAGACAGTGGAGTCATGAAAGTTGACCTTTGTTAAGGTGAGAGGGGTCCTAGGATCTCTTGTGACTTTCTGGATGACTTGACTTTGTGCTCTTGGACTGATTTTGGAAGCTTGGTCACTGCTGTTCCAAGTCTTCATCTCCCAGAAACAGCTCCGTAGTTTGCCCCAGACAGGTGGTTCAGTTCAGTGCCACTTTTCGACCAACACGAACACGGTGCTAGTGTTGGGCTGGTTGGTGTTGGACTTGCAAACCTGCTAAGAACTGCTTTGCTTTTCCACAGAGCCAACGTAGAGTCACGTCATTACATCACTGAATACGTCACCACTTCTACAGCAACACTATTGCTAAGCACAACAACAAGAACATTGCTACAGCACCGTATTGCAAATTTTGCAAATGTCCTGACTTTGTAAGCACCTGCTTGCATCCAAGCAACACTGGTCTAATGCATTTGTGAAGTGTGTCCTGATCACTGTGCAGAGATTTGAACTTTGGATAGTAATATTACCCTTTATTACTAGTAACTTACTAGTAACTAGTATCAACTGTACTGCTATCAATCACACTGCAGTGATACATGCTAATACGTAATACATGATTTTAAACTTTACAATAAAGCTTTGCTTGGTCTTGCCAGTCACAATAAGCCAAATCCCAGACCCCTGGTGGACCCTGGTACCAGTTATTTGGACCCAGAACCATTTTTTTTGCTGTGGAAACTGAAGAACTTGTTCTAAAGGCACAGGCTCCAATCCAGACCTGGAAGAAGCTTGGTGGAGGCAAAAACTGTTTCCCACAATCCTAGTTTGTATTAAATCACCTTTATGCTTTAAGAAATACAATTATATTGTAAAACTTGTATCTCGTGTTTGCTCAGGTTGCCTTTGGTTTGTCAGATGTAGTTTGAAGATATGAAAATGTAGTATGAGATAGTGGATGTAAATGTTTGTACAGTAAAGGGCAATTTTACATTCAGTAAAAATATATTTTACTACTCTGACCAACTTGTGTCCTAACTGTCATCTCTACATTTTTCATTGACCAGCTTATTAACATACAGTACATCTTAAAAACAGTTTTTACACGTAAAGTTTTTTTAATGGCTGTTCAGTTCATACTTCAGTGTGTTCAGTTCGACATGGTTGTATAAATCTGTGTGGGTGAATCTCAGGGTGAAGGCAGCTGAAACACCGACCCGCTTCACACACTGGTTCGTGTTGCATGCTCCACCTTCACCAGAGCAACTGCTTGAATTCTCCTCCTCAGTGGACCCTGTTGTGTTTTTCTCCATGACCATATCTGAGATTCAAAACTTTGCATCTTTGATCAATCTTCTGCAGGACCGGAGGCTGTGGCAAATGGAGCCAAATCAATCCGGATGGCCCCATGCTATGAGAAACAACGGGAGCCTTTAGGTTACAAGTCGTGGCAAATGTGCAAAATCAAACTGCATTTACGGCCACAAGCGTGAGGTTACAGTTCGGACTTGAGTGGCGGAGAACGACCAGAATGCCATTAAAACATGAAGCTTTTACCACGGAAAAAAAGATTTTTATGAATTCATAGAACACTTATTCGAGCTTTTATATCCAATCAGAGCTCATTTCACGCTGGGCTAAAATGCACGAGCGAACATAAAACCACTCCATGTGCTGTTACTGTGTCCATAAAGTCAATCTGAGGGAAGACGGGTGTTGTCAAGCAAATAAATAAGGCTTTTACCCAACAAAGACACGTTTGGAAAGCAGCTCTGATATCTTTTTGAAATTTTCTTTGAGACAGAATGGTTTTGTGTGTTGTCGTGGATTATTTGCAGCTAAAGTACCTGTGTTTAGGTAAAAGTTAAATGTCAGATATCATGTTTTTCTTAATGCAGATCAGCTGAACTCATTTAGCTTTTTTTTTTTCTGTAGTGTATTTGCATGGGTAGGTTCACTGCAATGCCCACGTGTGGATAAAACCTGCATGAGCATTATTCACACCCTGGATCAATGTCATCATCATAACTCTTTATAGGAGGAGGTGTTGAGTAAAAATATGGATTTATATGCTCATGAGTGGCTTTAGATGATGACCCACAGCATGGAAGGGCTGCAGAAAGATTTTTTTGGGGGGGGCGGTGACTGAAAGGACAAGTGACAAGAGAGAAAAAAGGGAGAATATGGGAGACAACAAAGCCAATGTAGTGAATGAGAGAAGTGAAGGGACTGGAGAACAGGGAGGGGGGGCAGTTTGGGGGTGGAGTAATTCAGAGAATGCAATGCACTGCCCTCCCTCTCCACTCCTCCCTCCCTCTCCACTCCTCCTCCGGGTGGAAATTCATCCTTCAGCCTCGGTAGCGGACATTTGTGTGGAGGACCTCGGGAGAACGGGACGTGTTGAATCGCGGAGGTCTGAGGTCCGACGGCAGCCCCCCAGCCTGGTTCTGGAGGTTCTGTATGCGGCAGATCATGGTGTGATTTTCCTCTTTCTGCTCTGCGCTCAGCCCGACAGTCTTCACATGTCTCCCCGCTCTCTCTGTCGGATTTTGTGACTGCTGGTGGGTACATTTCCAGTCCGGCCACTGGTCCTCACTGGTTTTTATTCTGCTCATGTTTTCATTATTTTTTATTGTGAATCAGACTTCCACCTTCCGCTGCGACTAACTTCGGAGCAGCCGAGCCGGTCCGTCTCCAGTCGGGAGGGGAACGCGGAGATTGGACGCCAAACAGAGAGTCTATATTTGTCCGCCCCGACTGTGTGGAGACCGCGGAGGAAAACCGAGCTCCGCTGTCGCCACCTCCGCCACCAGGCTCCCGTTTCCACACGGAAAAGGAGGACGCAGCGGAGGATTTAGGCTGAATAACGGAGGATATAACGGCGGAACAGGCTCCACGGTGAGTTTTTTTTTTTTAAGCTCTGTTCTGTCCTCTGTTTGCTCCGGTGTTTCAGTTTGTCTGCTGCCGGCTGAGACAGGAAACCGAGCCCGAGCCACGCAGCGCTAAACTCTGCACGAACGTTCCGTTGCGCTCAGAGCAGCGGCGCATCGCGTCCGCTCCGCCGCGCTGTGCGGCGGCAGCAGCGGAGCTCTGTGGTCGGGGATATTTTTAGTCGCGCGCTGTGTTATTAGCTTTTCCCTGCTGCCGCTTCCTCCACCCTCCGCTCCCTCCTTCCTCACCTCCTCGCAGCCTTCTGTTTGGAGCCTCATTCCTCGGGCTTCAAACCCGAACAGGTGCATTTTACAGCCAGGCCCGGGGCGGGCTGCAGTCCAGCGGGGCTGAGACCCTCGGACGGGGGCCTCTGTGCGCGCGGACTGGATGTCACAGGCGCTTTATTTTTGGCACCGCGTCCACTCACTCAGCCTCAAGAAGTCCCCGTGGTGTGGAGTCGACACCTCAGCAGAGAGTTAGTGACCTCATTGTTGTGGACACCGTCTCCTCCTGTCTTACTCGTGCGTGCGCTCCCGTGCGCAAGCGGGGTTCGAAGTTGGCTGGAGCGAGTCGGATGCGAGAAAGCAGTGTCAGGGACCTTAACAAACCTCATTATGAGCATCAGAGCCCGGTTGAGAAAAGGCTGTGAATATGTATCCTCATGGCTGTGAGTAAAAAGAGCCAACCTAAATAACGCTGACCCTCCGTGGAGGTGAAGGGAACGCGGACCGGGGGGGGTTGCGCCCACCTCGTCCTCATTCCCCTCACGTAGGCTTTGCCATGGAGACGTTTGACAGCCTGCTGCGGTCTGGGGATGTCTCCTTTGACCGAGGGACAGGACAGACAAGAAAGACAGGGTGAAGTCTCCAAAAGCTGAGTAAGGCGCTTCATTGTGCGCGTGGAGGATAAACCTCAGCAGTGATTAGAGAGTCGGTGTTTGTGCTGCTCACACTGACATTTGTGTAATTTATTGAACATGAACGAAGGATTAACCTTCTGTAACGGGTTTACAGCTGCACATAGAAGCGAGACGGCGCTTTTCACGTCCTTAATATTCTATGATTATAACCTTATTGTCCTGCACATCTGTGCATGTTTCTACTGCGAGCAGATTAGTGTGTCTGTGTGTGTGTGTGTGTGTGTGTGTGTGTGTGTGTGTGTGTGAGAGTCTTATGGCCTGGCTTCACTACTGAAGGCTGTTTTTCCATCCTGACCTTTCGGCTGATGTAGTGGCTCAGTCTGGCTGCAGAACGTGTGCAGAAGCATGTTTTCACTCTTTCATTTCATCGAAAATCCAGCCCACAGGCCCCAAATAAATGAAGGCACTCGGACGTTCACTAATGGGCAATTTGGATGGTTTTGAGTGGTCCCATGGGGGCCATTATTCTCTGTCTGAAGGCTGCAGAGGAGGCCTAAAGGGTCACACCAGCCCCCCCCCCCCCCCCCCCCCAACATTTATAAATCAATATTTTCCAGTATATCAACCCCAATTCTTTTCTGTTCTATTCTGCTCAGACCTTGGTGACGTAGATCAGGCAGACCTGCAGCTGAGTACACGTGTGTGTGTGTGAAGAGGCATCATGTTGATAGGACTGGTGTGTTTTGTCGACAGTCTGTCTTTAATCCTTCACACTCAAAGCAGTGTTTGTTTCCCCCTGAGCTGCAGGAACAGGCTCCACTGATGCTGATGATTTTGTTTGTGGGTTTGTTTTTCCACCGCACTGTTAATTTGTGTCTTTAGTTTTGTGTTGTGTCTGTGTGTGTGTGTGAGAGAGAGAGAGACGTTCATGCAGTTTGACTTTCAGTAGCTCAGGAGTTTTAGCACCGGCATGAGTCTTACAGTCACTGTCAACGTTCCCTGAAACGAGGCATAACCTCACCCGCCCACCCGGCTGCTGCTGTTTGTCCGATCAGGAGCTGGCAGTGTTGCCCTCTTCACTCGGATTCGAGTGTGTGAATATGAAAGTTGGAAAGGACAAACATGTTTAGTCTACTTTCCCTAAGTGGGGAGAAAAACGGATTTAAAAAAACAGATTAGTGTCCCAGGCAGTTTGAGTAAATAACCTCATCTTGTCTTTTTTGATGAGGAGCAGCACACACACACAGGAATGATCTGTTTCTAACTGGATTTGTTTGTGTAGCACCTCCTCACGCTGCTCTGTAGTGGAAGAGCGGTGATAACGTGAAGAAGCGAGAGAGTGACAGAGGTCCAGTTGTTTTTTTTTTCACTGCCTTTTCATGTTTTACTGAAGAGATCTCTGTGCCAACGTTGAAGGGTTAAACAAACTGTGTGTGTGTGTTTATGCATCAAAGAATGAGCAGCAGCAGAGCTCGTCTGTGAAAGGCGTCTCAGTCTTCAGTGGAAAGGTATGTTTCCAGGCTTAACAGGTTTAAATTACCCCTAGAAGGCCACAGAGCTGCTGCTGCTGCAGCGACAGTCTTTTCAAGGTGATGATCAGCTTAATAGGTGTTAACACTGTTGCACAAGATCCAGCAGCACACACTCTGCGTTGAAGGACAAAAACAAAGCATGTTGGGCTGATTTGAGGTTTGTCAGGAAACGCTGGATCTCTAGTTGGGTTTTTGTCTTTGCATTCCCCCCCCTTTTTACAGCTTACATATATTTTAATGTCCTGGGCAACGTCTGACCCAAAATGACCCACGGAAGCTCAGAACGGACTAGTTTAACAGTTTCAAAGAACTGCGGGCAAGACTAAATCCAACTCCAGGAAGGAGGAGTCTGCCAAGTGCTCAGGACCTCCCAGGGTGGCCTCTAATCACGGCAGGTCAGAAATCGTGTATAATCACTTTGCTTAGTGTTTGTTGTCTGACAAGTGCTTTGGTTCATCCTGTTTCCATGTTGGCAAACAAGATTTTCATCAAAAGGCCAGAGGCAGATTGGAGTCAAACATATTCCACAGACACACTCCTCCTCCTCCTCCTCCCATGTGTCTCCTCCATGTCTCTGTTTCTCATGTCTACGTCTGAGCTACTCCCTATTTCAACAATCGATATCATCCAAAATAGGATTGAGCTCCCGTGTTAGGAAAAGCCTTGTGTATCCTCAAAATGATAATTCTAATCTCAACGTTTCACATTTTAAGTACAGTGGAAAGGACGACTCTCCTCAGCTCACCCATCACGATATTGTTTTCTGTGCTTTCTTACTTTTGAAAGCTTCGGGAGGGAAGGTAAAAATGTGTTGTGGAATAAGCCTAGTTTATCACGTCAGGAGATGAGATTTAGATCCTTTAGGTGCTTTCTCTCTGTGCCTCTGCTCTTCCTCGCTCAGCCCTACTGGGCTAAAATAGGGGATGAGGCATCTGCAGTGTTTCTCCTGCCTCCAGTTGGCTTCATTTCTGTCACTGTGAGTCATGCTCTCGCCATGACTGAGCACCACTCGTCGATGCACATACGGCACATTTGTCAGGACTCAAAAATAAACCAATCATCGGAGGTTTAAAGAGGCTCGCGGGCGTGGAAAGGTGTGGGATCGGGCTATTGCTGCAGCTATTCTCAGAGATAACATCAGAAGGAGGAAAGGCCGGGGCTCTGACGCTGATGACGTCGGTGAACAGATTCAGAGGGTCTGAGTGTAAACTGGAAGTCCGTTTGGGACGCGGGGCTGAAGTTGGGCCTGTTTGGCTGTTGTCATGCTTTCACTGGGGTTCGAAAGAGACGAGTGGAAAATCTTTAACCCAGCAATCTACAACCTCCACTTTGACTGTAATGCCGAACATTAAGCCTGTGCTGCTTCCTTTTTACTGCAGTCTGCAATAGTTCCTGTCATGAGCTGTAATTCTTTCGAACACATTTCCTCTGGGTTACAGTGCAGATCCTGTCAGACTGTCGTGGCTTATGTTGTTGCAGAGGAGTCCTCAGCTGCTGTTTTCTCTCACCTGTTGGGAGCCAGTCACAGAGAACTAACGGTGCAGGAGTATCCGAAAAGAGGTCCAGCTGTGCACCCGGGAAGTCGGCTTTGCACAAAGTAATTAGCATTCGGTTGATCGGGTCTGTTAGCGTAAAGTTCACGATTAAACATTTGTGCTGTTTATGTTTCTGAGAGTTCCCAGCCATCGCAGTTAATTTACCATTAGTAGAATTTTGTACAATCTCCCCGAGGCATTTCAATCCTGCAGGTGAACAAACAGCACCCTAATCAAAAGCTGTCAACTTTAAATAATCGTCACTGAAATTGTTACTGGAGATGTGCTGCGGAGGGACTGAAATTTATACCGGACATGTATTTGTCACAGCAGATTCCCCGCTTAAACAATCCTCATTACACGATCCCAACGAGCCGGTGCTCGCACTGGAACTGCGACGTCCAGGGGAACAGTGGGGGCTGCAGGACGGACGCTAGTTTTATAATTAAAACGACTCTTGGTGGACGTGTTTTTTCTCTCATAGCGAGCTCAGCTGTGCGAATCCTTGCTGACAAGTGTGAAGTGTGCTTGGACTGGGGGTTCATTCATCTGGTGACTCATTATGCCACCCAGCAGCAGGAGTAAACCTCCCTGTTTGGTGGTTTGAGCTCCCTCTGCCAGCAGTGTCACACGGCAACAGTTTGGAATTTAAAGGTGTCCTTCCCTTATTGATTCAATCAACCAACCCCTGGCAAAAAATTATCTCTGCAGCATGCTGCATCATCAACATGTCCTCAGATTTGCTGAATATGGAAAGTGAAATCCAGCAGCACAGGGGTATGAGTAAATTGCTGGAAGCTACAGACACCAAATGACTCAAGATGTCCAGAATTAGACAGTGTGGGAAATGAATGCCTCCTGCTTCTTATCATTTTCAGGGAGCGTGACAGTCATTCGTCCATGTGTCGATGGCTCTGCAGCTATTAGGCTGTAGCTCCTAGCAGCACTTTGCTGTTCGAAGTGCAGCTGACATCAGTGGGGCTTTAGAGCCTTGGAGGGGGAGGGATTTGTTGTTGTGATGCATGTGTCTCGGCGGCGGGACCTGTGGCTCTGCTTTGCACGCGTTAGTTGAACACATCATTTTGAAGTAGCTCTTAACATTGACGCGTGTGCTGTAGGACAATGGACCAGCTAGAGCTGGTTGATATGGCCAGAAATATGAATTCAGATATTCCCCTGTTTCATCAACTCAGAAAAACTCCTGGTTGCACAAGCAGTGGAGCGTCTTCCCTCACACAAAATCTTGGGCAGAGTATAGATTTATTGTTCATCAGTGTCATTTTATGACCCTGCCCTCAGACCACTTGCACTTTTTTGGCTGTATACAAGTTATTTTTAAACTTTGATCTTCATGCATGTTGAAGTTCCTTCTCCATAAGATTGTTGGGTTTTTTGTTGTTGTTTCTTTAATAATTTTTTGACACCACAAGTTCCCAGAATTCCTGTTTCTACTCCTGTTTTCCAGTGTTAAGTCACGGCACTTATAACCATGTAAGCAGGACATACACTGTGTGTGTCACCACTGATTTGGGAGGGAGGAAACACTGTGGCAGTGCAGTAATTAGTTCTGGGGCATTAACTGCTTATCAGTGGACAGTTTTATTAGCCCCCTTGTTTTGGCTGGTTAGACTTGTGGACATGGAGCCAAATGGTGCTCTGAGTTGTCGGTCAACCATGGAAGAACTTGCTGCCACACCAGAACCCTAACGCTGTTTGAAGACCTAATTGTGATTCGACATCAGTAGCAGCACAGCTGCGACATGCTGTGAAATGTTAAACACTCACAATGATTTTACCTTTAAGACGCAGCCAAGAATCTCACGTGCTGCCCTAAAAACCTGCTGATTGTTTTGGTTTGGCTAGATTTGATCCCAAAAGGATTGTGGTTAATAGAGCATATATACCACAATATATAAACACAGAAAAAAGGCGTTATTTTGTCATGGAAGAAATAGTTGGTACCACTTTCAGAAACAAAGAAGAAACTGGCAATTATGTTCAAAATAACGTGAAATTGAGTGAAGTAACACAAGAAGAAAAAAATCCGACTTTATTTTTAATGTTTGATTTAGCAGAATAACCCCAACAGATTTGTTAGAGAAGCTCATACGTCATAAGAGCGATATTTCAAAGAGCGTTTCTTGTGATCACCTTAGTCTTCCATCATGTAATCATGTAATTTAGTCTGTTTTAACCAGAGAAAAGTTGTTTGGTTTGGCATTTGTTATTTCAAGTATTCTGTTGAATCATATCAAAAGCGAAATTAAATTTTGAGCTTTTTTTTTTCTGTTGGCGGTTTCAAGTTAATTCAAGTTAAGAGAAAGTTGTATTATTCTTCCCAGGTGCAACAAAAACAACAGTGCTCTGGTATTTTACATGTCTGGGAGCAGCCACACTGACAGAAAAACCCTGACACGTGCTCAAAG
Source organism: Channa argus (assembly GCF_033026475.1). Lineage (NCBI taxonomy): Eukaryota > Metazoa > Chordata > Actinopteri > Anabantiformes > Channidae > Channa > Channa argus. The sequence goes on along the minus strand of NC_090201.1, from coordinate 27,472,475 downwards.
CTAATTTCTCTCAGCTTGCCATTTCACGAGGTGTTTCTGAGAAGCCACGCATAGCTTGGTCATCCACGAAGGAATTCAGCTTCACCACAACAGCCAAAACAGCCAGTGAATTCCAGAGCTGACTGGTGCAGTAACCATGGAGACTCCTGCTGAATGGTGGCAGGCTCTTTAACAAGCATTTTTTAAGCTGTTGTGTTCATTCAGGCAAAGATAAAAGTGCAAGACGTTCACAAATATTGGAATAACATTTGTTTTTCACGTCTTGGTATGTGGCTCGAAGATGCCTTTGATAGTGCGACACATTAGAATAAAACGCTGAGTGCTTATTTTGGCTTATCTGCCAGACCAAGAAATGTAAAAAAGACACACTTTAAAAAAAAAAAAAAAATCTGACACATGGTGTTACTGCTTTTGAGACTCTTTTACACAGGCTGTTATTAAAAATGGATAACTGCAGTGTAACTCAAGAAGCTCAGAAACGACACTTCAGAGGCCAACGCAAAGCAAACATTTTCACATCTTTTAAAGGACATAGGTTTCTGTGTGTGTGTGTGTGTGTGTGTGTGTGTGTGTGTGTGTGTGTGTTGACTCAGGCAAACAGCTTGTCCCCTCCACCTGGCCGGCAGCTTTTAAAGTGTTGGTGGGAGACAAACACAGCCGGCCAAGGAAATGAGACTTGAGAAAACCTGACACGTTAAATCTAACAGTCAAACACGACCAGATCGACTTCACAGCAGCTCTCTCTCTCTCTCTCTCTCTCTCTCTCTCTCTCTGTGTGTTTGAACACTGGGTCAGATTCTCAGTAGTGGAAATAGTTGCTGGAGTGGAGTCACACACTCGGACAAGCAGGGGCCTATACCGGCAGTGAAGCTTATCAGGTGGTGCATGTCAACACGCGTACGTACCCTTCAGGTTTTACGCATTCTGCAAGTGAGGACAAGTCAACACATTCTACAAATACCAGCGAAGTCCACTAAAAGCAAGAAGGAAACAACGTAAAATTAGGCATTTTCTTGATGTTGAACAGTAGGTTCAGTTTTTCCACATGAAGTTAACTTCCTGTTCTCGTTCCTCTTACTAGACGTCGTTCGGAGATCCCTCCCTTGACTCGTGGAATTATTGAGCAAACCTCCTTCAGTGTTCATATGGGCCTTTTTGCCTGTGTATTGGCTTGTGAAAAGAAATGTGTGAACTGCTCTTTGAGGCCCAACGCTGCAGTTAGTTTCAGCTTTGCATAAATCCCAGTTGCGTAGTGATGAGCACATTCTAAACCCAGTGGAACATCAGGCTGCAGCCAGTGATGGTGTTATTGCATCATTGTTTGGTGTTGAAATGGTAAAAGATGGTAAATAAAAATGAATCAAATGATTCAATCCTTTTTTGCTTTTTTTTCTTAGACCGGAAAGTAGAATTATCTGTCTGGAAATACAGTTCACTAACATAGAAGAGGGAGAAAACTAGGAAATGTGCCCCTCAGTGCAGTTTTACACTTCATTTATTCAGTAGTGCTGTATGTCAACTTATTCTCTTTCCCAGAAGTATTTCAACCTGTTGTTGACTGGTCACAGTTGACTGACAACTTAGTTATTTAAGCTACTGAAATGTCAAACAACATCTTTACATCTTTGAATGACTCTTCAACAGTTAAAGCTTGTCCAGCCTAATTGTTTTCCATGTGTTTCCCCTCCCGGTCAAGTAGCTATTGATGATGTGATTGATTATTTAATGATGTGTTTTCCCCAAATCGACGGCACTCATGGATAATGATGCAGCCGGCACATGTGCTCTGAAGAAGCGGCTCCTCTGATGATCAACTTCAAAAACAAAGTGGCTGCATAGATGTTCATGCACACAGACACGTTCTCCATGCAAACTGCAAAAAATCCTAAAAACTTTAATGTACTCACAAGTACTGCTCCACAGATTACAGTTGGTGCACCAGGAAGTAAACATTCTGGGGGGAAACGTGTCACAAGGAATGAATTCTCATCTCCAAACCCATTTGCAGATTTGTGAAATGGATCAGGATGTCGTGAGTCACCCATTTATGCCCCTATTTATCCATCCACCCATCCACCCATCGAGGCATTTATTCACCCCACCCATTCATCAGGCTGTCTGTCTTTTGTGATGGGCAGTCATTCAAAGGGACGGGAGCCGTCGTCTGCCAGCGCAGTGATGATTCACGTCCTGGAGACGCCATAGCTGCAACATAATGTGTGTGTGAGTGTGTGTTTGTTTGTATGTAGAGTGTTTCTGATGCGACAGAGGAGGCGCTTCGTGTTTGTGTGGCGGGGGTGGGGGGGGGGATGTAGTAATGGAGTAATGGGATGTCTTGATTGATGGGCCTGGATAAATATGCAGGGTGGTGTGTGTGCGAGAGAGAGATGGGGTTAATAGAAAGTGAGAGAGTTGGAGCAACAAAGAAAAAAATGAGGGGTGGGGTGGGGGGCTTGTTAGATGGACAGGTGAGTAAAGGTGAGAGAAATTGAGCAGATTACTCTTCCTGAACGTCCTTCACGTGTTTACTCTGACCTCCATTTACAGCACTGGACTTCAGGGGGTGGTGTTCAGAGGGGGGGTTATTGTTTACATAGTTGCTGCTCCAAAGAGCTTTGCAATTTAATAAATAAGGTAGTAATTTCCAAGGGCAAATGGAGTGTGGAGCAGAAGGAGCACACGCCCAGATCCCTGCTGGGAACAGTCCTGCAGCTCAAACCAGTTCACCAAACAAATGAGGTTTATTATTAGACTGCTGTAAAAGACTTTCTGTGGCTGATCGCTCCGAGCTCAGGGGGTGAAGTCGGCCTGTGTTTGACCCCACGATGGTCAAATCTCAACGTGGGTTTTATAAGCTGTGTAACGACACATTTTAGATGTTGTGGCAGCTACGTGAAGTGTAGACAATCTGTTTTGATGATGTGGTGAAATAAGCTCAGCAGTGTCTACAAACCAGAGTCAGAATATTCTGACATTTAATTTGGGAAGTATTTAACTCACTTATTCTAACATGTTTGTAATTTGCCACATCAAAATGGTTGAAAATGTTTGGAAATTTAGATCATTTGTCTTGTAATGTTAAAATCTTGACCTGAAATTTAATTCGAAGCTAAAACTTTTTAGTACATTTACTTAAATACTTTCCACCAGTGTGTGTTTGGATGGTTCAACTTTTACATGATCCTTTCTTTAAATCTGAAGATTTTGTGTGTGAGTCATGGTTTTCCTGCAGAAAGCAGGTGTTTGCTGTGAACAGTCAGCATGGCCTCCTGCAGTTTTGAACAAAATATCGTATTTGCAAAGTTTCCCGCAAAGTTCAGTTAGTGAAGTGCTTCTATGGTATAAGAGTTATGATATAAGATATGGATCCTTCCCAGTTCTGCTTTCTGTAATAATGTTAAAGTGATCAAGGGTGTGAAGGAAATGGGATTTTCTCTGGAATGGCCTCAGGGCCTGCAGAGGTCTCGTAGGTGGCACATGTTGGGGATTTGGTTGCAGCTGCTTTCACCAGAATCATCTGTTCTGATGATTCTCCCTGAATTTCTTTATATCTGATGAGTGTGAGAATGTGTGTGTTATCAGTTGAAATGAAACAATAAAAACCACGAAAATGCCAGCAGTAACCTCAAAGAAAAACACTGTCATAACCTCCAAAATGAGTTATGATTTTGCATCAGGGGAAAATGAAAAAAAGTCTAGCTGTAGCAGCCAAAGGCGCACTGCCATCATCTGCTCTGTGCTTAGGTCCTGAGACATCAGGTGAGTTTGCTTCTCTTAAAGTTGGTGTCAAACCAGGTGTTTGGACTGTTGTCAGCGGAGCTCGGCTGGAATGATGGGAATTCGGTTTAAGCGTCCGTGACGAGGCTCTGTCTCTAGCAGCCCTACGGTTGAGTTTCCCGGAAAAAAAACTTTTTGTTTCCAAGCTTAACGTTCGTTTTAGTGAAAGATGGGTGTGGATGCCATTTCTACTTATTGATTTATTCTTTCTTCAGTTTTGTCCTTTGTTGTGGAACCAAGCAGGAATTGATAAAGTCAAATTCAATATGAACAACAGGCCTATTGTTGTTGCTTTCATCCGCAGCTCATAGTCTGTACACAATTGAATTATCAAATGCAAATCCTCTGGAAAAAAACAAAGGCCCAAATCAGCATCTCTGTTTTTCCCTTTTAATTTTCTAGTGAAGGTAGAAGAGAAGCAGCTCTGCTCTGTTTGTTTACAGGGGGAGAGAGAGCGGGAGGCTGGATAACTCCTCTTTGAAGTACGGTAATTCATCCATAGCATCCGCCCTCTGCTTCGTTGTTATTCTGAGATGCTCGCAGACTCACTAGCATAGCCAACACGTTCATTGTTTGCTCCGTGCTATCAGAAGGTACAGGACTGCACTTTAAAAGACTGTCACCCACTTCCCCCCAGAGAGAACGAGAGAAAGGAGGCAGAGAGAAAGTCATTAGGGCAGAGAGAGCAAGAAAAGATGGAGCGAGCTATCGCGGTGAGCAGCCGTGGGTTAGAATCCGCGTGGCTGCCGCCTACAGTCCCTCTGGAGACGAAAGACTGTGTGTGTGTGTGTGTGTGTTGAATGTACATATGTGTGCAGGTATGTGTGTCAGGCTCGGTGGTTTACATGTTACTAAGTACCATTGTTTTCTGGAGGCCTGCAGGACGTCTCCTGATGCTTGAATCCCTCGGCTTCTCTCTCTGCTGCTGCAGATTAAGTAGAACCAACAACAGCTCCTCATGTGTTTTCTCTTTCGCTTTCACTCTTTGACTGGTGTTGAGGCAGAGAACAGGTATAAAGCGCTGTTTCGCTGTTTCCCGCCACTCTCCTCCAGCTGTGAATCTCTTTTTATCCACTGTGGTGTGACTGGCTGTAGCGATGCCCATAAATACTTTGGCCCCAAAATTGTAAAGCTTCACAATGAGTTATAATAACTTTGGTGATTTCCTGATATTAGTGGGTGAACTATCAGAAATTAAGTGCACGTTGAGGAGATTCATTACCTGTTTTTTCTACCTTCTCCTCTAATGCCCTCATCACATAAAAATTTCACTTTGTCACTTTGGTTTACGACCAAACTGTCTACAAAATGTTTTTAGCGTCTCTGGCATGTCACCACCTACAGACGACACAGTTTCTAATGAAATTCAAGTCAAGCAACATGAACACTGAGGGCAAGGATCCATTTTCCTTTAACCAAACGTTTCACCTTCATCACTGTTTCCATTTTTACTCCCGTGCTGTGTCGGGCAGAATAGGGTCCAATCGCTCTCTTCTCTTTCCAGACTAATGTTTTGCAACAAGGACCTTACAGCACTGTTGTTCTTGTAATGATTCTCAGAAGGGCAGGGATTCGAGAAGTGGTCCCTCTTATTCTTTGCTGCTGAGGATGTACGTTGCTGCCCCCGCTGGTCGTTTGCTGGATTGCACCTCACATATGTGCTGTTTCTGATGATGTGCATGCAGCTCACACACCTGTTGTTGGCGGATGCACACTGTGATTGCAATGGTAAAACGTAAAACTCGGCCCCTGTTAGAGTAAGGACTATTATTTGCGTTTGCACCAGGGTCCTGTACCTGAGTGTAAGCTGAGCGCCACCTACAGACCATATACTGTAATCACATGCCTTGTCAGGGGATGAGACGCGAGCAACGTAAGAATGACAAATTCACAGAGAGCGACACTTTCAGTAAGGCATTTATCAGCCTGGCTAACATGCTCGACAACGATCAGTCGGCTCTTTGCCTTCCTAATGATCTTTACCATGTTTCTTGGCTTCCAATGGTCTCACTGTGCTTTGTAAATCCTGCATTCATGTCCTCTCCTTGTCTCCTAAGCGTTGACTCATCCATGACAGTGTCTGACTGTTGATTGAATATATATGGACCTTGTGCTGCTCACACATGCAGTGCAAGCTGCTCCCATCTGTTTCCTCAAATTATCCCCTTGTTTTTCTACATTTTGCCCCAGTGAGCATCAAAAACTTCTGATATTCATGCTGGAGTTTTCTATCACATTTTCCTTTAATCTACACCTTCAGTTTTCTGTTGGTTTTAAAGTAATGTTTAATCAGTTTTTCCAGCTTGTGTGTGAGTTGCAGGTCTCTTAGATAACACAAGTAATCTACACAACTTTCTTTGTCACCGTGCACTCACAGCTTGTAAATCTGCAAAGAAAATCATTTTAATTGGCGATTATCACAAAAAAGCCCAAAAAATATTTTTTATGTGAATTACCAAAGTATAGATGCGTTAAAGACATTTTCTATTTTATTAGATTTTTACAGACGCAGTTTTGTATATTTCGATAATGGTTCCTCTGCTATTGTATCGTAAGAGAAATGTCTCTTCTCATAATAACAGATCCTTTCTTTGTTGTTGTGTTAGAGATGGAGAAGCTGTAATACTACAATCATCATTGGTTTGTCTCCTCTAACCCTCATAAGTGATGTTAACAATGTGCCATTTTTTGCCGTATCATTACTGTTGTTTTCTGTCCCCAGCAAAGAAATACGCTGTTAAACAGCCACTAACCCTGATGTTCTCTCTCGTGTTTCCATTTGCCACAGTTTAGATGGGTTTCAAGTCTGGCATTTACCTAAATCCCTTTACAGCACAGCATTAAGTAGCATACAGCACAGAGGTGAAAAAAATAAAATCTAGTGATAAATATCAGCTCAGTGACGCTCACCGTCTCGCTCTGTGTGACTGTGATAAATTTAGCAGATGGGGGACATCTTTAGCCCGGTGAAGAATCCAAGTGGCGGTGCCTTTAAAACCCTGCCAGAGAATTGGAGGTCACATTGCTCGGCCTGTAAGGCTATCAGCCGTGGCCTGCTATTATCATAGAGATAAAGAATGGAGCCTCGGAGCTGAGACATCTGCAGTGACCGTGGAGGGACTTAGAGGTGGAGGGACAGGGAGGGGGTGGCGAAGGTAGATCTGAGATACCGACTGCCTGAATTATGAGCTTTCTGACTGGCAGAGTGTGAAATACAGGGGGAGTGGACGACTTGCTGCCTGGCTGTATCGCTGCCCGGCTTCATGAATGACTCAGAACTTGAACGTGTGACTGCCTGACAGACTGACTGAGTGAATAAGTTGCTTACAAGCTGCCAGAATGACGGGCTCACTGTGTGAACTACACCCTTCCCTCCTGAAGGAGTAAGGAAATAAATAAATGTTGTTAGAGATTACTGACCTGGTGACTGCTGGGGTTTGACAGAAAGGCAGTGAGATGGCGGTGGACTCACTGAAAAGTGAATGTGTGACTGATTTGCCATCAGTCAAATGTGAACACAGACATTAAGAATCAGTACTCTTTCCTGGGATATACTAATTTTCAGAACTTGCTTGACAATCATCAGGTTTTAATGTTTTGCCAAGTGAACGTCTCTCTACATCCATAAGTGCTAATATTTAAATGGATATTTCAACATTAATTGAAAACAAATGCAGGCGTAAAACCGGCGATTAGGTGTTAATTTATGCAGGTAAACTCTCACCAAGATTAACAACGTCTCTTTCAAGGACGACATGGCCAATGCCAAGTCAAACATTAAACTTGGTTACACATTAATAACACAAGTGAACACTGTGGCTGAAAGAACTAGGCTGAAAATTTCTTACAAAAGCTTAAACAAAAATGAATTGTCCATCATAGAGTTTACACTATGTCAGTCTTTACATACATTTTTAGAATTAATTTCCATCTGCAAGTCCCTCCAGGTGGCTGGAGCAGGTATAGCACTGCCAAAATAACCCGTTTCATGCACAATCAAATGTTTCTTTAAACATTAGTGAAGCTCAGAGTCAACGTGGCTCTTAAAGCGCTCTGCAAAGCGATGCTCCATCAGAGTAGCCCAACGTCCCCCGGTGCTTAAAGCCTGGAAATGATGAGATAAACAAGCATTAAGGTTCACTTTAATGCTCGGCTCCGTGCAGGTGTAAACAAGCTGGCCGGCTGTGCCTTTCTGCCTGGCTCATTATCAGCTCTTGCCGACTGCTTGCTTTGCTGCCTGGTTGTGTATTTATAACTCGCTGGTGTAAGCCAGATAGGACAGACATCAAGATGAGAATTGATGACCTGCATCAGCAGGGGATGGGAGGAGATGGCTATCACCGCAAACTCATCTCACACACACACACACACACACACACACACAGCGCAACCACATACTTATACCTACAAACCCAATTCCAAAAAAGTTGGGAAAATGTAAATAAAAACAAATGCAACGATTTGCAAAATTTATCAACTCATTTTTTAATCCACAGTAGAAAATATCAGATGTGGAAACTGAGACATTTTACCACCTCATGGAAAATATTGGCTCATTTGGAATTGGACGGCAGAAACACATCTCAATCTTAAAAAAAGCCATTGTGTAGCATCTCCTCTGGTTTTAACCACTGTCTGTAAATGTCTGGGAAGTGAGGAGAGCAGCTGCTGGAGGTTTCTTGTCTGATCCCATATTTAGCATGACATTTTAAAATTTCTCAGTTTCAACATCTGATATGTTGTTTATGTTCTGCTGTGAATAAAATATAGGTTGATGAGATTTGCTAATCGTTGCATTTTGTCTTTATTCACCTTCCCAACTTTTGTGCACAATCTATAGCTTCTTGTTGCTGTATTCAGGTCACTGCAGCATGTGCAGACATGAAGTGTATGATCAGAGCTGTACCTGCACATGGTTGACCCAGATTACTCCTGTTTATCTTAGAGGAGGAGGCCGGGATGTGTTTGCATTATGAAGCCAAATTGAATTTTTCACAGGGCCGACATTGAGGCAAATCAACCTGAGAACACCTGAGGGCTTGTGGATTATATTTCAGCTTCAGTGTGTGCGGGCGTCTGTAACCTCTTGATATATTTGCAATCCTATTGTTTTATAACCTGCAAGTAATCAGATTTTTTCCTGTTAATGCACGTTTAACTGATATTCACAGTGGCTCACATCTGTGATCATCTCATTGTGCTGGGTTTGCACTTCTTGACTTTTAAGCTGTCTGTCTGAAAGCAACTTGGGGAGTTTCGGGGCGAGCGACTGACAGCTGTGTCACAGTGCTGACGAGGCGGCAGCAGCCTCCATCTGTTTGCTGAAGGCTCGACTGATCAGTCAAATAAACTTCGAATTAAAACTGACACTAAAAGCAAACTAACGTGCCAATTCTACATCTGTGAAGAAGGAAAAAAGTTAATATATATAATTGTGACGTTGTCTGGGGCGTATTAATGTGCCACAATTATAGCAGGATTTAAAGTGAGTGTGTCATTTTTGGAAGAAAACGTCTCTTCCACAAGCAGCAGCAGATGAATCTGTGGCACCAAGTGTCAAATGATTTAATCCAAAATGAGGATTCATCCCCAGTTGTAAACACCCACCCTGACACTTCCACCTTAAATAAAGAATTCTCAGTGTGAAGATAAAGTGCATGAGGTTCCTCATCTCACTGCACAAATAGCCTTTGGTGAATTTCAAATAATGTGTGAAGATCAACCAGTTTTTAAAATAAACTAGGGAAAGTCGACTTCATCGTAACTCACTTTAACCTCCCACTATTTAAGTCGGAGTCTAAAAATAGTCCTTACTGCGTTATTTACCTCGATCGGAGCTGTCAAAGGGGAGGAAAGCTGGGCACATGGGGTGGGAATTGGATGGCACCTGGGAGGGAAAAGTTCACGGATTGAAGCTCACTATCGGATTAAAGTGCACAGATTAGAAGGACTGCAAAGCTGTGTGAAGGGGTTAGAAGCTGAGGAGGGGTAGGGGGCGGAGGGTGGAGGGTGGGGGCATAGAGAAGGTCTCATGTTGCCCAGCTGTCATTTTCTGTCACACTAGTAGCAACTATCTGCAGTTGTCTAACTCACATGCACTCAAACACACAAACATGTGATCATCTGCAAACCCCCCAACCCAGCCGCCCACCCACCCACCCCAGCTGTCACTGTATCTCAAGTCATAGCTGGTGGTCCCAGCAGGACGAGGGACACACACACACTGACTGTACATGCAAATCCACAACTGTGGTGCAGGCATTGGACTACAAACACACAGCACTGATTGGAGCAAAATGTAATTACTCCTGCTCCACTTTCGTCAACAATAATTGTCCCCCCCCCCACTATATTCCTCTGTTGTTTTCCCACCAGTCAGTCGCTTTCTCCCTATGATTGGAAATTCTTTCAAGTTTTATTTTTGCAGTGGTTGCACTGTTATAATTAGCCTACTGAGATACGCAAAGCATTGTGGCACTTTCCCCTTATGAGCTGTTAGCCTACACACACACACACACATACACACACACACACACCCTCTCTTTCTCTTGCGCTCTAAAGCCTATGAGCCTTATAAGCGAAGAAGCGAAAGCGCTGATGTTTCCACGTTCCAAAACACAGCTCTAATCAAAGTGGACGTGTGTTTGGCTGCGTCCGCAAAAGAACTGCAATTCCCAGGATTCTGCCCCACTGGTTTCTCTTTTTGCTTCCACTCAAATTAAAGCCTCATTTCGAGGAACCTAAAGCATGTGGAGCCCTGTGGGGCCCAGAAAGGCCCTGTAAACACAATACACAGAGAGGACAGGACAGGACAGGAAACTGAGACCTGCACATCAATATGGACAATATTTTCCAACAGCAGGACGTTGATCTGATTCTTTAATCTCAGCGAGGTCCACAGTGCGGTTTGATTTCTTTTCTAATATCCCAGTTGAAACAACAATGTGACGGGTATTTCTAATGTTTAGGTGCCACATTGACAATGTGCTGCGTGATCTCTGTGCAGAAACAGTCTTGTTTTCAATAAAGGGATTATTTGATGGATAAGGATCTTGTTTGCGGAGATAATAAATGCCCCCCCCCCCAGTCGCCGCAGGTTGCCTGTGTAACTCTAGAACACAAATCCTCGTGTTGTGTTGTTGGAACACTGGGAGGTCCCGAAGAGAGACCCCTGCTACAGTATGTCAGGTCACATTTACCGGCTCTGTACATGTGAAGTCTTCACGCTCATGACTGAAGCAGAAAATAACCAAGAAGTCTGGAAAAGGCCTGACATTATCTTAACGTGTCACTAAAGCTCTCGTATGGCACAGACATTTCTACTGCCCCTAAATTGCGCCGCTCTCCTTTTACGGGCTCAGGTTTCCTATGCATATGCATATGCATCTGTGCCGCACATCCTCATCGTGAATGGACATCTGGGCGGATGTGCCGCGTTAGTTTCTAGATGGATCCGATTTACACGCGAGCCCCAAACGTCCGCCTCTGCCCGTGACTCTGCCGTCGGGTCATGTTTGCTCTCTTCGTGTTTTTTCCGCTCCACCGGTTTCCCCACAGCTCCCTGTGTTTTATGAGGCAGGTTCACATCTGCCTGCAGCGGTTCGTCCCACCCAGATTTAATATCAAAGCTGGGGGAGCTGAGGAGTGGCCGGAACTTTCCACTGGGAGTTGTTATCTCTGACAGCTGGGTTTGTAGTTGTTGTTCTCAACATTTCTAATTCTTTTTTTCTTTGTTTGTTTTCAGATTTTTTTTTTTCTTTAGCTCAGTAACATCCATGTTTGTTGTTCCTCCCGCTGCTCTTTGTTCTGCTCTGATCTCCTGCATCGACCTGTGTCTTTGGTTTCATTTCTTTTTCAGCCTTTTGTACAAAACAAGTGACTCATTTGTAATTTGTTCAGAAACCTTCAGAGTGGGTCCTTTTCTAAAGCGCAGAGTGAGCAGGGCTTATAAGTCACTGGGTTGCTCAGTATTGGCATGAATCACACGCCCTCTCCTCTCTGCCGTATGTTCACACATATGTCCCCTCTGTTTAGTTGCCACAGAATGGCGCAGAATTTACATTAGCAGTGCTGGTGTTTCTGTGTCCGTTTGTAGAGAAGTTCACGCTCACTGTTCAGTCACTGAGGTCCCAGTTTAGCTGCTGTTGTGTTTAACGTCCTCCACAATTAACCGACTTTTGACCTCACACACTGCACATCAGCCCGGAGGAAAAAGCCTAATTGTGTCTATTCTTTGTGCTAAATATCTAAATCTTACTGTAAAGGTAAACCACAGTGTGTGTGTGTGTGTGTGTGTGTGTGTGTGTGTGTGTGTGTGTCCTGCGTGGCGTCACTGTCACCCCTCAGTCTACGAGCTTCCTCAGGAATGTGACCATATTAGAAACACTCTCTCTCATCCTGACTGAGCCAGTAACAGCATCTGTGGCTCCAGGGGATTGAAAGGTGGCGGCAGGAGAGAGGAAAGCAAGACTGAAGGACGAGATGTCTATCTCTGATTGGCTACTGCGGGGAATTCCTTCACTTTAATTGGCCGTTGGGTGGCATCCGGTGGTTTCTGTGTCATTATTAGTTGCCGAGGGGAATTCCGGGGAAGGAAATTTCTTCCCAGTTTAAAACTGACATCTGATATGTTTATTTGTTGGTGTAACACAAATATGAATACATCAAGTGGGCAAACCAAGCCCCCAGAATCAGGCTTTGGAGCAATTTTGGCATAATGGCCACACCCTGATACTGCAGCCTCCATGTTCATGGCCAGAGGAGCAGCTGTCCAATGGTGAATATATATTTTTTGTGTGTCACACATCTTGAATGTGATCAATTTAGTCCAGTGCTATTTTGGAAAGTCTAGACGAGCATATTTGTGTGGGAAGCTGAGAGGTGTGATTGGAGGAGGATGCTACTGAGCATGCACCACCAGCCCAAACAGAGTGAAGATCATCTTAGTCGTTTTTAAAGGCTAGAATCTGGAAGATATCGAACATAGAGTAGTGTGAAAATCCATCTGCAAACCTTTAACATTCCACTTAATACTCAGTTATAAATAAAAAGTATTGGCCTACAAAAATTCTCCACAAGTACCAATTCAAATCTGAAGTAACAGTACTAAGCAGATGATTTAGTAAAAAAAGATAAAATTACTCCACTAAGAAAACAATATGGAAAAACTGTTGGTAAAGGTGGAGCTGATTCCAACCACTTTGTGTGCTGGCAGGTGGTTATTCCATTATGAGACATTAGCACTTCATCATATTTGTATAAAAACATCCCATTATACTTTTATATTGAAACCACCAGGTGGTATTAATGTTGTGGCTGATCAGTGTGTACTGTATGGAGTTGTAGGACGGCTCTGTCCTCTTAGTGTCAGTAGCTGCTCAGTGTGTTCAGGTTACTGTGTCTCGCTGTGTTAAGATTTTAGCAGCTGTCTGGGGTGTTGGACGTCCTGCTGTTTGCCGTCTGTTGCGTAACCGTACAATCTTCCCAACACACTCACCTTATTAAGTTAGAAACGGCGTGTGTGTGTGTGTTTTCTCCATCCCCTCCTACTTCGAGCTTAGCGTTTTTCTTCCGTGACTATCATCTCCAGGAATGTTACCCCTGGTGCTTCCTCCTGGACCCCTCCTCCATTCCATCGCCTCCTGTTTATCAAACCCCAGTGACGGCATTAAAGTCTCCGTCAAGGCTCGTGATGCCTTCGTGGCGTCTCCTTTATCCTGCACCCACATAAAAAAAAGAGGAGACTGTCGGACTGTGGTTATGGAAGGGCAATTCACAGAGATTAATACAATTAATACAAAATTCTTAATCCGTTTTAAAGGGACATTTTTCAAGCATTGGAGTGCAAACAATACTACTGGTACTGACATAGTGAAGCTAATAAACTGACAACTCAGAACAATGCGTTCATTCATTTCTCCAACATCTGCCTTGTCCTCATCCTGACATTAATCCCTAGGTGAAGTTTGAAAAGAATGAATATAGAAATAAATCACTATCACTCACTGATTCTCTGTCCTCCTCTCTGATGTGATTTACTGCTGAGCAGAGGCAGTGGGTCTGGTTTAGAGTGGGGGCTGCTAGAGAGAGACTTGCTCAGTTATTAGTTTAGGGGACATATCAGGCTAAATGGTTAGTGGAACATAGACACCTGTCTGGTTCAGTGTATTTATAGCAATAAGCAATTAGCTGTCGAAGTCACTATGGTCTCGTGTAGAGCGACGGTGGATGGGAGAGAAGAAAGAACCACGAGCTACCGTATCAAACAGAGCTTAGGAAGTACTGCACTAATGTGTGTTACAAGACTAATAAACAGGTTACTGTGAAGGAAACAAAGTTATTTAAAAATATAAACCCAAAATTAAGCATGTTTGTTTAAAACTGGCTTCAGGTTCAATGAGTATTTGTCATTCAGATGTTGTTTGTAATATAGCAGAAGGCAGCACAGTATCTTTCGTTATTAGATGAGATCATATTCTTGTTGCCTTTTTGTAGGTCTGTAAATGTTGGAGGGTAACGAGGCAGAAAACATACCCCAGCTATCTTTGGACACAGTTGGAGAATGGAAGCAGCTCGGCCTCCACCCTGTTATTAACACAAAATAGGAAATGTTCTGCACTTTAACTACGTTCTACACAGCAGTTGTGTTGGTTATAAATGGTCCTCTCTCAAACCCTCCTATTCCCACCGTCCCTTTTTTAGCCCCATGTCTCATCTCCACAACCTAACCTTTCTGTCGTGCTCCCCCCCTAACACCCGTCATGCCTCCTCTGGCCTCTCCCCCAGTTCTGTCAAACTCCATTCCGTGGTGCACAGAGGAAGAGATGGGAGAAGCGCACGGCTCCAGTTAACTGTTTATTTATAAAGACGTCCTTGTAATGTGATCGTGGATATGGGTTCAACAGGGTGCAGGCAGGCATCACGTCTGGATACTTATTTTTGTCCCTGAGCAGCAGCTCAGCTGGGACGGCTTCAGTCCACAGAGCACAGGTGCTGGGAATCGAAGCACTGACCCTTCTGTTCCCGGCTACATGTTGAAGTGTCCTTGGGCGACACACTGAACCCCAAGCGACCGTTCACCAGTAAACTGTGTACAGGAAAATGCATGTTTGTGGTTCAGTACACTGAATGTATTACTGTATGCAATAGCAATTGTATTTCATGGTGCATCTCAAAGTCAAGTACACTGTAGGATCATAAGACTGATCTGTTCTACTGTTCCTTTTAATTCCGTACTATATGCCACAGGTTTGTGTGCGTTACATTATTATTCAAAAGATTATTTCGTCCTTCTTTCATACTTTAATTTGAATTATTTGAAGGTAGAAATACATTTCTAAGAAAATAGAATTTAGTTGCAGAGTAGATACCAACCCTTTAGTTTTTTGCTGTGATATTTTGGTAATTGTCTCCTGTGGACCAGCAGATGTAGGCTCCTAAAGCGAAGACAGAAAGTAACGTAGCTGTAGTATGTATTAAGAACTTAACCTGAATAACAGACTGTCTTTACATATTTTTGGCTCCATCTTCACCTCTTTTTACACTTTCATTACTTGTGGTTGTTTTGCACAGTGTTGCCTCATTTCTTTTAGCAGTGAAGCTGCTAAAAAAAAAAAAAAAAAACCTGTGGGAATTTGTTTTTGAACACAACCACCATCTTAAAAATATATTGTAACATAAAGCATTAGCCCAGCGCTGACTTTTGAATTTAGAAAAGCATGTTGGGAAAGTATTAGAGAGGGATTTTCAAACTGCACACAAGCTCTGTTAGTCTGATGAGTCTCCTCTTAAATGATCCTGGTTTGTGAAGCAAATACAATGTCAAGCCAATTACATAAAAGTTAGTTTTTTCACACACTGCTCAGTGGTTTTTGTTTTTATAAGTTGCTCATGGTTCACTGTGAGTCAGCGAAAATGCACCATCAGTGGTCTGGGGTCATTTCAGGTTTCAAGTTACACTTTCTAAATAAGTGTGTTTTTGCACAGTAGTTTGGTTTATTACAGCGCTGCGAAATATCAAAGCATCTTCCTGCCCACACAACCCGAACATGATCAACATGTGGCAAAGTTTTTTGGACAGTCATCCCCTCCAACCCCATAAATGTCAGTACTTATTGGTTAAGTAATTGCAGGGCAGTGAGAGGCTCTAAAATACTCTGACCAATAGGAAGAGTCGCACAGACATTATTAGGTGCCTCCTCAGAACAAAGGTGTCACCATGGTGCCTGGTGAACTAGTTTCAGCCAACGCACAAACACACAACCCAAGTCTTCCCCTAACAGGCCCCAGCTTTCTCAGGCTAAATACAAATCTCTCAGCTGTGGGCAGAGTTGGTGGACTGCTGCTGAGCTGGAAACCCAGACAAACAAAGGTCTTTGCTGTAACTTTCATGTCGACCCTGTAAAAGTACATCTTGGTGCATCTTTGATTCGACCAGTCAGGAGGCTGCGAGGCAAGTGGAGCTCCGGGACGTTCTCATGCTGTTTTCTTGTTCATCAAAGATGTCTGATGTGTAGAAACAGAAAAGTTCTCCTTTTTTTTTTTCTCACCTTTTCTAAATGCCCTTCTCCTTCCTGACACTTTGTGTCAGTGATCAATGCTGGGAAGTGGCTGGGGAGTGTTTGGGGGGCGGCGCTGTAAGTGTCGAGGTAATGACACCTTTCTGTCCTGCTCAGCGTTGAATATTTCTGGTCTCCTTACCTCCATCTGTGTGTCCCTCATTCTCTGCGTTGACAGTGCTTCTTTATCTTTGCAGCAGCGACAGCTCAGCGGGCCTTTCATAGCGACACTCCCTCACAGTCTTCAGCTCTATTGTCACACAAAGAATAGAAAAGCTGAGTGAGTGTGAGGACGAATAGAGGAAAGAAGTAGCCTTGACGGTTTTGCAGATATGGGGAGAAGGTGTAGTGTACCTTAAGCCCCTGGAGAAAGGGGAGGACAGAAAAAGGCAGGAAATGCTTGGAAAAATGAAAGCTGTGCACGGAGAGAAGACAAAAAAAGGAAACCTAACAGACACCCTGAGACCAGGAAAGAGAGAGAGAGAAGCAGTGAAGGAATGAGCAGCAATATTGAAAAGACAGAAAAACCTATGACAGACTGAACAAAGGTGAAGGAGCAATAAGGGGAAATAGCAGAGATGTTGCCCGTGGCGATGCAGCTGAAGGTAGCCGACATGAAAGGAATCTTCCCTGGCAGCCATCTTGGTCTACTTCTGAGAGTGATTGGTAAAACGTTAATGTTCCCAATAGAGAAAAGGTATTATCGATAAAGGATGTAGTTTAAAGAGTAAAGTTTACCGAAGCTAGAAAGACGAAAAGTGGAGACTTGCAGAGGGGGAGGGGGGGGGGGGTAACGAAGAATCTGAGGTGAAGTGATTTCACTCTGCTTCCTCAAGTTGCCTCTTTTTGGATAAAAGCTTTAGCAGCAGGGAAACTGCACACTGGTGTTTGTGATTAAAAACAAAGTTTTGTCCAAAGGTGATGCACGGCAAGGGCAAGGTAGCAGCAACAAAGAGCCTTTTTAGTCGGTTGAAAGCTACCTGTGAGGTCTTGTGCTGTTGTTGCCGGGGAATTCCTGCAGTGATTTCACTTTCTCCAGCAGGCATCTGCTACAGGGCAAAATGGAGTCACAGTGGAGGTCTCTCTTTCTTTGCCTCTCTTCCTTTCTCGTTTCTTTTCTCTAACCAAAGTCCTCAAGGGAAATCATTTGTGTTGTGACACACAGGCTTGCACAGGGGGGGATCCTCAGCTCCATAAAAGGGCTGGTTGAATAACAAACCCCTGCGTTCAGTCCTCCACACCGACAATAGACACAAACACACACACACCTACACACACACACACACACACACTCAGTGTGACCCCTCTCACAATAGAAAGGCTTGCATTCATTAGCAGTTCCAAGAAAGCTTTGACTCATTCGGCATTGTTGGTTAATCCGAGGTCCCACTATATATCATCATCACTGTTCCCCTTCATCTATCCATCCTAGTCCCTCCATCACTTGTCTTTCACTCCGTCCATCCCGCTCTCTCTTTCTTTGGTTTAAAGTCACTGAAGCCACCAATGAGCTTGTGGCTGTTTGAGGAGAAAGGGTGTAAGTGAGAGCAAGAGAGAACCAGAATTGTTGTAAGAACTAATCAGATTACTGCACAGCATTGATAATATTATCCCCCTCCTGCCCCTCCACCCCTGATGGATTTCTATCCACAATGAGATTTGTGTGGCGCGTATCAGTTTAAGGGGCTGAACCTATCAAGGGGATTGACTTTTTATTCAGTGCAAGGTGGTTTTAGGTTGAGGTTGATGAGACGGAGTATCGAGTGGCTAGAAGCTGGATGGTTCTCCGGTTCTGAAAGCACTAACTATGCCTTCTATCTTTCTCCATCTTGTCTGTCTCCCTATAGATCTCCAAGGTGTTTGACACAATGGGACTCCAAATCCTCTAAGGGGTGAGCAGAAAAGGCCGAAGGGGAAGTGGAAGAATAAAGCCAAGGGAGGGGCAAAACAGGACAAAAGAGGAGGAGGAGGAGGAAAGATTCTTACCCGACAACAGGCAGAGGACAGGGCGGGAGATTTGAAAGGAGGGATTTGCTCTGTCTGTCGGGGTGCATGGTCCACCCTAAGGGCCCAGCCCCCACTTGGACATCCTCCTTTTATTTTATTTTCTACACCAGTGACAGGCCGACAAAGGTGAGAAATGCACGATAAACTAAGCCTGGGATGCCTGGTGGCAAGCAGGGGCCTCAATGTGAGACTACCCAGGACTAGAGTCTTGCTACTA
Source organism: Channa argus (assembly GCF_033026475.1). NCBI lineage: Eukaryota > Metazoa > Chordata > Actinopteri > Anabantiformes > Channidae > Channa > Channa argus. Next base: position 27,453,917 of record NC_090201.1, on the reverse strand, counting down.
GCCTTGCTGCTCACCGTACTGGGTTGGCTCCCTCCACCTGCACGTGCAGATGTGGAGATTGATGTGCTTGGCGAGATGGTTTTAATGGAAACGGGAGAAATTGAGAGCGTGGGCAGAAGAAGCAGCGAGCTGGAGGCCTCCATGCACTCCTCGCTCCTTCAGGAGTTCCAGGAAGCGACGGAAGGTATCCGGGCGATGGAGGCTGCTGCAGTACAGGCCAGAGAGGCAGCAGTGACGCAGCAGAACACGGCAGCACCGACTGCCTTCCCAGACTCCTCGGCGGTGGTGGGTCGGATCTTCCAGATGAAGGTGCCCAACAAGATGGAGGATGTTTACCTGGGGGATATTGTCAAGGTGAGTCCAACCATCACAAGTCTTAAGTCTTTTTTTTTTTAACTTGACTGTCTCGTTCTCCCCATAAAATTCATGTGTTTTTGTGACGCATCACTGTCTTATCCATCAATCTTCTACCTCTCATCTGGAGACTGGTTCCACTGCCGCCTCAATTTCACATCCAGAAAGCTTAGCTACTTATTTTGGGATGAGGCAGATGCCACATTATCTAGCTAGCTATCCATTTAGCAGTGACGTAGACTTGGTGTTGGTCTTATAATCCTGTTCCCAGCCCTTGATGTAGCCAGTTCTTGATTCCTAGACCAGCAAAGACTTAGTACAGCTCCTTACCCAATTTTCTTGCACGGCCCCACAGACTATTCTTCGCCCATCGAAACATCAACAGCTGATTTGGATAGTGCAGCATGATAACTCCTGTCAATAGCAATCACAGAAATCATGAGATCGTTTTGTACGTAACAAGGTTTCACTGCAGCATAACTGTGTATCAGTAACATGGAGCATTAAACTGAGGACATGACAAATATGTTGGAGTCCAAACACAAAAGCAGGATTGAAGGCCACCCTCACATATGACGCATTTAGAAACCGTCACACACAGAACAGCCTTCACACACAGACCAGGCTGCTTAGGGGCGGATGGGGTGTTGGAGTCAGGGTACAGTTTCCTCAGCCTGAATCAGTGGGTTGACTCTAGATGAACTCGGAGAACAAGCAGAAAAGAGCCATTTCCCCTAAAAAAAAGAAATGTCAGTAAATCGTGCCATTGCTCAAAATCTGCCCCGAGGCAACGCGTGTCTGCAGCCATTCAGAGCAATATGCCCTTTTTTAATTGCACTGCATTTTCCACGATGGCCAATTCTCTGTAATATATGAAGCCTCATACTCCAATTGGAGCCCCCACCCCCCCCACCCCCCTTTTTCTCCTTCCCTTCTCGTCTCTTTTTGCTTCTTCCTGGCCCTGGCTCAGCCTTAACCCACCTACCCACCTGCTTTTCTCTTCCCTGATTCCGAGCATCTTCCTCGCTCACTTCCAGTATCTGATTTTACATTTTGATTTTACATGAATTTAACTTTTCCATCCCTTCTGCTCCCCCCTTGTTCTCTTTGTCAATATAGAATTAATGTACTTTGCTTTTTCTACAAACTTTATTGGGTTGACCCTGTAATATTTTACACTTCCTTCATCTTCTTCACACCATCCCTGTCCCTCCACCGAGCCCCTCTCTGCTGTTCATCCACCCCCTCCCTATTTTTTGATCATGGGTTCACTTTTAAACCTTGTATCCTCTCTGCTTCCTTCTCTTCTTCTCTTTCCCTTTATCTCTGTACATCACATTCCAGCCGTTCATATCCTGTTTGCTGCCTCTCTTCCTCCCCTGCCTTCATCCTCTTTTTTCTTTCCTTTTTAAGTCCTATCTCTCTCTCCCTGCCCCCCCTCTCCCTTCCTGTCAAACCACATCAGATTGTATCAATCAAGCTTCTCTGCAATGAGTAGCCTGAAAATACACTCATACTTTACACAGCTCCAATAAAACCCAGCTCATTTACACACTTTCTAACAGAAAGACTCTTTCTGCATGAGGCAGGTCTGTCACAGAAATGTCAAATATGCATTTCACAGAAACGATGCAAAGTTCGTTTTGTCCTCCTTGCAGCAGTTCTTATTTGTTTTTTCTCAAAATGGCAGAAGTAATATTTGTCAGTGGGAGCTGTATTAAAAAATGTTCGCTGCTCTTAATGTTTTCATACAGTTGACAGATGACTGAACGCGGCCGTTTGAACTCTGGCTTATTGGCCTGCTGGTGCATGATGGGCGTTGGTTGGGAATGTAAAGGGATTTGATAATAAATGTGTGAAAAGTGAAAAGTGCCCAAAAAAAAATGAGTCCAAACACAATCGACTCTATTTTATTCTATTCTAAACACTGTGATCGCTCACAGATGAAGCAAATAACAATTATCTTGTAACATTGCTGCATTTTGAGGTCTTAAAAATACTAGATACTTGGTGAACTGTTTAGTCATCTGGTTTCTGTGAGCCTGTGGAGACTAAAGGTGGATGTGGAGCTTAGTTTTTAGAATGTAACCGTAGTGAATCTCCTCTGTGTTCTCTCTGCTTCTTTTACTCCTTTAGCCACTTTCTACACCTCCACCTTTTTCACACCTCCTCTCCTCTATTTTCTCCCCTTGTCGTGACCTCTCCTCTCTTCTTGGTCGCTTGTCTCATTTTCTTTTCAACCCTATACTTTCCTTCTAGTGTCTTCACCATCTTCTCCTCATCCTTATTTTTATTCGTGCTAGTCACCACTCTCTCCATAACAATTCCCACCTCTTCTGCAGTCTTTCCTCCCAGTTGTCCTGCAGGTGTTAGCTGCTATTTGAAACCTGATTATGTGTCACGCTTTATGTTGCGGGACCCTTTGGTTAGAGTGAATAGGATTGGACAGCATGAGCAAAGAAACCAAAAAGATGAGCAAAGGAGCAAAAGGAGAGACAGAGGACAGGGTAGAGGTTGTTCAGAGAAAAATGAAGAAGATGAGGCAGCGAGATGTAGGTTGGCATGAACAGAGAACAGGATCGTGACCTTAAAAGCTGCAGGAGCAGCTTTTGTGAAAATCGCCTTCTCTCTAAATAAAAGGTCATAGATTACATCTGGACATACAGAGTCCTGTTGAAGTCCACTGTCCTTGTGAAACACTCCACCTCCTTCCTCCTTTGCTCTTGGACTGTCAGCCCAATACACATGACTTCAAGAGAGTGTTTACTTCCCCTCCATTTCTAATTTCAACGCTGCTTCTCCTCCTGCTCTGTCCTCTATTACAAATTTCAACACTTTCCTCTTCGTACAGCTTTACTTCCCGTTCTCTTTAGATGTTAGTTCCCCCTCAGGTATTTCGAAGGTCGGTGCTCAAGGTTGTGGAGCGAAAGGCCAAATCAATTTTTGTGCTCGGCATTGCACTCATACTAATGGCCTTTTCTTCTTTTTTTTTTTTTTCCTTAAATGAAAATCTGCCAGAGTTTGAGAGGCCTCCCGCTCCATGACAGCCCGCTCGCCCATTCACCGTTTTCTGAGCAGTTAGGGCCCCATCAGTGAATTTATCCATTCATATGGCATAGAGCTGAGGATCGTCAACTGGGTGGGCAGGACATCAATCTCAGAAGAGGAGGAGCTTTCAAAGAGGCTGCAGTGTAATTTACCAACCCTGAGAACAGACAGGAACTTGTCCTGTTTACACTGATTGTTTGTCCTGTCACATTGTACGAGCTTTTAGCAGCCTCACTCCATTGCTGTTGACCCCATTATAAAAAGTGCGATGATCCATTGAGGTTGTTTCTTCTGTATCATTATGACATTGTGAATATGGAGTTTATAGACATGGCAGGATCTGCAGTGCAAAGGTGGGACCTTTGATGCTGCAGCTGGGACTGAAATACTCTGCAGTGGTTGTATCATCCACTGTTATTAATGGAAGTGGCTGCTAGAGCAGAGTTTCTGGCCAACAGATGAGTACTCTCCATAGCCTCATTACCACAATTACCAGTGTAATTAGCTGATTGGCTGATGGGGTGCCTAGCAGGCCAGCTCATCCCCTTCCCTTTCTTTCTTTTCCTCTCACATTTCATGAAATAACTGATGCTAACTGCTTTTGTACGTCAGCTCTCAGAACAAGACAATTCCGAGAGCAGGAATGTGCTTTAGTCTGTGTTTCCAAGTTTCGTTGGGAGCATGTGGGAATATTGTGATTGTGTGTTTGGATTTAGATTGGAGCGTCGAGAACCTGGATAATAAACTATTTGGTGAAACGTTGCTCTCACTTTGCTGTGGTGAGGAGGTGTCGTGTGTGTGTGTGTGTGTGTGTGTGTGTGTGTCAGTCAAAATACTGTGTGTAAATGCACAAAAGATTAAACCTAAGCACACAGATACACATTCTCACAAGTGTGTGTGTGTGTGTGTGTCAGATCACATTGACTGGCTGTTTGGATCAACACTCTTGATGAAAGGAGACAGTAGCTTGCTGTTGTAAAGGGCCATTTCCCTCGGGGGCGTTTTGGTGGGAAAACCAACTTTCTCCTCTCATCCCCATTGTGTCCTCTCTGCTCCTCTCAATTCATTATCCTCTCCTCCTCCTTTTCCTCCCTGTGTTTCTGTCGTTCACTCCTCCTCCTCCTCCCCCTCTGTCTTTCTGGCGTCTTGTTAAATTTCCAGTGTTGGCTGCCTGTGATTGAAGGAAGCCCCTCTTTCTTTTTCTCACTGTTATTCTTTCTCTTCCACATCAACAACTTTTATGTCGCTGTTCAGCTGCTGTGGATTAGTTTGCAACACAAGCTTTTTTCTTTTTTTCTTTCTTTCTTTCAAAGCAAGCAACTGTAATTTTTCTTCTCTATACTTTTCCAGACTTCTTCCACATTTTCTTATTTGAAGAGATTTTAAGCCACAGCTATCATTGTCATTTCTCTTTCCATTTACATCTGTTTCACTTGCCAAACCATTTTAAAGCCATCGACTTTTGAGACTGATTTGTCAGCAGGAAGGCAAATGACGGTGATCGCCATACATTTTTTTAAACTACGGTCATCTTCCTCTCTGCTGTCCTGCATTAAGTGTCTTTTTAGAGAGCGGCTCACCCTGTAAACCCCTGTAGCTCCCTAGCTGTTAGCTGGCAGGGCAGCAGTGGAAAACTGGTATTAAGGGAACAGGAGGGAGGAGGCAGCCCAAAGATAAAAACACACCAGAACTTATGAGTCACCCGAGCTGAGAGCTAGCATGCCGCAACCAGTTTACTGGCACCAGATTGGTGGTGGCCATGTTGCTATGTAATTAAACATACAGTAGACGAGGCTTTTGGATTCACATGTTCTAAATTATATGCTCCCACAAATTCATTCATAATTTGCTGTTTCTTAGTTTGAGCTGAGGGGTTGTGTGTCAGACTGGAACTGGACCACATTCCCTTCTGTCCGTGGTGCAACATAAGTTTGCTATTAATCACACTGGTGTCCTTTTGACCTTCAGTAGCAATAACTGCATCCAAACAGCCACAGTTTGACTCCCTAACATCCAAAGGAGAAGGAATAGGCTTCCAAAACCATGTTTTCTGTGTCTGTTCCAGACCGTAGAGAATGTCTCCTAATGTTATTATAGTGTGTCCTTCTGTAGCCTAGCAACAATAGGTTTAGGACTGGCTTGTGTCCTCCAGCATGCTTGGTTGTCACCCAAAGGGAAAGTGGAGTTGCAGCTCAGCAGGCTGCTTTCATTGGTTTTCCAGCCTTAGTGAGCCGAGCCATATTTGGTGCATGAGGGTTACAGTAGCAGATTATATTTAGGTGCTGGACACTGTGATTAAATATAGGCCTATTAAGGCAGTTCTGCACACAGCAATTGTTTGATCATCACTGGATGATCCCCCCCCCAAAAAAGGGGGGGCAGGTATGTTTTTATAGGAAGAAACTCGAAACAATGACCCCAAAGGAATGAAGGATAAAAAGACACAGATATTTAGAAGGAAACTCGGACTCAAAACAACCACACAGATCAGAGATGACCCCAAAAATGACGGCCAAAAAAAAAAAAGAGTTTGAAACAACTAGAAAGAATTTTGAATTGATTTTGAGAATCAACACTTGTGCATTGTGCATCTCCCAACGTCAAATAGTAACATTTCTAGGGAAAAGACTATATTGATATTTAGGACTTTTTAAAACCTGAATCAGTGTAAATTGACATTATCGTGTCAAAGATTCTTCCAAGAGTCGTCTGCTTCAGAATCAAAGTCCAGATGTTGTTCCTCTCATTGCAAACTACACTGTTTTTTTGTTTTTTTTTCTCGAGTGACCAGCGTCCGTGTCCTCCTCAGGCATCCTTAGCATTTCTATAGATCTCCGCTGTCTCCTATTATCCTTGAGCAATGTGTTTAAGGTTTAATGGTTTGTGTCAGCACCATAGCTCGTTAGCCAGATAAAGAAAGCTAATGTTTTATTCACACAGCATCCAAGAAAGATGGCGGATAATTGCTGACCTAGGGACAAGCAAGGGCCTGGTTGAGTTGTTAATCAGGAGGAGAAACGTTTCTTTGACGATGCTCTCAGCCTGTCAAGTCACCCTGATGAAGACCGTTGGAGGGAAAGTGGGTTTGTCAAACTTCTTACTGTAAAGAAGAGCATATCAAATTGTAGCGGAGTTCCGTTTTATTCGCAGGTCAGAAGAAATAATGGAAGCTTAACTTTGGATGACATGTGCTTAATTGTGAAATATTTCCTTTATGTGGCTGTGTCACAATGGATTTAACAGTTTTGTGATTTTTTTTCCCTGCAGCTTCTTTTTCAGTGTACTCTTCACTACACTGCATTTAATACTGTGGTTTCAGGTTTGCAACTTTTGCAAAGTGATTGTTGTTAGACGTTTGTCACAGAGCTGTAACAATCTGTTGATTACAAATGGGCAAGATGTGGGAAGACTGAGAGGGGTGTGAAAAGAGTAAGCAAACTGCTTTGTCAGCTATTTCTACATCCACAATCCTAGTTTTCTGCATCTCATGCATCTCGTATTTCACAGCTCGTTGTCGGCTGTAGTCTTCACGTGGTGTTCAAATGCCACTTGTAGGGCCGATGAAAGGCCAACATGAGGAGCCCAACAGGTCGTCTCCATTGTTGCTAGTTCTTTTGGTGTCAGCTTGGAGTGTCGTGGCCCTAAAGCTAATATCAAGGATGTCGTCTTGAAAAGTCGTTGGTTGTGATTTTACATCCCGGAGAGAAATGCAAAAGAGTTTTGACCAGTAAGGACCTTCACTGGTTTAACACACAAACCTGCTGTAACGATGTAAAGCCAATAAAAAGGCCAGTGGTTTCTTCTCAGTGGTCGAGTATCTAAATAGTTGTGAGAAAAGTAACAGACAGGATGGTCAATGCCCTGGTCGTCATCTTGGAGACGCAGTGGTCCAGCTCTGAATGCAGAAGCTTAAATGGAACTGGGTGAGACACCAAACAGGTGTTGCAACGACGTACGGCTTTAAGACCCTCAAAACCTTGTTGGTGCCCCAAACGAAGAAATCTGAGGGACTGAACAAGCCAGACACTAATCAGTTAATCAAGTCTGTGTATTTGTTGATAATGAAAATTGTTACTCTGCCTCACTCGGATCCAAACACAGTGAGAAATCTGCTTTTACAAACGATAGATGATTCACAAGGGAAACTGACAATCACAGATAACATTTCTCATTTTATTTATTTATTTTTTTGTTGGAAATTTTGCTTGTCTGCTTTCTAAATAAGTAGGACTAGACCCTGGTCTAGAGAATCCACTCATTTATTTGTCCACCTTTATCCAGTAAAAGATGCAGAGCTTGTAGAATCTTTATTTTAGGAGATGAAGCCGTATTTATGTGGGTAGTTCAACAACCACAGTGTGTGTGTAGGTGTGTGTGTCTGTGGATACTTGCAGTTCCAGCCTCTTTGTAAGCCTGAGATTCTCCTCAAGATTAAATATATAGTACAGCATTTTCTGCTGGTGAGGATGTTTAGTGTGTGTGTGTGTGTGTGTGTGTGTGTGTGTGTGATGGTAGTAATTCTGGTGAGGCTGCAGCGTTAGTCAGAGCTGAAGCTGAAAGTCTGTGGAAAACGAGCCACATGCTGAGACAGAGATAACACACACATGCACACACACATGCTCAGAGTGATTGTTCCAAGCAGGGGTTGTACAAATGTACGTGCGCGCGCACACACACACGCGCATATAGTGTATAAGGTTTGTTTCTGGCTGCTTGCACAGTCTTTAATAGCATTTTTGATCTCTATCTCATCTCATGTCTATCACTCTCTCTCCCTCCATTTCCTTCTCTGCCTCTTAAACACACACACACACACACGCGCACACACACACCCTGTCTCCCCAGGACTTACTTTACACTATGCTTTATTTTTCTTAGTCCTGGTGTCCACACAGCCCAGTAGGTAATGAGGTACTGTTGTGTTTCCTAAGCTTAGACTGCTCCTTGGACAACTGCTGCATAAGCAGCACAGGCTGTGAGTTTGTCTCCTCACTCGTCTTCTAGTCGTCCTTGTAACAACAAAACACACACCCTCCCACACGCACACACTCTTCTACAATCCTCGTCATCTTCTCGCATATGCACGGCCTCCTTTTTTTTCATCACGCGTTCACACTCTGTTCTTGCTCTTGCGTGGTCAGTGTGAGCAGCCCATTCGTTGTATCTGCCCACACACACACACACACACAGACACACACACACACACATCATCTTTCTGTCTCTCACCCACACAGCTGGAATCAAACTGCTCCTGTTGGCTCCTTGGTTTCAGTTCATTGTTGTAAACTGCAAAGCAAAAGAGTAAGAAAAATAAAGAGACAGAAAGAAAAAGTGGGAAGAGTTTTATGGGTTTGCTGCAGGGCTTGGTTACCAGGGAGTGTGTGTGTGTGTGTGTGTGTGTGTGTGTAACTTGTATTGCTTTTGTTGTAGGAACATAAATCTGTTTACACAGTCACATTGTTGGGACTCGACACCTTTTGGGAACAGACCCAGTCCCTTTAGAGTAAATCAAAAGTTTCTGAGTGAAGACTTGATTTAGGTTTGAGGTAAAAGTTGGACTTTGGTAAAGCTTGGTTATAGTTCGTCTCCAGGAAATGGAATCACTGCATAACTGACATATCACTATGAGTGTGTACATGTCTTTATTACATTGTTATTTGATAGCAGGGTAGTTACAGGCCTAGTCTTTGCATAATGTTGAGCGTCCTGTAGGAAGACAAACTGTTTGTGTGTGTGTGTGTGTTTGCACACGTTTTATGGCTAAGAGCTGCTTTATTGTTTAATGGCTGTATAATAGAGCTGTATTTGTGTGTGAATTAATGCACATCTGCACATTGGTGCATACATCTGTAAAGTTGTCTTTTGTGTTCCTGCAGCTCATAATTTCTTCCTTATGAACAGATTCCTGTGGATCTCTGACTCTGCACCGTTTTACAATAGGGCCTATTATTAGAAAGAGTATATTTTTCCTGGAACATATTTCATCTCTGGAAATCTGACTTTCCATTCAACTTTATTGCTATCAAATGAATGTCTAGTAGCCCATGTTCCACAGGGGGGCTTTTATTTTGGACTTGAACTAAAGCATGTGTAGAGTTTTGGATATGCACAATCAGTTTAATGTTTTGGGCCATTGAAATCATTATTATGTTCTGCTTTACAGTTTGGCTAATGTATAATAAACGTGTAGCAGATTTTCTTAATCAACGTCAATATCATCTGTACAGTTTTGATAGTACTCAACTTTAATTTCCTGTCATTGTCTTTAAAGGGTCAGTTCACCCAAAATTGCAAAACCACATTTTATTTCTTCTCTGTTTTTATTGTAAGGCCTTGACATCTCTCTCTTTTCTAACACATCACAATACTGTAAATGGAATGTTCTATGCGGCACACAGGACTGTAACTTAAATTCTGAAAATGCAGCAACAATGTGTCCTTCAGAAATAATCATCCTGGATGATCCACACACTTTGTGGTGAAGACTTTTTATTGGTTTTCAAATGCTTTCAACCAAACACATAAAAATACGATACAAAGATCTTCACAAACACCTCACTACAACAGATGTTTTGAGGCGAGTGATGTCATGTAAAGAGTTTATACACTGAGTGGAAAGACGCCATTTTGTTTGTAGAACTGAACCTTTTATTTGGAGCTTTGTCCCCTGTGGTGATTTCAAATCAAAGTTTTCATTTAGTTGTTTTCCGTTTCAAAGACAGATTCACAACAGCTGATGCTGTGAGTTAAAGTCAATCTGCATGAATCAAATCAAACCTTCAAGCGTCAATTTTTAAATCTGCAAAGTTTTTCCATTTAATAACAAGGTTGTTCTTTGGGAACGACTTGACATTTGAGAGGTGCAGGGCTCACAGCCCTTGCTGCTCAAACATTCCTAGATTGCTCCGTTAAGGAGTGTGAATGTTGCTGCTGTGCACCTGGGCCACAAATACATTTTTTAAAGGTAGAAAATGGGCTGTAGGTTGAATTTCCCCTCGTAAACATCCGCCCGACTGTTGGCCATTCAAACCCCCCATTGCACCCTCTAGCTGTACAGTTCTCTCATTCATCCATCCTTCTCTTCGATCCCACATTTTCCACTGGAAACAGTTGACTGTGCCAGTAATTCCCTCTGCACCGTCTCTTTCTGTACGTTTGGCTTTCCCCCTCCCACTCCCCCTCCCCCTCCCCTCTCAATGCAGCCTCCTTCTCTCCTGCTCCACTCATTCTCTTTTCATCTCACCTCCTGCCTTCCTTCTTTCTGTTTCTGTGCATCCTCCCTTATTCTGTCTCACTCCCGATTCCCATCATGCCCCCTCAGTTTTTTTTTTCTCCCCCTCCCCACCATGCCCAGTTTCATTTCACCCCAAGTCATCATATTACAACAGCGCGCCCAGAGTGCACCTCTTTTTCCTCCCCCTCCCACGCTGCCTACAAAATATGAGGCTTATCTGTCGAGCTGTCAACCGGGCCCCCGCTAACAATGGCCTCCTTTCTCCATGTTCTCCTCTTACCACAACAATGGGCTGCTTTCTTTCACTGTAGAGACTTGATGCCTCCTCGTAATATCTCTATGTTTATGAGATCTCTCTCTCTCATATTCTGTCTCTTTTTGCTTGACCTCTCTTTCTTTCTTTTCTTTGTCCTGTCTCTCCTGTCATTATCCCAGTCTATCTGATTGTCTTTCATCCTCCGTCTCTTTCTCCCATTTTCTAAGGTTTCTCCCCTGAAAGCTTTGCACGTCTCTTGGGATAATAAAGGTGTGTGTTTGAGAGGTAGGAGGTGTGGTTGGGGGGGGCGGGGTACTTTGATATGTGCTATATTACCAGGTCATAGGTGCATGAGGCATAAACTGAGCTGGCAGAAAGTTGGGAAAGGAAGGAAAGATTACGGGAGTAAAGGCTGCAGCTGCAGAATAAAGTTATGTCCAAACCTAAAAGTAACAATAGTTTGTAGCTTGGCTCAGATCCTAAACTATATATAGTAGCAAAGTAAGCAGCAAAGTAATTCATCATCTTCATAGACAATGGTTGGGCAATGACAGTTGGATCCCTTCCTGCTTCAGGAAATATCTGGATTTTTAAGAATTAAGTAGTCCGGGACTTTAGGGCTGAAGGGAACAATACGGAGCCCTGTCAAAGGTCGGGCAGACCCTCCCTCTGTTGATTCTGTTAATTCGCTGGCTTCCGTAGCTGCAACATGCTGTGTTCGCCTGCCAGTTTGCTGTGTTTCTGGCAGCCTGCAATGTTGCCATGGTGGTAGTGGCTCTGGTAAATGTAATATCGCTATTAAAATTATAAAATTGGGTTTTTGTTGCTGATTACTGTTTAAACACTATTTTAAGAGTTCAACCATTTGTTGTATTTTGAATAACTTTAGTCACTTTCTGACTTGACTGAATTTATAACAATTCCCACACAGACACTAAAACACATCAGTTTCAGACACACTGCTCCACTGGGTGACATTGTTTTCCAAAATGTTTGGTTGAGAAATTGTTTAATGACTGTTTAAAGTAATGCTTTAAAAAAAAAAATTGTGCAACTGCAGACACCTGTCAGAGTCGATTCAGTTGAAATGCAGTTCACCTGTAGTTTAAATGTCTGTACGTGGATTGTTGGAAACATCATTAGTTAGAAAACGAGCAGATTTATTTGTTGTATGTAGTAAAGAGTAAAACACATTTCTCTGAAACAAAGTAAGAGTAAAATAAATCCAAACTAATTAAAACCACGCTGAGAACTTTGACTTAATTACATTCTAACTTTCAGAAGATCACATGTGCTGTACACATCCGTGTATATACAACAAAGATTATTAAAGATATACATTTTTCAAATTTAATTTCAGTGGTTAAAATGTTCTCCCATCTCAGCTGCACGGAATCTGCTTTGACATCAGACTCATCATCTGTAACGTTAACCGTCAGCACCGAGGCTGCTTTGCAATCTGTCTTTGACTTTTGATGCAGCCTGTAATGCTGCCTCACTTCACACTGATGCTCCTCTCAGCAACTGTAACTCTAAAGAAAACAGCTGAGGAGGCAGACGGACTGAGCCCAGTGATGCAGAGAGAAATAAGGATGATGCCAGTGATATGTGATAATGTCTCCAAGTGTTTCATGCGTGTCACTCATGCAGACTTCAAATACGTTTTCACTCGATTTTACTGCACCACAGTACCATCCATGTAGCTTACAGTGTTGATAGTCACGGTGGGTTTATGCCTGGCGTGTGTGCGTGTCGTTGGGGAAAAAGCTCATTAAAAAAAGTTTGAACTTTGTTAATTAAATCGCAATAAATGATAATCTCATCAGCCTCGACTTAGTGGGTTGATGGCAGGAGGGGAAAGGGATGTGGTTTGCTGCTGCACTCACACTGGGGTTGACAGCTTAGTCCTCTTCATGGATGTCAGTGAATCCTTCAGTAAATCATCCATAAGGCTCTTATCTCCTATCTTTTGCTAGTGCTCTGTCTTTTCAATGGAGCTAAATTCACATTCATTGCACAAGGTGCCTAAAGTAATTGTGTACTTCTAAAGCCAGAATGTCCGACAATGGTCAGGTTTTTTTTTTTTTTGAGGGGTCGAGTATAACTTGGTGAAAAGACTTTGAGTAAAATATCTTTGATACTTTCTATAGGTATCGTCTTTGATTGGTAGTTGCCTTGGGAAGAACTAGTTTTCTCTCCACGGCCTCTCTGTGCTGGTCCAAACTGCATTTTCCAACATGGCGAGTTTTCGCAGGGCTCAGGCAGCAACCTTTGCCAGTGGTGTGTGTTGTGGGAGAGGGAAAGGGAGGCCGGAGGACTCTGCGAGAGCACACGGTAACCTTTAGGGCCAAACATCAAGCTCTCTCGTGCTGCAGACTTGTGTCAGGAAAAGATATGAAATGTTTTTCTTGACATTTGGGGGATTTGATGTATTTTTCATGTTCTTTTAGGGAGCCAGGAAACTGCAGGCTCTCTGCGGGGTTCATGCAGGATTTGTAAAAACGCTATTGTGTTTTTGCTTTAACTTGCTGAGGCAGGAACATTAACTTGGAGAACAGTGCTTTTGGTCCATAGCTCGGGGCAGTTTGTACAATTTGCAATGGCAGTACAGCCACAGACTTTCAGCATTCATTTCAGGATAAGAAGCTGCTGAGTAACACAACCATTTCCTGTTCTTTAGTTGCATTCAAACACTCGCTCTTGTTGTTTTATCTGTGTTATTCAGAAGGTGCCATCATATGAGCCAAATGCAACATGAAGTAGAGCTGCTTTTGTTTCCAAGTTTTATATTGTCATGTTTTCTGACCAAAGTACTTGAGTTTGAAAATGGGTTTTTGTCAGAGCCATATTTCATTTGCAGTAGATAAGGAAATGATCAACCTTGTACTTCCAGGACGCCATTTAGTAATTTATAGAGCAATTATGAACAGTTCTGATGAGATTAGTGCCTGGCAACTCACTTGTCCTTCATCGTCTCTTTGAGAATTAATTTGCAATGCCATGTCAAGAGGCACTCGGTTTGAAGTTCTGAGGCTTTGAAACACCGTGTGACAAATTGGATCAAACATTGCTCAAGGAGTTTACATTTGAAGACACATTTTGTTTCTTCATTTTCTTTACAGGTAAATTCATGCCATGAACCCTTTGAGTGATATTTTGGGTATTTCTGTTGCAGCTGGAGCTTTTTTCTCTGCTGGGGAAAAAAAAATGAGATTGACTGAACAGTCTCGCATGTTTTTCTTTAATCTATAATTGTTTAGGTGGATTGAATTATAAACAATATTTTCAAGCTGGATTTTATAATATTGGACAAGAATTGTAACTATATACAAGCCAAGAAATTAGCATTTATCTGCCACTGAAAAGCTTTTTAATAATTAGATTTTGAAATAATTATTTTTTTAATTGTGGCAGCAGAAAAGCATCAGCACGGAGGACCGGTGTCGAAAGGAGGAGACGGACGAGAGAAGGAACAGAGTGTGAGAAAATGAGGCACAGAAATAAAAAGGAAAAGAAGAAAAACAGGACGACGTTAATACTGGAAACAGCTATTTAGCTATTTACAGTTATTTCTAAGAAAGAGGAAAGAGGCTGGAAGAGTACGTGCAGGTCCACAGGGAGGGTTTTTACTAGTTGTCCATGATAAGATCGTTATTAAGAGCCCAGCTGCCTGCAAAGTGTGACTTTGTGTGTGGACAGCGACAAATCTTTGTGAAGGAAAATGCACATACAACTTTCTGTGTGTGTCTATCTATGGCCTTGTATGTCTGCATTCGTGTGTGTGTGTGTGTGTGTGTGTGTGTGTGCGTGTGCGCGCGCATTTCCCCCAGTGCTGCCTCTGTGCTGGTTAGACCATTAATGATGTGTCTAGGGAGCACTGCCTCTACATAATTTATCAACCAGGATTTATTAGCTGCAGAATTAACTTGTAGGGGGCTGAGGAGCACAGGATGCATTTATTCTTGTTTTTGGATTTATGTGTGTGGATTGTCACTCCCCCATGATTCATTTCTCTCCATAAGCCTGCTGCTATAGGGATGTCCCCAGCTGTTTAATTGGCCAAGTTATTTTAATTTCAGTCAGATTTAAATCACAATTCCGAGCAGCACTTTGCAGTGTGACTATGTATGTTTGTGTACAAGGAGCTGAGCTTTTTGGAGCCAGCTCAATGTTTGAAATGAGCAAAAACACATCACTTAATATTGGAAACAAAAACCCAAAATGAAAAATACAAACAGAAGATGAAGCCAGATGGCATCTGAACTTTGGTTAAACAGCCACAAAAACTAGAGCACGTCCAGCAAAAGCACCTAACCTGAAATCTGTTAGTTTGTTTTCTACAATGCACAAAAAAGAACAAAAGCTTTTTTTCTTAGTAGCTTTTATCAGTCATTGTTTTCTACTTAACATTTTAATGTCTGTGGCTTCTCCAGTTTTTTCAAACCATATATTTCCAGATCAGACCTGTTTCCAAAAAAAGTATATATACGTGTATATAAACACACACTATATATATTGAGAGTAGTTTGCACGTTGGTGAGTATCTGTCTTTTAAACATATGCTTATTGAAACATCTGTGGCTTTTTTGTGCATCTTTCAGATTACAGAGATGGGTAAGAACAGCCTCCCTGCCTGGCTGCACTGGGATGCCAACAGCAGAACCCTGCAGGGTCTACCTTTGGAGGAGGACAAAGGTGTCCATTACATCTCCGTGTCCATCTCCAACCACACGAAATCCTCCTCTTCTGAGGTGTTTTCCATTGAGGTTCACCCTGAAGATCATTTGGATGTAGATGCAGCCCAGCTGACATCCAACCAAGCTTCCGCTGAAGATGACATCCAGGCTTTCCTGTGCAGGAACGAGGACCCAGTCACAGTGCTCACGGTTATACTAGATGCCGATCTAACGAAGATGAGCTCAAGAGAGCGGGTAGAGCTTCTCGATAACATGAGAGGCTTCAGTAGAGTGGGGCTCCAGCACATGAAGATACTCCCTGTAGTCAACAATAGGCTTTTTGACATGTCTGCATTCATGGCTGGTCCAGGGAATGCCAAGAAGGTGAGAGACTGCAAATAATACCTGAGTGCTAATAAGGGTATGCATATGCAGATTTGGGGAAAATAAACATTGTTAAATCAGTTATGGATAATATAATTTAAGATTCTTTATTGTCTCTCCAGGTGGTGGAGAATGGTGCGCTATTGTCTTGGAAGCTCGGCTGCTCATTGGACCAAAGCACAGTCCCAAATATCAACAGTGTCCAGGGTCCTGCAAAGGAAGGCACAATGTCAGCCAGGTTGGGGTACCCTGTGGTGGGCTGGCACATCGCCAACAAGAAACCCAATGTCCCTAAGCGTGTGAGGCGCCAATTAAACAACACTCCAACACCTATTCTGGCAGTACCTCCGCCCACAACTGTAGTGGAGCCTCCAACTAGGATTATCCCAACACTGTCATCTCCCTCAATTGCTGCCCCAACTGAAAGCTCTGCCCCCCCAGTGAGAGGACCTGTTCCTCTACCAGGAAAGCCTACAATCAGAGTTCGTGACCCTACAGCTCACACTCCAACCATGGCACCCCCTCAACCAACTAGGGTAATGGAGACCACCAGCACCATTCCCATTCAGCCAACCATGACGAGGCCTACCTATGTGGAAGCCACTGCCACACCACCTACACCTACCAGAAAACCCACCAAAAAACCCAAGAAGCCCAAAACCACACCTGTGCCCAGAGAGCCAAAGACCTCCACAGCTAAGCCATCCAGACGAACAACACCATCACCTGGAGTCATCCCAGATCCATACAATGAGAAGCCGGTCTTGCGTAATCCCATTGACCAGGTCAATGCACTGGTGGGCACCTATTTCGAGGTTAAGATCCCATCTGACACATTTTTTGATAAAGAGGATGGAACTACAGACAAACTGCGTCTCACACTGAGACAGAACCACAATGAAGTGGTTGGAGAGGGCTCCTGGATACAGTTCAACACAACCAGCCAACTTTTATATGGCTTGCCAGATGGCGTGCATGTGGGAAAACATGAATACTTCATGCAGGCAACTGACAAAGGTGGCTTGAATGCAATTGACGCTTTTGAAGTTCGTGTAAATCGGTGGCCCATTAGTGATAAGACCCCTGTGGTCTTCACGGCCCGATTTGACGGTGAGCCGAAATCGGTAACAAATGATATTCACAAAAAGATCCTTCTGGTGAAGAAACTGGCCTATGCACTGGGAGATCGCAACAGCAGCACAGTCAGTCTACTGAACATCACCAAAGGATCCATTGTGGTGGAGTGGACAAACACCAGCCTCCCACACCACCCGTGTCCTAAGGAGCAGCTCACAGTCATGAGCAGAACAATTGCCAATGCTGATGGAAGACCCTCACCATCCTTCAAGTACTCAATGGAGCCTGAGTTCAGACCACAGAATGTTATGGTCAAAGGAAGGGCAAGCTGCAAAACATATTCCTTCATCCCACCAGGAGAGATTGAGCTACCTGAACCTCCAGCAGTCACTCAAACTCCGGGAACCAACCGGCAGAGCACGGATGACGTCTATCTCCACACAGTAATTCCTGCTGTGGTGGTAGCAGCTATCTTGCTAATTGCAGGTATTATAGCAATGATCTGCTACAGGAAGAAACGAAAGGGCAAGATGACCATCGAGGACCAGGCCACCTTCATTAAGAAAGGTGTCCCCATCATATTTGCAGATGAACTTGATGACTCTAAGCCACCTCCCTCTTCCAGTATGCCCCTGATTCTCCAGGAAGAGAAACCCCCTCTTCCACCCCCTGAATACCCAAACATGGCCACACAAGAGACAACTCCCCTTAACCAGGAGCTACTAGGGGAATACACAGCCCTGCAGGACGAGAACCCCAACGCGCCTCCCTACCAGCCACCACCTCCGTTCACCACTCCCATGGAGGGCAAGGGCTCCCGTCCTAAGAACATGACTCCCTACAGATCTCCACCTCCCTACGTGCCCCCCTAAGGTTTGTTTAACCCTCCCCTGAAAGGGTGGAGGGTGCGGATGCCTGGGGAACTGTAACAGTTTCATTCTGGTGTTTGTCTGGACAATTACAGGGAGAGAAGACAAAAGGTGCTAAAGTACAAAACAGCTACGCTACAGGGGATTCTTTTTTTTGGGAGGGCAAGTATTGAGTTGGGTGGGGTTTTACTGTAGACTGATGCGATGATTGGTTGAAACAGCTGTTTCAGTGGTAGCCCGGCTACTAAAGTGGCCTAAGACAAATTTGTCACGTTGGCTTTCGGGTCGAACAGTTGGTCAGAAGCGACAAATGGGAGAAATGTTCTCCTTTTCATTTTTCTTTGGATACTGGCTCTTGTTTTGGGTTTTCATCTTTATTCTGTTTTTTTTTTTTTTTTGCTCTGGATCATTTGCCTAACAACTCTTGTTTTGTCTTGCTTTTAAATAATGTGAGAAGACAGTGAATTTTCATCAGACCACTGCAGGCAAAAATAGAAAGTGAGATTCTGAGTTTGAAAAAAACGTCTCCAAATCTCCAATCGGATCTCAAATCACCCCTGCAGCCGACACAAGAGAATGGGAGGCCGAGGTGTGTGTGTGTGTGTGTGTGTGTGTTCAGATTCAATACGGTTTGCCTTTTAACACTAGTTGTCTGTTTCTATCCTTATTCACAATGTCTAGTAAAGATGACAATAACAAGGTAGCCTAAAAAGATTTAGAGATGAATAATAAATATTTTTTGTTTTCTTGGTTTTACAATTCACTGTATATCTGGAAGATGTTCTGATAGTGTTATATTTTTGGGTGGTGGAAGAACAGGAAGATGGGATTGCCTCACTACAATAACCTGAGAGCTTTTTGTTCCTGTTTTGGTTATAACAAAGACATCAGATAGAAATGTGACCTTCACGGTGAGATGGTCGTCCTCATACCCTCAGCAGATCTAACACTGAGGTGCAAGCAACAAGAAAACATGAACCACTCATTTCATTTTTAAAAAAAAAAGTTATTTAATAACTCGTAAATGCCGTTTAATGTGGTTTTGGATACAAAATGTTTAAGTTAATGCATTTTCACCTTTTTACTTCTGTTTTCACTACAGTGACCATAGAACGTCATTTCTGTCCTTTTCCAGCATCTACCTTAACAGGAAGAAGAGCACTACAGTTTATTATGGCTTAGGATAATTATTTTTTTATATAATGAGGCAGTTCTACTTTCCAGTCTAAGGAGAAACATTGTGCCATTAAATTGTCCCAGATGGGATTGTGTACAGATATTCGTATTTTAGGTGTCACAGTGAAAACTATTGTGGCTAAGATGGAGGCAAAGATTTACAGTAATTAGCTCACTGGAAAACTGTTAATGAAAATCTTTTTTTTTTTTTAACAAAGTTTTTGATACAGCCTCAAATTGTTTATTAAAATAAAACCTGATTAATGATTAGTCTTCTGTGATTTGTAAAAGCCTAGATTTTTAATTATGATTCAATTATGTACACTTTAGTTTTTTCTTTGTAGTATGGGTCACATATTTCAAGTGTTTATTTTATTGATTGTTTGCATCTAAAAATATACTCCCATTATACAAAGATGGAATGACCCATATTTTATGTAATCAGATTTTATGTCCTTATGTTTGCTGATGAGTTTCAACTGAAAGTGACCCTTTGCAATAATAATAATAATAATAATAATGTAGTCCACTCAGTGACTGGTTGATGCAGGCTCAAGATGCAGGCTTTTTGCTTATCAAGTGTGCATTGTCATAATAAAACCAACTGGTACGATTAAAAACAAACAAAAAAAATTAATCAACCCTTTTTCATTCATGCATCTGACTTACCTTGTCCTTTATTGTACTGTTTGGAGTTTTCTGACTGTGGGAAATGTCCTAACCTGTCGTGCTCCTCGATCAAAGCCTGACTAATGTTCACGGATGAGGTTTTTGGTCACTGTCACTTTTCTACTGCTCCTACTTAGCCCTGAATTGATCAATCAGTCTGTCTGGAGACCACAGGAGGGTGTCCTCCCTAGATGGCCTGCTGCTTGGCAACCATCTATGGTCTTTGGACTCTTTCAAACAGTTGTACTGCTGCTGTCCTTTTTGTATTAAGTAATTCTGCTATTGAATGACTAGATGGACAATTCGGTTTGATAGCTCTGCCCATTAAAAAGGCTACGCTGTGAAAACAGTCTCTCAGATCTGTCTGTCCACACGTTGCATACAGATAATTTGCATTGACTACTTGGAATATTGATTAGATGTAAACAATTTGCTAGCTCTCTTGCACCTCTGTGATACTTCATGACAGTGTTTAATTTGAAAGTAGGACAGGCAATGATGAATATATTCCCAAGACACTGCGAGGTGCTAAAAAGGATAAACTGATCACAGCGATGACAAAGATAAATGGAGAACTGGTATGTGATGGGTGTCCTCACTGATGACTTAGTGTTGAAGCGATATGACCATTTTGGAGGTGATTAAGTTATTAAAAATAAAAACGATGCTGTAGCAGGTTTAAAGAAGATGGACCTTTGTAACTGTTACACATACGGTAATTTTGGGGCTGCACGAGCACATTTCCTAAAGTGCTGTACCTCTAATTGGGGATTCAGGTAGATTATAGATGTGCTGAGTTTGCATTTTAAAAGGGACTAATCGGTCGTCTTTAAAGCAACAGACAAGATCAATAAATCACAGGGAATTTTGCTAAAATGATCGGTGGTGTCATTTCGTGTAAAATGCTACAAATCCATGGGGTTGGTCACGGGCCGGGGCCATGATACACTAAGCCACCTCCCTGGCTAATCAGCTGACCTCGACAAGCCGCCAGTGCGGGACAGACCACAGACACCAGACTGACGGATGCTTCCCGACAGCATGATGAAGGTCGATGGTCAGCTTAGTGTGTCATAGACCTCCACTATTAGCGAAAGCTGTTGAGTTATAATAGGAAGAGTTTTGTAGGACTCTCGTGGTTAAGAGGCCAGAACTGGTGCTTCACAAAGCCTCAGAATAGCAAAGCTGCACTATAAATAAATACAGGAGCACATCTCAGAATAGAAGCCCCAGTGCAGGATCACTTATCAGACTACATCACTGTATGCTTAACGCTGACTCCACTGTCCCTCGATACCTAGTTGTTATGTTCCAATTCTCAGGTACTAGATGAATACTGGCAGGAAATGGGATTGAAAGAGACTCCCAGGAGTGGAAAGTCCTGTTTATGTCAAAACTTACATTAAAGATGGGTTATGGATTTGCAAGCACAGTAGTCACTGTTGATTCAGGAGCTCGTGTTCTTGTGATGCCCCAAAAGTCTGAGCGTCTTGATCCTGTTTTAAGGAAGAAGGAGAAAAGCAGAGATAAGTGACACAGAAGCACATTCAAGTGAAATAGTGATGCTCGCTGAGTGATTCCGTCGTCTTGGTGAAACAGGCCTTTGATTTAATTTCATTCGTGTTCTGGAGGCCGGATTTGAGATACAGCTGCAACAAAGAAAAAGTAAATAAAATAAATAAATTGATCCCTGAATAAATTGTATACTACAGGACTTCATAATGTATTTACAGTACAAGTCAGTTTCCTGGAAAAGCTCCTATGTTTTACCACATCTACAACATCACTGAAAGAAAATAAGGAAATATTAACGTTTTTTTCTTTTTTCGACAAGAGGAGAGAGTCTTTATGTAGGTTGACTGGACAAATTAACATTGCTTTTTTTACACCGGATGACCTCTGTCCCGCCACCCTCCCATTTTATCCGGGCTCGGGACCTGCACCAAGGTTGCCCTTGGTGGCCTGGCAGGGCAGAACCTGGTGGGATGGGATTCAAACCCATTTCTTTCTGCATCTCAACCCAATATGCAGTGTCAATATTAATTAGCACAATATAAGTAGGATTCAGATTTTCAGAGACCTTTCAGAGTATGATTTTTCCACATTTGCAACATTTTTATATTTGTTAACTGCGATATAAAAATGTCCAAACCGGTAAATTGGATTTGTCTAAAGACAAAAAAAACAAAGAGAAAAATGTCCTTAAGTCAGCCCTTTGATAAATGATTAGATCTTTCTGGAATTGTGACAGTCTTAACTGAACAATCGTATGAAAGGCAGAAGATTGCACCTTTTGATAGTTGTGCAGTGAGTAGAGCTCAGATCTCAAAGGCTCTTTTTGGACAGAATGTAGATTGAAAGCCTCAGGTGTCCACACGATCAACATTCAACTGCTGTCCTTTCAAAAATTGGGCCACATGGAGTCTGACTGTTGAGCAGAAACTGTGCTGCACAGTTGAAGATCAGGAAGAGAAATTGAAAATAAATTGACTATCCATCCCAGGGAAAGTCATTCAAAAAAAACAATTCAGCTAGTCTCCATACAATCCGGTTTTTCCACGCTGTCCACATGACATAGGCTGGTCTTTTATAACAATGAATATAACCACTGTGGATTATTCTACTGAAGCAGAGAAAACATGAAATCCATCTTCTGAGCTTCAGCGTCTGCTGTACACAGCTAAAGGTGGAGTATGCAGCTGCAGAACTGTTTCAAAATGAAATACAGGGTTTAACGTAGTAAATGCAGTAGTGTGTAACCTAGCACAGCTGGTTTGAAGTATATCAGCCGCGTTAAAACTGTCCCTGTTTTTGAATCATGATTAAAACCATGCACTTGTTCTGTTTTCAGAGGAATCATTGTGTAATAATGATATATAATACTGCATATACTACAAGCGACAGAACTGATGAGGATGAATGGTTTAGTATTAGGATCTGTTTCTACATGAACACACACACACACACACACACACACACACACACACACACACACACACACACACACACACACACACACACGGCGGTGGTGGAGCTGGCATACAGCAGTAGCAGAAGCTCATGAGCTAGAAGTCTGTCTGGAACTGCTCAAGAAGAGTCTATAACAACGTGGAAACTCAGGAGTGTGACATCATGCATGAATATGAAGAAAACAAAATGCTTAACCACATTTTAATGGGGCATTAATGGGCCATAGCAGCTATCAAACATCGTCTCCGTGTATCGTGTCTCTTTCACAGCGAGCATAAACACATTTGCAAAAGAATGGATTTAGGGAACTTTCCTTATTACTGCACTGTATATGTGACTGTGGCTGTTTGTCTACTGATCCAGATCAGTCTCCCTGTGATGTGAGAACCGACACACACACACACACACACACACACACACACACAAGCCCCACACTTGTCTGATTCGAAGCAATTTTAATGGAACAGATTCTGCTTTAAACTCCTCTCCAATCACTTATGCTGTCATGCTCATGCTGAGTGTTCTTGACCTTGTGTCTTCCAACTGAAGGTGTGCATAGTCTTTCCCTCTCTTACTTTTTGTCACCCTCCTCTTCTTCTTGTTCTCCCCACCCACCCAACACACCACCCAACACACCACCCACCCCTCTACTGCTTTTGTAAACCACATAATGCTTCTTTTCTCCTATTTTTGTCCTAAATAGCTGCAGCTATTGACAAGTTTCCACCTTTCTTCTCCACAAACCCTTTATTTGAAGTGTTTACATTTTGTGAATCACACAGCTGAAAGTTTGTGTGAATTACTTTCGGGACAGTGTAACAGTTTACTCTGCTCAGGCCTTATATGTGCATGCATCATGTAAAACATTCTGCCTGTGTATTTCTAACCCTCGGGATTGAACACACGGTCCTGGAGCTGTGGACCTCATTAGGTTTTAAAATTGCACAGAGAAGAGAAAGCAATTAAATCAGACATGCTTTAAAAGGCAATGACATTTCCTCCTGGCTCAACTCATAAAGATATATCTTCTATTTTTTCCACTTGGCCTTCTCTCAATCTAGGTTTGACGTTTCTGCGCCTCTTTCACTCACTTTTCCAATCATCACACTGACCAGCCGTTGTACACGCAGTACAACATGTAGATGACAGAACAACAATGCAGAGCTCTCTTCAAGCACCTTGTCTTTATATCACAGCACATGCTGTGTTTTAGGAGCTGCACTTGTTTGCAATCAAATGTCTCAAGAGGCATCATATACAACCCTTATTTTTTACATATTGATGGAAAAATAAATAGCCCACACAAAGCCATATGCACAGATATAGAAGACAGATATTCGAAGTGCATGATAGAAAAAAATAAATCACATATTGATACTGGTGTAATAGCTGCAGCATATTGCAACATCAATATCTCATCTGTTTCATGAGGCATTCAGGGATTCAAACCTGAAACTGCAGCCCCCAATAGAAGCATCTGGGATCAGTCCATTATCACTTCCACCATCAATCCATTACCTCACACACTACCTGACCTCCATAACAATTGAAATGAGTAAACATTTTTACTTCCTCCTCACACTCTCCACCTCCTGCTCCCTCAGTTTCTTTGCTTCCTTTCTGCAGAAAAATGCTCATCCATCCATAGCAGTTGAACAAACTGAGCTTTTTGCGTGTTCTGCTGGCAAAACAGTATTTAGGTCCTATGTCAGGTCCTATGTCAGTCGCAAATATTAAATGATTTGAAAATATTCTGTGTGACTGTTAATAGCTGGAGCTTAAGAACTTAACACAGCAGAACTTGGCTTTGCTTTGTTGTCAATTGTTTAAAAACGGATCTAAAACCACAGATATTTTTTTTCAGCTCCGCCTACCTGATGAGGTTAACATGGTATCTGATACACTATCTGAGAGGTTTTAGTACAAGTACAAGTACAAAGAGGCAGGATCAGGCCCTTTGCTACTGATACTTGTATCAGCATCGTCCCCAATATCAAACTTTTGTCCCCATAACGCTGTGTTACATCTGCATAAACTAGGTGCATTTACATAAATCACTGGAATAACTGGCATTTTTTTCTCTGTGTGATAAATAAATAAATAAATAAATAAATAAATGCAGGTATATTCACCATGGTCACCATCACAGTTCAGCGTGTTAAAATACTGTAGTTTGCTAATTAGCAACAAAAACAGAGTGTAACAGAGGTTTACAGGTTTCATGTTTACAGGTATTTTGGTCCTAAACCAAAGTTCTGGACAAAGTAAAATGCTGATTACAATCTAGAAAACAGCAGTTTTGACAAAAAATAAATACAATTTTCAACCTGCTGAAACAAAAAAAGTTTAAGACTCAACGTCTGCAGACCATGAATTTATGCTCAGAGTTTCACAGGAATCCATCTGAAACTTGAGACAGTAAAGAACTCAAGCTATTCAAAAGGGGAGGAAAAAATAAAACTGAATTATTATAATGAAATACGTTATTCTTCCTGGAAACGGAAATTTCTGAATGTACATTAAGAAGCTTGTAAACTTGAATAGATTGACTAGGAAATGACCAATGTGATATATATATTTAGTATGTGAGGCACCAGGGTACATGTCAATCTCACCATAACTGGGAGAACAAATTACCTTGATATAAATGTCATTTTATGAAGAAAGGGGGGCTCAGTCGTGTTACACCGCACTTGAAATAAAGTGTACTAAAAAAATAACTGCGCCGCCCAAAATGTATTAAACATCACGTTTTAGATCCTGTAAATTTCTTGGACTAAAATTGCCTCCACTGAATGAAACCTGTAACTTTCATCGGTGGGACTTGACTGGCTTTGTTCAAAAGGTGCTAAGATTAGGTTCATATTATATGCTGTCCTACAGCCACTGGAGCTTAATCTCAAGTCTCTAGACTGCAGATAAAATAAATGCTACCGAGCATCAGCGTCTCCCTGCTTGATTATTCTACTTTCATATTCAGCTGCACTGACACTGCAGGCAACAAATATTCACATCACAGCTCCACTGGTTTAATACTGCATTCACACACACTGCTCTCTCTGTAGTTGTCAGGACAATCTTTACACTCTATCCCAACCTTTACTATCATCACTAAATGCCTAGAGTCAACATTAACCTATGCCTGACTCCAACCTGAACCCGAAAACCAAGCTTTAACCATCAAACAGCCATTCAAAGCTGTGACAAATGGACCAAATGTCCTCACAACAATGGTTTTGAAGTCAAACTTGATCACACAACCATAGAAAAACATGTGCACACCCGCAGACGCACAAGCTGCTGCATGCAAAGATGCACAGGGAAGCACATAAGCAAACATGCACAGCAAGGCGCACAGACACACACGCTCTCTGTTTCACTCTCACACACACACACGGGCAGCACAATTCAATGTCACAGCCATTTTCCTATCATCTCAGCCATGGTTAGTATTCTGTCACAGTGCCCAGTGTAGTATGAAGCAGTGCTCATTTGTATGTTGATAAAATGTAATCTCCCAGGTGTCTGGCTGGATTTCTGAACACAATCCTTCTGACATTTGCAGAATGCCAAGCAACACATTGCCCTGCCAGCAAAGGTGGAAGTATGCGTGTCCGTCAGTGTTTTTGAGACCAAATGTGTGTGTTATTATGTTGCACGTTAAGACCTATTAATGTGTCTCTGGTTACGTGCGTGTGTGTGCACCTGCAATTCCTGGTGTAATTTGTGTTTGTGTGAGTGCAAGTTTGAGTCCTAGACTTTATTTCCTCCCGTGTCCCAAGAGGCGTGTGAGGGATTAAGCTAATGTTTACTCAAGACAACAAATACGATTAAAACGCTTATGTCCAATACGAATCGAGTCTAACAGCAATTGTACACGTTGCTTAGCAGGTTTAATGAGAACTCATTCAAACTCAGTTTTATCTCGTCTGTACTCTGTGTGTTGTGTGTTCTTTTAATATATCAATCAGATCAAGCAGATAATGTCTAACAGATTATATGATTTGAAGTGTTGCTGGTGGATCACTGTGTGGCTTTAGGTGTGTTTCTTCACTAAGGAAGGAGACAGTGATGGAGGACTAAGCTAATGTTTGGGAGGAATTACTGTTCCCAACTTTCTGAACAGAAGATCAAGAAATACTGTATTTCAATCAACTCAAGCAGGTCGTGTTTACACAATGACTCTTTATATGTAACTGACACACAAAACATTGCAAACCCTGTTTAACATATAAACCTTAATTATCTTTGACCTGCTTTGAACTAAACTGTGCTAGCTCTGGTATTTTGTGTGCATTTTTTCTCCACAGTTATATATCTGAGGTGATGCTCCGAGCAGCAGTGTTGCTCCAGCACTGCCGTGAGGTCAACTGTGTGATCTGGTAACTCTGACCTTCAAAACTTGCCCTGTTTGTAATTTACCTGAATGATATAACTGTCAATACACAGTACAGTGATGTGAGGTTTCAGAAATCCCTAAACGCTGAAGGGGTTTTTTTGTATTTGCTAAATGACTAAATGTAAATGTTGTAATTAGGAAACTTTATATTCCAGCCAACACAGCTATTGAAAGTAGCTTTTTACAGGATTCTTCTCAGTTCAAAGTATAATTTAAAAAACAAAAATTAACAAACCCTTTAGCTAATTAAGCTACTTGTATCCTAACTAGGTAGAACAAATGTTGGTCACCGTTGAGAAATTAGCCTGACTGTCCAGCTCATTCAGGAATCAAGGCGACGTTGTTTTGAAAGGGCTGTTGATGGGAAACTTATCAAAATCAGAATTGTAAACTGCACATGGGTAAATGTTAGTTCCCAGATACCAGGTTAAATATCATAAAAGATGTCTGGTTAGTGGTGAAGGTTAGGTTCAGCTTTTGGCTTTACTTTCCCCAAAATCTACTGCAAAGCATTGGGATCTAATGTCAACTGTTCATTTAAATGACTATGTGTTTATTATCGTACTCGTGCTGTGCAAGACCTGAGAGCTGTGACTGTCTGATTCCTGCTGCTGCCAAAATAAGCACATGCTCAATTAGATAGAGTGTTTTGGAAATGTCGGCTAAATATTAAATAAAAATAAATATAGACAAATTTTATTTAAAATTTAAGTGTAATCGGCAACACTACCAAAAACTGTTCCTCCCATTTTATTACAAAGCTTTTTTTTGTTGTTTTTCCAAATAGTAATACTTTCACAATTCTGTTCAATGGCACTGAACACATATTGTCACTTGAAGAACTGTGACCTCTGTGTCATTTCATGTTGAGACTTTTCCCACCTTGGGCACTGAGATAGAGACCAGGACAGTAGTGTTTAAAGCATCACTGGAATCTTAGTTTCCTGCTTCTACTTCATTTCTCCCTCTCTGGGTTCACTCATTCCCCCAAGGTGTCATGTCAAATAGAGAGGAGCTGATATCAAAGGTTGTGTTATTCCCCCAAGGGTACAGGATCAGAGGGGTCAAGGCAGGATGAGGCAAAATGAGACGAGATGGGAAGCAGTGGAGAAAGAGGAGAAGAGAATTTATTTTGGGGGTAAGGCAGAGAGGGCAGACGAAAGGAGAGAAGGAAGGGGAAGGGGCAGTGCTAATGAAGAATGGGGAGAGACGTAAGCAGAGAGGGGAGGACGGGACTGGAGAAGACAAATGTACTGTAAAGCAGTGTTAGAGAAGTAACAAGCACAGTGGAGGCCAACCGAGGAACAAAAGAAGTAAAGCTGTCATCTAGTCCTGCCAAGGCCTTTGATTTGTCCTTCTCCCTCATGGGTCAACAGACGGCAGAAGAGCAGAGCAGAAAGAGAAGGGTAAAAAAAAAAAAGACAAAACCAAAAGGTCCAACTCTTTGCTTTAAGATCGAAGCAACACCGTGTCAGTGCACCTAACTGTAAAGCTCTTATGTGGAAAGTTGTATGCAGGTTGAAAACTAAACGTTGAGTTAAAGAATGACAATTGGACCTTTGAGTCCTACAATCACGTCTGAGTAATACAAAGACACAACGCTGGAATTTCTGACACAATATTAATATTTGACCGTAAAATGGAACAGAAGAGAATGTGCAACCAGTACAGATGTTATCGATGCTGCTAAAAGTAAATATTGAAACATTTTTAATATTCTGAATGAATATGTATCAAGAACATTTGATTTTTTTTATTTATTTTTTTAATGGAACAATAGTTTTGTGCCAACTGTCACAGCAAGAATAAAACAAGTGTTTCATCCTTTGTAAAGAATTGGGGGGGAAAAAGAACCAGAGAGAAAAGTTTAAACTTACTTTCTCACCAACTCATCTAAGTTTGGAAAGTAGAAGTTTAATAGAAAAGCTAAAATAAAAAGGTGCCTGTTAGTGATACACAACATGACAACGGTTAGTAAATGTCAGAAAGGGAACCTGACTGCTCCCTATTGAGTGAACAGGAAAACAGTGTGTAGGGGCTGATTTCGGACACAACCTGTGTCTTAAGTTTCGCATTAGTAAAATCATTCAGGTGCAGCTGAGACTTGTTTAGTAAAAAAAAAACGAAATTACAAAAAAATACAGCATTGATGAAAAGAAATGAAACGAAAACATATTTATCATCCAACACTGTCATAACCTCGCTTCGCAATATAGTTTCACAAAATGTATTCAAATATTAACAGCTCTAAAAGCCAAAATATAGTTGGCAAGCTGACGGCTTTGGGTTGGCAGTATTTTCTTCAGCCCAGCTGGAGTGTTAAAGGTCAAGAGAGATGGGGAGATGTTTATAGCGCAAATTACATACAAGCACAGAGGCCTGGGGAGAGCTTACAGGCTCCAGTGGGCCTGACTTTACTCATTAGTTAGAACTGCTGCAGCTCCATCAGGGTGCAAGGCCAGGTGATCTGACAACAGCACTTCACATATAAAAGCTGTGGGGCTTTTGATTTTGTTTTCTTGAAGAGCACTATATGTGTCAATGAAAACGTGCTCAAGTATCTGCTTGGCTAAAGCAACCTGCAGGTGGAAATCAAAGCTCGATCCAGCTAAACTTTTAACAGCTGCAACGTCCAACTTTTCACCTTGAGGCAGAGAAAATAAATAAAAGTTACTTCCCCAACTATTCCCAACACCAGGACACTGTGGAATCGAACAACGGGGGAAAAAATAAGCAAATGTATTCACGGACAGAGAGAAGCACTTTTTTAAGCCATATTAATCAATTTCAGGTTCATATTTTTATTCTGTACCTCCAATGAAATAGTTTGAAACAATTAACAATTATCTCGCCTCTCTTTGACTCATCAAGGATCCCTGCTCTGTTTTCCAAAGAGAATATATTCCTGTTTTTGACTGAATGAACACAACTGAAGCAGGTAATCAGCTGTTAATAGGGCAGGTATATAAAAACAGGGTCATCTACATAATGTCTGCAGTTTGAACTCCTCAGAATCATTTATTGGTATTTTATAAAGGCTTCCAGGTGCTACCTTGCCCCTTGTTCCTAAGGTCTTATTACCCATAGAAGATGTGTCTTGACAAGCTGCTTTACATTGAAGCCCGAGATCATGACAATAGAGTTACATTTAAAAATACCAAACAGCATATTAGGGTCCCTTTAAGTAAAATCTTTAATTAGTGCTATTACACCAAAGCTTTCAGTTTGATTGAGTAATCAGCAGTGGCTTAGTTGGCAGAGTGGCCATCAACGCTAGACATGAATGGTCAAACTACCCAACCTCAGTCATCGTATATGTGAGCCAGGGCATAAACTTGGGGCAGATGCATCAGAAGGGGGATCCGCTGTAAAAACCTGTGCCAAATCCACATGCAGACCACATGACCTGCTGCAACTTATGGAAAAAGCTGAGAGAAAGAGAAAGACTGAGAGAAAACATGTTCCCTGGTGTGTGTTTCTTACATGATGGAGGCATCTAAATTATGACACACTGAATATAATTATAATGCAAAGGAAAGAGAGAACCTGATAGTTCTATCATTTTTCTTGCTGCAGTATTGTAGTATTCATTTCCTCTGTATACAAGGTTTTATTTTTTTAATGTTAAGCCTGATCAGGTTGATTAGCTTGGAAACGCATTCAGTGTTTCTATATAGTTTTAAGTGTTTTCCACACCGAGGACATAAAAACTGAAACAACACAAATAGAACAATATCTCCAGTTGCTTCGTAAGGTCTGGAGAAGTTTTTAATTGAATGGTGGGGCTTGTCAAAAGTTAGTGGGCAGAATTTCTTGCCTTCTTGCAGAGAAACAGTAGTGTAGCAGATGGAGATAGTGTCTAAATCACTGCTGTAACTGTAATGTCTGAATCGCCAACACTGCATGTAGTAAAGCAGTAAATTAAATTGATTAGTTGAAGACACAGTGCTCTTTAGTCTAAGCTAAATATTTTGATTATCTCTGTATGTGATCTATGAAAGAGAAAATGAAACTAACAGCTTTTGGAGTAGACACAGGAAAGATAAAGAACAGAATCTGCCACTGAGTCTATTAGCAATTAAGAATCCCAATCTCCCTCTGTTCTCCTTGAACTGTATTGGACAGGAGAGACTGTATCTCAGCGTTCAATTGGTCACTGTCAGGACACTGTGAGCCTGAGTGTCCAACTGAAATCAGGATGGTGCTCAATATAATGGATTCCCATTGGTTTCTGCCGGCCAGACAAACGACATGGAGAGGCGAGAAAATGGCTTATTGATGAGTGTCTGAAATTGTGGTGGAAACTGTGGGTAGGCCTCTCCACCTCTATTGCTCACAAACTTGTGAGGACATTTCATTGACTGACATTAATTCCTTAGAGACTTAATAGCATCCACTCACTCTTTAACACCTAAAATAAACCGTTAACCTTGTGGACACAAGCTTGCTTTCTCCAGATAGGCGGCAAGTGCCCGTGGTGTTTTATACATTCCTGTGCCCAATAGAAGAATGTTCTGTTCTTCTTTGTAATAACATGCCACTTTATTATCCAAAAGCTCCTCGTGCATCGGTTCTGTCTACGATGTGCATGTAAATCTGTTGTGACAAAGTTGTGGCAAAATATGAACCACACGTGCATATTTTATCAAAACAAAAGAACCAATTACAGGTATAGAGAATCCATTCAAGGTGAGATAAGATGTTGACAGTTCAACAAGCATATGTGGAATCACAGGAAATGTAATCAAATTTCAAGGTGGAACACAAATTTGGAACGACTGTCGGCCAGCTCTCAAACACTCGAGGAGGACACTCCACAGGGTGCACAGAGCAGCACATAAGTCATCTCAATAGCATAATTAAATTCTACACTGTGTGTGATTAAAAGCAGTGTTGGTGGCATTTTATTATACGTGTCATTGTTATATCTCTGTAGTTTCTATTCTATGCCACACATCTGCCCAAGTATGTGACGATCCAAGGATATACAGTGCCCTGCATTACTGAAATGACTGTCACTCGCTGTATTTCTATAAATCATATGCTGTTGGTTACATCCTCAGTTGTATATATTTGGACAGTTTGTACCTCATGGGTCTGAAGAAGCCATGAATCACAACATATGATGAATATTAAATAGAAAATAGACTGAGATGCCCTAATGCTATCACTTTCTACGGCTTATTTCTCCCTTGCTCTTTAATATCTTCTAAAACTAAAACGAAATACGATTTGGTGTGAACTTTTGAGATGATATGAAATACCTCTTCTGAAGCTCATATACTGTTTGTCTTGTCTTACATGCAGGGCTGCAGTCTCAGCTCACAAGAAGACACTTATTTACTCTCTCACGAAATAAATGATACAAAGATCAAATAGTATGACTCCATGTATAAAATTCTCTATAAAGAAGATGAAAGTGAAATTCCCCTTTTGAAATGATGGTCATGTATTATTATACCTTACATCTTTCTGTTGACTTGCCAAATTTAATCTCTTGTCTTTTGTGCTTCTGGACATAATAGACAATGCAGCCACTGGATTAAAACAGTATGAAGGACAATTTGAGGGCTACGGAATATAAGCAGAATGTAAGACTCCAGTGAAATGTTTTCATCGTCAACCAATCCACAGATAATTTTCTTGATTATTCACTGTGGCTAACTAATGTGTGCATGAAGTAAAGGGCTCTAAAGCCTATGAATATAGACTAGTGCAACAAAAATAATCTAATGTCAGCCTGTGCAATTATATAACCACAATATGCTGTGATTTGATTAAATAACTTGTGTGGCTGCCTATTCACAATTTTCCTATAACATAAGTCTTAAGCAAAATGAACGTTAGAAATATGACATATCATAATTAATGTAACAGTGTTTGGATTTGTATTCACTGCCAAAAACAATAAAATCCTGTTTTATTTATCCGGTAAGATTTCTCATAATGTGACTAATGTTATTAAAACATAAGTCATTTGGCTGTTATTACCATTGTTAGCATGATGTCATCTACGAAGCGAAAACCAGGGGACACTCAGCCAAAAGTATGAACGTTTATCTCTAAACCTCCAGCGACAAATGAAGTTGAAGAGAGGAGCGGTAGAAGAAGGATGAGGTATGAAAGGGGAAGAAGAGGAGGGGGGCTCCAGTGCCAGCAGAAGCACTTAAACAGGCTATGGGTCAACCACAGGCTGCAGGTGAACCAGCAGACAGAGGCAAACTTGGACATCTGGCTGTGACCCAGAGTAGTTAAAGAACTTCAAAAACAGCCCATGGTTCTATTAGACTACCCACTGTACACTGAGGTTCAATTTGTTGACCTTTTACTAAACAAAGACCTTAGGAACAAGATGCAAGAAGACCCCCTGAAGGCCTGTATGAAATATCAATAAATGATTCTGAGGAGTTCAAACTGCAGACATTATGTTGATTTTTATCTTATTATATATTGTTATTTATTTGTCTTAGATTGTTTTAACTTCTTTTATTGTGAAGTAATTAGTTTTACATGACCTTTACTTTACTGTGAACACGATCCAGAAAAACCACCTTGTCTTCATCCATACGTCGTCTCTTTCAGCTAAGGTCTTGCATATTTCAGCAAGACAACACCAAACCACTTATTGCTTCCATCACAACAACATGGCTTCACAGGAGAAGAGTCCAGGTACTGAACTGGCCTGACTGCAGTCCAGACTTTTTGCCAATTGAAAACATTCAGTGCATAATAAAACAAAAAATCCAGGAACAAAGCCCCAAGAGAGGGACAACATTCCTCTGCTATCCAGCAACTGGTCTCTTCAGTTCCCAGACATTTACTGACAATTGGAGGCTACAAAATGGTCAACATCACTCTCTTCCAACTTTTTTGAGACAAGTTGCTGCCATTTGTTCAAAATGAACTAATATTTTCCATGAAATATTAAAATGTCTCATCTTTAACATCTGATATGTTGTTTGTGTTCTATTGTGAATAAAATATGGGTTGATGACATTGATGAATATGTTTTTTTTTTGCACTTTACACATTGTCCCAACTTCTTATAACTGGGGTTGTAAAATACATATTATATTAACCAACTGTCAGAACAGAAAGTACTTTTGGCAGATAACAATATTGCCTTTGCAATTTAAGAAATAATAAAACCAATACGCTAATTTTATGAGACCCTAGTTTTTCCTTTTGTATAATAATTATTGCTCTTTAATGAAGCAAAACAATCTTTTCCGATTACTTGATTATTCAATGAAATAACGACCTTGCAGCCCTGCTGAAATGTGCTCAACTGGCAATTTAATTCACCCATTCGCACTCACAATCACACACACAGGGATGGGGGAGCTGCTATGCAGCTGGCAAACACTCACCAGGAGTGTTCAACGGCAATTCGACATGTGACCGGAAGAGCCGGGAATTGAACCAACAACTGTGGGACTGGTGAATGACCACTCAACCTCCTGCACCACAGTCGTCCATCATTGTCTGGGTTGCAAAGTGTCCTCATGGTCGAGTTCTGCCTTTGTCACTCTGGCAACATTCTTATCAAATTCACTTCAGCTGCCTCAGTTTTACTGGCACGTGACTTTGCCCACTAAAGCTCAGTAGACCTCTTATTTGCCACAGTATATCATTCAGTCTAAGCCCTGCTCTCCTCATTACATCCACTCATAAAGTCAGTCAGGCCCGGCAGAATAATACAGAGACAAAGACAGATGGAGAGAGACAGGCAGTGACTCAAACAGACAGACAGAGCTGTGTCAAAACCGAAAGCTGCGGCTTTGCCATTCCGGCATGGAGAGCTATAAATGGATGTCTTAATTAAGGTCCCCCAGCCCCACACATGTCACCAGGGGCTGTTGCTGCTACTCACATCCAACTAATATGGTTTTTATAAGGGCCTAGAGGAGGAAAGTGGGGGGTTGGAGAGTGAGCGAACAGTGAAGAAGACGATGGACAGGCAGAGAGATGACGGAATGCTACAGTGCAGCATTTGAAATTTTACTAAATTCCGTTTGCAACACGTCAGTGCTGACAATGGTTAAAAGTGTCTAAATATATACAAATTAAAATTCTGTTCAGAAATCCATCAGATGTTATGGAAAGTAGCTCCTCATATATAAAAGAATAAATACGACTTGACATAAATAAATACGCTCAGTGTTTAAAATCTAGTTTAAAAAAAAAAAAAAAAAAAAACTCACTCACTCCTAACAATTACAGTAATTACAGCTTACGTTTAGGTAATAATTTTACTATTCATCTTCAACTTTCTTTTGCCACCACCAACATCTGACAGTTATTAGAAGTTAAATGCTATACTTTATATAACAACAGATCCTAGGATTACATACGTGTGAAAAAAGCTGCTTGTAGTGATGCAACCGCAAAGTATTGTCACCCACTTTGGTGTGGAAGTGAACAAATATGTAAGAAAATATAAACCGTCTCAGCTCGGTGCTTTTTCTGGTTCATTCTCACCAGCTCTCTTAGTTTAGTTTTTGTCTTTTAACCACGATAAACCCACTGTACACTACATGCCCAGCACCACATGGCAGAAAGTCCAATTGAATAATTCTGTAGCTCCATATCTAGCAATGGGAACCAACCGGTTCAAGTTGTCCAGTTGTTAATTTCTTTTATTAGTGCTGGAGTGTTTCCAAAAAACATGCATCGCAACAAGAACAGTTCATGGTGAACACAAAGATTGTTCAGACCGTCACAATAAACCAGCAGAGTTCACACTCCAAACCTGTGTAGGGCTACTTATTTTCTAAACAGAAAATCAGGGATCAATAAGAAAATCAATTAAAAAAAAATAAAAAATCTGCTAGATTAGCAAGTGTTTGCCGAAGCCAAAACGAGTGATGGGAGTTTTGTCTTTACAATTTATTTCTTCTGCCTCCAATTTGCCAAAATCCAATTGTAATTGCTTTATCGGCCATTTATTGTGAACAAAACGTTAGAAATTACAGCCGACTGTCTTCAGCTCTACTATTACCTACTAAATCACACTCACACTTCCCACTTCTAGTGGGAAATTCCAGTTTAAACTAGTCCAAAATGTAGGCCAAGCAACATGTAGGCCAACCATGGAACACAGCGCGCTAAGAAGCTGTGGGGAGGTGAAATGCAAACATAAATGTAGACATCTCAGCACAAATGATCCCAAAGTCAAAGGTGTTGACAGATGAGCTGTACACATCACTATGCTGATGAGGGAAATATTTACCGTGAACAGATAACAGATGTGATGGTGAATGTTTTTATTTCGATAATGTCTTCCATGTCTGTAATGTCATTGCTATTGGCAGCAAGCGATGTACAGAGGGGGGGAGAGTGAGACATGTGCTGTCAGCTATAGATGTGCTATTGTCACTCCTCATAAGCTGTGGCAGCCTGCTGACTAATTAGACATAACTTTGTTCACTGGGGATTTGAAGAATATTTAAAAATCTTACTTCAGTCACAGACTTGCCTTGGGGAATGTCACTGCATCAAGAAATTCTGGTGTGCGTGTCAATGAAAAAGTCTAGCCCAGCCCCTAAACCTGGAAGAACTCAACAACACTTCATCGTCGTGTGACTTTGAAGGAAATTAGGAGTTTGCTGGTGCAAATACTCTGATGTCGTCAGAACTGACGTGCCATTGCTTTAGAAAGCAGACGCCCTCTTTTATTGTGCACTTGATTTGAATGCCTCCAATTTCCATTTTGCTCAATCTACACTGAGTGTTTCATTATCGCAGACATTTTTACAACCTTAGCAAAAATTTGCAAAGGCCAAAAACGTAACCGTGCTGTTGACAAAGATGTTGATCGCTTTTTGCTATGATTCTTCAAATTGCATCGTGTTTTAAGCTTCCTTGATGTGTCTAGAACTTGGTTGGGGTAATGTATATCCACTAGTTACACAGCATGTCAGAAGAAAAACCAAATCACTTCTAAAGCGTTTATTGTTTTTAGCCTAGGCCTTAGTAACTGTGAAATAGAGAAACTCAGGAATTATCAGCACTCTTATTTAAATTAGCCATGCAGCCAAACTGTCTAGAAGGATGAAGGACCTCAGTGTCACTCCATCAAGCAGGCTTTTATAGTGTAGTGGTGAGATGGAAGTCCCATTGATTACAAGCCATTTGACAGTCCATTTAGAGTTTGCTCAACAGAATTTAAAGAGCACAACGAAGAGATTACCAGAAATTCAAGCACTATGGTGTATGGTGAACACTATACTTTGCTCATCACCTGCTAATACCACCCCTATAGTGAAGCAGGCTGGAGGCAGCATTAGGATATGGGAATGTGGAATAGTTGAGGGGGTAAAATGTAGAGATGTTCTGGAAGAAAATGTCCACTAGAAAGTGGCTTTTGTAATGCAAGGGTTATCAATTCGCACTTTGTCTTTGTATAAAGACATGTTTTTTGAACAATTAGTTTAATCGCGGCACGAAAACAAAGTGCATGTGAATTAGAAGTCCAAACAGAAAAATAAAGCAATTTTGTAGATTGTTTCCACATTTAGACTCGTGGCATTTGCTCATAAATATGCCTGTTTTGCAACCAACATGTCTATGACAGCAATTGTGAAATACAGTTTAAAATGGGACTGTAAATAAGGATATGGAATCTGCCGCAGCATAAACAAAATATGCCAGGAAAACAGAATAGTTACTTGGTACAGCAAGACAATATTTCTGGGGTTGGTTATATATCACCCAAAAGCATCAGGACTTAGACATTTCACAATGGTTTTACATTTAAAAGTCACTTGGGTCCTCAGTAAATTACAGTGAGTCAACAGTAGAGGAGAGCATCATTTTCTAGCTTTCAATCTATTTGGCCCATTTTGCAAGTACAGCTGTCTTATTCTGCATTTGTATTTCAGCTGCATCATGTTTCCTTCTCTATGAGGAAGATACTAATGAACCAAAAACCCATGTACTCTAAGAACAATAAATTCTAACCCCTACTTCACCTATTTTATCCAAACCTGATGCAACTCTGCATCGCTCCTGTAAGGATGAACTACCGATTCCATACATTTTTATGCCAGAATGTAGTGATCTTGACTCCATTTGTTAATATTTCCCTCGTGTTCTGTATTTTAGTTAAACACTGCCTGGAGCGAGACATCATGTAATTAGACTCACAGGTGAGGAGACATTGTGCAAGCCTTGCAAGACTTTGCCTAATTAAAATCTAGAGTTTCCCCCAATTAAGAGGAACAGTGCGCCAGTCTTGCAACTGTGGGTCCCCCAGTGTCACCAAAATTGATACTCGGATATATGGCTTAATTGAGGTTATTGGATTTTAAAGAAAATGGGTTTTTCCCTTTAATACTCAATAAACGCTGATGCAGGTAAATTCTGTGAAAAAAAAAGAAAAAAAAGATTAAACTCTTGTCAATGCATCTTAATCTATGTAATTCCCAAAAAGTCACCAACAAAATACTTGCTGGGAACTGGATGACCTGGATGCTTTATTATTCAACTTAACCTTCATTAACCCTATTTTGAGCTGTAGGTGTCCCTAATAAACTGAAAACTGAGTGAATATTCATTTGTTTTTGCAAAAGTAAAGTCCTAATATCACCATCACTGATCCTTAGTCCTCCCCTCTCCGTCACGTGTCTCTCTGCTGAGCGGGGGTCTACCCCTGGCAGTGGCACAGGTGGGTTTGTAATGTATGATGCTGTCAGTTGTAAAGTCTCCCAGAACCTGCTCACTTTGCCACAATGAAGCATCAAGCCATCTACACTGTGGGCCAAGATGCAAAAAACAGTGAAGTTTAGAAAACTGGAACAAAGTCTTGTTTACTGATGAGTCAAAGTTTCAGGTGTTTGGAGCCAACATTTATCAGAAGCAGAGCTCATGAAAAAAATATGACACCGCCAGAAAAGCACAGAGGTGGATACATGATGATCTTGGGATGCTTTCAATAGTGGGTGATCTGCATCCTCGATCAGCATGTCTACTACTCTACACTGAAGAGCTGTGCCGTTCCCTCTGGACATTTATTGATGGGATATCACGTATGAGGGATATCTTCATTTTTCAGCGAGACATTGACCCCAGGCCTTTGTCCCGCTTGTGTAAGAATTATCTGGAGAAGAAAGTAGCTGCTGGAATATTGTCAGTGATGGCTTCGCAAATCAACCACCAGATCTTAACCCCATGGAGCTGGTGTAAGAAAAGCTGGATCAAGAGTTCAGGAACACTGCCCACCCAGCACAGCTGCAGAAGGCCTGGAAGGAATTCGCACCTGAATATCTGCAAAAACAGATTTGTCCGCCAGTTATTGCTGTAAAAGGGAGGAGTTGGGGGTTTTTTTTGGATGAAGGTAAAACTTAACATGCAAACTTGTTTTAACCTTTATTAAAAATTGTTAAGAATTGTTCAATTATTGAACAACACATATTACTATGTGTGCTATCCATCAATTAGTTTTTCCTGATATCGTTTAATATCATACAATCTCAAAACTCTACAGAAGGGTTCAATAAGGCCAACACTAGCGCAGGAGCCAGTGTTTTGCATAAATGAATTCCATAGTCCATATAGAAATATCAATCACATCACAGTTAAACTGACTGTCACCTTTGATATACATTAAAAAACAGTGCACACACATTTCCCAGATTTCCCGTGAGCTTGTTTGACGACAGACAGAGGGAGGCTGTCTGTGAATGATGGTGGAAGGTTTGTTGCTGTGAATTTAATATTTATTTTTCTCACCCTAGTTTCCGCACAACCCACAGAGATCATAACAGTTATTTACATAGTGTTTGCTCTCATCTTAAAATTCTTTTCTTGCCTAATCAGGGAGCAAGTCATCAGAAAAACAGAACTTATTGAGCATCAGATGAACTATAATATACTACTAGTTTATTTAGGTCCCAGCACCTCACTGAAGTACATTTGGAGAAAACTTTGACAATTTACACAACCAACAAGCAGTTAAGATTATTAAGTCACAGACTAAGATGGAAAACATTGATTACAAGCTCCAAAAATGTATAGAAACTAATATTACACATTGGTTTTATTTTGGTAAAATTCTAGTAACACACGATCTGAAGGAAGCGTATTTGAAGAAGTGTTTTTTTTTTTTGTTTTTTTTTTTTTATTTACCAAAAAGAAAATCATGAACTTAATAAATTTCTATAGTAAGTAGTGCACTGGCTTTTTCCCTAAGTCTAACAAAGTTACTTTCCAAACCTAAATCAATCTTAACCATAGCCTTGTCACATTCCAAAAAAGATTAACAATTGCAAGAAAATGAAATGGCACTGTTTGCAATTTCCTGGTTTTCTGCATAAATTGGTCATTAAATGTTATCAGAACTTCACCCAAATCCCAAAGTCCCAAATATCAACAAATGCCATATTTCTAAGCTGACAAAACCCAAACAGCCATGATCCGTCAATTATATATTGAAGGAAACAGAGTTCCTCACTCATTGAATAAAGAAAAAAAGTTTTCAGGATACTGAGAAGGAGCTTGTGAATAATTATTTATCTGATGAATGAATGAATAAATAATTATGAATCAAAACGGAATAAACTTTTGACTGTCAAGATCCTTTAAATCCGGACATCAATTATTACCTGCTCCTTTCTTTCCCAATGTTTCATTCCCCCTGCATTTAATCTGAACACAGAATCATATACCAGAACATCACTGCCCACTGCTTTTGCCACACATGAAGTCTTAAGACGGTGTAGATGCTCCTTCTTCAATCCACACAACTACATGCTCACTTTTCACCTACACTTTTAAACTTTTTTGGCTCTACATCTCTCTCTCTCTCACTTTTTTAATCTTTCTGGGCCTCCCGCCCATTCCCCCTCTCTTCTGCTCTCATCCAACATGTTCAACGTCAACGTCTGCTGAGAAAAAAAAAATCTTTAATTAAGTTTACTGCTCTAGAGACTTATCCTGCCTCATCTCTCTCTCTCACTGTAGACTTCTTCCTCTCGCCTTTTAACTGGTTTTCTTGCTCATCTCATTCACATCATCACTTCCTTTTCATCGTGTTCGTTCCCTCTATTCCTTTCTGTAGCCCTCCTTTCTGCCCATCTTTTCTTCTCCTCTATGGAAAGTCTCTCCATCTCTGTATGATTCTCCATCCCACTCACACTCCCATCAGGAAACTTCAAGCATCCTTCTTCTGCTCCTCTCCCACTTTCTCCTTGTGTGCTCTAAAGCACTCATGTTCCCAGGGCTCTGATTGGCACGCACCAGATGTTAAACAGCTGCTGCAGAGCACATAGATTGCTCGTTTTTGCCATCCTCCACCTCCCTTGACTTGACTGCTCCCTGTCTGTCAAACTTCTTTCTTTATCTTGCGCTACAGAACAGAGGACAATTCTTGTCCTGTCTTTTTGACCCTCTCTTTTGTCTCTCAGCTGTTGCAGTTGTTGAATGTATGAACTGCTAAAGGTCTAGTTCTATATGACAAATTTTTCCTCATATCAAAACATAACTGAAGCTAATTCACAAAATGAGCCAGGTCCCATGTTTTCCCACAGTTAGTAACACTGTTAATCCTCGGGTGTCTTTGCCAGGTGTGGTCACTTGAGTTTTAACCCTCTGGAGGCAGGTCCGAGTCACTAGCTCTCTTTAAGATAACGTAGCAGATGCTTGAGTTTCTGCATGTCGAAAGTGTCACCGGAGTGAAAAATAATGGTTCACGTGTGTTTAATTGTGCAAATTAGAATGCATCTGGTGATTGTCTCAGATATTCTTGCCTTTTTTTCAACTAATATGTGAAAAGAAATAAATAAATAAATCCTACTAGGATTTTCTCTTTCTTGTGTGGTTTTAGCTCCAACAATATAGTATTTCAAAATGAAAAAAATAAACTTTAAAGTCACACAGGTGAGGTTGGGCGGTAGAAATAAAAAAAGATTTTAAGGTGAAATACAAAAAGGCGAAATCTAAAGTATTCAAAAACGACCAGATGTAACCTAGACTCCAGAGGACTAATTTAGTTCAGCTTCCACTTCTTTCTCACAAATTAGATTTACCAAAGATAATATTTAATATCTGAAGGCAACTGATTTTCTTGAAGCTAGAGAGAAGAGTCTTCAATATCAACTTCAGATCCCTTGTCTGAACAAAGCTTCAGTGAGCTGTGAAGTTTATCATCTCCTACATTGAAGCACATCCAACTTTGCACATTATTTGATCCATTTACAGTAGATGCACTCAGGTATTGGACATATTGGGACGTAGACCAGACCAGAGACCTGTAATATTAAAAATGTGCCAGACATATTAAATGAGCAGAATTTGGACCTGGATCGAATTAGGGTAAGTTTGATCTTGGTTCACTTACATAACGAGTAGCTTAGAGCTCACAGTACAAGTGACAAAAGAATTAAGAAAAATAATGGCGCAAGATACACGGAGCACAGTTTTAATAATGATGCAGTTGTAATTTAATAAGTTTCTACTGTTCTCATTTTATTGTAAATTTAAGTTGACATAAACAGTTTTTTTCAAAGAAGAAACTACAAACCTTTGAGTACATACAGGGGTCAGATAAAAATAGTTCAAATATTTGAAGGTCATTTCCCGAAACCCATTGTTGCATAGATTAGCAGTCTCCCACTCAATAAGACTAATCAAGCTTAATTATACCACAGCGCAAGTCTAAGTGTTGCTGCAGTGTCAGTGTAGCTAAGTGTTCTGGTTTGTCAGAATTTACTGCTGAGCCTTCTGGAGGTGCCGTGGGTTTAATTTAACCAAACATCTGTGGTGGGAGGTGCCCATTTGATAACCCATATACCAAGCTAATTACGCACACATAGATGCTCACCCACACATAAAGAAACCAGCACTCTTGTTGGAGGAGATGAGGAAATGTGTGTAAGCTCTAGTTTAACAGTCCTGCACAAAGTATAGTTATAGAAGACTATTACTTTATTTGATGCAAAGACTAATCACAAAATATCAATCTACAATCTGAGTATGTTCACTCTCGTGCAAGAAAGGAAGCTCTTTTACTTGTGAGTGGGGAAATAATTATTTAATTGTACGTCGATAAAGCATCGAGTTTGTGCCATGCAAGGCTTCACATGGGCAAACACGGGAGGTTCTTCGTCCATTTGATCATATTTCTGACAAAGATAATAATCTTGGGTATATTTGGGATGACTGCGCATCATCTTGTGTATGTGGTTCAGGCTGCTGATAACGGATTTCTTAAGGCAGACTTCTGCAGCTGTAGCTTTTTCCCAGTCCTGGTTTTACATTTACCTGGTGTGTCTTGATGTTGAGACAGTAAAACCCAGAGCCCATATGTTACTCTGCATGACTATCTATCCACTTGATTGGTCAAGAGTAAAAAAGGCAATTTGGAAAAACAGTTTCAACCTGTTTCTCGTTACTGCACTCGAATCCAATGATCCTGTGGAAAGTAAAAACCACTGAGCATGAAATCTTACTGGACTGCTTTATTGTTTTTTCCCACCATGCATATATCCTGCAACTACAGTACCTTCCTCTGTGAATCTGGATCCCCACTATGCAGACATGCCTCCGTATAAGTGTCCTTAGATAACATGTCACACACACACACTCACACGCACTTTAATTGGCTGGTTGGTTGGATGGTTAGTACTTTCCAAAAATACTACAGTAAATCTGTAGTACATTTCGGAGGCCTATATGCCAGTATATTTTCTGGTTTGGAACTCTCACATTACTCTCTCCCGCTTGCCTGGCATTTACTAAACCAGAAATAGTACCTGGAAAAATTAGGAATTCAAGTTTTATGGTTTTGTGCTCTATACAAATCACACGAAACAATAGATTAGTGCTTAGTTTTCAGCTTTATAGATATTGACATGCTGGTATATGGGTTTTGTTTCAGTTAGAGCCATTCTGCCCTTTAAAAACAGACTAAGGTAAAGTCATATTTAATAAAAGATCTGAGAAAATTTGAAATAATTTTACAATTAAAACCTAAAATCTGAATA
The DNA here is from genome assembly GCF_033026475.1 of Channa argus. NCBI lineage: Eukaryota > Metazoa > Chordata > Actinopteri > Anabantiformes > Channidae > Channa > Channa argus. The sequence continues at coordinate 27,409,823 of NC_090201.1, read as the reverse complement.
AATTCTTAATTGTATTTGTCATTTTTTTGTTGAAGACCTTATGCCAATTATATTGAGTAGATTTTAAGAGAGAATTTTTTTTCATTCAAAATTAATTAAATCACTTTATTATTTAAAAAAATTGTGGCAACAATGATATTTCTAGAGTGTAATTGTAACCTTCTTTTTTCTATTTTTTATGCTACATTAAAATACATCTGACTGCTAGATGACCTTATATTTCACAGACAGATTTTCATGATCCCTACCCTGACACGGATAATGCAAAATGTGCAGGTGAGCTGTGCCAATGAAGACAAGAAACACAAAATTCATTTCAATATCAGGAGTAAGGTTGTTTAATGTCCATAATTGCATTACCTGCTCTTATTTTTGTCTGACAGCTGCCAAAGATACAAAATGAATATTTGAAAAGACAAAGAAACACACAATTCTGTTTTATTTGAAAAGGTAAACATTACTCGTCTGCAGAAAGTCAGAGTCTCCTTTCTAACTGGAGGGAAAAGTGCAGCAGCCAAGCTCACGAAGCAAAACCTCTTGTGGTAATGCAATCATTTTGTAAGATCACAATCGATACAGCAAAATCTGAGATATCATCTTTGTTATAACACACATTCTTCTTCCTTGTCAAAACCTGATGGTTCCATTACCAACAATGCAACTCAACCACAGCAGCTAATATGAGCCTGTAGCAGCAGACACGAGGAACAACTACGGAGATCTGTTCAGTTCACTTTTGTCTAACTCCAGATTATTTTTTTACCATTAAAACTTGCAGTTGTGTAACCAAACAAATGCTGACTCGAGTGACATAATGTAGGGACATTTCAGACACTGGAGGTTTTAAAACTCTTTCAAAGTTCCCCTTTAATGCACCAGAACGTTCCTATGATTCTCATTCTTCCATCGATTTGTTGCTTTTTTGCCTCTTTGAACACGACAACTCAAGGAAGGGAATATTTTTCGTATGATATGTAATTAAGCCTTGGGGTAAGCTCTGCTGTCACCCTGTGCTGAATAATTTCTTTGAGGCCAAACATTTATTTCAGGGATTATATGTTATCAGTGTGGTTGAAGATTATCTTAACTTTTGACTAAAAATCAAAGACTAGATTATCAGAAAACTGTTGCCCGATGTCCTGTTTAATTTCCTTCATGAAAAAAGGCTTTACATCTATTAATCCGACGCAGATTTTACAGTATGATAACACCAAATCATTTAATTCTCAGTTCTTTGGTTTTAACTCACTGCCCGGCCTATACCTCAGGGATAACTTCTACTTTGATGATGATCATAAATATGAAGCTATTCAGTGAGTTTAAGTTTATTTCTTCTCAAGCCAACTCCTTACGTCAAAGGTTGAGATAGAATAGTTTGCCTTTTTCAGAAATAACATGTTGTGATAGCTTTTGTGAATTGGTGTCAAGTTCGAAGGCTGATAGGACTGTGGAGGAACCTTACTAAAGTCAAATGATTTGTGCTGTGACCCTAAAGCAGCTTAAATTGAGGAAATCATATGTGGAGTCCTTAGAATTAGACCCTGAAAACAATTTTACAGCCTTTACACTATTATATTGCCTATACATCTTTCCTTTAATTCTCCTGGTGCAATATACTGTATACTTCTCCAGGGCTCTCATTTTTCTTTAACAATTACAGTGTTTGTTCTTAAATCCTGAAAAAAAAAAAAAAAAAAATCTCCTTCCCTTTCCTTTCAGTTTACATGTGCCTTATTTCCCGCCTTTCTCCTGCTCCTTAACACCATCTGTGTTCGTTGAAACACGGTCTCCTAGATGTGACACACATTGATTTTAAAAAGGGGGCAGTGGTTTCCTGGTTGATAGACGTTGGCACATCCAGAAGCCAAGAGGGACAGAGACGGAGAGGGTACACATGCCCCTGTGTAAACACGTTCTGTGGACTCTTATATCTGCTCTGCTGCTTCTCAGGAACGAGCTCACTTACCCTGAAGTCATCTCAGGTTGTGCATTATCATACCGCCCAACCCTCTGAGTTATTCTGCCTACTATTCAAATCACCCTGGAAACTTAGAATTTTGCATCAGGCCCCGGCTCAGAAAACAAATCTAGACATCACTCTGCTGCTCTGATGCAGCGGTGCTGAACATTAAGAGTACAACAGCTGAGAATGCATCGCTTAAAAAACACCCTGCCTTTACAAATGTTTGCAGAGGCATATTGTAGCCGACTATGTTTGTTTAATGTGTTGTAATTTCAAGACGTCTTCGGACTTGTTAGCTTTGAGATATCTCTTTACTTAAGGCGCAGCAGTTCACAGAGAGGCCACAGCCACGGAATCACTCCGTCTGACAGCTCCGACTAAAAGCGGAGAGCATTTTCTTTTTCACGTCAACATCAGGTTAAATGAAAAACACAGAACACAATCCCTAATAAGGGGGTCTTTGGCTGCCATGCACATCATTGCCAAATCTATTAAGTACATCCATTTACATGTGCTACCAACTAAATGACAACAGGCTTAAACAGAGGCCATATGTATGTTGATGTAATTTACCATTATCCTATGAAGATCAAAACTACAAAAACACATTATGCTCCAAATTGGTGTCACCTGACAGAGTCCTGTTACTGCTCTTTACTACATACACTGGTGTGCACAATGCTTTATGCTGTTCTCTAAAGTGAATCAAAACCCACAGCACTGCTGAAATAGGTGCCACTAAATGTATTATGGTAAGTAGTGAGATTCAGCTTTTGATTGTAGTGCATTTGGCAGATATATTCATGTGGTCTTACTCAGTCAGTTTCTTCTGGCAGAACTTGTTCCACTACAGAAAGGCTAATGAGCTCAGTTGGCTGTTCAACAGTGTGAGAAAATTCACAAACATCGCTCTCGCCAAATCAAGATGATCAGTCTAGGGAGAATTTCTCCACCACAGTGCTCCTCCTTTCCTGCGTGCCTCACAGCAGGAGGTGAACCCTAAAGGCCCTGAAAACATATTCTCTCAGACATCTTACATTTCTTAACAATGGGGCTGTTTTGAACAGAACATTTTCACAAAGTTAGTTTTAGTCCAACATGTGCTTTGCTGTCATTTTACACCTCCTTAAATTTATGGCATATACTGGATCTAATGGCATCAGACATGCTCAGATGGGAACTCTGCAGCACACAAATACTGTGTTATATGTTTGAGGAGATGCACATCAGCTACAGTTGAGCTACAGGTCAAGTCATATGTACAAATGAAGGTTTATCCTACCTGCAATGTCCTCATGCTACTCTTTGTACCAGTGATCTTCAGGGGATCTAAGACAAAATAGTGAAATTATTACTGTGCATTATTAAATAATCAAAAGCATTTTAACAGTTTCAGACCAGAGCTTGTGATTATTGTGTTGTGGTTCAATCATGTGAAACAAGATACATTTGACCCATCTAGTCTGACATGACTGCTTGCATTCATCCCAGCTAATAGTTTAAATAAGCTGCAAAATTTAAAGGGCAACAGCAAATGAGAAATTAAAGTAGCATATGCGTTTGTTGTAAATAGAAAACCTATGTAAAATAGGCAACATGGAGAAAAGTGTTGTGGGAGAGTGTAAAGTTATTTTCTATTTAATCTGGGGTCCCTTTGTGCACAAACAGCAATTTGTTGGACAGACTAGTTCCTAATGTTTTTATGACATTCAGGGCTATGTCTCATTTAAATACATTAAATGCAAGTATAAAATCTCCCTGCCACAGTGGATTCCTCCCTGTATGTGTGTTAAACACTGGTACCAAACACTGATGTAGAATGAAGCCCTCTGAGGGACTGATGCTGAAAATTGAAATGTACTTTTATTATTGTTAGATTACTTAAGGTGTTTGTGCTGTCAGACCTCATCGCAGTTGCATTCAGTCACCTATGATTGGCCAGTTATGCTACAGAAACATGAAATATGTTTCACTATACAACATAATGAAGCCAGGTATTATTATTATTATTGTTGTCATCATCATCATCATCATCATCATTATCATACAGCGGATGTGTTTTTAACAGCTGTTCAAACTGCAGCCCATTTAAAACTCGTTGTATAGTGTCACCGATGTCTGTTATCTGTGCATTTTTTTCTAGATTGTGAGAACAGATCTTGTGCCACAACGTTATCAGCAACACACACCGTATTCCTATAGCTACACATTCAACATATAAGCAATAATCTGCCTTTATGGTAATTTTTTAGCTATCAGACACAGAATCTAAAAGAGAGAAAGCACACCGGTGTTTTATCTAAAAGTTATTCAGGAGCAACAGCAGGCAATGCAGAAAACACACTCACCACTCAAATAAGCAACGTAAAGTTAATGATCATAGTGGATAAAAACAACTACAACTACAGTTAAAGGACACCGACAGGGTCAGATAATTACATTAAAGAAAAGGGTTTCAGAGACAAAAAGGAGAAACATACAGCACATGTGATTTGGTTCAGGTAAAACTGACCAGATTTTGAATATAAATTAAAAAAAGGATATCAAACGAGCACAAAAAATATATATGTATATGGGCAGTTTGTCTCAGCACAAACATGTAACACTGTTCATGCCCATATCTTAGTGCTGCTTATGATTCCTGACACGTGGCTGTAAACAGCTCGTACTGGCTAAGTGCACAATGACAGAAAACACATGCACGTGAATACTTCACCTGAGCAGGATTCAAATGACACTGCTGTGGCTTTTCAGTGGTCTCTTCTCTTCTCACAGAGGACGGAGTGGGGGGTGGGGGGGTGGATCAGCAGATGCATCTGATCCAAAAAAGACATAGAGACATAATCAAGCTATCAATCTAATAAGGAGTAATCATACATTTAATGAGAAATTAAGGCCCGTTTCCAGTTATATTAATAGATTTTCAATTCATTTGGCACTGAGTGGAAGACGGAGAGAGACGTGCTGAGCTCCCCCACCTACCTGGCTCACCTGCACTTCATAGCCTGTACCTAACGTCAACAGGAGTGGAAACAGCACCAGACACTGCATCGGGGATAAAACAATAAGCAGATAAAACCTTCTCCAGTTCACGCTTTAACATGGTGGAAGCCTGTAGCTCCATCCACTGGTCATCTGTCATTCATCTCCACCGGTTCAGCTAACAACGTTCGAACCTCTAGTGAGTGACGTAACTAGCAATACACTTATTTTTAGAGATTGTCTTTCTCTTTGGAGCAGTGTTTGTACCGCATGGTAACATTACTGCTAGCTAACACTAAAGTCATATTTTTTATGGTCTTTTCACCACCGTTAACGTCGCGTTTGTGAGTCACTGTAAAATTTCACCACTAGCTTAATATATAACTCGAACTAACTCTGGCGCTGCTCGTGCGTAACTGAATCTTATCGTTTAATGTTTTAAGCGGGCTATTAGCATAACAACAACCATTAGCGCGGTTACCGTTAAACGCTCCCCTATAAACAGATTATGCTAACCGCTAAATGCGTACGCTTCTCGACAATACATCTAACTGCTACCAGCTCCAGCACAAACGTAACTAGCCTCGAATGTAGCGCTAATGTCAGTTGTCTGTGTTACCTTTCGCCGTGACACACGCTTTGCTGAAGTCTTCACGTGCGCAGGATTCACTTCCGCGTGGCCGCACTGCTCGCGCTCCTGACCGTAGCCTGGACTCTTAACACCGCAGGAACCGGCGACACATTAAGGTTCAACGGCTTCTCTTCACGGTTTTCTTCTTTTTCATTTTTCTTCATCACTGTGAAAAAGTACAAATAAAAAATGAAACCCTGCAGAATTGAGAGCAGACAAATTAAACTTTTTAAAAGTCGAAAATATTTATTGACAAATTTTTTTTACATTCGAGCTGCAAACGGTGGGAAAGAAAACCTTTAAAGGTGATTTAAAAAAAAGCAAATATTTTTTTCTAATATTTAATAAAATTGCTAAAAGAAATCTCTGCTACTTAGAGATTGTGCTTAGTACAAAAACGCCAAGTGACACTGTAGAAATACGAATTCAATCAATTAATGTCCTGCTCTGGAAACTTGACTTAAGTATTAGCACCTAAATATGGGCTTCATCAAATACCACAAGTAAACGTACTCAATATGTAGAATAATTTAAGCTATATATTATTATTTGATTATACTTTTGTAAACTTGATGATCCTGTTGCAAAGGTCGAGCTAATTTTAACCACTTAGCATGATTGACTTTTGCAGACTCACTGAAGCTGTAAGATAAATGTAATAAAGTAACATAAAATGTAAATACTCATAATACAAGTATGTCCAAATTGTACTTAAGAACTATACTTGAATAAATGTACTTAGTTACACCACGAACAAAACATGCAGTACAAAATGTTTGCTGTTTTTCTATTAGGCTCTGTAAAAATAAAGCTTCATAGAGGACTTCAAATACTGTACACCGAAGGATTTCAGGTCTTAAAACTACATTTTGACTGCAGGGACTTCCCCTGTCGTATCTTCACACTTCTAACAAATGTGTGACTGATTGAATTATGTAGACCCAAATGACATGTAGTTAACTGGGGGCTTTGGGGAGCCATGGGGATTGGGTAGCTGTTCCCAGTTGATAATCCAGCCTTGCTCATGTGCATTTAATATTTCACACCATCCACAATATTCATCACCAATGCACCGTACAAATTGTAACCTTCTTTGTAATTAATTAACCCAGTATGGGCCATGTGCTGTTTAACCTCCGTTGGTTATATCCACACAGATACTATAGTGGCATGTTAACACTCAAATCAGTGGTACAAAGGGATACTTCTGTCATTTTCCAGGAAAGTAATTGTACTTCAGTATTGGGTTTAAATAAACCCAATGTTAACCAGGTTCAACATCTTAGCTCTACATACTGTAGTAAAGCACTAAACACAAGCTGAGGCTGAATTCTTATTAGTATTTGTCTAAATTACTAGGTACTAGAAATAGTAGAACTTTACCTGAGCATGGACCAGATGAAATCCTCCTGAGATGAGATGACTTTATAGAATTTAATGGCAATCCATCCAATAGTTGCTGGATATTCTGGACAGATTAACAACTGTCACATAGATGCTCACATAGATGAAGAATCTGATTATTTAATGGACTTTCCTGATGGATAAAATAAAATTGTGTAACGTGGTGACTTTGTCCCCTTTATTAAATGTTTGATTTCTCTGTGTGAAATGAGTCCATATTGTCCCTGTCCACTGTTTGACGAGTGATTTCTATAAAGAGCAGTCAGACACAGCAGCTGATGCAGTGACTGTACAGCACTAGAAACGCCACCGCGGCAACAGGCCTGGCTCGTACTATGACTGAGATAAGAAATGATTAGCTGCAAAAACAGCCTGCTCATCTCCTAATGGCAGGTTTCTACTGCCCCTCTCCTTGACCTGCTATTGTTAACCACCACCACAGGGGAGGTGGCATTCAGCTGAATAGTTGTGAGCTTTCTTACAAAGACATATTGGGCTCTGTGATGAACCAACACTGTCTGCCATTAGATCAGAAATAATTTTCTGGAGAACAGGAAAAGTTTAGTTTTCCTGTTTTAGTTTGCTGAGCGAGCAGAGTTTGGTAGCTCGTTCCACCATCGTGAGATCATTGGGCTGAAGAGTTTTGCTTGGCGTCTTCTGTGCGGTGCTGGGACCACCACACATCATTCGTTGGCAGACATCAGCGAACAGGAAAGATTGTAGACCTGAATGAGGGGAGTTGAGATAAGCAGGAGGTGATTGTTGAGGTGATCACCCTGTAGGCGAGAGACAGAGCTTTGAAGCTACAGGAAGCCAGTGTAGAGATCTGAAGAGTGGTGTGACAGAAGTTCTTTTTGGCTGATTAAAAATGAGGTGTGCTGCCAAATTTTGGATCATCTGCAAGGGTTTGATTGTGGATACCAGTCCCATTAACAGAGCGTTGCAGTAACTAAGACAAGATATGACCTGCGCCTGTACAATGAGTTGGGTTGTATATTCCTTGGGGTAGGGTCTGATCTTTATGATGTTGTAGAGGGCAAATCTGCATTCTCTAGAGTCTGAGGAGATTTGGTCATCGATGAGGACCCCCAGATTTCTGGCTGACTTACTGGAGATAATCCCTGCAATCCAATCCCTGATCCAATGTTGATGCCGATATTGTGTTGCATCGAAGGTCTGGCTGGGAAGACTTCAGTCTTGGAGAGGTTGAGCTGAAGATATCTGACAGACAGGCAGAAATGCGTGATGAGAAATTTCTATAGAAGTCATTTTTAAAATTCTAACTGACTTAACACAGGAAAAGTTTGATCTGATTTAATGTCAGTCTAATGTCAGTGTCTGTAAACATCTGGCTTCGACTGTAGATGCAGTGATTTGGGGTAAATGCATTGAGAAGCTAAGACACTCACAATGAAGGCAAAACGTGCTGATGTTTAGCAGGTATGATGTTTAGCATGCACAGCGTACTAGTTTAACATGTTGGCATTGTTGGAAAAATGAATCTATGCATGGTGGTGGCAGTGGAGGAACATTTAATGGTTGCAAAATTTCATTTAAAACCACAGATGGGAACCACGACAAAATGTCAGGAGATGCCTCATCTGGAGGCCGCAAATATGTGCATCACATTTCCCAGCAGTCAGTCCCATAGTTGATGAGATATTTAGGATCAGACTGGCTGACAAAGTTATTCTTCGACATTTCCATTAACATAGATGCACACAGTATTGAGATTAAGCGACCTGCTCTCACCCTGCTCTGTCCAGACTGCAGCAGCTGACCCACATGTGTATCGACTACTACTTCACAGTTTCTCTCTCTGTCTGGTAATCTTCCCAGCTTTCTCCTCCAATCACATTCTTCCCTCTCTTTCTTTTTCTCCTTCTCTTTCTTTTTGCTCTGTCTGGTGTGTCATCCAGCTACCCCCTCCCGCCCTTCCCCATTATCTTCCTTGGTGACCCCAGAGGTCTGTGCGCTGAGCTAACTTGTCATGAATCATTTGGTCAGCAGCCACTGAACATCCCCTCTCCTCCTGCTCTCGTGATCGCCCCGCCTCTCGGTTCTCTCCCTTGTGCCCCCCCATCTCTTGGCAGGCCTCTCGCTCCCCATACCCATCCTCTGTCCTCGTTTTCCTCATTATAATGCCATCTTCCTCCTCCCTTCTTTCTTTTCTTTTGGTTCTGTTTCCCCCTGCAAGACAAAGATCTACATCCTTTACGCTACAGGAAGTAGACCATCACCATCTTTTTTTTCTATTGCAGCAGTATGGAGATTATGGCGGATGGCACAAATGAATCTTGATATGATATCAGAAGAACATCTTACTGGCCTGACTTGCACATTAATCTGAACTGCACTTTGTGTCAGAGGAATTGCTCTTGACAACCTAAAGTGACAGTTAATGAAAGAAGCAAACAAGTCATTACAGGCCTGTCTGACAGTTGGCTATTTTCACTGGCCATTTAAAGAATTCTGTCTCACGAATGTGAAGCCGTTAAGATTTTTTTTCTTAGCATTTCGAGGTGTTTTTTCTGCATTAAATGCAGTATTGTGTTTAATTAGAAAACAAGCATATTTTTGCCAATTTTAAACTGATTTCTAGCAGACATGAACATAGGCAGAGACAGTGAACTTGGACTAAATGAGTTGAGGATGAGCTGATGAATGATTTGCCTCCAGTGCCCCACATTTAATTTAAGGACATTTGCTGTATCTGTGAAGACAACGGCTGTTTTGTTCACTTTAACTAAAGCATTAGGTAACATTCAACTGATAAACACGTGCCAAAATATTGTCAAATTTTATGCTTTAATTCATTTGTTTATCATAAATTTTTCACAGCTCATCTACTTTTCAGTTTGTGTTGCAGCATTGCCAGATAAACTCAGAGGTGTTTTTATTGTGTTTTCGAACATTTAACATTATCTTGGGACTTAAAGCAATATTTTCATTGACCAAAGAAACATAACAGCTCCAGAAAACCATGGTGTGTTAGAATCATTATTCATGATATAAAGTGTCGGGGGATTAATGGGTAGCTTGCAGTGGTGCTACCTAGGGCCTTGTGGAGCACTGAGGTTTTACACCTCACTGCATTTAAAAAACAGCACTAAACATGAAAAAGGCATCACTGTCATCTAAAAAAGATGATTGACATAGTTGATCAATTACAGCAAGCATCAAAAGGCATGGAAGGTTGCAGGGGTAAGTGAACGCTTGCCCCTTCATTACCAGTGCCCTTGTGCAAAACCCTTAACCCCCAACTCCTGAGTTGCAAATAGGTCAGACTGTGACAGTGTTACTTCCATTGAAGCTGCCTTGGCACCAGAAAGGATACAAAAAAGTTTATAAATGACACAAACAGTATGCACGATGAAGTATAATCAATCATCTGAGTTCTCAGCTCTGACCCTGTCCCAGCCCAGCAGCGAGTCCACCTCCAAGCCATAAAGCGTTTGTCATCACCACTGCACCTGTCAGTGCACCTTCTTCTCTGTGGCACATGTGTCTCCCATCACTGATGCTGTGCTCTTGTCCTCACAGAAGTTGCCAATGCACTTTGAAAAAGTAGTTTATACCGTGAAAATGAAAACCCAACAGGAGGTAAAAGCAGGAACATTCACAGATGGTTTGGTGCTGTTTAAATTAAACTGGGAATTGTTGAGAAGCGGATAAAGCATTTCCCTCGACAACACAAGCAAGGGACCATCATCAAAGTGGAACCATGCCAACTTGATGATGCTCGAGCTTTATTTATGTTTCACATTCTTACAAGCACATGCACAGGTCTGCACATTGGTCACCGCTATGTAATTATGAATGTTTCCAGGTTCGTGAACAAGCTTTGTGCCACAGACATACAGCAACACTAACACCAGGTTTACAGTGGAAGTGTAGCAGAAGCAGTTTCTAGAGTCTTGCATGACTCAGGAGCTCAAGTTTGTGTCCATTCATGCAGGAAGGAGTATGGAGGACCCATCAGGAACACACTGGATAGGATACTTTGGTTTGAGTTTTCGGGTCAGGTATAACGCTTCGGGTCGCACCAAGCACAAGCAGCGCATGAGATATAAATACAGAACGTTATACTTTCGTCTTCATCAATGAATGTGTATTCTTATTATCGGCGTGTTTGGAAGGAGGCTGTAAAGGAAGTGTTGGATCCGGGTTTCCTCCGACCAGGGAGTCACTCACAAAGATGGAGGCAAACACTAGCTTCCAAAATCCAGGGGGGTTCTGCAACACTCATGGAGAATAACCTTCCCTCTGCTAAAATTGCCTTGTGAAGTCGGTGGCTTCAACAGGCAGCTTCACACCAGTGCATGTTGGGAGTTCCTGTCTCCAAGTCACAGAGTAGGCCACTGCATGCAGTTTTCTGCTGCTTTCTGCAACCACACACACATGCCTCCGCTTAATCAGACCAAAACAGATCAGGGATTTAGGAGACCACCATGATGCTGCCTACCTAACACAAGCACACTCCCAGACACACACAAACAATAGAAGACCACCAAAGTGAGAGCAGGTGGAGGGCTTTACCAGATGGCAGCTCTTCTGTTCCACTTTTATGCACAGAGAGACACATACGGCACACACAGCCCCATACCTTCACACACAGACGCATCCAAAAACCCACGTTTGTTCAGTCCACAGGCACACTCACACTGAACACATACACACACATGCACCTGATCCCTGAATCATAGCTCTATCTCCGAATAACACAAGCTCTCTTGTTTTCACCGCTTACACACCTTGGATACATGTTTAAGGTTGTCTTTTACAGATTATCTCACCTCGTGTAGGACTTCAGCATGTGTGGAGTAAAGGCAAATGTTTGTATGAACAAGACATTCTGTACACTGTAACTCAGCACTAAAAATAAGCTGCCACGGGTACAGTCACAGTCGAACGATTGTTCCAGTGCAACAACCTTAGTGTAGCTGAGAACAGCTGAAGTGAAATGCAGCAAGAGTGATAAATTGGCAAAGATGCATAAGTGACAAATGTGCAAAAATCAGTTTGACAAATAGCCTTGGCAGCTTGTTATTGTCAGCTTTGTGTGTGTGTGTGTGTGTGTGTGTGTGTGTGTGTGTGTGTGTGTGTGTGTGTGTGACTGACAGAGAGGTCGGTTATGGAGTGCAGTGATTAGGTGTGGCAGCTGAGAAAGTTTTGCAGATGGGAGGAAACTGCTGTATTGAACATAAAAATAATTTGCAGAATATGTAATGTGAAAAAGATTTTTTAATTAGTAGCATTGAATGAAATGATCATATATCAGAGTGTAGTGTATAAAGTAGTATTTATTTGCATGTGATATGCGCTGTGACTTGGCTAAAATTAGATAAAATATTTGTGTAATTTCCACCTCATAATCGACCTCTGTTGTTTCGTTTTTTTCAACAAGTGACTGAGTTTTAGACCATCTCATGCACATTTACAGCCTTTGCCTTCAAGATGCACACATTCGTTATAGAGAATATGGTTTTGTGGTTTCCACAAAATTTTAATGTCGAGACAAAGGCAGAGTCAATGTGTGGTTTGGATTGTGATCTGCATGGAAAAAGAGAAAGTCAATAGAATTCGTTGCAAACCGTGGATGAAAGGACTTATTTGTTGTGGTCTGACTGAGCAGAAAGACGTGTGAGTCCGTTGAATTCTGTGTCCTGTAACAGTGTGATGTTGAAGATGTGGATAAACAAAACAATGCTGGAATTTCATTTTACTTGTTGGGTAAAGTTTAGGGTATTGGAAAAAAATAAATCTTGAGCTATTTTTTTAAAACATTGAAGGAACCAGTGATCAATGCAGCTTCAAAATAATTGAGCTGGAATAAGACAGACCAGTGAAAATATACCTAAACGGACGTTAGGATGATTACAACTGACTGAAAATGTGTTGTCCCAGTAGGAGATCACTGACAGAAGCATGGTGATCAACAAACAGCTGTGGTGAAGAAGATCAGCAGTATTGTAACATGCTACCGTTGTGACTGTTCCACTCAAGCCTTGGACATTTTCACACAGTCCCGAGTCCAAGCTGCAGTAAACTGTATAAAGGAACAATCGTAGTTTGGTTAACTAAAGGTACAAACTCTACTTTGTTAGAAAAAAGCTGTGGGTTGAAACAAGGCCCCTCATTTAATGGTTGCAATGCTAAACATGTGGTCAAGGTTGTGGAAGAATCATGGTTAAAAGATACAACAGAAATACCTCCTTCATTACTGTCATAATTACAACCTCTAGTGCAGGCTGAGTAACGACCTTAGTACCTTGGATCGTAATTAGCTGCAGGCACAGTCAACCTACAGGACGTCTTGCTCTGGGAGGACAGTCTCTAGCCCACAGAGCAAAGAGAACATGGTTGCAGGAAGTAGAAGGTATTGGTCAAGTTGTTCCTCGTGGCAGAAAGACAAAGATGGTTAGGGTTAGAGACAACCCCAGAAACACTCTAAAGAGACTGATTTAGGGAAATAGTTGGCAGCTTTCGGAGGAGATTAGAAGTCATCCACCTTGTCTGCACGTTCTGATCTTTGTCTGCAGCCAGTCCAATTCTCATCTGAAGCCAATTTCACAAAGATTTTCTGATGGGACTTTGCTTTGATGTTTCCTCCTTGTCTTAGATTTGTGCTGCCTTGTGCCTCACTTGTAAGTCACTTTGGATAAAAGCATCTGCTAAATGACTAAATGTAAATGTAAATGTAAACTAAGTCAAATCATATTGTCAGCGTTGATCATCACTACACAAAGCAGCTCTTGAAGAAACAGTCGGACTGACTTGCCTTGAAGTTTGGTAACTAAAACTTCAAACGGATCAAACCACAGTGTCAAACTGTTAACCCCCTTTGCTCCTGCAGAAAATGGAGAACTTCAGTAACATCAAATGCAGTAGAGCTCGGTACGTCTGCTAAACCATCACTCTGGCTAAGTGGCTTCCTTGGTCATAAAAAAGATTGGCAACGTCCTCACTGTGGTTTATTTCCTACAGGTCATTGCGCACTTAAATAAGTCTTTACCTCCTGTCTTGGGTGAGGGAGGCCTGTGACCATCTGTATTTGAAACAACGGCATCGTGCTATGCCCCCGTGGATTCAGCGCAGAGATCTCCACAGCAGGTGCACAGCTAGTTGTTCCTTTCAATCGCCAACATTTGGAAACCACTGCTGATATTTACTGGTCGCATTGTGCTTCCACAATGTAAAACCTAAGGCCTAATGTGTTGTGCAGCTTATTTAAAAATGTGCTATTGTGATCTGAAATGTCGTTAAAAATTTACAAATGCAAGCAGAAACAGCAGGCACTTTCTGTGAATTTATGCTGTTGTTTTTTTTCTCTTTATGTGTTAAGAGGGAGCAAGACAAAGAAAGATGGAGATCAGGGAGAAGAAAAGGACATGTTTTCTTTTATTTTAGGGTCCAAATGTTCCAGCACTAATAAAGAACTAAGAATCCCTCCTCGACTGGTTCTTACAGAATGGACATCGTTTTTCATTTTATGAGCAGGAGATTTATCAGCTTGGTTTTAAAGTTGAAGTTAAGGAAATTAACTCAAGATTGTATAAAGCCCTCAAAAGTGTACTAAAAGTGTATGTGTCTCCGTGTGTTTATTCATGTATTCCTGCTGCGTGAATGTGTCAGATGGACAAAGCATAAGGGCAGTAAAATGAAACTGACCGAGGGCCTTCCCAGGCACTTATCCGCGGCGAGCAAAAGTTGCCTTAGTGCGCCTCATTACAAATACTGATGCATGGCCAGAGGCTAAGTGTTAGGCCAGAGGGGCAGTAATGTTGAATCAGAACGGACAAGTGGCATTTTATTATCATATAGCCTCAGATACAAGCAGCTCCACAGACCTTTAAACTGCTCATATTAGTTACACTGGTTAAACCACAGAGGGACCAGATGATAATTATGTGTAGATCATGTCTGACTAGTCTAGAACTGTCTGCAAAATTAATGAAATTCCCTTCAGCCTCAGTTCTACTACTTCTAATTAGCAAATGCTGGCAAGTTAGCACAGTAAAGTGTGTGTTTACTGTAGCTCAGAGCATCACTGCACCTACTAAAGCACGAGTTCTTCCCAAAACAGCATGTTAAATATCATGAATGTTTCAGCTACATAATGAGGATCTTTATCAGTACAGTAATTAAGTGACTGCTGAACAATTGTTTTGGGAGATTATTGTTAAGCATCTTTGACTAAATTAATTCTGTAAACAGAAATAAATAATTAACTGCCTTATTAATGAGTGTTACTGCTTCAATCAGCAAACTCCACTGTAGAGAAGCAATTATATTCTTAGGCAAATAAACTGCAAACGCAAAGATGTTTTGGGAAGAAACATAATCACGTGGATTAAAGTGGATTATGTTCAAATACAACATATTTTTGGATAAATGGTCACTACATTTATAAAGAGAGGGCCTACAAAGCCGAGGGCTGACGCACCACAAGGTCAGACAACATGTTCACTGGGGTTAAGGTTAGAGAAAGATGGTGGTTTGGTTTAAAGGTTCAAAAGCAGAATGCAATCTTTCTTAGACCTTAATCAAGTGCTGTGAGAGTCGAACCCTTAAAAGTTTAATAAGACTATACGCTGACAAACAGGACGTAGTCCTGCAAGATCAGATGTTCCTGCAAAAAAAAAATATATGGAAACTTTTCAATGATATGTTCAGTATAATATAAGTATTTGCAACTTGCAATGTTAGTTTGTCAATGTATCTATATCATGTCAACAGAGAACAGAGTCATTGAAACAATGTCGCTGTGGAAGCAGCTGTCATCTCCGTGGGAACAATCACAAACTGGAGCCGTCGCAGTGAGGCTCTTTGATTATTGGTTAGGTTGAGTAAAAAAAATCTGGTTTTGTTTAAGAGAAGTACTTTCCAGGACTAAGTATTGTTGTGGAACTCTCTTCAGTCTAGACTGAAAAGTCTGTCTACTGTAGACATGTCTTCTGGGAGTTTGTGTTTGTGTAAGGTTTTAAACTGTGACCATCTTCGTCTTAAAAAAAAGTTTGGTATCTGTGAAGCTTGTCTCAATTGAGACTTGAGGGATTTTTAGAAACATATGTAACAGTCTTGCTGCTAAATCTCTTCCTGCTTTCAATGACTAGGGTGAAAGAAATGAGGGCCACGCTGTACAACTTCGTTCTGTGGAATAAATGCACCTCAAAGTTCACCTGGCGCGTTTATGAAACTTCAGCAGTTGCACTAATTAGAATCAGAATCCTTTGCAGTATTTAAAAGATAAATTACAATGACACTTTTTTATTCTCACAACCTTGTCGTGACAGTAAGGATGACAATGGGCATAACACACTGTTTGCAGACTATTTGTCAGAGGATGGTGCTGGTAAGTTGGTAAGAAATATACAGTATGTTTTTTCTCTGAGGCCAGACTAAGGCACACACTCGAAATAGAGTAGCACATTTTTTTTAAACTCAAATTTAAAAACAGTTTTGGGGAAATAATAAACTGTATTTTCTTGTTCTTTTTTTTTTTTCTTTGTCCTTTCGGCTTATCCTGTGAGTTCAGGGTCGCCACAGCAGATCATTGTCCGCATGTTGATTTGGCACAGTTTTTACGCCGGATGCTTGGACCGGCACTGCACAGCTGGGGAGAGGAATGGGCTGTTAGGGGTTCAGTGTTTTGCCCATAGACACTTCAGCATATAGCCAGGACCGGGAATCGAACCACCGAATAGGCTAATATACCCGATATAAACAGAAGGGGGGGGGGGGGGGGGGGGGAAGAATCCATCTTTTTTAGGAATTATCTGCCTGGTTAAAATTGCTACAAAATTCTGTAATGTAAAGAAAATATAAGGACTAGTGATCTATTTCAGCTTCAGATTTGCTCAGTTCTCTTGGTGCTAAAAGGTTCTAGAGCACGTTCCCACCATGCTGTCACTCCGGCAGGGGGTGGCACGTGGGGTGGCTCTGCCCCTGATGCAGGTTATGCAATTGTCAAATCCTCTGACTCGACTGTGAGTTGGTCCTACGTTTCTGATTCCCTCTGTAACCACGAGTAAAAAGCCTGTAGATCACGTCTCTCTGCACAGCTCAGAAACATAGAATACAGTGAACTCTGTTAGGAAAATGCTGTAACTTTGGAAAAGTCCAATTCAAGTTCCTGCTTCGTAGCAGTAAATGGAAAATTTGTGTCTAAAACACTGTAACTTTGAATGATGCGGAGTCTTTTATGAGTCTCAGGTGAACTTTGAAGTGCATTTATTCCACAGAAAGAAGGCTGCATTTCGACAGTGTAGTCGTGCTGCAGGTGGAAAACTTCACGGACACTGTGGAAACCAGTGCTTCAAAAGACCAGCTTCAAAGATTTCCAAACTATCCCTTTAAGCTCCACCTTCTGCTGAGATGAAAACCTTCCAGCTACTATGAAAACTCCCTGCAAGATGCACCATGTAACCAGGTTCCCTCCTCCCACCACTTTCCTGCTGTGTTGTAAATATGTCACCAACTTTCTCTTTTGCTTGTGTCATAATTAGTTTGGCTGCTATAAATGTTCCAGCTGGTTGTAATCACCTCTCGGCACAAATGACGTATGGACTGGACAGTCTCGAATAACAGGGTGTTGCGTGGCTGTTGTAATAAAATAACTGTGGCTCATCTTTACGGCCGCTCCCTCTCTAAATAATATATCTACATAATCAATAAGGGACTTTAAATTGTTTTCGATTTCTCCAACACACAGCGCATCACCGCAGCTTCACCTTCCAAAGTCAAACCTGCCCTTCTAGTTTTTCTTTCTTCATACTACATAAAAAGCAGTTTAGTGACCAACTGTTGCATTAACAAAATACTGCAGTGAGCAGGCAGCAGACCTCATAGCTGCAGTGCAATAAAGCCCAGAACAAACTCATTAGTTTTTTCAGTGTGTTTTCTCATCCCTGCCTACAAATCTCCGCCCTCGAGGCCGTGACCTGACATTATTACTATTGTGTCCTGCTAATTCTCTGCCTTGCTCACTCTTCCCCTCCTTCAATTTCCCGTTCTCCATCTCGCTCATGCTCGCCTCCCCTATCGGCCCGTCCACGTCACTTTCTGTCGTCTCACTCTATCTCCCTCCCTCATTCTGTCTCCGTCCTCACAGACTCTATTTCCTGTGGTCTCTTGCGGGTCACTTGCTTCATTCTCTTTATGGGTCACATGGCTTTACTCCGACCAGCCATAAAAAAAAAAAACAACCCCCCCCCCCCCCAAAAAAAAAGGATTCTAGGAGTTTCTTTAATTAGTTGGGACCAGTCTGCACCACCCTCTCAATCACCCCCACTAGCACCACTGTCTTTCTCTAGTCATGTGAAGTGAACATCTGGGGGAGAGGTTTTTACAGCCCCACAACTCTGTAATTCTTTAACAAAACTGGAAGCCACCAGAATGATTGGGTTTGATGAGCTGTGAAAGAGAAAGAGGTGGGAGAGTCACAGAGGGAGGGAGGGTGAAGCAGAGATGTGGACTGAGACTAATTTGTCTTTTAGGGTGGTCAGAATGTGGGAGAGATAAAAAAAAAAGGACGTAATGGAGAGTGAAAGTTTTTATAAGTCTGTGACAAAGAGGGAGAAGAGTTTAACGAGGCTGAAGGAGCTGCTGCTTTGTGTCACACTTTCCATCAGAAATCACCTTAAAAATGCCTGACACATGAAATCCTTCAAAAGTTTAACTGAGTCACGCAGTTTGTGGATCTTAACTGAGCTCTTTCTAACAGTAACTTCACAGATTCTGGTCCATGGGTTCCTGACCTGTGCCCTGCGACCCGTTCAATAATCCATCCAAACTGACATGACACTGTCCCAGTCCTATGAGCAAAGCTCGCGTGGACTGCGGCTATGATCTGTGCCCACTAACCAGCCAACAGAAACACATCACGAAATG
Source organism: Channa argus (assembly GCF_033026475.1). NCBI lineage: Eukaryota > Metazoa > Chordata > Actinopteri > Anabantiformes > Channidae > Channa > Channa argus. Next base: position 27,390,951 of record NC_090201.1, on the reverse strand, counting down.
AGGCACTGATCATAATATCGTACTCAACTCGAGCTGCCCATGCAAAAATTTTAATCTGAGGGGGAACAACATTCGCCACCTCCTGTTTCGATTTTTGAAGCTCGTTAATGTTTGTTTAGCCTCATTCTTTGTAAGTACCTGTCCTAACTTACATTTTACATTTTCCATCATTGCAAGGCAAACAAACCCCTTTACTTTTTGTTTTTGAGTGAAATTACCTTAAAACAAATGAGGCGATAACACTACTACACCAGTGGGAGGCAGCAATTCACAAAAGGCCTCTTGTCTGCAGTAAAACTTGTAGCCAAGTGTTTACAAAGTTGTGTAGGTACATAAGTATTAATGGGCTCATAGCTCATGGTGCAATTCCTAAACCCAGTGCAGTTGCCCCTTTTCTGCTCATGGAGCAGTCTCTGCTGGCATTTGCTAAGGATGGAGGGACCATTCCATTTTTCGAAAGTGCACTGCTGCAAGAAAGATATATTTCACGTTAGTGCAGTTCAGTTGTGAAGAACATTTTACACTATGGGGGGACTGATCAGAGCACTACATAACTACAGCTAGTTGACAAAAGAAGCACTTTTGCTTGAGCAAAGCAGAGAAAGAGAGAAGATGGGGGAGGATGGGGGTCTATTCATTTCAAGCACTTATCTTATTAGTTAATCAAGTAAATCAATCAAATTGCAGTTCAAGTGACAACAACTCAGACATTCAAAGATTTAGGAAATGTAACTTTAATAAGTGTTTGTTTGACAGTACACTCAATTTGAAATAACTTTGTTGTGTCAAATATCAATTCTTAGTACATCGTACTGAGTAACGAATACTCCTCAAGTAAATTTGTGAATACTGTAGACTGTAAGTGTACATTAGTAAGTAGAAGTAGTTTTTTTCAAGGCCATCGATTTGCGTTCTTTTTTAACGTAGTGTGGCTGCATCAAACTCAGCTGAAGTCTTAGGCAGGTGGCTCAGAAGTAAAGTCCAACGCTTGAACACACTGGGCACAAACAATCATCTGAGATGATGAGAAACCGGGGAAGCTGGGAAGCAATGGAGGAAACATCCGGAGGCGTCTGATGGTCAGATGGAGATTGTACAATTCAGGAAGTAAAAAAAGAACAAAATCATGGCATTTGAGCAAAGGCAGCTTTGTCAGCTCCAACGTGGCCTGTTAGAGTTTCCATTTTTCGCCTTTCCCCTTCATTGTCCATAATTGAGCCTCACTGATGCTTCATTGTCCTCTGTTGTTGGCTCGCTGGCTACTTCGATGTTTGAGTCAGTCGTTGCTGTTTCATGTCATAGCAACCAAATGTCAGCGAGCTGCTAATAATATCAGTGACCTTACAGGATGTGGCTCTGTTTGCAAAGCTGTAGCAGGGGCTAATTTCTCCAGACTGAGGGACAGGATGATTGAGGATTTGGAGGTTGAATCAAGTTAACTTAAATCACACTCTGGAGAATTGCAGAGGTGCCCTTTTCCAGGTCCAGGTATTAGCGGGTGTGACAGCTTGTTTGCATTAATAAACAGCCCTAATTAAACAACACTCTTGTTTTTCCATGTGCAGCTTTTTTCTAATGATGCTGGAAATCAAATTTACAAAACGACTTCATTTACAATTCTGAAGCACTCCGTGCTGCAGAGATGCACAAGATAGCAGACACTGGAAATTGAATGTCATAGAGAAATTAAGAAATTGAACATTATGGTACTTCACAGATGAGGCAAACAACTGTGGCTATGTTGACTCTGGGATATTTGAGGCTAAGTGAACCTGTTTGGAAGAGAAACAGGCAGGTGTTAAAATCTGATGGACTTATGTGGGATTTGCTGCAACAAGTCTGATCCACATCGGCTCCACCTCACGAATCACAGATGACTTAGAGGATCTGCTGCGACCGCCCCGGTGCCTGATGGCACAGGACATCTTCAGAGGTCGATGCCTCTGTGGGTCGGAGGTGCTGTGGTAGCATGTTAGGGACAGAGAGGAAATTAGGAAGAGGGGATTATAATGGTTTGCAGAATGCACTTCCAGAGTTTTGGTATATCAGGGTCTGCACCATTCAGATAAACCGTGTAAATAGGAAAAACTAAATGTTTTATTTACATTGTACATAGAAACAAGCAAGCCCTCAAATATAACTCTTATTTCACTCTGATGTGACTTCACTTGCTCTCATTTGAGCATCTTCGTAGCCTCTATGGAGAATTCTGAGGATCAGCTACTTGGATCAACATTTCTGCATCTTGTCAACACTAAAAACTGCTTAAAGCTTGTGGCCCAGTGGTATTCAAAACATGGAATCAGCCATGCCAAACGTTCCTCCAAGCTCAGCGCTGCCAAATGTGCTGTCACTGTTGAATTGTTTGCCATTGAAATACTCTGCATTTTCAATTTACTGTTGAAATGTTTTTGATTGAATATTATTAGCATAATAATACAAGATTAAGACGGAATGAATTACAAGTCTGACAGCAACAGACGGCAGTGGAATGGATAGCAGAGCTTAAGGATGTACAATGGCGTGCGTTTGTGCACAACTAATTTCATGCCCAACACTGCTTGTTACATCAATTAAAAATAAACCAGTTGTTCAAAGCAGAAGCATATCACACTGTTAACAAATGGTTCTCATCCTACAGTCTTCATTAGGCCACTGGAGGGAAGGGCGCTCATTAACGGGATGTTTACCTGTTAGCTGCTGCACACTGAAAGTGCAACGAAAGTGCACTGTGTCAATTTCCAACATGAAAACAGAAAGTTGGAGACTCTTGGTGCTGCAGAAGGCGTTTTTTTAATCAGCAGCTCTGCAGCACGTGGCGAAAAAAACACATCGTGACTTTCTGTCAGTTAACCCATCGTAAATATGACTATGGCAAGTGAAAAGTAAAGGAAGTAAATAATGGTTACAAATGACCAGGTCTTATTCAACTGGATGAGTTTCTGATTAGGCACCAGACCAGGGGCCAGAAAGAGCTGGAAGGCACCTGAAGACCAACTAGTAATGTAATAAAGATCTTGATTATGATACAAAACTGATACAAAACTGTATGAAAGGGACATAAAACCATCTACAAAGAAATACAACACCATTGAAAAGACGCAAAACTAGTGAGCGAGAAACATAAGTAGATGAAACATGACTTAAAAGAGATGCTGAATTTTAACAAAAGGAACCAAAAACCAGAACAAAGTTCCAAATTTCTACAAGGAAATTTCAAAACACGATAAGACACTGAACAAGAAAGAAAGAACATTTCTAAAGAGAAAAAGAAAAACACTAAAAACAGATGCAATGTAATAAAAAATCGATGCAAAGCTTCCACAAAGACGCACAAATCTACTGAGACAATCTGTTTAATGCAGGTCCTTTTATGGGACATGTCTGTGCTCAGACGCCTATTGTCTCATAATCTGTCCATGCATGTGTAAGGTGGGATTTAAAAAAATCCAAAATAAAACTCTAAACATTCATAAATCCCGAGTTTTGTGCCAGAACTTCACTTCTGTACCTCAGTGTGTGTTAGTCAGAGCAACAGCTGATGGGATTTACAGAATTCATTCTTCTTACTCTTGTAACGTGGATGTGCATGAAGGTGGCACCGATTTCAGTGAATATTATGGAGGAACGGTTATTGTGTTTTCACCAAATATCGTGGTACATTTTACCATTACCAGCCCTGCAGCATAAATTCTGAGGTATTTGTGTTGCTCAACCACCCAAGTCTGCGCAAAAGACAGAGAGAGATGAGGACAAAAAGAGCAAAGACGTTACCTTTAAGTGCTTTACCGTCTCTGTCCTACTCACCACTGTCCGGTTAACCTGTGCCACCATCACGTGAGCAGGATTTTCACCCACACATCTTCGTTCACTCTGGATAAACGGGCTCTAAACATGTAAAAGGCACAAAGATCTTGGAAGTTACGTCCTCGTGGAGCTGGGATGTTTGAATCAGCTGATTAACCACAGAATGGTCTTTGTTCAGTTAATGACATTGTTGGCCTCTTATGGCTTTAATTATTGGGCTTAACGGGAAATAAACAAAGGGAAATGTCACAGACATCACTAAACAAGTGAATTTAAGGATCTACAGTATTAACAGATCAGTTAATGTACCACAATGACAGGATTGGGAGAACATGATTAGCTCGGTGCAGGACAGCTTCAGTGTCCCGTTAGCAGCATGTTACTGCCGTCACCAAACTGTGTCCACAAGTGGAGAAAAAGTGAATTTAATTCGATGAAAACGTGATATTGTCATGTAATATATATGATATAAACATAGTATCTGATTTCAATTTGTGCCCACAAAGGTCCTCAAATAAACCAGTTTCAGTTCAAAATGAAACAAATGACACTGCAGGAGTTAAAGTGTAATAAGGAGACATAAAAAAATGATTCAATTAGAGACAGTGTTTAGAAAATGTCCTGTCAGTGTGAAGGGCACGAGATCAGCTGCTCTAATGTCACAGATCAGAAGTAACACAGATGATTAATTTGCATGCAAATGTAATAAATTATTACTTTAACCCTAAGCCCGAGCTCCAGCTCTGGAGGGAACGTACACATGACCCCACTTTGCTAAACTGCCCTTTCTGCTGCCTTACATTAAAAGTTATACAACTCTCAGAAGGACGGTGACATCACAGCAGACACAGACAGGGAGGGTCAGACCATCGTGGGCTTAACGCCGCCGTCACAGAGCAACGCGTCGCCGCTTGGCTGGGTTGGAGCAGCGGAAACGATAGAAACGTCCGTCGTGGTCGGCGTTTCCATCTCTGTTTGCTTCATGTTCCTTTCATTCCCTTCGTGCTTCACAGTCTCTCATCTGCTTGTCGTTGCCTACTGTCTCCTCTGCTCGCGTCTCTTTATCATTGATTGCAACATTGATTACAGTCTCTAAATTATTGTGATGCATCATCTAACAAGCTCGTCTTAATTCAACAAGTATCTGACCCGATGAGAACAACGCAGTTCTCTATACTTGTTTAATGAAGCTGGGATCCACCTGATCACCATCACCTTCTTAGCACAACACGTCTTCTCTTGCAAATGTTCCTTATCGGTTTCAAACAGTGTTTACATCCTTTTTCCAAACAGCTAACACATGACGTCATCCAGTGATCCAGAACCTTCCCAGCCCAGAGAGGTCACTTGCAAAAGGACAACCCCCTACACAAACCCGTCCAATCAGCGATCAGCCCTTATTATCGCTAACAGATCCGGAGTCTGGATCACAGATGAGGGAAAACATTCCGTGTAATGTTGATGGGAACCTGTGGACTACTGGACGGAGACAGAGACATTTTTTCATGTCTATATTTAGATTTTTGGGATATTTCCACCCATGAGTCTCAATGTGTTACTTTTTTTCTGAATTTTCACTGTAGTTTTTACAGGCTTCAGCTTTTCTGCGTTTGAACAATGCAGGAAAGAAATGAAATGTAATTGAGTGCAGTATGAAAAAAAAAGTTTTATTTTCACTGTAGAAAGAGGACAGTTCAGACCCTGTGTCAAACCGAGTGTCTGAACTGGTCCAGTCTAGTTGTTCACTGTAGGTCCTGCATGTCAAAGACAGCTGGATGCAGAAAGAGCTGCACACAGGAATTAATCAAAACTCTTTGAAAAAGAAAAAGTGCAGCAGGGTTTGTTCCGTAGACTCACTGTGGGATATTAATAGATGTTTTTAGTATTTTGTTGTCTGCTGTGTTAAAGTTGTGTTGTTTGAGGGAAAAAAACTGCTTTCATTGCATGTTTTTAATGTTTTGATAGTGTGTAAAATAGGGCCGGTGTTGTGTTTACTGGCAGGTCCACAAAACGTGATCTTTATAATCCACGTTCAACATCCATACAACCTCTCACATGTGTGTATCAAGTGCAGTAAGGAATGTTTTTCACAGCCGGAAAACAACTGGGTGTTAAGATTCTTTGCCGGTTTCCATTCTCACCATGTTGTCCATTCGCTCAGTTACTCCCCGCTAGGTCCCACCTGTCCACACACCTGCCGCTCAGGCTCCCCATCGCCATGGCTCATGCATCGTGTTAGGGACCTTAAATTTATCTTCTTGTTAGTCTACTGCACATGCACAGACACATTGGTTCTACATTTAAGCCTGAGTGGGGCACTGATATATGAGCAGTCTGACTCGGTTTCTGTCCTGTCGTGCAGTGTGAATTGTTGCATATCCAGGTCTGTCCAATAAATTCAGTTTGGCTCAGGTGGTCAAAGGTCAAATAACTCATCACAAGAATTGAATCAAACATAACATATCTGATCAGACTGCTGCAGCAATAGAAAAAAATCTAGTTGTTCTTACATTTTAAACGCATGTACAATGCAGTAAAATGGGCCCCAAGTGAAGGGGTCTGAATACTTTCTGACATGACTGTATGTTAAAATAGCATAGAGAGGACAGATATGTCAATCACTACTAGTTGGTTACGGTTAATTAACTCCCACTGCTGCAGAGACCAGCTAACATGAACACTGATGAAGTCTGAATACTAGTCTACAGCCTCAGTGTGTTTGGGGCTTAAAAACTGACTTGAAAGACGTCCAGAAATGTCACAAAGACGGAAAAAAGAAATCCCACATTAAGAAATTAACGCAGTTAAGAAATGGCCAGAATGGTTCTAACACAATGGCTCCTGTGAGATAAAAACCACCATATCTCCAAAACCCCAGCTCCTCCAAAAATCAGCCTTAAATTAAAACTGATGGCCATGCAAATTAAACAGTCCATTTGAAAAGTGGGCTTACTGGTCCCTTGGGCTGTGGAACCTAATCAGCACTAAAATGACCATGTTAACTTTTAATTTTAAAGCAAAAAAACAATGCAGCTGAGCCAGTAGCTACAACATTGGAGAGTGCTGTACCCAATGAGAGGCTTGTTACTTTCCACTCGTTCTCCGCAGAGGGTTCAGAGGTCAGCAACAACTGTGAGCGACACTCCTGCAGCAGGTAGAGATGAGGCGACTCATGCAAGAACACTTTCACTGGGCTGAACATAATGCAATTGAGCTGGGAAGTTTCTGGCTGCTGGATGATTCTCTTTAACCACCAGGCCACCCTGCTGCACATCCCCCCCCCCTCCCCCAACCCCCCCACACACACAAAACCCTGGTGAAGTATGTGACACATAAAACACTCCTGCAATGTCCCAGATAGCCTGAAGAATTAATAAGCTCAGTGTGTTCCCGTCACACACTGTGTAGTTGTTCCCATTTCAAAGAGGAGCAGAGTGTGTAATGTATGTTGTGAATTGGCTTGGAGGCTGTTTTTCAGCGTCTGCTTCATAATATTCAAATCTCAGAGAGGGGAAGCGTGAAAGCCTGACACCTGAATGCTGCAGCAGCTGCATACACAACTTATATGACACACTTACATACTGTCCCTCACTGTGTGACACACATTTAGTCACAGCTACCGTGACAGCACACACACACACTTACACTTAAATACACATCCACTCACTCACTCACAGGCTGCATATGTGCACCTGAATGGAAAGGGGACTCCACACACACACACACACACACACACACACAATGGGAGCCGTACATACATATTTAAAAGCACAGCAATAGAAGGCTCCTTTAGTGGCCTACAAGCCACACAAGGGACTCTGGAATTGAACCCTATGACAGCAGCACTGATGAGAAGTCGTGCTGGGAAAAATAGACTCTAGTATAAATACATAACATGGTTTAAAGCTGTAATTTATGGCTCTCTCTTCACATGCACAATTGCAAGTGCGAGGGGAAAAAAGAGCACGGGGGCCGTGACCAAGTCATTTTTGCAAAAGGGTTAAAACTGGCCAGAAAACACTGCATCAGCATGTGGAGCTGGAATGGGCTTCAGTATTGGTCAATTACATCAGCTCGTCTCACTCTCTGTAAAACCAATGGACAGTCAAAGAGTTAACGAGCCGGGAGAAGAGTTCAGGCCGGCCGAAGAAAATTGTACTTCTCTCTGGGAGTGCACAGTCTGCATGTTGTACCCTATAAATCTTTAAGGAGAACGTAATGCTTCTGTCTTTTCCGGTAGGCAAAAGTTCCACATTTTGGGAAATATGCCTCTTCACTGTGTGTCAGAGAGTTAGATAAGGAGGCTGATACCACTGTAGTGCACCGTGTTTCTGCAGCTGCTTAGCTTAGCTTGGCACAAAGACAGGAAACAGGAGGAAACAGCTACAGTAGTCTGGCTCTGTCTGAAGGCAGGATAATGTTCCCCTCAGCTCCTCTAAAGCGCACTAATAACACGCTATATGTTGTTTGCATATAATTTGCAGTTTTATGGGGGAAGAGGTGTGGGGGGATGTTTACCACACTGTCTGTGAAGATGCCAGACAACTTGCAGACACACCAGGAAGTTACTGTGCTCAGCTAAGAAAGCTTTGGCTTTGGATTTGATGCTTTTTTTTGTCACTTCCAGTCCTGTTTTACAACCGAGTGACACTGAAACTGCTGCTGCATGTGAGACTGTGGAATATCTGTTTGTACTCATTGCTGATACTGTTGTGAATGGAACACACAAACGGAGCAGAGCACGAGGTTTGCACATCAGAGCACTGATTCAAATCTGGCAATCATCTACTTCCTACAAGTGATTAGAACCAGTCTATAGCCCCTTTCACACACGCAGTGGAATCCTGACATTCACCTGACTTTATCTGGAAGGAGGGTATGTGAGAACGCAAGTGTCTGAGTGAGCCCATTGTAATTTGTCCATATTATGTGCTATCACGTTGTGCCTCCGAGGTGGAGTTTCACATGTGAGGACGCCTTTCAAGTGGATGTTCTCCCGCTATGTGCTACACATGTGAAACACAACTCCAGACAGTGGCCCAGGCTGATTTCTCTTGACATTGTTCAGAGTTCATATGTGAAACAGGCTAATGGTTGACATGCCTACATTGGGGTGGACTGAATAAGAGTAAGAAGCCTCATCTATCGTGGCTCCCATGGTCGCAGCATGCTGGCTGGACACATTTCTTCCCGGGACTGGTAGCGGGAAGGTCTCAGGCTACCTCAATCTAGGTGAGGTCAAACAGCTTTGAAACTAACTCTGCCAGCAAGTCAAGTTGCAATGTTTCTGCCAAACGTGAAGAAGAAGAAACTTCCTTAAGTTGTTCCAGAGATTACAAGTGTACAACAATGAAACAGACAAAGAACCCAAAGACATAAAGCCTCCGTCCATCACTGTGGCAGCAATCTATTAACCTACTGCTGGACACTGGGTGAAAGAGGCCAATCAGGGCTGGTTAGCCCGGGGGTCTCCTTAAGCAGCAGGGGGCACTGACAAGGCCAGAACAGGTGCAGCTGTATTAAAACATCTGCTTTAAACATCTCACAGACTTTAGTAACTTTTGTCAGGGCTCTGTTTTTTTTTTCTATTTGTTGGCTCCTTTATAGGTGTCAGCCTTGACCCCCTGGAGGCAAGTATCAGTGAATGAGCACTAATCTGGATTCTATTCAGAATCCAGATTCAGCAGCTTTAGGTGCCGTTTAGTGCCAGTCACTGTGCTGCACGTCCGTGCTGTAGTTTATACACATCAAGCTGCACAATTGTTTCGTGTTGTGAGACTCAACAATCTACTAATGTGAACAGTGACACTTTAATTCATGCATCACTGCTTCCTTAAAAAATAAGGGGGCGTCAGAAAAACCCCGAGAGTGAGAACAGTTCCCACTCTGCCTGGTGAGATAAGATGCTTTTCACACTGGACCAAGATCAAGCAAAAAGTTGAAGGAACATTTGTTCTATAGCTTCTGTAGCCACATGTTTAACATTTTGGATGAGAAAGAAGCCAGAGCAGGAGGTTCATTGTCATCACTTCCTGCTTCCAAATTGCACTTGTGCTGTGACTCCTAATCATTGATCCCTCCATTCACAATCTGGCTTCACTAATCTGAGTGCTTGTGGCTTAATGGAAAACATAATAAAAAAATTCGACTTCCTTTCCTTCATCACCGCACACCTCTGGTATTCTTCAATTCTCTGTGAATAATCCAGGCGGAAGGTGTTATTCTGAAGCCTTGGCAGGTGTTATCTGCTGTGTAGATTACAGCTGAGGTGGGATATGAAGGAATTACACTCGAGTCCGTCTCTGTCAAACACTCACAGTACAGAGGATGGTGGCGCTGAATCTATACAGGCTCAGGACTTTGCACATGTGCACGAAATAAGTGTAACTTTCCAAAAAACAAAAAGCCAGAACTCTTGATGCAGCAAACTTGCAACAATTATTCCATTAAGAGGCTTCACAGGGCAGAGTTCAGGAGTGTGTACCTACGCACCTCAGCCCCCACCCCTTACAATTCAATAACCCACACGGCACACAGAGGAAAACAAGCCCATGGTTCAAAGCTAAACCTTTTCCAGCTGTCTCCAAAAAGAATCACAAAATGACTGAGCTCACGTCTCATGATGTGTAGGCTGGAAACTCATCTCTTCAGCTGACGTCAGACGGTCCACATTGAATCAGAGCCTCATTTGCGTCAAAACTTGTGAGCTTTTAGTTTTCATTTGCTCGTTCTTTTCTGCTCATGCATAAAACATCCACCGAGGTTTCGTCAGGGCTTCATCAAATATTTTGCTTTCAGAATTTAGTTTCCTCTGTCATCGATCGCACAATAGCACACGAGTGTCAGAGCCTCATCCCACACCTCAGAATAAGCATCTCAGTGCATTTTGTGACCTGAATAAATATGCTGAATAACCCCTCCTCCCCCCGTCCATCAATTATTAATTCCTGCTGCTTCATCTGAAGGCCACCGACTCCCACATGAGTGTGCAGGAAGCCTCTGCTACTATAAGTCACTCCATGCTGAAGTGGTTCACGCCGACAGAGGAAACTGTTCCATCAGTTCATTGAATCATCAAGAAATGCTTTCATTAATCATTTTTCACATTTTCTTTCTGCTTTAACATCCTTCTTCTTCTGACCCTGAAAAGTAAACATGTATCAGATCTAAACTTCAGCAACACGAAGCCTGTAGAACATCAGTCAGTCTTCACTCGGTGTTTTACTCGAACAGTTTCAAGCGGAGCTGTCGTGACCGTCATGTCATAACTCTGATTTACTATTGTTATTTTTTTCATTATGGGTAAATAATGTTTGCCTGTAGTGGGCAGAATGGGCTTCAGTATGAAGGTGCTACATTTATTACATATAAAACCTCGTTTAAAATGGGTCAACTTTGCCTCATTTGACAACAAACAATTAACAGGTCTAATCCTTGCTGCCAGGCTCCAACATTTAGCGGTTTATTGACACCAGAAATCAATCTTCTGTAAAAAAAACAAAAAAAACAACAACCGACAGTAGTGACAGTATATTATTGCTGGAAACACATTGTTAAATGTAAATCTTGAGCTTTTGGACGACACTCGGTTTAAGCCTGTAACCTGTGACGATGCTGTTCCTCACTGAACCATAACCCCACAGCTGATGCACCACCGGCTCAGGACTGTCCAACCTCCTCGCTGTGCTCAGGAAGATCGTTTTATATTTTCTTTTCTTGTATCTCAGTTTCCCGGATAATAAAACAAACACCCTATCGATTATGTACGCTGTTATCGGACTACGTACACGCCAGTGATGGATGCACCGAGCTGCTTTTTACCGTATGGAAACAAACTGCTTGTGATTTAATCTATTTTGTTGATAGATGCAGTGATCTGCTTTGTATCTTTCTCTATAAATATTAAATTCCCAAATATTCACACTCTTACAAAGATTTAAGTGTGCACACATAACACAAACACAGATGCACATACACATTAAGATCCAGCATGTTTGCACATGTACACACGCACAGATTTGTATTTGGCACTGCGGTGCAGATGCCCGCCCATTGAGGTTTGCCATCTCATATCCTGCGTGTTGGTGTCTCAGCAGGTGTGTGATGGAGGACGCTCTGCGAGTCAGGAAGTTACTTTGAAAAAGTCCTTGAATGCACCCGTGACGCGAAGGCGCCTGGCACCACGCCTGGCTGTAATTTCATTAAACCAAAGGTTAAAGCGCACATTAAAAATTTAATAAAATACGTGTAATCGTTTTGGTTGGCCGCCATTTTCACAGCATTTGGGGAACGTTTCATCTCAGCCAACACAACCGGTGGATCTGCTAGAGAGACAAGCAGAGAGAGGTTCGCTCATGTATACTTTTTATCCATTTGTACAAATGTAAGCTGCACTTCTGCATGTGTGTGTGGCCTCGTGTGGACACACACGTATAGCAGCAGCAGAAGTAGGTTAGGAGAGTACGCCGTCACCTCAAGCTTGTGAACTGTAATCTAAAACGTATGCCGTTAATTAAGGTGCAGTGAAACAGTTATGGCCGCCGACCGCTCTGGTTCCTAAGTAAAGATGATGGCTGCCCCGCTGCTCAGGCACAACGAGCAACAAGGGCAAAGAGGACGGCCGACACTCTCACATAAACCCAGTTTTATGGCCGCTGGAGTCGAGGCTTGTTCGGCTCAGTGTGGCCATGGTAACAAGAGAACCATGGAGCACAGTATAGGAGCTAATTTTACTCACAATTTTACTGGAGTCCACAGCGCTGTAATATAACCCCTGGTCATATTATAGGACTGGGTCATTATTTTTAATGTGCTTGTTATTATTGGGCTGCTCTGGGCCTGATGTATCATTTACTTGTTATTTTTGTGTGTCCTGTGTTCTAGGTAGCACAATGTGCAGTTCTGTGGGATGATGTAGCTTCTTTTTCTGTGCGTCATCTTGAACTGTTTGACATTTTCAGACTAAACCTAGCATCAGACAAAGGCAACATGAGCAAACTCAAGATGTAGGTGTTAATGATGAACGTATTTAGAGAAGCAACAGAATTCATCCCCTTAGTTAAAACTGAAGCGCATCAGCGTGGGAAGGTTACAGAGCTGTTTCTCTGGGTCTCCACAGATCTGTAGTGAGAGACGTTGTCCACGAACAAAGAAGACCTGGAACAACCGACCTTCCAAAAATCAGTCCAAGAGCACATAGATGATCTCATCTCAACAAAGGTCAGTTTTCATGACTCCACTGTCTGAAAGACACGGGGTAGAAAAGGCATCATGGTGAGATGAAAGTGCCCAGTAAAGATGAGCCTCAAAACTTTTAGGAGAATCTTCTAGGGGCTGATAAGTCTAAAGGTGAACTGTTCTGTTCTGTCCTGGTACATGTGGTGATCTCCACATAAAGAACACCAGGTCCGGCATAGTGGTGGTATCGTGGTGTTGTGTGGAGGCTTTGATGCATCAGAAGTTGTTATAACTGATGGAAAAATTAATTCTGCTCTTTACCAGAGAATCCTGAAGGATCATCAGTCAGATCATTAGTGTGTGAGCAAGTCAAAGATCCCAATCATTAGAGTTAAGTTGAGCTCAGAATTAATAAATGAATCAAATCCAGACCTGAACTAGTTATTAGGTTCAAGGGAAGATTAGTTTCTCACAATGATTAATTAATTGTTGGACAAGCTTTCTGGGCAGCACAGTGTTGGAGGGGTTAGCATTGCCCCCTAGCAGCCTTGCAGTTTGCATCCCCGTCAGACTGTGGCCTTTCTGTGGAGTTTCCACGTTCTCCCCGTGTTTGTGTGGGCTTCCTCCAGTTTCCTCCCACAGTCCAAAAAGAGGCATGTTAGGTTAATTGGTGACTAAAATTTGCCTTTAGCTGTGAATGTGAGTGTGAATGTTTGTCTGTCGGTGTATGTCTCTCTGTTTTGGCCCTGAGACAGACTGGAGACCTGTCCAGTGTGAACCCTGCCTATCAACTAATGACAGCTGGGACAGACTCCAAACGCCCACAACCACGAACAGGATAAATGGTTACAGACGATGGATGGATGGATGAACGTCCATTCACGTATTTCAAACTCATGTTTGATGTTTGACTTATGCTCAGGCTGCATTTATTCTATGTTCGAGTTAGTTGGAAGATCTGACACAGAAAGAAAAAATGATGTTGCCAACTTTGGAATAACAACAAAACCAAACCATGTGTACTGATCTTTTACAAAACCACCAACAACAACTACAAAGTCACACTTCCTGTCTCAGTCCTGCTTTATTCTGTCTCCTGCCATCTTCTGCCATCTCTTCCGGATGCCGTCTCCCCATCACTAGACTTTCCCCACCCACCTACATAAATGTTATTTCTCACCTGCAATTAATCTCCCTTGCACATTGCAACTGCCAACGTGTCTTTATACAGTCTGACCTAGCTGTCTGTGGCCCAAACTGTACGCTGGAACAAAATGTGTTTCTATCAAAAGCAATGGCACAATTCTTCCACCAGTGTAAAAACACTACAAAGAATGTGATTATACTTTTTTTTTTTCAAATTGTAGGAAACTCAGTGGGATATTAATTAGCACAAGTACGAACTCAGTTTATAATTAAATAAAAGTGCAGTTTCACGCCAGATAGAATTAAGAATAAGTCCAAACTGAGAGGAGAATGGTAAAAATACAAACACAGCCTGTTAGACCTTTCAAATGCCACATTCTGCAATTAAAATACATGAAAATGAGAAATCAGCATACGGAGCCACCGGGGAACCAGTTGGCCTGGTGGTAAAGAGGCTGAATCAAAATCAGATGGGCTGCTGGCGTGAGCCTGGCATCAACTGGGAAGCCTCCAGCTGTGAGCTGGAGAGCAGAAGGTGGCTGGGTTTACGTTCCGAGTGCCAGGAAACATTATCCAAAGGCTTCTGGGCATGAGCTGCTCCGGGGGGCGCTGTGGGCTACGCTGTGTGCGTTTCAAGCGAACGACTAACAATGCAATCGAACTTCCCTTTTCTTAGAGATTTGTGCAGTGGATGACTGGGGCTCTAGTTTCTGGGCATCGCTCAGTAATAATGAAACAAGAAACCCAGTGTGGAGCCACCTGACAGCGTCGGAGAGAGCGTCAGGAACATGTCCGGCTCTTCAGGCAACTGCAGCCCATTTACTCTTCGCCGCGTGTTAAATAATGCAAATGTGATTCATGTAAATGTGTTATCACTCTGCAGACATCCAGCCTACTGTTTACTGGACTTTGTGTGTTCTTGGCAGGATAATAGGTTGGAATCATTGTAGGTTAGACACGAGAGCCTCATTCAGATGTGCGCTGCTCTGAATTCACCATCAGCTTCACGTCTCAGCACCCTGATGGCTTTTTCAGCCTCCCACCTGTTTTTCAGCAACCAATCAGAACTACAGCAGTGTAGAACTAATCAATTCCAAATAAAAGCTCTGGATTAAACATTTTACCCAAAGTATCAGCTCAAAAATCTTTCTTAGTAGTGAGAGTAAAGTTCTTATTTTAATCTAAAGTTTATAGATTATTGATCCAATAATGTGTTCATCACATGTTTAGTGTTGCAACGGGTAACGATTTTGATGACAATGTGAAATCTTCGTGTAATGCAGTCATGGGTTGAGGGTCTACATCTGCTCCCTCTGTGCCGATGTGTTCTGAAGAAATCCTCCGTGTCTATGCATGTTTCCATATTTGCACAGTCTGAGGTAAATAACCTCCTGAGTAATGAATGAACGCGGCTTTTAAAAGAATTTATCTAAGACATAAACTTTAAATATGTATTCATAAAAAAAGTCATTCTTTTCATCTTATTGCTTTTTGTGAATAGTGAGACGGGGCCACGAGCAGCATTAGTGATGATGTTTAATTTCCTCACAAATTGTTCTATGAAATATACTTCATTAGTAAATAGTGTAACTGTTGGCATTTCATTTCCTTTCCTCACCAACAGTGAGGTTTACTCTTTACTCTAGAGAAAACGAGAGTGAAAGAGACAAAGATGGAGGGAAAAGGTTGAAAATAGGACGAACTACAAGAAAGAAGGGGGGGGACCAAAGGTGAAGACAGACCAGCAGCCAATGAGACAAAGTGCAGGAGAAGACAGAGATTGAAGTGAAACACACTGAGGAAATTAAGATGTCATGTCGATCTTTGGTTCATTCACAGCCATGTTACGGCTGAGAGGAGCAGCTTCCTCGTGTTCACAGTCTGACAAAATAAGACCCCCAACGACAAGAAGTGGCTTGAAAAAGACTCGTGTATAAGGTCCTGAATGTAGGAAAAACTGCATGTGACCTGCATCAGATTACAGACGTTTCCATAAGAATCCATGAAGCCTGTGTTATGTACTGTTACTTGTATGTTCAATTAAATGTGGAAAAAACTAATCAATGTTCAAAGACAGATAAGAAAAGGTTGTGATTACGGGACCAGTACACTGTAAAAAAAAATTAAAAGAGGCTGCTTTAACTTTATTGACAGTTATTATTATGAACAATTAACATTTTATTGATTTTCCTTTTACTATAGGAAGAACAGGACTAAACTGATCAGGACACTCATCGCAACATGTTTCGGACTTTTGACTGTAAAATTAGAAACTGGGAACCAGTATATATTTTTGTTTGTTTGTTTTTATGAGACCTTTTCTTAAAATACAAGTTATCATACATTTACTAATGTAACCAATTTTTGTTTAGCTAATTTCAGTTTAAAGGCCAACATTTATTTCCTTAAATGACAAATGATCTCTATGTAGAAAAAACCTATAATAAGAATCAAATTATATCAAAAGACAACTATATATTTTACAGTTAGTGTTTTCAGATGTATTTCATGATCTCTTTGCTTTCGTATTGTGATAAATAATCATCAAAAATAAATCATTATCCTTTCGATCATTTTCTGTAACTTTGTGTTATTTTTTTCTGGCATTTAAATGCAGCACCTGTTCTATTCCAGGTGTCTTTTATACAAAGAAAAAACCTTTTAAAAACGAACGATGTTTAAATAAATGTTTGATCATCATTTTACAGAGAGACTTTTAATTTGCTGATCTGAGGCTGGTGGCTGTGGACGGCCCTGATAACCGCGGCTCAGGGTTCGGCCAACAGGGGCAGTCCAGACACTGATGGTGTTATGTTCCACCAAGTGAGAACAACTCTGGCAGTAAGTGTTTATTGCCCTTGAGGGAGTTTTCCACCCACTTGCATCCATCTCCAATTAATTGTCTGCTTTATTTACACCTTGCTGTGCAGCCAAATGAGAGTTTGTGTTGAAGGGAATAAATGTTTTCCCTCGCTATCACTTCCTTTCACTCCAATTGCTTTTTTCCTGTCTTTCGCTCTTCATTCTCACTTTCACCCTTGCTCTTTCTATCCTTTCATCTCTCCTTCTGTCTCCACTTCCCTGGAACGCAGAAATGAAAATAATTGCTGAGTTGCCTAAAATGCTAATTGTTTGGGTTAGCTAATTATCTCAGCATATGCTGTTTGAAGTGTCACAATATCACTTCGGTATTTTCTTCTCTCCAATAGTTTTTCCCCAGCTTCTTACAGTTTGTGGGCAGAAAGTGCAGGTTTTTGAAGCTGGTGTGGAACATCTACCGGAGCCTGGCATCTGACAGCTGATGGAGGTCACCGAACATCTCGTTGTGCTTGTAATGAGACGGATGTGAATTCATTCACTGTGCACACAGGACAAATTTGAATCATGTTTTATCTCTTATTTACACGATTTTGAGACTGTTCTCCTGTAAAATATGAGTCTAGAGGCTGTTTGTACAAGCAGGAAAAACCTACAGCGTGTAGCACGTGTGCTCCACATGACGCTGTCGCGGTTTGTTTAGATGCTTAAACCTTTGCAGGGAGGACATCAGGGTGGTTGGTTGGGTCATGTCGGTAGGGACACAACGTTTGCAAAGCAGAAAACAACTATGCAAATACGAATGGGCAAACAAAAAGAAAAATGGTAGTTTATGTTTTATCTCTGGTCTGGTATCGTCTGGTTTTATCTCACAAAATGTATAATAAAATGTATCAAAATCCGTCCTACACAAAAGCCGGCAGTAAATGTCCCCGCGGCTTCCTGAGAGAGGATGATGCGCTGACCTGGTCGTCTCCGGCCTCAGGCTGCGAGTTGCTGAGATGACAGCTGGTTCCCGTATCAGTTCCAAATAGTGGGCGATAAACTGCCCACATATTCAATTTTCTTGGTATCTATCTAATCTAAATGGCTATTTTCTCATCTGAGAAATGGCCAAAACTATATCAAGTGATGTAATAGCAGTTCTAGGATGTTCTAGGGCCCAAACCACAACATTTTACCTAAACCTAACACAATTTTTAGCATTTGCAGTTTGTGTTTTAGCACAGTGTCTTTGCATGTCCCTTCTAAACTGTGGTCTGTGAATGTCAACAGAAGCCAAACACGAGTGCTTCCACATCTCACATTAGTGTTTAAAAAAAAAAATCAGAAGAAGCTTTTTATTATTTTATTGTGGTCCTCAACGCCTCATTTTAAAAGCAGACACCGAGGCGCTGGTCCTAGTTTGAAAGTCCTTTCTGAAGGCTTTACTTGTTCAGTTCACATCCGTTTAGATCTTGATTTCCTTTGTGTCCAATCGGTAAAGTCTATAAGCTGAAGAATCCCCTTTATAGGACAACGGTGTTTCACCTTGATATCTGCGAAGGGACCCTCTGTGGTTGTTGAGGGCCTCTTATTACGTTTTCTATGACTATACCCAGAACAGCAGCACAAACATTAGTCCCATCATGCACTGTTCCTGACATGGAGACACAGATTCTCAGCATTTAGTCAGTGATTTATCGATTCTTTGGACACTTTAATGAAAAAAAATGCTACATTCAAAAGGTGAAATCAGTTTTTTCTCCTTATAGCTTCTCAAACCTGAGTTTTTTCTTGCCCTCACTTTTTTTTTTTTTTTTTATAACTACACGCCCCCATCCAGACGTAGGCCCCAGAGTCCTACAGTTAATGTCTATGAGCTGAGGCAGCCCATTTAATGGACTGAGGTGTGATTACATCCTGGAGAGCTTAATTTAGATAGCAGCCAAGTGATCCTCTACGCCTGTTGGGGGCCTGTTATTAAATCTATGCAGAAATCAATCTGGAAGAGTCCATTGCTCCGACAAAGCAACATGACTTATAATGTGTTTGGGTAATCTATCGATTTATAATGTGGTGGAAGCCATCAATGTTGTTTTTCCTATTAGAACAGAGTAAGCACAGCTAACTGTGAGTAATGGGTCGTGACCTCCCTCTTCCAGACGTACGCGCGTACACACGCTTACATCACACGAAGTCAGAATTGCAGAGGCAAGAAAAGACGGTATAATTTAAAGGACGTGCAGCAAACGGCCCACAGTGTAAGACACACTGTTAATAAAGTATACAACCAAAGCCTGATCCAGGTCCTAACAATTACTGCATGTTCCATGTGGTAATGTTGTAGCGGGGAACTGAAGCAGGGGTTGGGAAAGACTACGTTCACGTCACAGATCCAAGTTCCTGTCCAGTGTCCTCTGCTTTTAATACAAATAAGACATTAACATTATTTTCACATTTTCTCTTTAGGATTGTTCTGTTTCAAATATCTTATGTTTTAGTTTTTTCATCCAAGTAGAGAAAATGCTTTTTACAATATCAAAAAATAACCACATTTAGATTTTAACTATTAGGTTAAAAGTATTTTAGCAAGTTTCTGCAGGTATTTTAAAATAACTCTTAATACAATTCAATATACATTTATGTCAAGATTGTGGTTTAGGTTAAAGGTTAATAAAGATACTTCATTTGAGCTGATCCATCAGTTTATCTCTGTTAATCTGAATAAATTCATCCATCATCATAACCACTTCTCCTGGGTCCCAGCTGTCATTAGGTGAACAACAGGGGTGGACATGTTGGACAGCTCTCTAACTTGTTACCGCGCTGATACACAGAGACATAAAACCATTCAGAGCAATTTTACCGTCACCAACCTAACAGTCATGTCTTTGGACTGTGGGAGGAAACCTGAGAAACCAGGGACCTTTTAGCTGTGAGGCAGCAGTGCCAAGCCCTCCACCACTGCGCTGCCCAGTCAAATAAATCTTTATCTAAAATTAACTTAGCGCTGTGACACAACCATAAAACAGTTTAACAAGATTGTAGCCAGACAAACTGGATCAGATATTTCTGTGGACAAGAAAAAGTCGTCTGATTTTATTATGTTCACTATTAACACATAAGCTTATTGTGTCAACATCTCCCTACAAAACCACATTTGCTTGTGCACATTAGTTGTATACTGATGTAGTTTTGAGGAAGCATTGCTTGGGGGACAGTCAAGCAAAATGCACACGTGCATATTTTACATTTAAAATTCGTAGCATTTATCCAGAATGACTCAGTGCTAACAGGACAGTAGGTCAACACCCATGAATCAGTGTGACTAAGTGCCCCGGGAATAAAGCAGTGAACACACACCTACACACACAACCACGCCAGTGACACAGTATTTAATTAAATCTTCAACACCCTCATTTTGGTCTCTCTGTTGTCACCTTCCTCCCTTTGTTGACCTGCTGTATTAACACACCAAACATGTGCAATAAGGAGTTTTTACACAGACTTTTACTCATTTTATTAAAACTGCTCACGATAAAAACCGAACATGACATGTTTGCACATTAGTGAGGACAACACTGTTTGTTGCTCCTCTCTCTACCCCGTTTATTCCTTGCTGTTCTCCAGCCGACCTCCACATCTTCCCAGACTTTTCCTTTGAGGCCACCTGACTCCTCCCCTCCCACACCTGTTCCCAGTTACATCATGAATTCTCCCACTTTATAAACCAGCCTGTTCCACCGGCTCTCTGCCAGAATCTTAAGTTTCTCATGTTGACTGGACTTTTCTCAGTTCCTGAACCTGTTTGTTTGCCTGTGTTCTCGTCCTTTCTGGGATTATTGAAGACGCTTCTCTCCATATGTCTGCCTGCATGTCTGGTTTGGATGGTGTCTAACCCTGTCTGTCTGACAAAACCCTTTGGAGTTTTACCAGTTTGTTCACATATAAATGTAACCCAGTAAAACCTCTCTGGGGTCTAAAGACTCCAAATGTCACAAAGCACACAACCACTCTACATTTCAAAAAAATAAAAAAATACATCGTTTGTTCGTTATTTATATGATATTTAAAACTATAAATAATTCCCAATTTGGTGGAATACTTCCAAACCTTTCCAAATCTGTGTCTCTGGTTCGAACCCATATTGCTCAACATTGTGATTGAAAATGATCTGATGATTGTTCTCTTTATGATTTCTACTCATGCTGTTCACCAGTGGCATCCGTGGGACCACAAACAATGAACAACAAAACACAAGAGTAAAAAAGAGCAGTTATGTTCAGAATAATTTTCATATTTCACATTTAATGCCCCATGCATTAAGAAATTGTTTTCTTTCCGTTGAACAAACTGATTTAGCTTCAGATGCAGATTCCATGTTACACTTTGCAGAGGCATCAAAGATAATAAGATTTCAATCTGCCTTTTCATTTAAATCTGAGACTTGCATCTTAGATGCAAACTGTTACAAACCCATTAGACAATATGTGAGGGCTACAAATAGGACCCAGAGAAACTTAGAACTATGGGACGGAGTAGCGTCAAATGGTCAGGAAACAAGTTCTAAGACATTGGAACAGAATAATAATGTTACAGCAGGGAGTGGAATTACTGGTAAAGTATGGAGAATGGCCTAGAAAACAATGACCTATGTTCGAGTGATGGTGGGAGGAAGTGGGAGCCAGGTAAGACAGCAGGTAGGTAAAAGGGCATCAAAAGACTCCAGGTGAATATAAGATCTTAACAGGTTAAGGAGTTAAGCATACAACATAATACCAAAACTCCCAGTTTTCAAAGTCCTAATTCTCAAACTTTCAATACATTTCCAATCCACAATAAATGTATCCAGGCCGAAGTTGCTGAAATCACTAGGATGTGGAATAGTGGAACTACAAAATAAAGGTGGGTTAAAGTTAGAGGACTCCTTACACACAGATGGTGTAACTGTGGTCATTGTTAAAATAAAAGCACTGTCACGTCTAGTCAAAGTGTGAAGCAGCAGAATTAATTCCTTCATGGATTTGACATTTAGTTGTTGATGAACACAAAACAGATGCTCTGTGGATTCTCGCCTCCTTCACCCCAAACTGAATATGGCTGAGTGGCCTCCACCCGTCATACACATTTTTACTGTACGTCAGCCTGTAAACCTGTTGTACATGTTCAGACCATGATTTACATCATTCGGATTCACACAGCAAACACACAAACACACACATATGTGCATATAGATTTGAGAAATCTCTAAATTCCCACAAACAAAGTAAAAACAACACTGCTTAGTTTGCAGTGTTCTTAGTGAACAAGTAGAAAAACATCTTTATATTTTACTACAGAGCACCCATCTGTGTGTGTGTGTGTGTGTGTGCGTGTGTGTGTGTGCACATTTCCGTCTCTCTCAGTGGGAATGCTCTCATGTCACCACTTCCCACCCCAAACCTCAAATGGAAATTACCATTAAAATACACTTTGGCTGACTTTAGGGGTCCTGGCTGTGCAGTCTTCACACATTTTCCTGTCACTTTTTACTATATATGCGCAACTCGGATGTTTAATTGCAGCCATTTAACTTCTGAAATTCAGCGTTATGGCTGAACTCTACAGTAAATCTTACATGAAATGTTCTTCCAGCCCTAAACTTACGTTTATGTTCTGCTAAAATCTTTTATTTTTACACGTGACAGAGGCAAACACAGTTGCTGCCTCATGGTGGTGGATGCTGTCTCTGTAGTCTCTGTCTCTGCAGTATAACAATATTACAAATCATGTCCTCTTTATGGGGGCAGACGGTCTAACGTTCATATTCAAAGGGAAACTAGCACAGATATTGGAGTTCGAACCAGGAGTCTCTTTCATCATTCCCACAGCTACAGAAAGGAAAAAGATCCATGCAGCTTCTTAACCAGTAGACATCCACGGTGGCAAATATTATTTATTTACAGCAATATTACAGATGATCAGTTAGCAGGGGACAGTCAAGTCATATATAAACATATGTGACGACGACCTCCGAGTTATTCAAAGCCACACTACACATCTCTCTCCAAATCAGTCACTAATGACATAAACATTTCTTTGAAAAACAATCCAAATCAATATATACCATTTACATATGAGAAAGTAATTGTTAAACTCCACTTTTGACTTTTAAAGCAATATTTCTGAATCAAACACTGGTTGGATAAGAGATTTAATATGGCGTATAATCGCAATATACGGCTTATTATCTAAATCAGGAATCGGACTGGCTGTGTACTGTAAAAGACACGTCTGAACAGACATGTCCACCACCGTAGTTTTACACAGAGTCCCTACACACACTGTCCTATGTCTGTTTGTCTGCTGAATACACTGCTCAGGCCTCTGGCCCCCGTGTCGCTATCAACAGTGTTCCGAACCTCCGGTGTCAATATCTGGCTGATCTCTTTCAGTAGGAACTCAGTGGCTATGTACTCGGGCTCTAAATAGGATGAATGGCAAATAAAATTTATACAATCATGCTAATCGTTTTATGGAACATGTATAGATATTTTTTATACATCTGTATTGAAAACATCTAGAGATTCCTGCCTCGAGACCAATCAGTTTAGCATGGGGGGCTGCACCACAACCCACCTGCTGATGGTTTACTGACAAATGCGTTTTAAAACCAAAAAAAGATCAGTCTACTAGTACTTTCGTAATGACCTGTTAAAAGAAGGATTTTAATTAAAAAGTACTCACCGCTTTCAGTGTTGTGTTTGTGCACTAAAACAGAACAGAATCTACACCCGTAACTTGTCAGGGACACATGGTATGTCAATAACCTCTTCAGCTATAGAGACAAAAAACAACACAATTTGAGTAAAAGAAAACAGACATCTTGTCTCTAAATGAAGTGAAAGTAAACCGTAAGAAAGAAGCCGTACACACCCTAGGTGATCTCACACGCCAGGGAAGCTTATTGACCTGATTTGTTGAGATTGGTAGGGGAGAGTGTAGCCAGACAACACAGGATGGTGGTGTGTACAATGACTCTGGTGGTGAGGAAGATGAAAAGGACTAAGGCAGATTGGTGGAAGTTGAACAAGGAAGAATGTTGTGTAGTTTTCAGGGAGTAGCTGATTCAGACTCTGGGTGGTTTGGAGGTGCTTCCAGATGACTGGACTACTACAGCTAATTTGATCAGGGAGACAGGTAGGAGGGTACTCGGTGTGTCATCTGGAAAGAGGAAAGAGGACAAGGAGACTTGGTGGTGGAACGAGGAAGTTCAGGAGTGTATACAGAGAAAGAGGTTAGCTAAGAAGAAGTGGGACACAGAGGACTGAAGAGAGTAGACAGGAGGACAGGGAGATACAGCGTAAGGTGAGGGTAGAGGTGGCAAAGGCCAAACAAAGAGCATATGAGGACTTGTATGTTAGGTTGGACACTAAAGAGGGAGAGGTGGATTTGTACAGGTTGGCCAGACAAAGAGATAGAGATGGGAAGGATGTGCAGCAGGTTAGTGTGATTAAAGATAAGGATGGAAATGTATTGACAGGTGCCAGGAGTGTGATGGGAAGATGGAAGGAGAACTTTGAAGAGTTGATGAATGAGGAAAACGAAAGGGAACGAAGAGTAGAAGTGGTGACTGGTGTGGAGCAGGAAGTAGCAAAGATTAGTAAGAGTGAAGTGAAGTGAAAGTGTATGACAGGGTGCAGAGAGAGGAGCTGTGGTATTGTATGAGGACGTCTGGAGCGGCAGAGAAGTATGTTAGAGTGGTGCAGGACATGTATGAGAGCTGTAAGACCGTGGTGAGGTGCTGTAGGTGTGACAGTTCAAGGTGGAGGTGGGTCTGCATCAAGGATCAGCTCTGAGCCCCTTCTTGTTTGCTCTGGTGATGGACAGACTGACAGATGAGGTTAGACAAGAATCTCCCTGGACTATGATGTTTGCAGATGACATTGTGATTTGTATTGAGAGCAGGGAGCAGGTGGAGGAAAATCTAGAGAGGTGGAGGTCTGCTCTGGAAAACAGAGGAATGAAGCTTAGCCGCAGCAAGACAGAATACATGTGTGTGTCAATGAGAGGGACCCAGGTGGAACAGTGAGGTTACAGGGAGCAGAGGTGAAGAAGGTGCAGGACTTTAAGTACTTAGGGTCAAAGGTTCAGTTGTGCGTCAGGTGTGTTGTGTGATAAAAGAATATCAGCGAGAATGAAAGGAAAGATGTTCAAGACGGTGGTGAGACCAGAGATGTTGTTCGGCTTAGAGACAGTGGCACTGAAGAAAAGACAGGAGGCAGAGCTGGAGGTAGCAGAGCTTAAGATGTTGAGGTTCTTTTTGGGAGTGACGAGGATGGACAGGATCAAGAATTAATACATCAGAGGGACAGCTCATGTTAGATGTTTTGGAGATAAAGTCAGAGAGGCCAGATTGAGGTGGTTTGCACATGTTCAGAGGAGAAACTGTGAATATATCGGTAGAAGGATGCTGAGGTTGGAGCTGCCAGGCAGGAGGTCTAGAGGAAGAACAAAGAGGAGATTTATGAAGTTAGTTGGTGTTAGAGAAGAGGATGCAGAGGACAGGGTTAGATGGAGGCACATGATTCACTGTGGAGACACCTGAAAGGGAACAGCCCAAAGGAAAAGAAGAATTTCTTGGCGTACATCAATAATAGGATGAATGGCAAATAAAATTTATATAATCATGCTAATCGTTTTATGGAACATGTATAGATATTTTTTATACATCTGTATTGAAAACATCTAGACATTCATGACTCGAGACCACTCAGTTTAGCATGGGGGGCTGCACCACAACCCACCTGCTGATGGTTTACTGACAAATGTGTTTTAAAACTAAAAAAAAAGAATACAGGATATTTTGAACGGCTATTTTCACCTGTGTATATACAGAGATATTAATTATATCTCTATTTATCTATCTATCTATCTATAGAGAGAGAGAGACACGAGTCCCCGCGGTATCACGTAGTAAGACTTGATTGGGGGGATCCCAAACAGGGGTACATGTTACACTCTTACATGTTATCCCCCTCATTTCCCAACCCACTGACAGAGAGTCGGCTCCATTAAATTTGTCTGTCAGAAATTATGGCAACAAGTGTATCCCTGTTGTTTCCGTCAACTTTTATTGTCCCCCGAGAAGACAACTGTCTCAGCAATGATTTCAGGTACTCCGGGTACACTTGTGGGTACTGCTGGAGACATTTCCGTTGTGTTGTGAGGTTTTGGAGTGTATTTCTTCATTTGGTTGGGCCACTGTATCTATATCTGATATACTGTAACTATATCTTACAGGAGTCCTACCACTCAGGTAACAGGCTGGGGGCTGCCATAAACGTGTGCACCTGAACGCTCCACCAGGTGCAGGCAGTCTGGACTGTTCCAAGTGGGAACTGTGGGAAGGAGGAAGTTGTCTTTCCTTTAATTGATTCTGTTTGTCCCAGTGTAATTCTGTGGTGGTGATGGACATGTCTAAAAATATTTAATGTTTCAAACATATTTAATCGTTTTAACTGCTTAAATTTTACATTTATTGTTAGTAACCTAAATTAAGTATTTAAAGCTACAGTTTAAGGCTGAATTTATGATTGTTAGACTTACGATGGGGATGAAAAGTATTTTGCTGCAGTGTGGACTGGACTCACTACCACCTTCAGAAGACATGAACACTGATGAAGACAGAATCCAGAGTGAGCTGGTCACTGCTGAAGGAAGAGGAACCAGTCTCTGCTACTAAGCCTCTGGAGGAGTTGTAGTGATCCAGTCAGCAGGCATCATTGTACCTGTGTGTACATCACCGTTTGGGTTCAGGTGAAAGACGTGGACGTGGTAATTAGAAGCAGCATCATCGAAACCATAAATAAAGTGTTTAATATGAGATGAAACATGATACATGCAGGGAAATTTAGTTTTAGCAAAAACGATAAATGATATTTCAATCTGATCACACACCTATAATAGAATAAGAAGCTTCAGAATAACAAAATAAATCCATCTCAAATCTTAAAAAAAGGCCATGAATCTCTGAGGTTGTACTACAACGCACAGCTACTAAAAGCTGTGCTGCTCAAATACGCCCACAACAGATGAACCTGTAGATGTGAGACAGCGTGAGAAGAAAAACTGAAGCAATAAAAAACGCAAAAGCTGGTTTAACTAGTTCCTCCGGAGGAATCAAACATCTAGACACTGTTTAATATTTCAAATACAATACGAGGATCATCACGTGTTGTAAATAACAACATTTAGGAATTTTAAAATGTCTACGACACGTTGTCTGTTAGAAAAACTGTTATTAACTGCATCAAATACTGTGAAAAGTACATTTTTTCAGTGGACTACAGTTATTGAGCCGCTACTTCGTACTTTTCCTTAAATAACTTGTGGCACTTCTATTCTATTTCTAGTGGAGTACTTTGCAGTTTTCCTAGGTTTGGATACTTCTACCACCTCTAGTAGTATTAATCAGCACTTTGGTGTAAACCTGCAAAGACTCCATTCAAGGAGTATGGCGAGAAAATACTCTCTGTACAGTGTAGTACTGCAGTTAACTGCTTCACTTCCTCACTTGCGTCTCATTATCAAACGGTAAAAATACAACACAATCAGCCACTGTCTGGTTGCTATTTTGATCAGGTCACGGGTTTGTGTCCTCGGGGACCCCGTCAGCCCGTCTGTCTCTGTGATAAAGCCCTCGCCGTCCTCATCCTGCGTCTCTATTGGTCGGCCTGTGGGGACTGCAGTGCGATGCTGAAAGGTGAGATGTCATTATTTTGTTACATTTATTCAGACAATAAAGAAACAGAAATGGGGGGGAGACAAACTCCACAGCTAGAAAACAGTTTGAAATGACTCTGTGTTGTTTTTGATGTGAGCTTCTGCATTTGCATGTTGTCACTTGCAGTCTGAATGCTGAGTTGATCATGTCAATTCTCACTGAAACAAACAGACCCCACCCTTCTGCTCAATCCTCCGGGTCTCTGCACGTCTCCTGACTCCCTTTCTGTCCTTCTCTGTCTCTCACTTTGTCCAGTCCCTCTCAGACGGAGCGTTACCCAGCGATCACTTTTGTGGTGTTTGTTTGTATAAGTACGAACCTGCTGATCTGGTTATTCATGGAAACCATTGTAGTTCACCAGATAAAACAGTTTCCTGCAGAAGTGGCACTTTGATGGAGCAAACATGGGGATGATTATAATTTTCAATTCCGTTTTGTTCACTTTACAATCTACCAACTGTAATGTTCTGTCTCCTACAGAATTCTGTGCACACAGCATCTACTGCATCTCCCTCCACCCTGGAACAGGGACGTTTCCTTTATTTCCTCTGTTAAATAGGCTTTTCTCCAACCTGACGTGAAGGACAGATGATGCCATATGTGCACATTTTAAAATCCCACTGAGGCAAATTTGTGATATTGGGCTGAGTAATTAAGCTTTACCTGAAATGACTCCTCCCCAGGAGACAAAGTGCTTTTGGCCACAATGCTACATTATCCAATCCTGTTCCTACACAGCGGCAGACATTTTCTATAGATGCCATTCCAACACTTTTCTTCATACCATAAAGAAGATATGTTGTTAATTAACAAAAGAAAAAAAAAGCTGTATTTATGTGGATGTTGTGCATATCCATAAAACCGACACAGAAGCTTTTTATTTCTGCCAAAATATGCAGAACAACATCCAGTTTGTCTCCCTATCAGACGTGATAATTTTCAGCTCATACTTATGGCTCAACATCCAAACTGGGTGTTAAATCCGTGTGCATGAGGATGGTCAGTGTTAATGTTTGACTAATAATCTTGAAATAGGTTTTTATTTGCCTGTACTGTAGATAATTATATTAGTATCAGATAATCTGCACGATAATGTGTAAACTGTATTATTTTAAATTTGTGACTGTGTAGTATAACCTCATATCCAACTCAGGGGCTACAGATGGAAAAAAAGCCTTTTGCCATACTCTGGTATCTTTTCAGACATTTCCCCTTCAAATAATGAACAAACCAACAATGACGGTGAGACAATTGAACAAAGCACTAAGCTGGACGCTGTCTGAGGGACACTAAAGGCACCAACAGTATTTGGTACCAGTGGACACTTTATCCTCTGCGCCCCTACGTGCAGTAAACTCACACCAACGGCCATAACAATACAGACACAACGCGCTCAATAAGGAGCCATGTCAGTCATGATTTTATAAAAGCTGACAACACACACCGCAGTTCACCATAACTGTACATTTGCTCCTGAATCACATTTGAGAAATTATTAAAGCCCAGATTCAGCTGTTAATCTGCTGATCTAGTGTGTCAGTGGCAGGTAGGGTTGTTACGGTGCTCTAGTCAGTTTTAGTGGAAAATGTGAGCGGTTACATTTTTCTGTGAAATTCCACATCATCCATTCAGAAACATGAATATATGAACATGCTTCTGCAGATTAAACGTGGCGATGAAGGAAGGAAAATGTGTGCTTTTGTGTCTCTCTGCATGAGTGTGTGTTTATCTGGGTATGGGACTCCGTCATACACTCGTCACTTGCAGCCTGATTGCTGTTTTAAACATGTCACATACTTGATTCCTCTGCATCTTGACGCCGTCTGTCAGGATTTCTGAAATAGAGGCCACGTCATTTCCTTCTGTTATCACCCGGCTTTCACTGTGTGTGACACCTTCTCAGAATCCTCCCACAGTACACGCTACTAAAACCTCAATGTGCAGCACTTTTGGATGCAAAAGCATGAAGCCAACATGCACTAAGGCTGCATCTTGGATTGCAGGTGTCTCTCTGTGCTTTAAATCAACTGTTTTCATGTCTAAATGTTAATATGGAAAGAGCGTGATGAACGAAGAGGAAAAGGCTTGATGTTCTTAACACTCACCATCAGACCAGTCTTCACCTCCCACACACATGAAAGAACCGATAAAGCTGGTTTGATTTGACAGGCTCTAAACTATCAGAGGCAGGAGGCTGTTATATTGCAGAGACAATTTCCCAGCTGTCTGTTTGCTGTATTGGGTGGTGCTGCACTGCCTGTCAGCTGTTCATTTAGACCACACAGCCTATTGGTAGGTGGGAACGTGACGGCATTGACTCTCAATTCTCTCTTCCCCTGCCATGTGAAGTGGGAGATCCCTCTGTGGTGAATGAGATGAGACAGTGGTGTGTGTGTGTGTGTGTGTGTGTGTGTGTGTGTGTGTGTGAGAGAGAGAGAGGGAGAGAGAGGCTGGATATGTGATTTTGATGCTCCTGCTGCTGTGTGTTTGCAGCAGACGTCTGCCTGTGACATGCTTTGATTGGCCGTCTGTCACTCAGTGTGTGTGTGTGTGTGTGTGTTAGGTAAATATCTGGTTATGAGGTTTTCTTTCCACCCGTCTTACTGCCTCTTTCTTTGTCACCTGCCTGTCTCCTTCTCTTCACCGATACTGCAGCTGAATTTAATGGGAATACATCATATCACCTGAATATGCAATAGATATAATAATCGGAGGGTAGCGCTGTGACATTTCCTCTCTCCAACCTTCATCAGGCATCTGGAGAAACATCCCCTAGATTTACTTCTGTCGCCAGTCAGATGACCACAAACAGGTAATGACGATGACAGAAGCACCAAACGCAACATCACCCAACATCATCAGAAAACAAAACATTAAAAATCCTAAGTGAATGAGGACTATGTTGCCAGTTCGTCATCATGGATCACACAATCAGCGCTTTCCCATTTCAAATGACAGTTACCTAACCTGGTTACTTCAATCTGTGTAAATGGGAAGGCTGGTTTTTGAAACTGGGGTAGGGGATTAGTGGAAAGCTAATTTCCCCAGGTAGATTTCTTACAGAGAACACTGATTTATTTGCCATGTATACGCACAATCAGGTTTCTATTCGTCTTTCTCCAACTGTGCCGTGTGTAACAAAAGGCTGCAGACAGGGACAAGCAGCTGTATGAATGAAAGGAGAGATCGTTAACGGGCCGATGCCGCCTCATTTTTAAAACAAAGTCTGCCTGAAAATTTAAAGGAACACACAGTGACTCAGAATCAGACGCTTTTATCCAGAGCGACTCACAACTAAGCAGTAGGGACAACTTGGAGCTACAGTGTGTTGCCCAGGGACACTTTGACTTGCGGCCAGTATGACTGGGAATTGAACCACTGACCCTGTGGTTTGTGGACGACTGTGCTGCAGAGGAGCTTGTGGCCCCAGGCACTGACATTCAACATGAGTTAACTTAGCTCCCTAAGTTAGCAGAGCAGAGCAGCTTAATGTGTCACCACAAGTTAGCAGCATGCAAATCACTCAGAAAACACTTTTTCTGTGTTTTTTTTTTTTTTTTTGTCCTTTCACTTTATTCCATGAGTTCAGTGTCACCACAGTGGATCATTGTCTGCATGTTTATTTGGCACAGTTTTTACACCGGATGCCCTTCCTGACGCAACCCTCCCCAATTTCTACCGGGCTTGGACCAGCACTGCACATCTGGGGAGGGGAATGGGCCGTTAGGGATTCAGTGTCCTGCCCAGAGACACTTCGACCGTATAGCCGGGACTAGGGATTGAACCACTGACCCTGTGGTCCGTGGATGACTGCCTTTATCAACTGACCTACAGCCGGCTCTAGCGTGGTAAACTGATGAAATCTGTTTCCAACTGTCAAGCTATAAATGCTGAGTTATGGAATTTAGATGTGCAGAAATTTGGAGAAGTGTCCTACAACTCAGACATGTATTACTGTAAGTCATTGTACTATGTGCAGTGTAGTGTGATGCGTATTTTATTGTATTTTCCATATCTTAGCCATAGTGGTTTTATGCTGCCTAAACTGTTTGCTTAGGGCCCCAACAGACTCTAGGATCGCCGCTGGCTACAGCCACCGGAGAAGTCACTTAGTTACAGGCACTAACCATAACAACATCCATGTGATGTGAAAGTGTGAAAGGAATATTAACAGTGTACAACAAGCTGCATGCAAAATCAAAAAGGCCTTAGAGGCATTTATTCAGCTGCTCCTCTTTTAGAGTAAATACAGTAATATACACTTTCATCAATGGGAAGATGCAGTTAAATGACAACCATTGAAGACATTAAACATCTGTAATGTAAAATTGCATCTATACAATTATATATTTGCGTAGGAAACAGAATATTAACCAGTTTGTGTTTTCTGTTAAAGGATTCCTTCAATGCCTTCAATGATATTGAACTTGCTGCTTGTGGTTCTAGTTTGAGTAGTATGTGTACATAAATGCCTTTACATTCACTTCTGACTTCACTATATCACAAATATCTCTCCACTTCCAGCTGAAAATCACTTGAAAGGAACCTTCAGTTCACATTCTATCATCTTGTTGCTCACACTACTGAGATTGTAATCGGTGAGGGTTTCAGCTAGAAGCAGAGAAATATTTCAATATAGGGAAGTAAGAGGGAAGGTTAAAAGCATTAATGTACATTTACACCCTAAACTAAAGTTGAAAATTGGTAAAAGTGACCCTTTAACATAATGAGGACACAATGGAAAGTTGCAAATGTGGCAAAAGGGGCACAAGCCAAGTTGCTAAACGTTCACGAAATGTTCACACACATGTTCACACACACAGTTTTTTTTTCCCGTTAAAATATCTGATCTTGCAGATCAACATCCAGACAGTCTCACTAAACTGTTGAATGGTGGAGCTCAGACTCACAGCAGGTGCTTATTTGTTTTTTAAGCCGGACCACAGTCTCTTTAAGGTTTTCTCTAACCTTAACTAAACTTACCCACACTCTGAAGTTATGCCCCCACACCAATCACCTCTCTGTGACTTTGCAATTTGGCACAACAACATGATGCTTCGAACCCTAATCCATCCACTGATTGTGTTCCTGAAGTTGCTTAAGAACACACGTGATATTTTGTAAATACTGTAAATATGTTACCATTATTCCCATTACTTGCTTTTTCTCCGGACTGTGATTAATCACATGTCCAGGTTGGTTGTATGATCCACGTCTTGGACTTCTGTGATTCTTTGCTTTGTCTGTTATCAGGTTGTCAGGTTTGAGTTGGTCTCTGATCCCAGTTGTATTAAAAGCCACTGACCTGCAGATGTTAGGTCAGAGAGGTTGTTTTCTTCATAATGGTTATCAAGCAGTTTCCTCACCTTGTTCTCCGTCTCTGACCACTGTCTGAGCCACAAACTTATTCTCTGATCACCCACTCGGTGCTTTAAGACTGAGACTGTTTGTTCCTCAGCGTCTGAACTTTGTTTTGCTGAGCGGTTTTTTCTTTGTGCTTGTTAAGAAACTTGGTCATCAGCTGTTCTGCCTTTATGTGTTTAAACTAACAGGCTACAGACTAGACTTCATATCTGCTTCTTTAGTTCACCTCTGTGCTCGTCTTTATGGCCTGGTCTGCACATTAGAGGTTTCCCCTCAATCACCCGGTCATTCTAGTAACTTCAGGAGTCATTTCTAGTGCATCCTCTTCTTCATCTGGTTCTTTATGTCATGTTTAGGTTAAGTAATACGCTCCAGGTTTCTCATGTTAAAGTTACCATGAGTGGAAGTACTAGTCTCCATGCAACATAGCCATGTTGAGCCCTGGTTTCCATGTTCATAGGTCATGTTAGAGCATTAGTCTCAATCTTATTGTTTCCACACCAAGAGGTTCTGGTCCTTGTATTATGCTTCAAATCTAACTTAAGCGCCCTTCAGACATGCACTGGAATTCTGACATTATCCTGACTTTGTCTGGAGGGGATGCATGTGTGAATGCAAATGTCCGAGTGAGACGCTGCCAACATTATCCGGACTTTATCCTTTGAGCCCTTATTGCAATGTCTGTATTATGTGCGTGAGCTCGAGTGTGGAGCAGGCAGATCTGGGCTAAATCGCCGGGAGGATTAAAAGCGAGCGAGTGGGCGTGTTGATGACATTTCAATGCTCTTCAATTCAATTCAACTTCATTTATATAGCACCGATTCACAACGAAGTCATCTCAGGGCACTTTACAGAATAAAGTCAAGATTATAAAGATATATAGAGAGAACCCAACAATTCCCCCTTGAACAAGCTCTAGGCAACAGTGGAGAGGAAAAACTCCCTTTAACGGAAGAATCCTCCAGCAGAACCAGGCTCAGGGTGGACGACCATCTGCCTTGACTGGTTGGGGTGAGTGGAAAGTGAAGAGAGAAACAAAAAGAGCAACAAGAAGCAGCCCCGTGGCTAGAGGGTCACCAGTCCGAATCCGCTAGCAGGGTGTGCTCCATGGGCAGAAAAAGGTCCACTGCACTGGGTTTAGAATGGCACCAGTAATACCTGATGTTGTTACTTGGCTAACTACACTAACTATCTTTAGACAAAGTACCATTTACAGTAATCAAGGCAGCTGTTTTCAGACGCTATGAAACGTCAACAGTCATCAGTTTACAAATTGAGAAATGCCATTTAAGCATAATTGATGCCCTGAACCACTTACACTAGAAATACTGTATGTTTGCTGCTCAGCACAATGATTAAAATTAATTGTTTTCTAATTTCTATAAAAACCCTCAGCGGGGTGGTGATTGCCAATGTGGACGTCTGGGCAAGCCGGAAGTTTCCGTTGAGAAGAACTTGCTCGCTTTAGCAGGCAATTTCAGAGACAATCACCGTGAATGGGCCTGCACAAGGTGGACCCTCAGGGCTTTTAAATAACAGGGAGCGTCTATGCAGAGTGCTAGGACTGAGGCACGGCCCCTTTCAAATGAATCAGAATTAAGTAGCTCGGAGCTACAGGACAGGATGGCCCAAGGGTAATTTGGCATTTAACTCGGGTCAAAACTTGTGCACTGTGAAAACCCCTAATTAGAGGAACATAAAGGCAGTAGTGGGATTTATTTTGGCCAAACGGTGACAACACCCTCTGTAATATAGATGACATGGGAGACTGAACACATTAATGTTGGAGAGGAACAAAAGAGCAAAGTAAAAGGTCAACGGGATGAGAAAGGATTGCTGTGGACATCCAACGAGCCCACGCTGCTAAATACTAAAGCCATATCACATGGAAGGCTTTGTAAAACAGTCCTGCTACAAATAACGAGAGTCACTGGTTGAAGTGAATAAAATACATTCTGAGGAAGAACTCAGCTAAAGAAAACCATTTTATAATACAGCTGTGCAATTTATTGTGACGGATTCCTATTGGTGCTTAAGCACAGTGGAACAAAAGAAGACTGTAGAGATGTGGTCGCCACCATGAGACATCACGAAATCGGCAAAAGCACATTGGTACTTGGTTAATCAGCTGCTAATGTGAAAGCAGCAAGTGACAGTTTTTTTCATTTGCTTAGGGGCTTGTGGAAAGTCACATTATTAAAACCATACGGGCTGAAACTGAAGCCCACTGCATTGTTTGCAAAATGATCTTCCACTAATAGAACGTAAAAACATGCAAGAAAAGCTAAAGAAACCCTGATGCACCTTTTTTGACATGGTCGTCCTTATTCATTCCTGTGTGCAGCTCTCTGTGCGTCCAACTGTCTTCGACATGAAGCGGCTACAGGGACCAATTCAGTCACTAAGCATCTGACTGTATTTTTTCTTCAGTGAAAAAAAAAAAGAAATTTCATCAAAAAACAGAGATTATTTTTTACCAGAATACAGTTTTATTCTGATGCTGTTTCAACATAGAAAAGCTGAAATTTTTAAATACTAAAATAAAGGAAATGAAAATTAATGGCTGGAAAATATTAAAAGATCCAAATAAAAACTTCAAATGCTCCAAATGTTACATTTAGTCCATTGTCACAGTGACTGTTTTAATCATTTTTGATGCAGACTAACAGCAGCACAGAGGAGCATCTTTTATAAAGTAACATTATTTTCATATTACAAAGCATGGGGTAAATAATAACTGTGATAAAGAAAAATCTCATTTATTTTATATGAAGCACTTTTAGTCCCCGTTGTCATAGTGAATGTGGCGCTTTTATTCTGGCAAGTGAGCATGATGTGAAGCGATGCCATGTGAGATCATCCTGAATAAAATTCAGTTCTCAAACGCAGTTAGTAGTTTTCAAGAGGGGCCGGATTTCGGGGAGGTGGGGGGGGGGGACTCATCCCAGAGAAAGAGAGGAGTGACGAAGTATCTGAGAACAACATGCTCTGCATCATGACATCAGGACTAAGGTTATGATAGAGACTGTATCAGCAGATTTTCCCTCTTTTGTGCCAAAGAGCATCAGATAATGAAATGCAACAGGTAAAACAGGGGAAATGCGGTTGAGATGCACACATCAGCTGCAGCTCCATACGGGTGTTGTGCATCCTTCAGTGACGGTGATCGTGATGGGCAAGCTTGGGTATGTGTACGGATGGTGGGAGTTCGTGTTGCATTTGCACCATGTGTTTCAAGTAGTGAAATGCTAATAATCTGTGTGTACGGTGTGTCGTGCTGATACCATTTCCACACTGATGTAGCTCAATAAAATGTATTTCTAAGATAAGTGGGAAGCTGGCAGCCTTTGGACAGATGGTAAGACATAGCTCTTCACGGTATTTTACCATATGCAACATAAGAAATATTACAGAGCATAAACATCACCTGTGGGTCCTAATGACACCTCACAGTCACGTGAGCATCCTCTGATATGACTTGTGAATTTCTACCACAAACTATTTGAAGGAGCGTGATGGTCCTTTCTGTGCAGAAGTTAAGGCCACGCAAGCCTTAGTAAGTTCTTACCTAAAGGGAGCACAGACAGCCTGGGCTTTCAGGTAATGCTACCTGACAGGTGCACACATGTTTTTAACACTTCATAGAATTCATGTTGCTCACTAGCTTCTGTGGCCATTTCACTTAGCACAGCTGCTCATCTGCTGAGGGTTTGAGTGAGTTTAGAAGTCTTCCTATACGGGTCATGGGTGAAGCTGGTTCTAATGTATGCTGGGATTAACATTGGAGAAATGTTTAGTAGCTGTGAAATATCATTGAAGAGAAGTTTAGTGTGCGTCCTCACAGAAGGGAGATTAGACATGTCCCCAGGAAGGTACAGAGATAAGAGAAAATCTGTCACATTTAATAGGCTGTAAAAACTGGATTAAGGGTCAAGGTTGGGACTGAAGTTAGAGGAAGGTCAGACTTGGACATGAAGCTCGATAAATGAACACAAGTCACTGCAGACTGCAGCTGAGTGTGGGTTTTCTTTGATATGTTCTGGTGTCAGGTTGGGCTGATTGTGTCTGCAGGCACCGCGTTTGATCTTCCAGGGTCTAAAATATTCAGACAGAAGGAAAAAGGAAGAAAGACTTTTTTTCCCCCCCGTTCTTTAATGACACCATCACACAAACAAAATCACAAAGGACAAAATGAAACAAAGAACAAAGGGCTCATAAACAAAAGAGCTCATATTTTTAGAAGTCCTGTTCATTCAAGCTGCTGCTCTCAGGCTTCCTTTTAGCAACTCTGAGCTTCTAACAGCATCGCAGCATTCGGGTACGCGCTGTCGCTGCGTTAGTAGCCTCGCCCCATTAGGGAAAGGTCAGCCATGCAGGCACATATCGAACGCAGACATCCCACCGATGTCTCAAGCTGCTCCTTATGAAAAGCCGCTCTTTCTTTCAATGGCTCACCAAGCATTTGTATTACTGTGGAAATCATGTTAAAAGGTCAACAATTCAACAGCCTTTTGTTTGCAAGTGTGAGTGGGTGGGTTTGAATGTTTCTCTGGGAGTGTGTGTGTTAGTGTGTGTGTCTGTAGTTGCTTGTGAGAACCAGAGAGAATTGGCCTACACTCCTTTTTTTCCGTCTTATATTCTCCAGCGTCCTTGTCTACTTGTCCTCCCTCACCTCCCTGCATCCATTAATCCATCACATTGTGTAACGCCCATTCATCTTTCTGTCGATTTTTGCATCTGTCTGTCCACCGAGCGTTCATTCATTTCACAATTCATCTGTCATCAGCTTGTCTCCTGCTTGTACCTCTGC
This sequence comes from Channa argus, assembly GCF_033026475.1. Taxonomy (NCBI): domain Eukaryota; kingdom Metazoa; phylum Chordata; class Actinopteri; order Anabantiformes; family Channidae; genus Channa; species Channa argus. Next base: position 27,353,083 of record NC_090201.1, on the reverse strand, counting down.
TATCATCTGCAGCGAGCACAGAGTATGAGGTTACTGCACTGCTGTATTTTAACACCTGTCCTGTCTTCTTCTCTTTTATTTTTGTTACTTTTTCTTCATTTTCTCTTCCCGTTTTTGGCTTTTTTCATATGTTCTGCACAATTATTTCCAGTGTAATGTCAATGATGTCTTGGGCATTTTAAACCCACCCCACGATCCTTCCGAAATCAAACTATATGTGTTTTAAATACGACGACTTCTGTAATGTGCATCGATGCATCACAGGTAGGAAGTAAGATGTGATGGACTGTGTCTAGTGATTCCACTCATGAGCAAGCGAATAAAAACTTGACCACGAGTATTTGAAGCAGAGACCAAACAATATGGTGCAATGTGAGCTCTGCAAATGGTTGAATTGCTAAATGTACATTGCACCACATGACTTTTCTTGCTTTAATGATATTGTGGCAGATCACTAGTTAAGACTGCGGAGTAAAGTCCTGCTGTGCAGACTGTGTCCTATTTGTTTGTTGGAAGAGAAGATGATTAAAGAAAATATTAAAATATAAATGATGAATTTAAATTAGAATATTTAGGTAATTAATTATATGAATTGAAAAATGAAAAAAAGAGATTAAGGGGAAAATACAGATTAATCGATTAATGCATAATACTGCATATTAATGACCTGTTCAGTCTCCAGCATGTGGTGCAGCTACCTACTGGCTCATAGCTATGGTGCTAATCATTACAGATAACAGCAGGTAAATGGCAGGTGAAACCAAAAGATGAGAATAGATAGATTTACGTTGCTGCGTCTGCGACACCTTCACGTTTTAACACACAGAGTGAGATGTTTGCATTATTATTTTATCCTCCTCTGCACACAGCTGCGGATTCAGTGAAGTAAAAGATGAGTGATGCTGTTGCTGCTCCTGCTATGAGGTGGAACTGTGGAAGCAACAGTGCTGCGTTAGTTTCCACCTCTTTCTGCACAAAGGCACAAATTTGTCATCAGCTTGCACAACACTTAACTCCGTAAAGTCACCAAGGTTACCTGACACATTAGAGGCAAACATTTCAAACATTTCCATCACGAGCAACATCCTCATGGTTCTAAGGGTTTTATTCAACAGAGATAACAGCAGTGATCTGGGTTGTCAGATGTAAGTATGACAATATCAGAAATACTCAAGGCTACCGCAATATAAAAGGAACAGAAAAGATTGGAAACATTCTTTAGGTTTGAGGTATCAGAGGATGGTCTGTTGTCAGAATGTACCATCTGAAATAACGCAAGGATCCATTCAGCAGCACGTTATTATTCCTCACTGTCATAAAAAATTTAAACTGTCTGAGTGGTTGGTGCAGGTGCAGACAGCGTTGTCTCATTCATTACTTATTGATTCAACTGATGTGTGGCACATGGAATAAAGCTCACAGAGCTCATAATGGTGACTGAGGGGGCTTGAGTCCAGGTTGGATCGTGTGGATTTGTGTAAAGGACTGATACACTCTGCTTAAGGTTTGCTGACTGGTGGTGAAGCTCTTCAGCAGCAGAAAGAGTCTTGGTTGGGATTTTATGTAAGTGCCGGTAAGTTCTCCGATTAGCAGTCAGCTAAAAAAATCAAACCTTATAATGACCTCAGAGTTCATGGAGAAGCTTTGTACCATTGTCTGTAACCGCAGACGGGGCTGAAGTCTATACCAGCTGTCATAGGGTGAGAGGCGGGGTAAACCCAGGACAGGTCTCGAGTCTGTCCCAAGGCCAACACAGAGACAGATACACAGACAGACAAGGATTAACACTCACACTCACACCTACGGGAAATTTAGAGTCAGTGAACCTAACATGCATATCTTTGGGCTGTGGGAGGAAACCTCGAGTAAAGGGTGCAGATGGCTGGGGATTCAAACCCGCGACCTTTGAGGTGGCAGCGCTAACCACTCCACCACTCTGCTGCCATTCAAAAACATGTTGCATTAGAACATACACTCAAAAACATAATCTTGGTTGTAGTTAAGTTGCAGCAAATTGTTGATGAACTCAGTACTTGAGTAAAAGTACTTAGTTACCTCCAGTACTCTTTTCCCCTCTTCTTCTGACCTCACCTCCCTGACACATATCTCATCTCCGCGGTGTTTGCTAATCTCACCTTCTTTCCTCTCCTTCTCCTCCTCCTCACCTAACATCACCTTTTCTCCTCTGCCTCCTCGCTCCCCTCCCTGCTCTCATCCATTCGCTCCTCAATTTGTCCATCCATCAAATTGTCTCGCCCTTACCTCAGCTATCCTTTCCACCACACACATTATAAAGAAGGGTAGTATTTTACACCTGCCCCATCTCCTCCATCTTTATCTCCACTCTGTCCTCCATCCTCTTGTCTTCCATTACAACAGGGCTCGACTAAAACTGAACAACCTTTGGCTTTTGTCTGAAGAATAATTGTATTATTTTGTTCTTTCTGACAGCAATCTGCACACACACACACACACACCTTCACAGCGGTACAGTGATGCAGGAATAGCAATTGCGCGTTCATTATTGCTTCCTGTATTATTTGCATATCATTCTATTTGTCTATTTGTCAGCATGTAGTGGGGGAGCAGGAGACGGGGGGCCGAGCAGAGGTACCTGCCCATCGATTGTAATGTGCTTGAAATTAGAGTGGAGGTGTGAAATGAATATTAGATTTGTTGCTGTTTGCTGTAATTTTCTGGGGTGGAGCGTTCTGTCTTATTTGTCTGTCCACCACCTTGTTAAAGGCAATTCAAGGAGACAAGGAGGGAAATTGACTGTGGGCCCACTTTGAAATCTGCATTCAGTCGAGATGCTGTTGCATTTGAAGCTTCCCTGTTTCTCTTCTTTCTCCCTCATCTGTAACGATCACGCCGTTCTACAGAGGTGCCTTGTAAATGTAAATCTCTCCGAATCCTGCTCCGTCTCTCTCTCTCTCTCTCGGTTTCTTTCTCACTTCTCATTTGTACCAATCACCCCTCACCCCTGCCTAAAAAATAAATAAAGTAAAAATCCTTGTACTCTCAAACCATTTTCACGCTCTTTGATGTATGATTTATTTGAAATCGATTTCCTGCACAAGCTCATGTTTTGTTGGTGAATGTGTCTATGATCAACCAGCTTCAGGATTTACCTCTAATGGATGGGAGGGGTAGGGGGGGGGGAACATGCAGCCTGAGGCATGTGTATGATTTATCAGTGCAATTCAATACAACTTAACTATAGATCAGGTTCATATATAAATACAGTTTCTAAATAAACAGCACATCTGTTGATACATTAACACAGATGAAGTACAACTTGCTGACAACACGTTTCAGTCGACACAGAACTGTAGCAATGTGACATTTAGAACATTTGGGATTCGTTTTACACTAAAGCATTAGTGCTACTTTCAGGGTGGAGTCATCAGGTAGTTCAGAAACATTACAAGTGGACCACTTTCCTAAAAGCATTTTAGAAATCAATTCTAGGTAACACGTGTCCCATCCCCTCTTCAATTTAAAACACACATTTGATCAAAAGGTTTCAAATTTAAAACGATAAATTGATCGGGAATATTGAGTAAACCCAGTTTCCCTCACTGGGAAACAGCAGACCTCATCACATCTGCAACCCATGTTCAGACATGAATGTAAAGGTTCCATGCGGAGGTTAGTGGAACATAAACTTTTACTTTAACTGTTGCCCTGCTCTGCATTCAGACCTGGTGCTTCCCAGTTAACACAATTAGTTCTTATTCACAGTGACACAGTGACAGTGAGTGCTCCGTCCGTCTGTTTCACTTAGTAAAATATCATCATTAGAAACCGCCAACAGTGCAAAGGGTAAACGCTGCAGAGCTCTGGAAGTATTGCAGATAATAGAAGACGTAGAGAAGACAAGAACAGAGGTGAAAGGGATTTCATTGTATTTCGTGTAGATCACAGCTCAGAGACGAGCTGATACAACAGCTTTGTTTTTCGTTCCACCACAGTGAATACAGAGGGCAGAGGACATTAAAAAAAAGAGCTTTACCTCATTTAACCTTATTAAATTCACAAAGAAGGTTTCATTCGTGATTCATTTATTAGCAGTGTCGCATGGCAGAATTGGAGGAGCACTGATTATTATTGTCATGGCCCAAACTAATCAGTAGGATTAAACACACAAAATCCCCAAATGAAACCCAAACAGACATTTCATGTGCTGTTTGCTCTGTGTACTGTGAGTACTCGTCCTGAGTACTGCAGTGACATCACATGTCACCAGCTGTACCTGGAGAATAGATGGTTTCACCTGGTGCTGATCCATCTATAAAATGAATTGGATTAAGTCAAATGTTTGAACTATGACATATGTTTTCTTGTTCAGCTTCATCTCTAAACCTAAAATACAAAACAACAACATAATGACAGTAATAGTTTATATAATTTTAGATTTTAATATTATAGTGGGAGCCCTCCATCTTTAGTAGCAGTCATTTAAAATATGTAGCAAACAGTATCTGCCAAACTCGTTGTTGGTGAGAAAAGTGAGGTAAGTGGCCGGTGGTGCTTTTCATGCAGAGCACGGATCGGTCTGGAGTCCCAGAGGTGCTGCTCCATTAGCAGCCCAGTACGTCAGCAGCAGCAGAGTTCGATACGAGCAGCCACAGGCAGCCAGAGCAAGATGGACTCCAAGGGAAGGACACTGGAGAATTCAAGGAGGTGTAAGACAGATGAGGGGGTGGTGCTCTGCAGGAGCCGTAAGAATTAAAATACACTTACTGTATGTTGGATTTGTTGATTTCAGGCTATTGGTGTTTAGACTGCTACACTAAAAAAAACCTTTAAATGTGATGCTTTAATTGAGCTAATTTGACGGACACACAGAGGTCTTCCTGTTGGCGTGGCCTAAAATGAAGGTCCTTTCATGGACACATAGGTCGACTGATATACTGGCTTATGTAGAAAAACGATCAGACCAAAGCCAGTGGTGCAGACTGAAACCTGGGCTTTTCACTTACAGCGAGCATGTCAACACGCATTCACCTCAGGCCTTTGAGTATCTCACATAAGTATATATTCCATCAGTTCGTAAAAGAAAGGAGGTCTGGGTCTTACAGCCAAAGTCTGTAAGGATTGGAGAGCTGTGTCATGGCTCCAGCAAGGGAGATTTCAGAATAGTAATTTCTTATGCTCACCAGGCTGGAAATGGTTACAAAAAGACTTTGGACTGTCAGGCAGATCATGTACAAATGGAGAACATTCAGCACCAATGTTACCCTCCTCAGGAGGGACCAACCAACAAACATCACACCAAGGTTTCAAAAGAGGCCAAACACCATTTCACACTGTCTAAAGTGAAAGACTTTATTCTCTAAATGCTGTTGTTTTGTAGCTTCTCCAGAGGCTTTTTGACACATCGCACCACACTGTGAATGGTGAACAAGAAAAATTTCAGGGGAATTAACATGTTACATCAAAATCAGTTTTTGTCATGTATATGTTGACTATTTTAGTTTGTAAAAATGGGGATGGGGATGCAAACCGCTTTCGATTAAAGGAAGAACTGCGCTGAGTTGAATGAAACGGTTCGTGGCACCAGTTCGTTTCAGTAGGACATGAAACACTTTCCGCCCCCTTGAAAACAAAAGGTCGTGAACTCCACTAATGATGTGTTCGACGCTGCTGGCGGTTTGGTCTCCAAGCTGAACTATGACTCCTGCACGCACATTCACATGTGAACACACACACACAAACACACTGCCGCACCACATACATGCTGCTGAGAAAACTAACTGTGCATGTGTCACACTGAGAATGTCCTCACCAGAGACGCAGCCCACTATTCTCAGAATGACCTTTTCTCACGTCAGACTCAGGATTGCACAGGTCGTTTCCTACCTTTCATGTTGCCCGGTTTGTAATGCACCGCACCCTGACTGACAGCTCCACCTCTCAGGTCTCCAGCAGGATGCAACTAGGAGTTGACATGTACATCAAGGTTTGCTTTCTCCCCTGGGTCCACTTTGCTTTGTACGTCCCTACTAGGTGGTGTTTTTGGCAGACCCTGAACAGCCTGGAGAGCTTATATCTTCTCTGGCCTAGGGACACCGCATAACCCCCCAGTCATAGCTTGAAAACGGGAGAAAGACATGAGGACTACCCGGTTATCAACACGTTCTCATCCCACAGCGTCTTTGACGCTTCCTAAGGTGTCACATAATGACGCTTTGTACGTCCTTTGGCTTATTATACTGATGCCACAGGTTCCCTTTGGCTCCAGGAGCGTCAAGGGTGCAGGTGTTTGTGTAGGTTTCCTCCCGGTGCTCCTGTTTCCCCTACCGCTAAAAACCTGTTTGTTTAGGGACCAGGTCAGGTTGGTCCATAGTGGTGGCTCAGTCGCAGCGGCTCAGGATTAACTCTGCAACTGACCATCTGATGCAATTTCGTTGTGAAACTTGTATGTATACTGACAAATAAAGCACTTTACTTACTTTACTTTGCTAATAACAGTGACACACGTACTTCGTTTCTATAGCAACTGCATGCACCACATTGTGAAACAATCATCACAACATCTCACACAAGAGTTGAATCCTGTCTTATGTCTTGTTGTACCACCTAGAACCCCGTCCGGCTGCCTATGAAGCCTTTTCACTTCACATTTTACGTTATCGATTTAGGCTTCAAATGTTGAAACCTCTGGGTTTCCAGTTGACTACAATGAAAGCTCCACGGGTCAATCACCGATGCGACCGGGTACCCTACGTGTCAACGTGTAACGCAAAGGGACGGTACAAAGCGACGCTTTTTGACGTTTCGAGAATGAGAACAAACTGGGTTTAATCAGTTTCCACCGTGTCTGGACTCCGGATAAGTGACAGAATGAATGGTTGGATGATCACATCATTTATGAACTATGGTGAGGGGAGTGTGAAGGTTGGGGGAGTGGAAAGGCATGACCCATCTCAAACCAGCTGAGAATTTTGTCCCTAGTGTCGGAAAAGGAGCTGGATCATCTAAACAACAATCACCTACTTTTAAACTCAGTATCAGCAGAAATCGACCTTTTTGGTGCCGAACATGTGTAAAACAGCACCACATAAAAGAAACTACACAATGCAGACTTACAATGAATTTGATCAGGCTCAGATATAAAGATACAAAACTCATTGTTTGTTAATGGAAACTACATGTATCACACCCTGATTCTAAAAGTTCCACCACCGTGTGTTGTTTTCATCAGGGCCCAGCAGAAGCTCACACTCTCATGCCGGAAAACGAAAACACTGTTTGCTTTGGAGAGGGTTTAATTATCGCTAATCTTTGATGTGTGCTCCACAGAACCCTCCGTCTGAGGTCATTCTCAGTGCGCTTTGATGTTAAATGAGTTATGAGGAAGGCAGAAATTCCCAGCAAGCAAAATAATATATAATTTTCCAGATGGAAAAATCCAAAACTCCACTGCAAGTTATTAATACATGATATTCAAATGCTGTTGTGCTGTAAATATGTGCCTTTTACAAGGCGATGATTTCCAAAATTGTCTCCAAGTACTGCATATATAAACTAATATCATTCTCATTTTGTTGACTCGAGTCTATTGAAGTCGTCAGGAGTCATTTTCACAGTGTAACTTTATCCAGATAATGATTTTTGCAACTTTGCTTTGGATTTTTATTATTTTTAGATCAATATTGTGAAGCTTTAAGTTTAAAAACACCTGCATTAATTCAACCCTGTTTCCTAAAAAATAGCTTTCCACACAACTACAAAGCCAATACAAACATGTCTTTGTATGTGATTCCAACTGGATTATGTTGAATATTAATGCTAATTGCAAGACACAGATATGTTAATAAATACTAAACAAATCAGTAACATGTCTTTTCAACCTAAATATTCAATCTTACCCAACTTCCTGTTTGTCTGACTACATAGTTATTAAAGCTTTTTATAGTTGTGTTTAGACTCTGGACCCACTGTGGCATCACAGTCCACCACCCTCCACCAACCAGCCCTTTGCTTACATTTCCATTCATTTCATGATTCGCGCAAGAACTGCATCAAATTGAAATATAATGTTGCACTGATTATGTTCCCCACACAACCAGGGTTCCACTAAATGGTTGTTATCAGGGCCAAAGATGTGAGTTAGTTTTCTCCACCTTTTTATCAGAGTTACAATAATAAAGCTTTAGGCACAAAACTACTGTTTGCTCATTATACAACGTCACAAAAGCTAATTATCGCACACATCAATATTGTTCACCTGCTGGTTAACTGGTAGCTGCACTTTGCTGCTTCTGAAGCATAATTAGACCACTGAAAGTGGCCATTTAGTGGGGTGATAACCTCCAAAACACCTGCTGGAAGCGAGTTTTTTAAAGCATAAGGTTATCTGGATATTTCCATCCAAAGCAAAAATAAATGCGTGTAGTTGTGTGGATGCTAGGTCGATACTTATATCATGTTCCTTTATTACGTTGGGTCTAAGTTCATGCATCAACATATCACAAAGTGTTTTACGTCCCTGATAACGCGACACGTTCTCATCCGATGGTTTTAGACAATGACGCGTCCTAAGGTGTCAGATTGTGCTGCTTTTTACTTCCTTTTACTTCGCGTATCATATTGACGCCAAAGATACACTTTGTTGTAACTATTGGATGCTTCAGGTATTTGACGCCACAGGAACGACTTTAAGTAAAGACAAAAACTGTGTTAGGTTTCCGGTTTCCTCCCACAGTCCAAACACATGCATGTTAGGTTAATTGGTGAATCTAAAAAAAATTGCCCACAGATGTGAATGTGTGTGCGAAAAGTTGTCTGTGTGCATGTTTCTCTCTGTGGCTCTACGATAGACTGGCGACCTGTCCAGGTGCAGCCCGCCTCTCGCCCAGTGACAGGTGGGATAGGTCTCAGCACCATCTCACTTCTCCACAGACACCACTGATCACTCGCCCTAGCGTCCGGCTCTCTGGATGAGCAGCAGCTTAAAAATTCACAGCTCCACTTCTTGTTTATTCCAACTAAATGAACTAAATGATGCAACTCAGGAAAGAGCATGATTAACCCAAATATATTGCTGTTCTGCAACGTGCTGAGCCAGCCAACACATAAGCACAAATTCATATGAGCTTGTTTAGTTGTAGGTGTTCTAATCTTATTTTTCTGCAAATTACACATCGCACTTGAACAACCAAGTGCCAGTAAGAGAGAGAGTTTTAGGAAAATATGGCTGCAGGAAACTGCACACTAACACTGAATGTGTTCATTTATCAGCAAGAACTAAGTGAAGACAAACTTAAGTTTGGTTTTGTTGGTCAGACTTTATCGGGAATAGTTCTTGTGTAGTGCTGACCGTGGGTTTAGTGGCAAGTAAAACTAAACTTAGCTAAAAGTTGAAAAGGTTGTTTCCCTGACTGCACTTCATGTAACTTAAAGCTTCAATAATAAAGGCAGACGGGTGTTAAATGCCGTAATGTCATTTAGGTTTTAACAAGTGCTGAAGCTGCATTTTCAGCTTCACTAATGAACATTCATTTCGAGGAACTTGTCGGATCAAGTGTTTCTGTAGAGGGAAGCTGCCGATGAAATTGCAGAACTGCTGCAAGAGGACTGAGGAGGTGATCCGGCTGAAGAAGGGCTGGACATTTTTCTAAATGTCCGTCACTTTGTAGCGTCCCCTGAAACTTTGCTATGACAGTTGTCTGCAGCGGTTCAGGGGGACGCTACAAAGCGACGGACTTTTAGATCTGTTGTGTTGTTTCTCCTGCAGCGCGTTTTGTCATTTTGTTGCGTTGTGGTTTTTGCAGCCTGTTTCTTAATGCTGCATCTCGCTGCGTCAAATTGATGAAGTTGTTTTGTCCATTTGCTTATGATTTGTCGAACTGCCTGTGTTTTCTCGGTTTGCAGTGCCGTGAGCTTTCAGGGCCAAAATACAAATGACATGAAATCCGTTATGTTTATTTGTTTTTTTTCTTTCAAATCCCACCTGGGCCACTTTTAATATATGAATCTAAAATCGGATACATATGTGATGTTTCCCAATGTGACGTCAGTCTGAACTGTCTGAAGTTCCTTTGGTCAGATTTAGCTTTTTCCTGTGTCTTTTTGTTCTTTCATCTTGTGTTTGATTGTGTCCCGGGAGTTCTCCTACCTGCCAGCTGAGGCTTCCCACCACTCTGTTCCACCTCCGTCTGTCGCTGGGCCGTCTTGGTTTTCTGCTCCTCAGCTGACACCGGTCAGCAAACACGATCCACATCATTCATCCATTCCTGTTTATAAGGACTTTGATTGCTAGTGTGTCTCCCCATGTATCCTGCCTTTTCCTATTCCTGTTCATTCCCTGACCACCAGCCTTATTTTTATTAGTGAGTTTGTTATCTTATGTAAATTGCCTTGTTCTTGCAGTGATATTTTCGTTAGTATCTTTTCTACTTGTGTAGTGATCTGTTTTCTATATTGTCTGATGTGTTCACCTACCTCATGTCTTTGTAGTGAGCGTTATTGGTTTTCTGAATCATTTCATTTACCCCCTAGGGAGCGTTTTCTGTTTTTTTCTTTCCTATTGCTATTGGATCCCTGTGTGCTGGATTCTTACATGAACAGTTAGGTCTCATTGCATCCGACTTTGACGTCACTGAGATGAGCGTCTTGGCCTGAGAGTGTTGAGGTGCTGGCAGATGTGATGGTCAAGAAATCTGCCTCTGTGAAGCCGGTCACGTCATGGTCCCACCACTCCTGGCTCAGCCTCTGCATCCACACAAAGTTCTTCAAGTGTAGTTTATTGCCATGAAGTGCGACACAGCAATGAAAAGGGATAGTTGTGATTAGATTCTCAACTCCACTAAGGCTCCATTTGTATTTAAAAGAGTGACCAAAACTGTCAACTGACTGTTAATTGGTCTAATTATTTGCTAACTCATTATGCTGCTTGGATTTAGCTTATGTTCTCTGTCTCTTTGGGTCAACCACATTTTGATTCCTCTCTAATTATTCTCAGATCTTTTGGGATTTTATTAAACAATTAGGAAATACATGTTTGGACTGTGTGGGTTTTTCATGAGTCCATTTCTGCCACATACACTCTATTGCCAAAAGTATTAGCTCACCTGCCTTTAGACCCATATGAACTTTAGTGACATCCCATTGTTAATCCATAGGGTTTAATATGACGTCGGCCCTTTGCAGCTTTAACAGCTCCAACTCTTCTGGGAAGGCTTTCCGCGAGGTTTAGGAGTGTGTTTATGAAATACATAATACACAGTGCTCGCAGTCTTCGCTCTAATTCATCCCAAAGCTGTTCTATCGGGATGAGGTCAGGACTCTGTGCAGGCCAGTCAAGTTCTTCCACACCAAACCCACTCATCCATGTCTTTATGGACCTTGCTTTGTGCACCTGAATTCATTTATTTGGATGGGTGAGCGAATACTTTTGGTAATTTAGTGTACATCCGTGCGGCAGCTGCCTGTTGCACCTCACCTTTCAGGAGAAGGTTGTAGACCATAAGGCAAAGTAACATCCTACTGAACCTAATGGGAGGTAGATGTCACCTGTGGCCCGGACCTCTGCACATCAGACAGAATTGACAGGCTGCATGAGATGAGTGAGGAGGGCAGATGGCCTGATGGATGAATAGGAAACGTGTAAAAAGAAAAGGGAAGCAAATGAACTTAAACAGGCATTAGTTCTGAATCCAAACTTGACTTTAACCCAAATATTTACAGGTGACTGTGCTAAAATCCTCGACAAACCTGAGTTAAACCTCTGAGGATTCGGCCGCAAAATGTTTTATTTTTTCCCGTTGAAAATCTAATGGTGAGAGAAGAAATGAAGCAGAAATATCAGAAATGTAAATTGCGATCAAACTGGGATCAGTGTGACAGTAAATTAACTCTCCTAAGTACAGGCTCTACTGTTAAGTGAGATAAAGAAAAGTCATTTCTCCAAAACAATACATTTGCATGCTACTAATTTGCACCAGCAAAATTTGAAAGGATTTGCAGTTGGATTCCGTTGTGTTTACTTTTTTATTCTCAATATAATTAGGAAACACTGTTAATTGTTGTTTCTGCCAACTTGCAAAATGATAATGAATGTATGTGCAAATTATTCACTGACAGCATGTTTAATTTGTTTCCCCAACCGTTTCTGCTCGTAAAGCAGCAGCTGAGCTTGATTAGACTTTTAAATGCTTGTGCCTACAGAACTTTAAAATTAGTGGAAGATCACCGTCTGCAGCGGCTGGAAGCCTTTACTTGACCACAGTGTTTTACTATAACCTCAAAAAGTGTGGAATGTTTTGAATCGCTGATACCGCTGCCTCTCCATCCTTTCTAACCTGACATGTTTGAGCTGCAGTCGGAGGAGCATCAGACTCATGTTGACATTATTTGCTGCACAGGTGGTTCCACCTTACAAGGCCTCTGTGCTCCTCACTTGTAAGTCGCTTCAGATAAAAGCGTCTGCTAAATGACTAAAGGTAATTGTAATTGAGCAAAGGTCAGGAGAAGCCTCTTGTATTGTAAAGTGAAAAACTTTATTTTTATCTTTATTTTATTATTAAAGCTTTTATTATTAAAGCTTTATTTGTTCCAATCGTGCTGCTGACATGTAATCCTTCCAAAAGTGTTGGAACAGTGAGGCCAATTCCTTTATTTTTGCCACAGACTAAAACATTTGGGTTTGACATCAAAAGCTGAATGTGAGACTAGTGATCGACATTTCAGCTTTTATTTCCAGGTATTTACATCTATTTAAATGTGATACACAACTTAGAAGATTGCACCTTTTGTTTGAACCATCCCAATTTTCATGTGAACAAAAGTACTGGAACAGAAAGTTTTAAAATAGATTTAAGTGAATAAGACTTTAGTTGCATTAACTGCATCAAGCCTGTGACCCACTGACATCATCAAACGTTTGCATTCGTCTTTTGTGATGCTGTTCCAGGCTTTCAGCCTCTTTCAGTAGTTTGTTTTGGGGGGTTTACTCCCTTCAGTCTCCTCTTTAGCAGGTAAAATGCAGCTCTATGGGGTTTAAGTTTAACACCTTCCACTTCTTGGCCCTGATGAACTTGTTTGTTGTTCTGGGTCATTGTCTTGATGAAGGATCTTCCAGTCAGTTTGGTTGCATCTTTCTTTAAATTGGCAGACAACATGTTTCTGTAGACTTCAGAGTTCATTTTGCTGCTGCCATCACGTGTTACATCATCAATGAAAAATAAATCCCGTATCAGAAGAAGCCGTGACATGACCTCCACTGTCTGCAGCAAAAATAAAGGAATTGGTTCCTCACTGTTCCAATACTTTTGGAGGTGAGTGTACATGTAAATTCCTGAACATCTGGATGAGCCAACTGTCAAAATAATAACAAACGGACCCACCTGCCTATACTACTGTAGCATTTGCATCACTTGCATAATCTTTATTAAAAGCTGAGCTTACTTTTTTAAAATAAAATGGAGAATGATGACATGTGATTCACAAACACAAAAACAGATTTATTTTTACTCAAAGTCCTGCATCCACCATCGAATTTAGTCAAAGCGATATGAAAATTTAATCCAATAAAGTTTGCTTCCAAACCCGACTAACATCCTCACACCCAGTTTTAGAAAGCATGTGCATCACTTTCAGCAAAGGAATAAGTTGCCTCCAACAGCTCCAAACAGCTGGGCCGGCTCTTCTATGAACATCCTGTTAGATTTTAAGAGGCGACGACTTCGACCAACCACTGTCTCCACTGTCGATTTTATCACCCAGTTTACGGACAGAGCTGGAAGGACGACGCGTGTGACGTTAAATGCAAACCCTGTATAAAAGATTTACATATATCCTATACGTAGCTGTGTTTGTCTGAGTGTGTGTCACTTGTGGCTAATAGTGTTTAATGCGTAAAAGAGCATGTGTGTGTGTGTGTGTGTGTGTGTGTGTGTGTGTGTGTGTGTGTGTGTGTGTGTGTGTGTTCGTGTCAAGGTAACAGGCCCTGTGCTGTGGTTTATAGGGTTTATTTGGAGGTTTATGTGGCGGTGATGGGCCTGCATATATTTCAGCAGGAAATGAGGTCATTATGTGCTCGCTGGGCTCAGACGCATACAAGCGATTCCCACAGAGGCATGAGGTTGCATACTTAAACAATGACACCTCCAAACAGATGTCTCTAATTTATATGGATAATCATTAATCGCCAAACAAACAGCGCCCACATGCGTCCGCCATCGTCGTCCTTTCCGACACTCACGAACACACACAAACACACCAAGCTGGGTTGTGAACTGTATTACAATCAATCCACGGATTTTCCCACATTTTCGGTATCAAACTACAAACTCACGTTAGTAAATTTAATTTTTCAATTTTTTAACATTGTTAAAATTGTGCAACTTTTAGTTTTGAAACCAATTCACTGTGTGAGTGACAAGTTAGCTGAGTTCTAACATTCTGTACTTCACTCTCCTGAAGCTGGGGACACACCTGTGGCAAAGACGGGACAGTTCACACAGAAAGACTGTTTTCACTGACTATCACAGATTTCTAGTCTCTGACAGTCTGCAAGCAGCTCACACGTGTACACACGAGTAAACTGAGGGCAACGCACTTAACGCCTGCTCGGGAACAGTTGGACACACACTTCAAACCCAGTTCTCATGTGTTCATGTGCCAAAACAAATACAGCTGAGAACTTTTTACTTAATTAATGCATAAAAGAACAAAACATGTAAAAAAACAAAAACAACAGCAAAGTCATGAATGAAAACATGGACTATAGAACCTACAGAGAAACATGAAGGTAAAAAAACTTGAACATCACTACATTCAGCTAAAACTGTAGTTACTGTGATGTCATCGGTTGCTGATACGTCGTGAATATTAAACATGTTTTAAAATCTTTGTGAAAATGATTCACAGAGACTGGGTAAGAAGACTAATGACTAGAATCTTTAGACAGCACACATTTAATGAATGTCAGTGCTGACTGAGTTGGACTGGTACTGACCAAGACCAACATCTTCTCTCTCAGCCCTCAGCTCCACCACATTCTCTAAAGTCTGCGCTTCAGGAAAACTGTGAGTGTGTGACTTAAACATCCGTAAACCAAAATGCCTTCATCTTTTCCAGCAGCCTCTGCTCAGAAACTTCATCATGCATCACGACCCAGTTTTGCTCACTTGGCTGTTATGGCCATCTGTATTTCACCGGGCTCAAGTGCTACTGGAAACCTCAACAATGGCCTCTCTTGTTGAAGTGGCCTTTCCAACACAGGGTCTGTGTCGCCTCTGCCTCGGCCGGAATGTTCCCCGTAACTGGAATGGAGGGGGAAAGAGACAAAGACGGGACAAGGGCAGAATAAAAGGGGGCGAAAGGAAAGAATCTGGAAAAGAGAGAGAGCGAGGAAGGACCGAGGGTGGAAAGAGAGACAGATGGAGGCAGGATGCAGAGCAGCAATTGGCAACCACGTGCAAGGCAGTGCCAAGAATATGCAAGTGTTCAGCCCAACCCAAGACTGGACTGGGCGAGTTTAGTGATTAGCTCCTTTTTTCTGGTTAGAAGTGAGCTCACGGCCGAATATAAAGCTGCAAGTATTTGGCACCTGCAGAGGAGGTCGGTTGGGTTTTTTTTTCACCGTTGTGCCTTTAAGACATAAAGCCCACTATGACTTATGAGTGACAGAGGGTAAAGAAGGATGGAGAAAGAGCAGAGAAAGAAAGGACTGAGATCGATCAGCGGGGCCGATGTGCCCGCTGGACCATTAAACTGGGTGTCAGAGACAGGGTTTCTGCCAGCCAAAGTCCCATGGCATCAAAATTTACAGCGGGCCTCACCCCTAAGCTTTCCAATAAAACACAGGGGACCCATTGTTGTACAGCCAGACCTTCGACTAAGGCAGCAGACCAGAGGTGGTGGAGGATCACTGCGCAAATATTAAGCAAAGACCTGTTATTAAGTAAAGAGGTTATTAATGATACTGTTATACACTGTGTGAGCTTGCTGCACTTTTTTTTACTGCCTTATAAATGACATTTAAAAGGGCAAACACATATAACCACATACGTATTTGCAAATACATAGAATCTTTTGTAACCAGGTGGTAAAACGCATCACTGTCCCCTAAATAAAACACTGTGAACTGGATTTTGTGGTGTAGTGGTCGTGCTGCAACTTCAAACATTAGAGGGCATAGTTTTCCTTTGCAGAGTCCAGGGCTGTCGGGAAAGCAAACATAACGCGCTCATTAAAAGGGAACGACTGTAGTAGCTGACATGAGAAAATTATTATGAATTGAAAACTATGTAGCCCAATGCTTTTATATAGTTGAACGTTGTCACCAGTATCCACACAAATGCTAATGTTGCTTTCTTGCTGCTTTAGGATCTCAAATGCTTGTGCAATAAAAACACACGTGCATCTGCATTCATGAGCATGAAGAGTGTAATGTTTTCCAAAGTACTTTTTAGTTTCCTGCCAAATATTCCTTATTTAGCATTACAGATACATTATATGCTCTGTAACAGAAGTCACTTCAAAGTTCGATGAGCTCCGTGCTCTGGCTCGAATGTGAAGTTGAGAATGTTTTCTACACCATGCAGATGTGCCACGAGAACAGATTTGCTTTACAATTATGCCAGATTTGTGAGGGTTTGCATCCTACTGTATTGGTCCTACACCATCCACTGCACTTTAAGTATTTCCTCTCATCTTTTAGGAGTTTCATCAGTTGGAAGGAATTTGTCTACTTCAATGTCGAGAAGAAGAAATGCAAAGGTGCAGAGAAACAGAACAATCAAGTATTAACAATAAGTGTTAACTATAACTTCAGGAAATAAAAAAACCCCACACAAAGTGTTGAGACAAAGTGTTGAAACAAGCCAGTCATGTCAAGCCAGTGATAGCTGTTATTTGGGTTTTGGTTTGAATTTAGTACAACAACCACATCTACAAATTAATATGCAAGTTGTATGACAAAAGTTTGGTTTTAACAGCGTGTGAAGCGTTTGATTTGTTAGCGATGCAGAGGAGTTTCAGTTCAGGGTAAAAACTTTTTCATCTTGCTGAAAACTGGGGGGAATCTGCACTAGGACTAAACACCATTAAGTTATTTTTATAGGTTTACCCCATCTTGAAGCAAATATACTGTATCAAAGCATTTATCACGTCCTCTTTCTTACACTTTGGATAAGTAGATTAACGGGGAAAAAGTGTCTCGGCATCAAACTTTCACAGGTGAAACCTGTCAGTGTGTCTCCATAACGATCTGACGACTGTCGGCCTCTTCATTGAGTCTA
Source organism: Channa argus (assembly GCF_033026475.1). Taxonomy (NCBI): domain Eukaryota; kingdom Metazoa; phylum Chordata; class Actinopteri; order Anabantiformes; family Channidae; genus Channa; species Channa argus. Next base: position 27,335,828 of record NC_090201.1, on the reverse strand, counting down.
CAAAGAGAAAGCACTCAGGCACAGGCACTGATGTTTGTGGCAGTTTGGGAAATGTAAAATCTGTGATGATGGAAGCGTCTAGAACGTCAGCAGAGCCTGCAGAGGGTTCTCTAAAACAGAAACTCCTAACAACCTGGATATGTTCAAGTACAAAGTCAAATATGCGGCAACGCAGGGTCAGTGGGACTGTAAAAAGAAAAGTTAGGCAGGTGGCTTTTGGACAGACGAGGGCCTTGTTTTACGGTGTAAAACAAGCCTGGCTCCAGGGCAGCACACCTGGAGACGTAATCAGGTTCTAAAGTGTTCAGCAGCACCTACTGAGAGTCGGGACCCCGAGGGAAACTGAGCGGAGGGAAAACAGAAGAAACAAGAGGGGATTTGGTTTGTTTGAGGCAGCGGGCTGCTCTGAACAGGCATGATACAGGGCAGCTAAGGTTTTCAGGAAATGAGCTCATAGGTCCTGAACCAAACTAAAGGTCCAGATCTTATGATGTAGTTAGAAGCACAGCAGGTTTTGGATTCTGTGAAACGCAGAGTAGGACGATGCTTTATAGAAATGGCCTGTGAAAGATAAAAAGCTTAAACATAGCGACTGAGGAGTGATGACGCTGGTCTAAGGGAACCTGCCGTAGTCATACATGATGTCTCCCCAGTTCCAAAGCCAAACCAACAAGACTGAGTGTTCAAAAACTGAGTGGTAGATGAGCAGTGCCCAAAACAGCAAATCCAAAAACTTCTTCCCTAAACAAAACAAAACACTAAATTACGACCTCCCTATGTCTCCGAAACTGCAAATGAATGGAGCTGAATATGTACAGTGGAAATATTACACACTTTGCAGACTGCACAATTTAAAAACCCCAATTACAGTAGTTTTGTTTTTACTCCAACTACTCGCAATTCCACAGAATCAGTGGCACAAAACCCTCGAGTCTTTCCGTGTCATATTCCTGACATCACAACATTCTTGCCCACAATCATCACATTCACCTGTAATTTGAATAGTTTACTTTTAAGCCCAGCACGTCCAAATCTTACTCTTGGTATTATTGTCTCATCCTGTTTCTCTCCTAGTTTCCTTTGAATCCTAGAAAACCAGCGTCCTTTCTTTTCTTCCTCCTATTGCTTCCACCATCTTTCCTCTAATCTCTATTTAATAATGCTCTTGACTTCACTTCTACTAAGGTTAACTACCATATTCACACAATCATTTTTTGTTGCCTTGTTGTGTGACCCCTGTATGAGCTGGTAGCCATAACATAGTACATTTAATCCCATCATTTGAATTGAGTCTAGTGCTTGTTGCAGTCCTATTAAAATGTCAGTTTGAATGGCTGCTGTGTAAACTGCCCAGTGATGAATCTGAGCAAATGACTGCTCTCGTCATTCCCATCTTGTCCAATCCTGTGGCAGCAATTAATTCAAACAGGCCAATCCATGGACGCCACCTGTGGCCCTGAGCAGAAGGAGGAGAAGTGAGCAATTTTACTAAAAATCACCAACAAAAATAATAATGACTCTGGACGTGACACTGTGCGTTAGGTATAAAAAGTGAAAATTCAGAGAGGAAGTGCTAAAGGAAGAAGTCAGGAAGTTCAGTGTAAAATGTTTTCTCAGCATTAATATTACCTGCCTGTTAATTTGAGTCTCTCAAGCCCAAACTCAAAGTAGGTGGAAAGCAAAGCACCAACATTGTCACAGACAGCGATTGTTGGGTGAGTTAGCTCAGGAGAACTGGACTGTTAAAATGTTCGATGCATCCGGCAGCTTTGAGGTTGAGCTGCTGACTGGTTTATTTGAGCGAATACTAAGGCAGGACGGATGCTGGTTGTTTAAAAAAAGTCACAGAGATGAGGTGAAGTTTGGCTGCTTATTTGAGATGTTTGTGATGCTAACAAGTGGCCGAGCCGTTTGTTAACTGGTTTATTGAAGTTTGTTGAAGGATTCTAGATCTAGAGGAGCAGTTTGTGTCCTTGAACGTAAATCAAATGGCGCTGGTTCTGTCATTACTTCTCATGGGCCTAAGTCAGTGAGAGACCAGTCACTGAGTCACCAGTCACCTTTTTAAAGAGGCCCAGGTTCCCGGATATCAAAATGTTTGAGGGCCACAGTGAAGCTGACTGATGTATAGACGTCACACCAATGTCAACTAGTGTAGGTGAATTTTACTCAAAGCTGAAAGTCACAGTGCACAATTCTCACCATATTTTGAGTCTAATTAGTGACAAATGTTACGATTTGAAATGTGAACAGCTATAAATGAAATGCAGTTTTATTTAATACAGTGTTTGTTGTAATGACTGAAACTACTTCAAAACCAATTTAGGTCAGTAAATAGGCAGAGATCTCGATCGCAGAATATGTCGCAGGTCGGGTTTCCGCTTATCCCCAAGTTTGCCCAGACAGTGCTGCATAATGTTGCTGCCCCTCTGTGGTGACAAGCTGCATCTTGAACTTGCATGATACTCAGTTAACAAAACATTATCAGAAGGAAACGGCGGGACGTGGCTCAGTGCCACAGATGGCCAACGGGCGAACTTTGAACCCCCCTGATTTAACACGACCACTGAGCTTTATAGGAACACCAACTTATTTTTCTGAGCATCTGTACACGTGTGAGCGCATCTAACCAAAGACTTCAACGTTCTGAAAAAGCAAAAAAAACGATAGTGGATGCTTAGTGTTTAGGTTGAGGAGAAAAAGCTACAACAGCCTGAAACTTAATTACTCTACCATGTGCATCAGTTTTATCAGTTTAGTTGATTTCAGTTTTGTATTTTAAGTCATTCTTCTGAGTTGATTAGAGGACAGATTCTTATCTTTTTCATCTTCCTGTTATTGAAATTGAAGCACCGAACATGAAGAAGCAGCAGATGTGTTTTATTCTGTCTGAATGTCCACAGTCTGACACATACACTCACTGAATCTTTACACTGACAAAGCCTCGTCTGACACCGAACGATGGTCCTGGTCCAGAGAATAACACAACACTGTTGTATCTGTCTTTAAACTTCACTCCAGCAAATGTAGCATCACATGCGTGTTTTGGGAGTAGCTCCCTCTGTTTTCCAGTCCATTCTACAGGACTAATGATGTGGTGAACTGGAACAAGTGCATCTTTGAGGCTGGTCTACACGTCAGTGTCTCAGTACATATAACAATCAGTTACTTCATGTGGATTCATTAATCTGCTTTCACCGTTCTAACAGCAGCTGTTCTGTTATAACATGAAGCTTTTGAAACCTCTTCCCTTTTTGCACTTTACTGTGTTGTAGATTGAACTCTGCATGGATCAAATTATCATCCAGTGGGTCTGCACCCAGTAATCTATAAAGTGGAAACATGATTTTAGGGATTTTTACATATTTATTTAAAATCAAAATCTTCAATCGCTCGTTTGAAAAATAATTCACACACGAGTCTAAAGCTTGATTCCACCTGTTGCAAATTGAATTGGTAATTGATTGGACATGGTTTAGAAATACCTACAACTCACAGGAAGTCTCTGTAGACCTCCATGGTAACAAAATGGGGGTCGGGACAAATGTAAAATCCATTTCTAAAGCTCTGAGTGTCCCCACGAGCACAGTGGCCTCTGTCATTGTGAAAGAGAAGAAATCTGGAACCTCCAGACAGAAGCTGCAGCCTGTTTGAGGTTTGTCAAACAGCATAAAAAATGTTTTCAAGAAGATCTGTTTAATAACCCCAGGATCCACCTGATCTTCATCGTGTTAGTCTTCTCTCATTTCTATTGGTTTCACACATTTTTTACATTCTACATTCAGAACACGTGACATTTATTTGTCACTGTAGCATTTTTTATTCTTAGCCTAAAGTTTTTGTGCCCAACACTAAACCATTTTATTTCTACTTTTAATACTATAACATAAGTTAAGAAGAAATATCAGTCGGAAATATCAGTCGGTAGTGGAGTATTTTATTGTTTGTGTATTTGTACTTTTACTTAAGTACAGTTTTCCTCACCGCTGTTTAATATGTCATTGTATACCGCACTTACAGCAAACATTATCATGTTTAATCATTATTATTTATATTCATTATTATATTGAGGTCCATGTTTTATATATAAAATGGATATTTGATTTTAAATGGACAGATAATAGACAGATATCAAGTACTGCATGTTAGAGGGAGAGAAAATCAGGAGACTGCTAAAGAAGAGAGGACGTTCTCAGCCATACATCCAGTTCCATTATCACCTGTCAAAAATACCCTGTCCTTCTGATGAGATGCCATTCAGCTCAACTGGAGCGAGAGCGCACACACACACACACACACACACACACACACACACGGTCAACAGTTTGTTCTCAGATGACAGAAAAGTCTTGAACATCTTCTGCTTCAGAATAAGTTTGTCACTACAATTAGTTACGTACAATACAAATATACCGAACTACAGTCAATTTTCTATAATGGAGTTTTTAAGACACAGTATTTCAATCATCCACACACACCCACTGTCCATCCACAGCACCTAATTTTGCCCAATTACCATTTCTCTTCTTCTCTAATGAGATATTTGAATAGACAGGAGACACATTGTGAACAATGTTATTTCCACCTGCGCTGTGCTGTGAAAAAGGACGACTGAGGTCACGTAAAGGTGCAGACAGTCTGGTGAAATTAACTTAATTGTGGGGAAAAACTGGTATATTAGAACTGACTAAACTATAAACACGCTTTGATTTTGAGATCTGCATTGGTCTGCACCAAGCTTCCAGCACCAGACGGTGCAGGTACTGAAGTTTCTGCATGGATCGGATGATACTCTGACTGATTTTTCTTCTCATAGAGAAGTTGTTGCAAAATGAGCAGCTATAGAACAGTGAATAAATTTTCCCCAATAATTAACGCAGAATTTTGAATTTGTTCCAGTATCATTTAGAAACTCTATACTACTGTGCGGAGCTGAGGGGGACGATTGGAGGAGGTCGTAGTGTCGACGCTCTGTGGTCAGTCAGAAAGACCGAACAGCTGTCACAGAATGAACTGCCTGATGAAGGTTACAGGCCGAAACGCATTGATCATACAATGCATCTGGAAAGTTTCCCCAGCGCTTAACCTTTTCCACATTTTGTTATGTCACAGCTTTATTCCAAAATGGATTCAATTCATTATTTTCCTTAAAAATTCTACAAACAATACTCCATAATGACAACGTGAAAGACGTTTGTTTGAAATCTTAATTTACTAAAAAAATAAAAAATAAATGACACAAATATTCACCGCCTTTGCATGATACTTTGTATGATGCTACACGTTTGGCACATACATTTTTGGGAAGATTCTTCCATGAAGTACCCCAATGCACAGCCATTTTCAGATCTCTCCAGAGATGTTTAATTGGGTCAAGTCTGGGCTCAACGACATTCTTGGCTGTGCTTAGGGTCGTTGTCCTGTTGAAAGATGAACCGTCGCCCCAGTCTGAGGTCCAGATGCTCTGGAACTGGTTTTTATCGAAGACGTCTCTGTAAATTGCTGCATTCATCTTTCCCTCCATCTTGACTAGTCTCCCAGTTCCTGCCTCTGAAAAACATCCCCACAGCCTGATGCTGCCACCACCAGTGTGCATTTTACTGAGGAGTGGTTTTTGTCTGGCCACTCTACCATACAGGCCTGATTGGTGGAGTGCTGCAGAGATGGTTGTTCTTCTGGAAGGTTCTCTTCTATCCACAGAGAAATGCTGGAGCTCTTTCAGAGAGACCATCAGGTTCTAGGTCAGCTCCCTGACTAAGGTCGTTCTGTCTCGATCGCTCAGTTTGGCCGACCCGCTCTAGGAAGAGTCCTGGTGGTTCCAAACTTCATCCATTTATTGATGATGGAGGCCACTGTGCTCATCAGGACCTTCAATGATGCTGACATTTTTCTGTACCCCTCCCCAGATCCGTGCATTGACAATGGCGTGAGTTTTTTTGTTTTTTATTTTTAATAAATAAGTGGGGCAGCACTGCCTCAGTTGGTAGAGTGGCTGCATACCAACCATAGGGTTGGAGGTTCAGATCCTGCTCTTCCCGACCACATACTGAAGTGTCTCTGGGCAAGACACTGAACCCCAAACAGCCCATCCCCAACTGCAGCTGTGCAGGGCTGGTCCCAAGCCTGGTAGAAATATGGGAATCTGAAAAAACACAGTTTGTTCACATCTTTTTGAACATGTATATCACAGCCATCATGTACAGCATGTGTGTACTTTTATGGTGAGGACACATTTGTGTTTTAATTAACATGAGGACATCTTTGAACAGTGAGAATGAGCAGCATTTTCTTATGTTGACACACCTTCCAAAGGCTGTTTGAGGTTTGGCTTTAGGCCTCAGGTTTGAATCTGGTTTAGGTTAGAGCCAAAGTGAGCTATATGTCAGCAAATTGTCCTCGCAAACATACAGTAGCTGCACAAGTGTGAGTGTGTCGATCAGCGGTAAGTAGGCCACCTGATCCCTGCTGAATAATTGATGTCCATTTGGGAAGAGAGAACAATCCTGATGATGGCAGGATGATAGGACAGCAAGTAAAAAGGGAAGGGGAATATTTAAAAAGCCTTAGTCCCTATAGAGAAGGAGATGGAAGAGAGAGAGAGGCATGAAAGGGTGAGAAAAGAAGCACAAGATGAGGTTTGCAAAAAGACAAAAAGCAGACGGAGATGGAGGAGGAGGCAGAGAAAGTGATAAAAGAAACAGAAGCATGTTGGCTCAACATAATACAGAGAAGGGAGGTGTGAAAAGTCTCAATGTTTCATTTATGTGTCATCTGTTCATAACATTAACACAAGCATGTTAAACACTGCATCACAAACCTGTGAATTACGCCGTTTCCTTCTCTTTCTTTCTGTGGGGACAATCGCGTCTCATCTTCACGCTCAGGGGTTAATGTAGAGGAGGAATGGTTTGGTTTAACGTGGGTAAAGTATAATTATGAGGATATGGGAAAAACTGTAGGCAGAGTTGATCAAAAGGCTAAACCACGATCTTTGCACATGATGCATTGACATCACCTGGTGGTTTTAATGCGGCAGCATGAGCAATCTAACCAGAACCAGCTGGCTACAGGTCAATTAAAAGAAGAATCACTAAAAAAAAAGCCCTAAAAAGCATTGAACTGTCCTCATTTTTGTTTTCGTGTCCCAGCAAGACTTTCTCTCATCTGCCAGGCTGAAGAAGATTTGTTCACTTCCAGGCCCAGGTGGCTCCGACCAGTAGAGCCAGAGTTCAGGTTCCTGTTTGGGCCATTCATTGGCTGGAACCTGGACCAGGCACCCGGCCCAGGGCCTCCTGAACTCCTGGGCCCTGAAGTTGCTGTTAATTGTTTATAACGACGTGAAGATTTCAGTTTAAAAATGGACACAAATGAAAAAAAGGTCAATCGTGCAGGTCTGTGTTGTGTAGAAAAGAACCAGCAACGCTGTGTTCTGGGCTTCAGGTTGTGCCCAGCCTCTTGTTTATCGAGGTCTCGGTGAAGCAAACTGGTCCTGTGAGGGGTTTTTGGTTCCTTGGTGACTCTCACCGTGCAGCTGTCTGCTCACCTTTTCATTTCATTTTCTCTTCAATTCACCGCTCTTCATCCTTCCTCAGACTTCGTTTGCCACTCCTCCACCATTCTTCATCTCCTCTCACCCCTCCCCCATGTTTCCTCAGTTTCTCCTCCACCCTCTGCTTTTCTTCACCTGTCCTTCACTTTGCAGCTGCATGTCCTTGTCTTCTTGTAAAACCCCTCTAAAGTTTCTTTCATTGTCTCATCTCCTCTTTTTTTTCCACACACCTCATCTCCCTTTTTATATTCGCAGCGTTTCTGTCTTCTTCAACAAATTATGATCACGCTCCTTCTTTGCTCCTCTCGCCTTCTTATTTCATTGTACCACAGAAACTTTCAACCTTCCAATTTCTCTCTTATTTCCTTCCCCTTCATCGTTTTTTTGTGTCTCACTTTTTTGCACAACTTTCAAAATCTGCTGACTTTGAGCCTTGTCCTTCCTTGAATGTCTTATTTAGCCCTTTCCCTGCTGCTTTAATGCATGTTGTCCCTCTCTGTTATACATACACGCAGGCATGAATGGATTACTGAATGGGCCTGCTGGGCTCCAGCCCAGAGGCCTGAACAGATACACAATGAAAACAGAGACAAATGAGCAAAACAGGACCACATTCAAACAAAATGGCCACAAAATGTTCCAAATTGCTACAAACAGACACAGAAACTACAAATATCTACTCAAACAACCCTACGTTCCAAAGGACTAAACTTCAAATGCGATTACTCAATTATTACTCGATTTCTCGAAACACTTATGATACTGAACATACCAATAAAATGATACCACGCAACATATTTTATATCAAATCTTGCAGAAAAATACCCAGTTTTGTTTTCTACCCTAATATTTGATCCAGCAGGTTGTGTTTAGGTTACAGCAGCTGGTTAGGCTCAGAGATCGAGGGACACATCCACAATCTTTCTCTCACCCTTATGTCAGTGGTTTTCTTGCCTAAACCAAACCAGACACAGGACTCACGAATCGATCTCAGGTCTTCCACTTGACGGTCCCGTGCTTTCTGCATCCATCACACTCACCAACCATCTCCTTGAAACTCACTTTTTCGAAATAAACGTATCGTTTGCGTCATTCACTAAATATGTTGCATTTGCAGCTCGTTGTCTGGGAGCTTAGGTTGATGCTGATCAAATATAGACACAAAACACAAAAGCAATGCACATTTATCATAAACGGAAAGAAATGGTGGAGGGGCCCTTGTCTTCGCTGTGCCCAGGGGCCCATAGTTTCATGATCTATCTATGCATGTAGGTTTCTCTTCAGCTTTTCCTTTTATCCCCCCCTCCCCCGGCACACTCCCATTCAATCAAGAGAAACCAAGCACAGCAATGTTAACCAGCTTTTCCACTTAAGAGCTCCAGTGTATGGGACGAGGGGAAGTTTAAACCTAAGTAAAGTTACTCACACACACACACACACCTCCGCTCTTTGCTGACTGAGGAAGTTGCTTCCGGGCCGATGCTCTCCGCTGTGCATTACAAGCAAGCTGAAAGCTGAGACTTGTATAATAAAACCACAGCAAAGTCAATTCAGAAAATAATTGGCATGGATTTGTAGATGTGCTTAGTGTTGAAACAGTTTCTAAATTTGTCAGCAGCACTCACTGATCTTTAACACTGACACTGAGACTCTAAGTCCTTACGCTGCTTGTGTTATAATACACTGTACAGCATCGCCCTGTCTATTGCTGTCTGAGCACAAAACAGATTTAACCATTGATGAGCTTGTAAATTTAATTGGCATCTGATGAATGTTCCTCCAGTGTGGTTTTACAATGTGTAACGCACAGGCTTTAGTGGCAGGTTCCAAGAACAATATTAAAGACCGGGAGAGAGATCATCTGTGTCGTTTCCTAAATGAATCATGTTTTACAGACACTAAAACCATCAATGAATTTCCTCTTCTCATGAGGAGTCTCTTTCAGCTTGCAGCTTGGATTGACTTTAGAATGAGGAAGCGTTGCCAGATTGGCAACCTGAGCAGATGTGTACCAGAAGCAGCTTCCGTCAAAAATAGACTCGATACGTATCTTTAGCAGAGCAGTGAGATGATTGGTGGAAACCAAAGCATCAGCTGGATTGTCAGTGATCTGCTCTGGTGACTCTCGTGCTGAAAAAGGGTTTTTGTACATGTTCGATGCCATTAATACATCACAATATGAGCAGTGTGAGCTGCCGCCCACATTCGGTTTGGTACAAGAATGTGAGAATTTTCATTTCGGCGAGTCTTTGGGTGTGTGGGGGCACAGATGCACTGCAGCAGGGGAGGGTTTTTAAATTATCGGTGAGCATCTGGTGATATATGTGGTCAGGAAAGTGGCTGAAATGTTCAGACAGAGGAAATGATTGGGAAATACTGAACAGACAGCATGTTCTTATCCTACAGTGGCAGATAATGGTCAAATTGTGCCGCGTTTTTAAAGTTCTTTGGCGAATCATATTGACGCCATGAGTGCGACTTTATATTCACACCAAAACGTCATTTGTCAGGATCACTAACTTCACTTCCTCATTCGGGCTTTTATTTATAAAACCCACAACGTCTAACAATACATTTTAACCCTGGTCTCCTGTGCAAAAGTCCTGTTTCTTGTAGCATCACGTCCCTGAGATTTGTTTCACTTTGTATACTACATCAGTGCATTAGCGTTTCCATTGTCATACACTGAAAGCTCAAACAGGTACTGTGTGTTGGCACTAGCTTGAGCTGCATATTGTAACTTTAGGCTTTCTGGATTTAAGCTCATGGCATCAATGTCAAATTTTATGTGAACAGCCTTTTGAATATTAGATACTTGTCTTTCTCTTCTGTTGGAGTTGTTCAAATGAAGTTTGATTTCAGAAAATCTGTCTACCATTTCAAATCGGAGCGACAAATGGCTTCGGCAGCAGTCAAGGAGCACGAGGTTTCTTTTACCATCATCATCCTAAGTGTGCGTTCAACAACGGTGTAGGAAGAAAATCCATCACAGAAGAGAAGAAAATCATTTCTCCTCCAACAGTGGCCTCGGCAGAGCAGAATGCAACGCTACCGAGAGCCGGTGAGGGCAGAATGGAACGGGAATAATCTTTCCCATCGTGATTAATTACGCTCACTAATTGCTCTCTCTCTCAACCTACAAGTATAATCTACAGCTGAAACTCAACAGGTTCAGTCATCTTGTGTGACGACTGCTGGGAGTCATTCTGAGAAATGGGGGAAATCACAGGGTGAATTACAACCCACAGCAGAAAAAACTTTTTCAAAATTGGTGATTCATAACAGTTTGAGTATTCAAGGGTGGATTATGGCTTCAAGTGCCCTTGCAGCATGGCTAGTTTTGAGTATGAGGCTTCTTTGAATTGGGATTTGTCACATCTGTTCAGTTACTGTGACTCCTGCCACTTGAGCTGTTTTTCTCTTGGATCAAAATGTCTCATAAAAGTAGCTACATAATAGATTATGTCCAGATTAGAGTTGGGACGGGGAGATTACATTGTGCACAGTACAGTGGGTTCGCCTCCGACTCGACTCTGTGGGAACACGAGCCAAATCTCTGGCCGTATAATTGCCTGTTACAGTGGCGGCGATAAAGAGAAGAAGCGAGGACAGCTTGACACCCCGACACACAGACAGAAGAGAAATCATTCTGCTCCAAAAATAAAAACAAAATAAGTTTTAATTATCTTAACTTGTCAGGCTTCTTGCAAAAATCATTCCCCTCATTTGAAACCCCTCGCAATTTCATACTGCGTTTTGTTCTAAGTATGATTGTCACATAATAAGACTGTTTGGGCAATTACTGCAGCTTTCATAAGGGAATTACTTTTGCACTTCATTAAAATGAAGCAGAGAATATAATTGCGTCTTTTTTCCCCCCATCTCCTTCCCCTCAATGGTCCCTTGCTTCCATCTCTCTCCGTTTGTTTTTTTCTCTAAGAATCTGTTTCTCACATACATATTTTGCGCAGACATATGCTCGCACAGACACACCCATAGAATTTTATTTGAAATTGCAAATGGCTAAGAAGAAGCCTCCTGCATCTCTGGGGAGATGAGACTTGGATTCAAGGTTTTCACTTTGAAAACCAATACACTTATTATGGCATTTTGCCTGTGAGGGAAATCGCTTCCTCCTCTCACTCTTTTTTTTTTTTTCTGATTTCTCCATTTGGCAAAGATGATTTAAGACTTTGTTTAAAGCAGCCGTAAACATCTTTGCTTTGCAGAGCACATGTGCTGTGTGTGTGTGCGTGTAAATAAGTGTTTAAGTTTATTTATGCATTTTTAAAAAAGCATGTGTGCATTTTGCTGCACATCTTTTCCACTTGTGCTTCTGTATGTGTATCTAGCTGGTGTGTGATGTGCACGTATCTTGGAAGACATGAGCGAAATGCTCAGCGAGGATGTAACCTTTGTCTGTCTGCCACTGTTTTCCTCCCCCTCTCTGCTGAGGGAAGCTGTTTCACTTTATTTGCATTACGGCGGAGATGAAAAATAGCACACAGGCTGCCGACTCAACACAACTAGTAAACACCTCCTGCGAAAACCCCCACATCACACAAAATTGAGTCTCGGCTCTTTTGTTTTTTTAATCTTTTCTGACCTTACATGTTTTGTCAGAAACTGTGTGTGCAAAAAATAAAAGTAAGAGAAGAGCAACTTTGAGTGCTGATTTAGTTTGATGTTCTAAGTGAAAAATTTCCCTCCCCTGACCCCTTATGTTCTCACTCTTCTCTCCACTATGAAGAACTTCAGCAAAGGAAACCCAGAGCAAACTGAGGGGAAAAATTTCAGTTTGCATTTTAAATATTCATATCCAAGATCAATGTGAGGTTACAGAGTGTCACCACAAAATAAAACTACATTGAAATTGTCTTCTTGACCTATAATTAGTGAACATTCATTACTGTAACATGCTGGTTTATTTTTATAGTTTCTTGTTAGAAAATACATCTGATCACATAAGTTCACACCAGTTCAGCACTGCAGCAGTGCTACTCTCCAAACAAGGTAATTGGACAGTGGTTATGTGACAATTACACATCATTATCAACATAACAAGACATTCTCAGGCGCGTCTTCAGAAAATGGCATGCAGTATTGCTCATATTGTGAAATAACATAACAAAAACTACTTCCACAACATTTCCAGAGGAATCCTGACTGTTATTAAAATATAACTTTTGTAATTTTCTGAACAGCAGTTTGAACAATTCACACTCCACCAACAATGAATCTCTATTTGTGTTTAGCGTCCATCAGTCTGCAACCTGGATTAGCTCGTTCGTCTGATCCTCCGGACGTCCATTGCTGTCCAAATTAGCATAATTTTGGACAGACGTCTGGAGTAAGTCGGTCAACTGTACCAAACCGTTCTCATTCCTGAGGTGCACAAAAAAACGTCTAGTGCGAGATGTTTTGCGCTTTGTTGATTGTTTTACAATGTGGTGCAAACTTAGATCCTGTGTTCGTCTCTGTATGGGGGTTTTTTGAAAATACTATTAATTAAAACAAATGACTGAAATGCTCCTTTAACCATCTGTTGCTGTCAGAGCGTCTTCATGCCCCAGTCTTCCTGCCCCCACCCCCCACTCTATAGCTCTGACCTTGTCTGGGAACCATCCTGAAAGTGCAGATGATCAAACATGTTTGATATTTTCATAGCAGAATCAGTTTTCTGGTGTGTATCGCTGCGTTATTTACTCGTCTTCAAGCAAATGGCAGTGAGGAACTGTTAGATGTTGTCCAGGCCAGAACTGTTTCCTTACAGGACCTTGTTTGCTATCATCCCAGAGGTTTGCTATCAGGATTAAGATTAAATTAATTTGCCTTCATTTACCCAGATACAGGGAATATGCAGATCGTTTGGCAGATTATTTTTTTATTGTCAAAAGCTTTGTAGACACAGAGGACATTTTCAGTTTTCACAAGCTTGAGAAACAAAATGCAGATTTCCAGCTATATGTCAGATAATTTCATCAGCAATAATCGGTTATTTGCTGCAGCAGCAGCGAGCATCACAGATATGAAGATGTTATCCTGACAGCAGAGTAAACACGACTTTGGCTCCCTACATTAGCCCATGTATCACCCGCCTCCTCATCATCACTACAAAGAGACTATTCCTTTCAAAGTCTGCTTTGTGTTGTTAGTCCGGCCCTGGAGTCAAGACTCTCTCTTTGCATGCTTCCTCTGTTATGAGCATATCTTGGATCAAAATCCATCTTGAATGCTCCTTGGATGCTTTTCCACTTTGTTATGTCAGGAGCTGTCAGCTTCAATTGGCCTTTAATGTGCACGGTGCAACGCCGTGAATGTCAGAGGAGACGGGCAGTGTGAAAGTGTGCAACCTTATCTCTGTTATTAAAACAATATCACGTTGGCTGATACTGATCAGTGGGGAGGCTTCGTGAATGCATTTACGCAGCCACATACACGGCTGTTTTGAGAGCTGACGGAAACGTCAGAAACATCGGTGCATCTTTCCGCAAAATGTGTTTAGATTCTCATTTGAGGGGATGATGGACCCCGGATATACTGACCGTGCACAGCTCGCCAGACTCCCTGGGCTCATTTACCTGCCCTCTCTGAGAAAGAAGCAGATATGGAGAGGGGGTAATTGAGGGCAGACACACCTTGCTGACCCATACGCTCATCTTCAAGACCCTGTCCACTTGCCACACATATTATTAGTGCAAAGTGGATTTTAGATCCCCATTACTCCTGTGTGATTTACTCAGGTAGAATAAATGGCCCATATAGTGTTATGATTTCCCCCGAATCATTCTGAGGTCCTTCAGTGCATGTCTCAAAAATGCCCCGGGGGGTGTAATGATCCAGAATAAGTTATTGCTTTAAAATTGCAACTGAATAATTTCTGAAATGATGTACAGGCTTTGACAGTTGGGCCAGTGGTTAAAAGGGCTGTTCTTTAATTAAAGGTGACACATTCACGCCGGTGGAGCCACTGTCTGATAGAATTGCTGCAAACTGCACATAGTCTTAAACAGGAAAAATAAAAAGAGTCCAGGCTTCAGAAATAAACTGCTATCAGTTAATTGCCTTCACCTGTCAGGTGTCTGAATTAAAACCAACGAGATGCAGGTAAAACTGGCCTTAAACTGATTTGCATTGGAAGGTTAAGGGTTATTCAAGACATGGACACCCTGAATTACAAGGAAGCTGAAAGTCTTATAAGACCTCATAGGAAGCAGCCATATTTTCATATTCTTGTCAGCTATATTTGCAACATGAAGCAGAATTGAAAACGCAACCAGAGGAAATGTTTGTGTTTATTTGAAAAAATGAATCTCACTACAAAACCAGAGAAGAAATGAACACACCAGAATTCTCCTACCGGGCTGCTCTATATGTTCCTGTTTACACCTTGACATGCAGGTGGAGCATCTGGATTATTTAATGATGGAGATAAGCTGCTGAAAATGTCACCGAGATACATACGTAAGAGGAAAGCTGCTCACTTACTTTAATAGTTAGTGTCAAATACTGAGAATTCAGATGAACCGTCCAGCTGTTTAACAAAAAGCAGGACGTTTCATAAAATAAATCGGATTTTGAAAGCAGGAATCATCCATCACACAAGGCAGCGAGCAGCACAGGCAGCGGTGGTCATGTGGTGTATGACACACATTCCCTGCTGTAACTAAAATATGCTTTTAAAACATATTACGTCTCTAATGGCTTAAATCAATTTTTCAAGGTTCTTCAGCTCATTTCTAAAGTCGTTTCACTGGAGCTTCAATTTATTCATCTGTCCTCCATTATGACTGCAGTTACCATGGCAGCCTTTCTTCACCAAACAGGTGAACACCAACACTTTTTTTTTTAGGATTCGGCAGGATCACCGTCTGGTAACAAACACGGCAAATCACTGTGGTGTGTGGGAAGATGGGTTGGGTCAAGTATGAGTGAGGCATTGTGTTTGTATTAGGCATAAGTGATGAGTCCAGTTATCATGATGCAACACTCAGGGTTCAAGAGTTGACTGTTGACTGATGACTTTGGCTTTTTGGATCTAGGTTTTTTATTTTGGAGCATAATCCTCAATTTCATGTAATTCAGTGATTTGTCACCAATCAAAGTTGGAAATCACCTTCAATTGTGGCTGAAGGTTTATGACCAAAAATACACGTATTCAATTATTTATTGTGAGAAACTGTAACTGGGAGACCTTAGCGATTTAGGTCATTCTTTCCTACACAACAGCATCCACCTCGGGATGTTGGTTGGCTTTGTTCATGAACCATCACCTCTGGTTTTCCCAATGCATTTCTCTAATATTAATGTTTGTCTCGGTGAACAAAAACCCCATTTTGCAGCTTTAGTTGTTCTTTGGTGTGTTCAGAGTCGTCTTGCAGCATGATCCACTTTCTGTTGAGCTTCACTTCACAGACAGGACTCTTGGAGAATTTGCTTGTACAACTCAGACTTCACATCTCCATCAATGATGAAGAGTCATCTTTGTCCAGAAGCAGCACAGCAGGTCCAGATCCTGATCCTGCCTCCACCTTGTTCTGATCAAATTCTTAAGTTGTCACCACACATAATACTACTTATTCAAACCAACCAACAAAGTTCTACTTTTGTCTCATACATCCATAGAACATTTGTCAAACAGCCTTCTAGTTCATTCACATGGTCTTAAACAAACCGGTAACAGGCAGCAGTGTTCTTCATGGAGAGTAGCAGATTCCTGCTACAGTTCTGCTGTGTTTATCAGGGTTGTCCACTGTTCTCCTGACCATCGACTCATGAACATTGACATTGACCTAGAGGTTACCGTGACGTTCCCTGTGACATCCTGGACTATTCCACATCTTGATCTTGGTGTCGTGTTTGTTGACCGACCACTCCTGGGGAGGGTAAGTGTGGTGTTGAATCTTCTCCATTTGTACATAATCTGCCTGACAGTCAAATGTTGGAGTCCAAACTCTTTAGAAATTCTTTTATAAGCCTTTCCAGTCTGTTGAGATTCAAAATCTTCAGAAATCTCCTTTGTTGGAGCCATGATGACCCATCACTTCTAAGTGTTGTGTTGTTGTCAATTACGGCAGGACCTCCCGACGTCACATCCACTGAAACACCTTTATATAAATTTTTCTCTAAGATAAACCAGTAATCTTAGAGGTTCACATACTTTTTCCACCGTACATTTGATAACAAATAAATAATCAATTAAAAAAAATTTGTCTTATTCTTAGTTGGTGTTTCTCTTTCATTTGTTTAATTGGGTTCACTTGCATGAAAATCTGTTTTGGATCAAATTTATGCAGAAATGCTGTGAATTCTGAATGTTTCTCAAACCGCCAAGCACCACTGTGTATTCATGTATTGGAATTTATAGATTCAGCCCACTGTGCAACCTTGGGATTAACTGTGAAATCTGCACTTAAAAAAAGTACATTAAATCAATTTAATGTGTCGTTTGAAATCACATTCTCTCTCCTGTTCAGCGACAACTCATTTAAAGAAATCACCCATAGCAAATTTCTGTTGTCCTAAGACTGGATTCAGCCAAACTGTGTGCTCTGCTGGGGAATTTGTGGAGCCTATGTCACTTTAAAATTCAGATTAAACCTATTCTTTAAAAAAAATATGCTGCAGTGCTAGTTCTCAATAACACATCTCCACCTGGAGGTGATTTAAGTGATTACACATCACCTGTACAGTCTGTCCTCACACTGTGAGAGAAAACAGCAGGTTTTCCAGCCTTCACAGGTTTGGGTTAGAATCAGATTTAGGCACAGACATGGGATAAGTCAGCAGGAAATTGGTGAAGGTGAATGTTCTTTAGACATGACTGTTTGTGCTCTAAGAAATAAAAATGAGTTACATTTTAAATGTGTGTGCAAAAACAAGTATGAAGCAAAAAAAAAAAAATCTGCACAGACAAACAGGACGTTGTTCTCAATGCTTGATTTACACTCTACTGTTAAAGTGTGCAGTGCTCGTGGGAGACGATATCACTAATGGTTTCTGTTAATTTGGTGCACTCAGAACAGCTTAGCCACTCAGTCTCTCAGGAGTCAAATATTCCAGTTAAAAAAAAAAGAAAAAACACAGCTTTTAGGATGTGAACAGGTTTTAATACGACTGAACGTCTCGTTCTCGGCTTATTTGTGTTTTCCTGCATTCAAACTACATAGAACCCTGTGATCCTGGTGTGTTTTCCAATAAATGCCTCCATGATCTGCTTTGGCAAACCTGAACTCACGCGATAAGCTGAAAAGGAAAAAAAAAAATCATTTATCAAAGTATTTTTGAATATTCAGAAAGGAAAAGACTTTCTGTCAATTCTACACTGCCGCAAAAACAAACAAGTAAAAGTCTGTTTAAGTTCTGAAAAAGCACAAAGTTTTACATAAACTCTATAAGACCCATTGGAATTATGATTATGGTCCATTTGGCGCAATGGAGGACACAGTGTGATACGTTTAAATTTGTTTTTTCCTCATTAATCTACACTCAGTTTCCCATAATGACAAAAAGAAAACAATTTCAGAAATGTCCGTAAATACATTGAAAAGAAAAAAATGAAATATCACATGTACATAAGTACTCAGTACTTTGCACCTTTGGACAGTATTTTGCCACAGGTGGACTCCAATCACGATCAAGAAAAAAGGGGTTTTACAGTGTTGTTGCAAAGGCTCTGAATACTTATGTACATGTGATATTTCTTTTTTTTTAAATTAGATTTACACACATTTCTTAAATTCTGTTTTCCCCTTTATGATTATGGGGTAATAAGTGCAGATTAATGTGAAAAAATAAATGTAAACATTGACTAATAGTTGATTTTATTTGGCTTGTGGGAAAGAAACAAAGTAAAACATACAGTACGTAATACTCACATTGAGTTTCTAACTAAGAATGACAGGTGCTGCTTTTCTGTATATTTAATGTGTAAAATCACAGTAAGTAACTCACATCTTACAGGTTATTTTTCTTTCCTATATCCTATTTAAGTGCCTAAGAAGAGAGGGTGTCACTGTAAAGCAGAATATACCTGAAGCAAAGTTTCACTTTCGCTATTATGTCATATAATTTGACTTGATTTTATAACACTGTTCCATTTCCTGTTATGCTGATGTGAAGCACCTTAAATTACCATTGTGAATTGACTTGTGATGATGGTTTTATGGTCCAGTAATTTACACCACAGGTTCAAACTGTTGTTTGCTTCCTCCCACACAAGCATGCATCCAGTTATTTTCCTTCATTAGAGCATTTGCATGAACGGCAGAATTGGCCATTCAATACCGGGCACAAATGCAAATAGCTGCCTTTGTGCACTAAAAACTGCACTCTGTAAAGAAAAACCCACCTTGGATGATAAAAGAAAGGAGCATGCGGTATTTAAACACACTCTTCCCATTAAAGAGTTTCATTCAATTAAGTTAGACTCATGAAGCCAACGACCTACAAGAGGTTCAGCATTAAAGAGATTTTTTTTCCCTCCATCTCTCTTTTACTTTCACATCTTCCTCCTCATCTTTCTTTATCTGCTGTCCGTCCCCTCTGGGTCAAGAGAACCGTATTATCTGATCTTTCTCCACTATAATGTTGATGCTGTAAAAGGAGAAAATAAAACCCATAAAACCTTTATGGCGTTGCTGCCCTCCAGTAGCTACAGCAGCCCGCTCTATTCGCTTTTCCTGAAAGGGACAGTGGCACAAGTGCATAGCTCTACGACCATGAGTTAGAAACCTTCCAAATTTAGAACCTTTTTTTTCCAAGACTCAATCAACTTTAATATTCCCAAGGGGGAAATTAGCCAAACCTCTGCTCAAACGGAAAGGAAAAGGAAAAAATCACAAAGGATATAGGAATAAGATAAAGGGGGTGAGAGGCAGTGCAATGAATGGTGATGATGATGGTCGAAGGTTAGGTGAGTGGTTAACAATGCAATAATTACCCATGATGTGGAGTCAAGATGTGATATAGTTTAAAATACATAGCAACAATAATTCAAATTATTAATTTGTACCGAAGGATGAAAACACGGTTGTCCAGGTTTAGCCCTAGTCTCCGTCCCAGCAGGTGGAGGAGTCGTAAGATTTAATGGCCGCTCGGAGAAAGGATCTCCTCTGGCTTTTTGTTGACTTGGCAGTGATCAGTCACTGGCTGAATATGCTGCTCTGTCCATCCAGCCCAGTCTATAGTGGGTGGGAGAACCTGCCATGGATTTGGGGGGGTGAATGGTACAAGACACAGGACTTTTCCACAGGAGACCACGGTTCAACTCTACTGCGAGACGTTGTTAATGACGTTAGTGATGATCATAACACAAAGCAATGGAATTCTTATGTAAATCATCTTGTAACTTGACCACGGGCGGAAATTTTTGTGCAGAAACCCTAAAAACAAAGTGACTGTTACAGTACTGTTTTGAAAATTAGGTTACTGAAAAAATATTTTTGTTGCAGAAATGCATTACTGCCCAACACTGGGAGTGAAGTGAAACCTTAAAGTTTTTGTATAGACACTAAGTAATATGCTGCGGATTCATCTGATCGTCACTACGAGTGCAGCCTTCGCCATTGTCACACGGCTCCTGCATGTTGTTGTAAAACATATTGATTATATCTGGACACATGCTGCATTCACCAGAACTCGGCAACACGTTAGAATGACATATTATTCCACAGTATCCTGTTACTCTGGATGCAATATTGATTATAATACGTCTCATCAGATGTTCGATTGAAAGGGAAAGAAGTAAAGAGCAAAGAGAAGGTTTAAGGTAAAAAAAGAAAAAGAGATGGAGGTCAAAAGGCAGAGAGGGAGCTAAGATAAAGGAGCGAGGTGAAAACACTGGAGGCTATGGAAAAATAAGGAGAAAAATATAAAGACATCTGGAAGACACAAGGAGAATATGAAGAAACTGGAGAAATTAAAATAACAGGGAGGCAAATTTATGTAAAGGTAAGATACGTTTAGAACAGGAGAGAAATGGACAGCATGACGCAAAGAGGATCACTGAAGAAAGAAATACAGAAAGGTAAAAATGGTTGATTCTGTACTGAGGGAAAGACCATGTTCCAAACAAAGGATCAGCCACAAACTAGGGATCTTCCCATACTACTTTTTCCCAAGTACTTATAATTTAGTACTCACCTCTACCGAGTAACAATACAAGTACTAAACCGAACTGAGTTGCTGGACAGAAATATTCTCATCAATCTGTTATAGTTACGCAAATTTTGCAAGAACTAAAACTCAGGCCCTCTTCTGCCCAACGAATATGGCGGCAACCAGTGCGTGAGAAACGGAGCACTTTGTTTGAAAAGAACAAAAAGGAAAAAGGAAAAAAAGACGAACAAAGCACAGATTTAGGGTGAGGTCCTGGATGGAGAAGCTTCCACCCACCTCCACCTACCTGCAGAGGTAAACGAGGTATCAGCTGTAGTATCAGACAGGTTTTAGTTGTATGTGTACAAGTGCTATACTGCGATAGCAACATCTCTACCACAAACCAAAAGCACACGTTATATGGAAAGTAGTGTAGAAATGTGCACAATTAATCTGCCAGTTCATATTTCACAAAATAAACGTATATAAATAAATGTTTGGTCCAACACAATTTTATCGTGATCTTTTCACATTAGTTGTGATGCTTCAATCTGTACAAGAGCAGTTGGTGACAACCTAACATGGCTGCAGTTAATGGAAAAAACCATTGTATTACCATCTGCTGACAGGTTTTTCTGTCCTCTGCTTTGAGTGAAACATGGAATATTTGAATTTAAATATCTAAAAGTGGGAAGTGGTGAACAAAGCAAGACTGAAAGAGGCTGATGAGATGTTAAGTTAAAGGACAATTCAACCACACCACAATGGAAATGTCTCAAGACCAACAAAAAATACGTCTACAAATTGAAATGGCCAATGGAGACATTGCTATCTACATGTCAACAGACTACAGTCGTTTCAGGGGGACGCTAAAAAGTGACGGACACGTCTGGGACGCACTTGTTTTCCATAGTTACTGATGCACAAATCTACTGTTAACCTAGTGTTAGCGTTTTTGCTAATATAATCCTACTGACGCAATTCATCTGCACAAAGTTGACAGAAGCTTTTCAGTTGCACCCTGGGACGCTTCCATCGTCGTCTGTGCTGCTTGCAGCACGTTTCTCCATTTGCTTGTGTTGTGGCTTTATGCAGCACATTGCTTATTGCTGCACCTGCGTCCTCAAATTGATGAAGTTGGCTTTGCAGTTGCTTGTGTTTGGTCTAATTGGTGTGTTTTCTCAGACGGCAGTGCTATGAGCTCTCAGCGCCACTCAGAAAAAAAAAAACAGAAGGAGCAAGGACATCCAAACATGTAGAGACATCAATAATGTAATAAAAGGAAAACTGTACAAACCACAGTTTGCTCCTGTGAACCCCATCTTACCCTCCAGCTGTTGTTACATTAGCGCTGCTGTCTTTGCATACTGTGTGCAGCTTCCTGCTTCCTCAGTAAGACGTGTAAGGCTAAGAGCCAGCTAGTGATTCACACTTGACACAGCCAAGCACAGAAAAAGCCCTTTACAGCGCAGGAGTAACATCACCTCAGGGCACTGAGTGGTTTGGGAAAATTGCAAAGATCTTCAATGATTTAAATCGTCTATGAATCTGACTCCGCTGTAACTGGTTAGGAATAAATTCTGGTGTGGATTGTCTACTGTACTTTGGGAAAGATTAATGTCCTGCGACTGTCAAACTAAACCTCAGCTGTAAGTTATTTGGGATGTGACATTTTTCTCCACTAAATAAGAGAAAAGACTGAGGCAATGTCAGAGAATCATGACAGTATTTTTGCTTTAAATCACACTAAAGGATGTACGGATCATTTTCTGAATAATTCTGTGCTATTCATACTGTATGTTATTACATAGCTCTTTCCAGACAGAGATGGTGGAATTTTGCTGATGGGTTGACTCGTCTTTAGGCCGCCATTTTGTTACTTGGACTCTAAAAGCCTGACGAAACGCTTGCCCCAGTTCTCGGTTCACACAGCTGCCAGCGTGCTGATGGCCACTGTGAAGCTCTGGACATGCACTGTGCAACTCTTTCAAACCAATAATGGTGGATGAACTGTGAATTGTTAATAACTATGGTGACAGACAAACCAGGTGACGTTATGCAAGAGGAATCAGGCAGAATCTTACAAGAAAGAACAACGTGCAGCTTAGGAGCAGGCAGAGATAAGTGGTTTGAGTTCGGGTACAGTTGGGGTCAAGTTAAGAATCAAAAGAGACAAATTGGTTGGACTACCACAAAGTGTAGGACCTCTTTTGCTGCTTTTGTTCAAGCAATCGCATGTCGTAGCCATCATATGTAAGTCTCGGGGTTTGACCTGCCAGTGTAAACCTCAGAGCCAACAGCTGGCTGCCAGTCAACGTCGGGCTTTTGGTGAGCAACTGTCCTGGTTGTTGTGTCCCTCACCATCAGAACTGAGACGATGGCTATTCAGAGTAGTGAATTGGTGCCCTAATGCTAAGCTAACACTGTTTTATTTACGGTTTGTATAGCCGGAGTCCCAGTTCTCCCACTTTTAAATGTACTAGTTGGTCGTCGGCTGTAATCTTGTGCCACTTGAACTGAAGGTGACTTGAGCTCAGGCAGGCAGTCGTTCAGCGTCACTGTCTTTGATGTTGGCTTGGTGTGAATATTAAGTATTAATCATACATGACACACAGCTTTGCTTGACTCATTTGAATCACTCATTGACTCATTTTATTCACTCCTAACCCACAAACCACCTCTTCATTGTTATAACAAAGACAATACAGTAGAATAAAAATGTTGCCGTGTATAATGACGTTCTATGCCGGTTTGACACCTTTTGGACAGAGTGGCGTGGCAACACAAATAATCCCACCTTGATCAGGTGCCGTAAACATTTATTTATTTAGTCCTTTCAGCATATTCTGTCAGTTGCTGATTCGGCACAGTTTTTAGGCCGGATGCCTTTCGTGAAACAACCCTCCCCAATATCTATGCGATGGGAGTGGGCTGTTGGGGGTACAGGGACACTTCGACATGTGGTTGGGAGTGGAGGGCCACAAACCTACTCAGGTGCTGTAAACATATACTAATTCATATTAAATGACAGCAGTCCCAACTGTAGAGATTGTTTCCTACAATAAAATGCAAATCACTTATGTGTGACTGTGATTTTTGTAAGAAGATTTTCTTTCTGTTCTAGGCTGGAAAATGTGGAAGCTGGAAGCTGCAATGGAAATTATTAATAATGCTCCAATTTTTGGCTGCAAACTGAAGAGGATGATTTACTGTAGCGCGTAGGCTTGGAGCCATTCGGAGAAGGAGTAAGACCAAATCCATCAAAAGAGCAAAACTGTGAAAGGGAATGAGAAGAGTAACATCACGGCAGCATTTGGTAAGATTCAATGTTTTACCAAACAGGGCTGTGTATTACAGCAGTACTATTGTTTCACACTGTCCCTCAACAGAAAACACCATTTGTATTTTATTCTAATAATTCAAGTAGTCTCAGTGCTTTACCAGTAAACAGCCTCTTGCAGTCATAAAAAATCTGTTCAAAATATGAGAAGTTAAAGTACTTTGCTTTCTGGCAACATTTATTTTAATGACCTGTCCTCCAATCAATGTGTCAATCTCTTATACGTTTCCTGTCTGTCTAAATTTTACCAGATGTTTTTTAACCTACAACCACTTGTAGCAATATGGAATTATCAACATAAATACTGATAACAGGCCTCGCATAACAATATTGTTGCAAACATACTAATTATCAATAAATTACCCTCGTTACCCTCGTTCACCAGATGAGTTATTCAAGATGATCCCTCTGTTAAAACCAGTTAACCGTGGATTAACCAGAACAAATGAATGAATCCGTCACATATCAAAGGTGGCTCTTCGCAGATAAGTGATCCCTGACTTCTGTCACCAAAGGAATAAACAACACATCACCTGACATCGATAAATGAATATTCATTGATCTAACTAAAATAGTAAAGTAGTTGGCATAATATACAGATCAAGGAATAAACAATTGGGAAATTGATGACGGCGTTCAAGACAGAAAATATAAATAGAATATATAATTGAGTGGATGGTGAATGAAATACAGCTGACAGATTACAATTAGATCATTTTGAGGTGAAATGTAGGGTTATATTTAGGAAAGAAACCTGCGGTTTATCTTAGGACACCTGCCTTTCATAGAGCTTAACATGGAGCTTAGTTGTTAACATGGAGGGACTTGAGAGTCACTTAGGGTCTCCAGGTTTCCAGGACCAGCAGGCCAAGCGTTTCAGAACAATGTTGGAGTCAAAACGGCGAGAAGCGTCCTTCGTCACCCTGGCAACCAAGGCGTGCAGTGTTTAGCAAGAGAGGAAGGGGAAGCTCTCTGTCTTCAGGATGTAAATTAAATTATTCGGTCTAACATCAAAAGTCAGTTCAGTCTATTGACTTCCAAAAACTTTTATGTTAAAGGTTTTGTTGATGAAAAGGCAAAGACAATAAAAGATAAAAAAAAAACACTGTAAATATAATAACTAATAAACAATTAAAAAAAAAATTAATAACAGAAAAGAAGGTGGGTTTTAAGTTTGCTTTTAAAAACATCATGACTTTCCTCCAAATGTTTTTGTCTTGCACTTTGAAACAAGTCT
Organism: Channa argus; assembly: GCF_033026475.1. NCBI lineage: Eukaryota > Metazoa > Chordata > Actinopteri > Anabantiformes > Channidae > Channa > Channa argus. The sequence goes on along the minus strand of NC_090201.1, from coordinate 27,310,604 downwards.
AAGACTGGTGCCAGTCAAGGCCTTTTTCAAGGCCTTGAAGCTTGTTGAGACTCTAGCACAGGTTTTCCATGCAGATTCAAATGTACAGTATCTGTCCTGTTATTATGTGTCCTATAAAAACAGGCCTTGCTCACAGTTTTCATACAGAACACTTACTTTAAACAGTCACCGAAGTCATTGCTCAGAAACAAATGTTTTTGCCTGTTTCGGTTGCATTGTGTGACCATCTGGTACATCTACAGATCTATAATTAGTGTGGGAGCAGCAGTCAACATCAGCTGTGCAGCTGTTTTTCTTGTTAACCTTTCCTTCATTATTCTTAGACATTTGACAGCTGCTGTGCATCACGAGAAATTGTCGTCTCACCAAATGATGCTCAAGTGAGTTGTTTAGGAAAATGGAGAAAAGCCTAAAAACTTTGCAACATGCATTAACTATACCAAAATAAAAGTCCTCTGAAATGTCTGTTTCCCTGACGACTACAATTGGACATTTTGTTATTATTACTATTTTGTAGGATTTGCTGAACTGCTTGTTTTGCTGATCAGCTCAGTTGAAATTTTTAGATTTTTTTTTTTTCATTTTCTTATTAAAAACTTGGGGTGGTGTGTTTTACTCCAAACATATAGTTTATAGTAGATTATTACTTTTGTTTAGCTTTAATCGCTGGATATTAACTTTAAGATTTAGTTAGTGAAAAAACTTAAAAGTACAAAACTGATGATAATGCAAGACTAGTATTCAACACTATAGTAGGGAGGGAAATAATGTTAAATAGACAGCTACAGCATAGAAAATTCCAGAAGTGAAAATGAAAATGCACAGACAATCTGAGACTGTGCAGACAGGGAGCATCCTGTATCCTGTATGTTCTTGAACATCCCAGTGACTCCAGACGCACATTTACATTGTGCTACATGTGAATTTAGTCTTGTTCCCTCTTAACGAAAACGATTAACCAGTTTTGATGCCCTTTAGTTTTTTCCTTTTTGTTTCTTCTTGTTCCTCTGTGCTCACCTTAAATCCCAGCTCATAACATGTATATGAGCAGGTCTGTGCGGAGCTACTGAACGTATCTAAGAGGAAGGCTGACAATCATGGGAGACAAGTGGCAAAACTCCGGTTGTCAGAGTAAAGCGTTGCTGCAGCAAAACATGACACATGCAGAAAAGCTGGGCTCAGATTCAACAGTGTGACTGTTGTTAAGACTTCCAAACTATTCAGTCAGAGGAAAACATGAAATCGTGTGGAATACAGCGGCTGGGGCGACGTTTCGTGAGCATCGTTTGAGTAAAGTGCTTAAATGAAAGTGAAATGCTTGGTTGGTTTTTTAGAAGTAGCACCAGAAGATGTTAACTGACTTCTGCTTTCACGTGGGTTTAAAAATTTCAATTATTTCAATGTGAAAACTGGAGCCGGAGAGCGAACACAGCACAGTGCTGGATGTTTAGTTTCCCATTAAAGGTGGACACAAGAATCATTCAGCAGAAACTTTACACCACCCCTGAATTCAGATGCCCCACTGCTTAATTGAGTTTCCCTCTGCATGTCATTCCAGATGTCTGGAGCAGAAAACACCACAGCTCCATTTTCCTTCTCTGTCCTTGTGCTAGGACCACACAGCCGATACGCGTTCTGTGACCTGAGATTGTGATTGGAAGATGTGAGTGAAGTGTCAAAGTGGCAAAAACACACACACATGTGGATGAACTAATGGTTTTTTCCAACCTTAAAGCAACTTCAGGGAGTGTTACAGGCACAACACGCTTATGCTGTTACATCCACTTTCCTCTTTCATAAATTTAAACGTTTCGATTCAGTCGACCTCCTTGAATCGTGGCCACATCCACGTCAGCGAACCGTCAGCCTGTTTTTCCTCAGAGCCTCTGAAGTCCAGGACTCTGCTGCCTAAAACCCTGGCGTGTCAGCCTGCCGAGCCCATATTTACCAAGTCCCACAGTGACAACCTGCCAAGCCTTCAACAAATCAGTTGGAGAGCCACCACGAGTACCAACAGGCATCATCTGTGGGCTCTCAGCTTGTCACCTAACGGCTTTTCACCCAACTCCAAAGCAGTTTCTATTTTAAAACCTGCCTCTCCGTCTGCCCTTTTCTCCCGAACTGCCTCTTCCCATCCAGTTTAAAAGCAACCTGCTGCACTGGCTCAAATATTTGACGGGCTTTTTTTGTAAAGCTATGATTTTAAAAGCAGGAATTACATTACTTTCTATTTAAATATTACAGTTACTTCATGTTTATGTATAATGTGCTTTCCACAGCTTGTCTGCTCTGTTCAGGTCATTTAAACGTCACTGTTTTTGTCCCTCAGCCCGAACCTGCAGCCATTCTTCTTTGAAAACACACCATATTTGAAGTCTGGCTTTTAAAACACTCATCTAAAAGCAAATTATATCTGCAGGGCACTAAGAATTAAATTATACATCTACTATTGAACCTAAATAAAAGTTCACACTAAAATGTTAAATTTAAGCATAGTTCAAAGTTTGTCTCACACTGTGCCTGTCCATCATCTAACTGTAAATACTAAACACTTTATTGTTTAGTGACCCTTTGTTCCAGACTTTAACCAAGTGACAGCGTGGTTTCCCTGACCTTAATAAAGGCGTTTTAACTCAAACCAGAATCTGCCTAAACTGCAGCGTCGTCACGTCATCCATGGGTTTATTTTCCCAGCAGCGATGTGTGTGTGCGTTGTTCCATAGGACATTGACAACTCATGTATTTTGTTGTTTCAGTGTGAAAGACTTGAATTGACTTGAAAGACTTTCATTTGAAAGACTTTCCTGCCTTTGTTGTTTCTAAGCAGAACCGACCTGCATCTGTCCTTCTCTCTGGGGCCTTCTAGCCTGTCTTTCAAGCCTGTCTCTCCAGTGCTGTGGCAGCACTCCCAGACAGTCCCAGCTCCATCTCCAGTGCCCAGTCCTCTCCTCTGTCCAGGGCTGAGGCTGTCCAATAGAGCAGTTATGTCCAAATAAACAACCCTGAGCCTAAGATGTCCTCCAGCACAGATTCTTCTGCTCCTTCTGTGTGTCACCCAAACTTACATTTGTTAATCCCTTCAAAAACAACACAAAACATTACAGTATGTACCTACACCACATGAACGTCAACACCCTCCTTTATAATTTGTGTTGTTTTGTTAGCTGAGGCGTGAAAAAAACTGATGAGATATTTACTCTGCTGCATTCATTAGACCTCAGTAACTGGGTAATGGAGTCAGACGTAGATAAATGGTAAATGGTCTGCACTTGTATAACAATTTCTACCCTTTCACACGCACTCACACACTGATGGCAGAGCTGTTATGCAGCTGGCCTGAACCACCAGGAGCTACTCGGGACTCAGTGTGTTGCCAGAGGACACTTTGACATATGTCAGGAAGAACTGGGAATCAAATCACCGACCCTGTTATTAGTGGATGACAGCTCCACCTCCTGAGTCACAGGTTTGACAAAGCTAACATAAGAGGTAGAAGAATGGAAATGAGAGCAGCTTTCGGTGAGAAGCATTGTGAGAAGCACTGAATGCCTCCAGGTCAATTAACTTTACTCGTTTTCCATTAGATGAACTACCGTGACGCGCAGTGCTGAACACGAACAAGCTAACAGAGCGCCGGTCACTGAATGTGCTCATTTTTTCAGTGACCTGGGAACAGGTGAGTTCACTGCTAAAGAACATGACCAGGAGCTGCAAAGGCTTCGTTTACTTAATGTGCGTCTGTACACTGTGGTCAGCCGCCAGCTCTGCTTCATCCCGCCTCTTCGTCATTGTCCGCTGGATGTGTGTCATAGGAGTGAGGCGTTGACGGACCATGCTGAGTGTGTTTTTTAAATCATTTTAAAAAATGTTTAAATAATAAAATACATATATGTAATAATATACATACAATCTCATTTCTGACCAGTTAAAATCTGGACAACACTGTTGTTGGTTGTTGTTGGTCATCTAAAAAAATAAGTCAATAACATCTTAATTTTTAAATCTTTTATTTCTCTAATGGGTGGAGAAGGACATGTTTGGATCCCTCCAACCAATTACCAACAAGAAGCTATGTCTAGTGGGATGAGTTTTTTTTTTAATGGCTGACAGTCCCTCGCTCTGGCTAAGCTGACATAATTGTGGGTGCACTCAGGGTTTTGCAAACCCTCCAGCAGCGAGCATCAATCCAGCTTTAATAGCGTTAATGTGAGATCATGTTGGCTGCAGAGAAGATCAATGCTGAAACTATACCAGTACCAATAATTAGCAGTACAGATCAGCATGAAAACATTCTCCAACTCTCTGCTTTTTAATCGTCCCATCCCTGTTAGTATATCACTTAGGTCTCTGAAGCCTGGACACAAAGCAGAGCCATTAGTGATAAGCTGGTTTGGACGTTATTAAAAAATAATGTGTTTGGTTGCTTTTTGTAATTTGTAAAGGAATTTCAGCAGGAACAAAGTTTTTAATGCCCTGTTATGTATTTAAGAAGCCTTGTTTTGCTGAGTGAGTTCTGTTCTGGAGTAGCACAATTCATCTTCGCAATGATATTGTCATATTAAGACCAATAAGCTGCTGACTGCGGCCACATCTTCAGAGCTCACTGCTCAGAACACTTAGACAATAAAGGGATGAGGCCCCGATCACTGTCGAAGGAGGAAAGGCGAGTTTTCTGGAGCTGGAGTCCAACCAGAAATAAACCCACTACACAAGCAAGAGTTAAAAAAAAAAAACCCCTACAGTGGTTATGATGAAAAACAAAAAGATTTTTTAAAGAAACATTCAGTGTGTAAAATAATCAATCAGAAAGTTTTCCTAACAGCTGAATACTTAATAACAGCCAAGAGGCTGTGAGATCCTAATGAACTAAAGATATCAGCCTGTGAATTATTCATTCTGAATAAAGATTTGTCCCCGGATGACCTTTGCGTGTTTAATGAATGCTAAATAATTATCCCACCTATTTATCTGACCTAGTGAATATAATTCACCACATGATAAACAGACTCTTTCGGAACAATGCATCTCGACTGAGCGTGATTCCCTGACCTAGTAATGTGTGTGTGTGTGTGTGTGTGTGTGTGTGTGTGTGTTGTCACTCAAGGGAAAATAAATTACATTACTACATAAAACATTTAGAACAGACTAGTTTTGTTACCGTCAGCATCTCCAGTCATTTATCCTGAGTCCTGGAACTTCCAATCACAGCTGAGCAAGGTGTCATTAAATGGTCTTAGTAGATGGGCTACACATGGACATTGGAGACATTTAGAGCTCAACAGTGATACGTTGTGGTCTAACAATTGGAAGAGTCTTTTGTTTTGGTGGGAATTAACTTGACAGACATAGTAACTAAGGTGGCCAACCTGTGCCAAAGTTGGGATTCAAACCCACAGCCTTCTGCACCCCAACCCAATAATGGCTAAACACCAGTAACATCGATTAGTTGCTGCTAATTGGCTGGTTGCACTTTGTATCTTCCACACCATATAACAACAGTGGCAGCTTTACCAGGTGGAAAATCATAGCTGCATTTTGCATGTTTGTGTGATCAAAACACTTTGACAGAGGAAAGTGCTGCCTGTAAATGGAATATGTGCATATTTCACATCCAAGATGCTGTTTTCCTGAACAATTACTGACACACAAACTGGTCTGCAGTCAGTGGCTTTTTCCTAGATGAAGACGTCTGTGTGGCTCGTGCTTCACTAAGAGCTGCTTCATGTGATTAAACACAAAAGACGACCCTACAGTGAGAGTAAAAAGCTGAACGGTGTCATGCGACGTGATATGCTGCTTGTTATTTCTGATTGTGCTGATGAAAATGATGCTTGTTGGATTCCTATTGACAGCAATGATGATTATGAGGCTGAAGAATGATAATTTTAAAAAATATTAAACAAGCAAACAGGTGTTGTTTCCAGCTGAGAAAGCACACACAGAGACAGATCATATCGTCTGCACTAACACACACAGATGTGTTCCTACTGAATCTGCTGCAGTGTTCTGTGGTATTGATTTCATGATGATTGTAGGAGGGGTGCTGAGGGCTCTGACTATGATCATGACATGATGAATAAGAAGAAATCTCATTTCTTCTTCAGAGAATAAGACCTTCTTTTTCCAAGAGAACTGCATACTGCTGTTATCTAATCTGGCATGAAGACAGGGTGCACATCAAATTCTAAATGTGTCACTTTTTTTTTCAGATCAGCACAAGAAACAAACACAAAGTTGTGTAGGAAAGTAACAGAAGGCAGATTTAAGCTCAGTCTCAGCGATGAGGATTTGGGTGAAAATGTTCACTGCTGATGACAGTTTATTATTGACCAGCGTGTCGACCAGACTGCAGCAGACTAGAAAACATACTGAGCAATACTTTTTAAGGTAAACGTCTTAGATAAAAATGAGACTATAAAGAACAGGGTGCTATTATAAGGGGCTTATAAGGGACATGGTTTTGTTTTGTTTTTTAAATCAGCTTTAGATCCAATCACCAGACTATGACTTTAATTGAACTCAGTTTAGTTATCAACTTCATGAGCATGCTGGAATATTAATTTAAAAACCCTGTGAGCTCAGATCTCCGCTTTTCATGAAAATTCTTGTACTTTATTTCCATCCATCTCTTATGTGTAACACTGGATCCTATCCCAGCTGTCATTGGCCATAGGCCTGGTACAGCCTGGACAGGTCTCCAGTCTCCTCTCCACCACTGTGCTGCCCACTTTATCATTACCACCTGTTTTCTCCATGAAGTTTTACAGTTTGTTCATCAGTCATCACGATTATCAGACATCAACAGTCTCCAGATTATGACTCCTACATTGTAATGTTGAATTCCTGGTTTTTCATTTAGCTTCATCATAACCATGATTTGATTGCAGTGAAATTTCATATTCAGTAGATATTCATGGTGCTCAGAACACGAACTTCTTACTTTGAGGATACTTTTCCTGTGTCACCACCATGAGGTCAAACTTTGAGCTAACTGTGAAGTAACTATGTCAAATAACTACTATTTGACATATTGGTACAAAATCTGGGGCAAACATTGATTGTTTCCAGAGGATGAAACCGGACCTAACTTTTCCTCTTAGTGCCACTATGAGGTTGAATTTTCTTTTGCAAGTACTTTCCTTTACTTTTTGCCAAAAAAAGCATGTTAGCATGTTGCGATCATGCACAATAGGAGTTTGCATTGAGAATGTCAATTCAGAGTTAGCAGTTGTTGGAGGTCTGCTCTGGAAAACAGAGGAATGAAGTTTAGCCCCAGTAAGACAGAATACATGTGTCTCAATGAGAGGGACCCAGTTGGAACAGTGAGGTTACAGGGAGCAGAGGTGAAGAAGGGTGACTTTAAGTACTTAGGGTCAACGGTTCAGAGAAACGGAGAGTGTGGAAAAGAGGTGAAAAGCCGAGTGCAGGCAGGTTGGAACGGGTGGAGAAAAGTGTCAGGTGTGTTGTGTGATAAAAGAGTATCAGCGAGAATGAAAGGAAAGGTGTTCAAGACGGTGGTGAGACCAGAGATGTTGTTTGGCTTAGAGACAGTGGCACTGAAGAAAAGACAGGAGGCAGAGCTGGAGGTAGCAGAGCTTAAGATGTTGAGGTTCTCTTTGGGACTGATGAGGATGGACAGGATCAGGAATGAGGACATCAGAGGGACAGCTCATGTTAGATGTGTTGGAGATAAAGTCAGAGAGGCCAGATTGAGGTGGTTTGGAGATGTTCAGAAAAGAAATTGTGAATATATCGGTAGAAGGATGCTGAGGTTGGAGCTGCCAGGCAGGAGGTCTAGAGGAAGAACAAAGAGGAGATTTATGGATGTAGTGAGAGAAGAGGATGCAGAGGACAGGGTTAGATGGAGACACATGATTCGCTGTGGCGACCCCTGAAAGGGAACAGCCCAAAGGAAAAGAAGAAGCTAGCAGTTGTTGTAATGCAGCCCCTGCTTCTGCAAAGGGGGGGGGGGGGGCAGGCAGAGCTTGGTGTTTTATGTAGTAGTGAGACAATGAGAGTGATAGTGTGCGTTCAAAAATCTTGTTAGATACCACAAACCCTCACAGACGGGAAAGCTTCTCCATCATTCATCTGTTTTATGTTTGGTCATGACAATCTCAGTGTTCACGTTACAAGGTCACCTTCCAGGACTGTGTGCTTGTTACTTTACGAGGTTTCCCTTTGCACAGGGTTGCAGTGTTGGCTTTGGATTCCTCTACTGAAAAGTGGGGGAGGTCTGTTATTAACACCTACTGTACTGAGACTCAGTCTGAATGTGGGGGTCATTAGTGGGGTTACAATCTATGGACAATGTCAACAGTTTGGTTTCTTCTACTGTTTTTGATACAAGTCTGTGCCTGAAGAGTTTTTCCTGTTTTGTCTGTGGAACAGTCATGGTTTTAAACGGCTCTCCATGATCCTTCTCTTTTCATTTCCTTTTCTTTCCATCTCCCCGTTCGTTGCTCATCCCTCTGCCTCCACCTCTTCCCTCCTGACTGGGGATTTCAGTTCGGCCTTGAGCAGTAATTTGGATTCCCACCGGGTTGTGCAGAATTAGGAGTGTCTTTGAAGCAGCTCCCCACCCAACTCCCCTCCACACATCCTGAAAGTCGTTATCCTCATATTTAACATTGTTACGAAGCCACTGTGGCCTTGATGTGGTGACCAACCTTGACTCTTTGATTTAATACGTCGCTGGTTGATCACGTGCAGAAGCACTACCACATTCAAGTCTTAATGTGTCCATGCACGCACACTCACTCTCATGCAATCCGCACATGCACCTATACACAAAAGCAATCTCTGCGCACACACGCACAATGACACACATGCACACACTTCAAAGTGAATTAGCTTCAGCAGACTGAACACTTAACAGCTTCAAAGGAAAAGAGGATGATATTTTGAATGAGACAAACTTTTATTGAACTTTATAGTTTGATGTCTGTTCTGTTTAATTGTATAAATGTGTGGTGATGGGAAGTGAGGCACAAATCATAACATCCACTCAAGTGATACTTGAATCTAAATTGAATAAAAATGTCCATTTTTTGTTAGCAGCCTGCACCGTACATGCAATGATGTAAAAAATAACTTTTATCACTTGTATTATGGATGGATTATAAAAAATGAGACCCTCGCCCTTTCCCTTCAGTCATTTTACATTTGTTTGGAAGTTTTGTATATGTGTTTGTCTTTTTCTCTGTTTTTGATCATTTATTGTCTACTTTTAAAAAGTTTGTGTTTGTTTATGGCCATTTTGCATTGTTGTTTGCACTTCTTCTGGATAGTGTCAGCTCATCACTGATCATTTGTAAATCCTTTTGAACCCTTGTGGTCATTTCAATCTTCCGAGGTCTTTTAAACAAGAAATACCGGACCTCTTGTAGGAGCATTCATAAAATCATTCACAATATTAGGTTTGAAATGCTGCTGAAATGCTTATGCACATAGATACAGGGTGACACATTGCTCCATCCTTCACTGTTATACAGCAACTCTGTCCCCTAAAAACTATGTTCCAACAACTAAACTGCAAACACGATTAAGTCTTTGTAGCACACAGAATCATTTCTTGATTATGTTCGGATGCAATGTTTTTTGAAGATGACAAAGAGCTGAGATCGATTGCAGAGTCCTGTGTTTGTTTAGGTTCAGATGTTGGGTTTAAAGAAAGATTGTGGACGTGTTTAAAATTGAAAAAAATAATGTAGTCACACAAACTGGACATTGTACTGCAGGATCACACAGAAAATGAAACTCTATATTTTGCTGCAAGATTGGATATTTTTGTGGGAGAAAAGTGGTCTGGTGACATTTTCAGTTTTAACGTATTTGCAACTCACAATTTAGTTTACATGCCAACATGTTCTCATTATTTTCACAGGAAATGTGATGTGGTTGAAATTACATTTCTCGAGAGAACGTGATCGCCTTTGTAGTTTAGTTGTATAGGAACGTAATTTTGAGGAAACAGGGTTGTGTACGGGTGGAAACAAAGGCAGGAATGTTAAGGTGGTAAACGGATTTTACAGAGGTAGGATGAAGCCCCAGAGCTCTAGTCTATAAACAGTGATTTGGTGAATAAATGTAACTTTTGTTTGTGTAAAAAAAATTCTGCAGTGATCCTCTAAATTGAATTCCATCTTGGTTTAGTCTGGAAGCTTAAGAACCGTCATCTTAGCTATTGAAGTCTTGCAAGCATCCAATCATTTAACACAAACTAAAAAGTTCCCTGTAGATGTTTTGACCTTTAGTAATGCTATAGAGCTGTGTACAGGCATCACTCTGCCTCATCTCAGTCATGATGTTTATGCTTTTGCTCATTTTGGATAATTCCAAGGTTGCGGTTTTGTCAGGCCTGAAGATGCCCAGATCCTTTTTATAGTGGTGTTTTGCCTACATTCAAAGCCAAACACCAGGGTGTTGTCATATATGGAGTTTGGTTCTGAGGCTGTCCACAGTTATGCTTCATAGCTTTCCTGCAATGCCCCATCACTAAATAATGTCAAGTTCTTTTGTTTCTTATAACCAAGACTGCATCCAAATCCGCTGCAGAATGCAGACCCTGACACCATGCACATTGTTAATGACCCTCCTTGTGCCCTGGTCCTGTGTGTGCTGCAGGTGTGAAATGGAACAACTGTCCACTAGCCAAGATATAAATAAACCTCCATTGTTTTTTTTATTTCAGGACGAACAGTCAAGCTGCTAAGTGTGTCCCTAAGGACGGTAAGATGACAAAGAACAAAGGAGCATACCTGACACTGAATCTAATGAAAATTTTCAAGTTATGCAATTTAAAGGTTTAGCTGTAGGTAAAAATCTGTCATTATGCTTCAAAGTATTATTAATAAGACTAATTTTGACAGGATAGATTTCAGCAGCTTTGTCAGTTTCTGAGATGATGTTCAAAAGGTGGAAACTTTAAACCCAAAGAAAATTGAAGTCAAAAGAAATTAACACAAGCTCAGGGACCAGGGAAGAGAGGGCATGGCACATTGGAAATAATAACTTTAATGATAATGAGATTTAGTGTAGTGCTCTCTCAATAATATATCTCAGTGAAGCACTCGGAAATATGTCGAGAGCCGCTCACAGGAGCATTAAAATGTAACACCAGAAGTCATTATCACAATTTATTAGAACAAATCCATTATAAATCCTCATAATTTCCACCTGGGTGTTAACAGACGGCCTGAGGTGTTCGGGGAACAGAGGAGCTGAAACGACACATGGACACTGGAGGGAACAATGTACATGTAAAATTTTCACATTAAATTTTACAATTTAACTGTGAAATGTATTTTGACACATACATAAATACCAAAGCAAAATGTGGGTCCTTTCGTATGTCTTACATTTAGCTCCTCGGCAGCTCTTACTAGCTTTGACTTTTCTGATCGATTACATCTATGATGACACATTAATGGATTTTTCATTTTCCTCCAAAGTAAAACTCCAAACGATCAGAACAGTTCTATGGCCAGTGGCAATCGGGTTCTTGCTCAGAACATTTCCACTAAAAGAAGCAAACTCTGCTTTCCTGCCCTGCAACTCTCATTGGGCTTCAATGCCAGTAAGTAGTAGGTGACCTCCTGAAGCACAACTATGGACTGATAACGACTGAAAACCAACCATTCTGCGACATTCAAGTGATAAAGGTCATACTGGCTGAACTGAACTGGCTCCCTGTGATCACACAACTCCATCTCTACACCAAAACTACATTTCAGAACAGACGAGGAAGACTCCTTAGAACATAATACAACAAATTACTGGTGCAGAAATGTCTCACGAAGTGGTGACACTGATGTTTATGTATCTCTCCTTATAACATTTTGTTTCAGGCAGTTATATGCATTCAGTCTTTGACAAGGATTGACTTTTTACCTTTTGAATTTTTGAGCCATCATCTGAATAAATCTTGGACTTATTTGGCCTTTTGAGTCTGACGCCAGACGTTCTTCATGCGTTGCATAAATTCACAACTTTAAACAGTTGATTTCTCACATGTGGCACCTTGTTCTCTGCTATGTGCAGATCTGATAGGATTATCAGGAGGTAAACATGATGATGAGAGGAAAGGGAGGGAAGCCATTTCCATCAAGCTCACATCTTTGAAGAGGAAATAATGAAAGAACAGGGCCATATCAGAGCAATAATTTCCAAGTTATGGACAAAGAAGCACTTCTCTCTGATCACAAATCACCTACAAAAACACCATTCTAATATGCTTTTCAATTAACTTTAACTAAATTTCTAATGGACCTTACTTGACATAGATTAAGCACTTGACTTTCTCAATGCCATGAGATTATCCATCACATACTGGAAATAGTAGAACTATATATAATGTTTAGGGTTAGTTAAATATATTTCTGATCAATTTTAAAAAGGTGCATTATTTGTGTTTTTAGTTTGTAATCACTTGAAAAAAAGTTTGTTGAATTTATAAAGACCTTGGGTCACCTTTTCCTGGCAGCCGCCATGTTTCTGCAGTGGCCCAAACTTTGGTCAAACCAAACACTGGCTCCAGAGGGAATTTCACATTTTTATGTTGAAGTAGCAGCTTGAATTTGGCACAGCTCAGTCCAGTGTCCAGAAATAAATGAGTCTGATAACAAAAACTTCAATGTACAGGTCACGTTTTAGTAGAAGTCACGATGTAAATCTTGGTAACAAAAGAATGAAAACAACCTTAAATCAATGATCTACAGTAATGAAAACTTTAGAAAAAAAACAAAAACAAAGGAAACGGCAGAAATACAGCAAAGCCACTGTGAATGTAATTAAGTAGCAATTAGCAATTAGTCTGTTTTTTCTTTCTATGGCTGTGTCATTTTCTTGTTGGCAAAATTAAGTTAAAATTAAGTAAAAGTTTAAAACCTATATTTAAAAGAAGCCACAGCTACGAAGCACTAACTTTATACAACACTTCCTTTTATTGCAAATCAGAGGAATTTATCGTGACTTTGCGTACTTGATCTCATTCAGCTAATTATATATTAAACAAATGTTTAATACTCATTTCTCTAGGATTGTCCAAACCTGTGTGCTGCACGGAGCTGCTGTTTAAATCCCATCCACACTGGGCCCCATGTGGGATACAAACAAACACGGCAAACATTCTAAATTATCTAGCAGCTGATTTAGATAACCTCCAAATATGTGCCAAGAGCAGAATGTCCTAATTGCTTTGTCTTGTGTGTGGGGAAGCAGAAAAACAAGTGTGTAAAAAGTGGGATTTCTACTGTCTTACATCTTTAAGCCCTACAGAGCGTGGGATCGCTACTTTTATGCATTTGTTGCTTTCAGAGCTCAGAGTGGATGTGCATATTTAAAGAGTGTCATTCACTCAAGCGGGGGCTACTTCCGCCACTAAGCCTCATTTCCCCTCGAGCTGGTGAGTCCAGTTCTTTTGAGCATGACAGTCGGGGAGCCAGTCGAGGCAAAGTCAGCAGCTCGCTCCTGAAACAAATGAAGGATAGAGTCTCAACTGATGAGTAAAGTCAGCCAAACTTCATTCCAACTGTTCCATGCTGCCGTCAGCTGACGAGCAGCAGGCCATCGCACCTTCCTTTGAGCTCAGCTCACTTCACCTACGTTGATTCTGCTCAGTGCTTCAGTTAATGAGCAACTGGTGGGAAACAGTCTTAATCCCAGCAGTGGTCACAGTGGGGGAGTTAAAGACCCCTCTCCGGCTCCACAGAGAGACTTTCTGTTTTTGCTCAGTGTTTTTCACCCTGTTGTTATTTACATTCGGCATTCATGCTTCACATTGAATCTGCTTTTGACATCTTGACATTTCTCTTATTTGTTTTGCTTCCTGTTTGTCTGAAGGTGATATGTTCGTCTAAGGCCTTTATATTCCCTTTGTTTCACTTACACAGACAAACAAATTGCTTTTTGTGCAGCTTTGTTTTTTCCTTTTGTGGATTTTAACACTGACTTTTGAGACTTTGTTTCTTGCAAATTCCTGCAGCTCTCAAAGGAGGACTCAGCAGCATGAGCAGGTAATGAAAACTAAGATTTGGTTTCTGTAAAGACTCTGCAGAGCATAGAAATCAATTTATAAACTAAGTTTTGGACCAGTGGGGATTTATTAAATAAAATAAATTTATAATAAAGCTCGATTCTTCAGCTAGAATGACACGTTTGGGACGTTTTTGCACAAGCACAGATAGATAAAGAAAAAAAAACCTGTGGCCCTGAGGAGAGAAACACAACATGACGGACAAATTAGCAGAGACCAAAAACAAATGATGAAACAAAGACAACACTAACCAAGCAACAATGAAACAGAAACAAAACCGAATTTAAAGTAAACAAGATATAAAGCACATGAAAGGCCTCACACTCCAAGCAGCGGTAGACGACTGTACTAAAATAAAAGTACAAAATGACAAACATAAATGTAGTAAAAGTACAAGTATACAGACATTTTTGCTTATGTAAAAGAACATTATTTGTTCTTTACTTAAAGTACTTGCCTATGTTTTTCTCCCTGTCCCTTTCTCTGGACCAGTGCATTAACTAATTAATGGTAAAGACATAAAAGACTGGTTGAAGCTGTTTTATGATCTGAAGCTTTTTTCACTTTTCTTTCTAAACTTCTCATGTTGAACCACCACACAGTGGAAGTAACAGCCTCACTAAGAGCTCTGTCATTTCAAGAATCAAAGTGGTTCCTCTCTTGCCAGCGATTTCTTCTCATAACAAAACAGGAAAAGTGGTTTATTATGAAATGTGTAAAGTGCAACTTTGATTAGAGATGTAGTGGAGTAAAAAGTAGAAATATTTGTTCTTACATGTAGTGGAGTAAAAGTCAAAGCAGCCACAAGCAAATCTACTTACAGACTTACTACTTTCTAAGTAAAGTACAGATATGTGAAAAATGTACTTAAATACTGACAAGTACTTGAACCTTGTTACTTTCCACAATTGACTCCAATTTTAGTCTTTTTATCATGTTTGAAATAAGACAACGTGTTTCCAGACAACACACTTTCTCCACTTTCTTTTCATCTCTTCCTGCAGAACAGCATCAAAGTTGTTTGACTACAGTGATACGTAGTTTATGCTCAGGTTCGAGAAAAGTTGTCGTCTGATCTTTCAGAGAAAAACATTTTCGACATAATCACAGTCTGATTGCACAGGAAGTCAACTTTTGGAGGAGGGGCACCACCCTTGACAGTATTTCCTCATTGAGGTGATTCTGAGGAGAAGAGTTGTCAGTGGGCAGAGAGCGCTCTCTGCTGGCAGCTCTGTCGACACACAGTCGCAGGGTTCGGTTTGTCCTCTGTACTGCGTGTCGGACAGTAGGGTTCATAATAGACCTGTCAGCCACTGTATCATCATTAGGACACAGTCATTCACTTGTTCATGAGTGCTAGCACCTGAATTCATGAATATCATTGTTTATGTATTTATTTAACCTTATTGATCCCATTGAGGTTAGGAACTGTCCAGACTGCGGCAGTTACAGTTTCTGACAAGACAACCATGAGCTAATATAATAATACTGATGAGCAAATATCGTTGTGTAAAAAATATACATATTTTTTAAAATAATTATTGCTGCCGAACGCACAGGAAAACCAGGTTAACAAATCTCAATTTCAATAAATTAGTCTGTGAAAGCAGAACTTACAGCCATAAGGAATTTTATATATTGCAGACTAATAATAGAGTTTTCAATGTAAATACAACTATAATACCAACATTTTGTGCATCTATTTTATTAGTTTTACAGTAACACAATGCCCTGAAATAAGTCGCATTAAACACTGTATAACTATTATTCTTCCAGTAGCATTTGTGTTAAATGTAATTATTTATTTATAATTTTGCCAACGGCATTAAAATAAACAGAGCAGAGACCAAAATACATCCGAAATGAGCCTCACTAGTCATCCACTCCGTACAATACAATACAGTAGAAATGTGTATGCAGTACTTGAGTATGCAGAAGTGGGAGAAGTAGAAAAACTTAAAACCCGTGTAAAAGACCACGTTTCTAAAACAGAACTTTACAACTGGATGTACTAAGTACATGCTCCAAAATGTACTTTAGATCTAAATGTACCAGTACTACAATAAGAAACAAATGTAAGTATGTACAAATTATTTAAAGACTATTGAACTTGATGCTGTTGATAACAGGAATGTTCAAGTATAGTCCAGATTAGTTCCACATATACCTCATAAAAAGGTTTCTGGAGAAATCTAAAATGTTCAGGTCTAAAGTTTTATTTATGTACAGATTCAAGAGGAGAACCGCCTCAAACACCGGATTTTAAAAAATCTTTAACATTCAATTTATTTCTCCTGTATAATTCTTTCTGTTGTAAACCGCAAAGAAATGTTCAACAGTGACAAAGATCAGTGTTACTATAGAGCAACAGGTAAAGATTGAGCTGTTATCAGTTTAGTCTAAATTTGCTAAATAATTAAAGATGTACGGGAATAAACAGAACAATATTTCCCTCTGCATTCCAGTACAGTAAAAGTAACATAATATGAAAATGATCTACTAAAAGCACCTCGACTGCACAGAGGCTGAGTGAATGATCGAACGTACTGAAGTGGAGAACGAGTGGCGACATCAACTGTGAACTGTAGAGGGCAGCCTCCCCCTGCAAAACATGTAGTAACCAACTTAGCTTCTGTTTCCCTTTGTCTTCGCTATCAACCAGTCAATCAAGTGGTCTGTGTAACCTACAGCAGGGATGGATACACAGTGCTCTCCCTTCACACACGGGCCAGTTTTTTGGACATAATAATTACATTAAGAACATTATTTATTTATTTGTTTGTTTGTTTGTTTGTTTGTTTGCACATGGAGAGTACTTTTGCGTCTAGCTCCAGGTGAAAGTGGTAACTAGGCTGGTTTTATATATTTTGTAAGATATTTAAACGCCTGTGTTTGCCAACTTGTTTTGCTCTTCAGTGTATTTTCAAAGTTACCATCTCTCTATATTCCCCAAACAAAAATAGGCCCAACTGTGATCTGTGTTTTACAGACTGATATAATTAATGCAAGAGCTTTTTCCATTCATGTTAAAGAAATGTGGTGCAATTCAACAGCAACATAAATACATAAATAAAATATTGTCAAGAGCTCCTAGCACCATGTTGTTTGGTCTCTGCTTCAAATACTCTCATACTTTAGATGCTCGAAGTTGCTCGCTCATTAGTGGACTCACCAGACACACGGAAATCGCATTTAAACGCATTTATACATGTGTACGCACGATTTATGTTGTTGCATCATGTGTTGTGCAGAAGTATTATGAAAAATGAAATGACCCTACATTCTTTGAGCATCACACATATAGCAATAAACACAGTAAAACTAACTAGTGGACAGAAAGTGAAGCAGCCTGAAACCCGGAAGGACAAATGGACAGAAAAGTCAAAGAGACAGTTGTAGACTTTAAATGTGACGACTATTCTAATATTAAAATGATATTGAGATCTACCAAAAATTCATAATTAAACTGTGGGGAACTAATTGAGCATCGCTTTAACAAACACTTTATAAAGACTCATATTTCTCATAGTAATTTAACATATGATTTAAAGTGACTTTGTTTTTGATGTTAGTCCGTTTACAGGCCCCATGCAGTTGGCCAATCACAGGCCCCTGACTCAATGCATTAATGCTAAAGTTCAAAGTGAGCATCAAAATGTGGAGGAAAGGTGATTTAAGTGACTTTGAATGTGGGACAGTGGTTGGTGCTGGACCGAGTATTTCAGAAACTGTTGATTCAGGTGGATTTTCACACACAACCATCAATAGGTTTCAAAGAGAAAGGTCTAAAAAAGAAAAGACATCCAGTGAGCAGCAGTTCACTGGGCGACAATGTCCAGTTAATGCCAGAGGTCAGAGGGCAATGGCTACACTCGTTCAAGATGATAGAAAAGCAACAGTAACTCAAATAACTGCTGTTCCTACGTCATGTTACCTGTGTCCAACCTGTGGTTCAGGGTGTTGCTGTGGGTAATGGACTGGTCAGTTATTAGCTCAATGACAACTCTCTGTTTACTTAGCATCCTACCATGGTCTGCTGGGAACCAGACTCCGGAGTTACCTGCAGAACTGCAATGATGAGAACTGTATCACCAGAGTGAGTTTGAGTGTCGCAATTGGTTTGGGCTAATCCGAACCAGGCTGGGTCTCCAGGTGGTAAAAGCTGGTTAAAGATAGTCTGGACCTAATGGTCCCTGTTCCATAAGGCGAAACTATGCTGTTCCCGGTGTGCCATTTTCTCTGCTGGTGTATAGGGTTCAGGAGATCGTCTAAGGGTCAGGACTGAACATGCAGTCCAGATGCAGTCAGGTGAGCTGTTACCTTAAATCTTCTGTAGCTGCTGCTGAACTAAACCTTGCCTGCAGTGGGTTTACTCTGACAACAGACAGGGATTGATTGATTGATTTTCAGTGTGAAGTGCTGGTCACTGGTCTCACCTGTGGAGCCAGGTGTGTGTAGTCCGTCTACTCTCTTTTATGTGTTAGAGGGTCCCTGAGTGCTTTTACTTAGCTCTTAACACAATTTTGATTATTTGAATATTTTTTTGTCTTGGGTTTCGCTGTGTGCTTCATTACACCTGTAAAAGCAGATTATCTTCTGAATATATCCTAACTTCAAATACACTAAATTAATCGCCCTTTAACACTTATAAATACAATTATTTGGGAATAATATAATAATATATTCTCAAATATATTGCACACTATCCAAACAAACATACATTTACCCTTCAGGGCTGTTTAACCTGAGCCACAAATGCTTTAAATGTCCTTTTATCAAAACTCAATCAAATAATAAAACCAAGACTAGTTGCAGGCCTGATTCGGTTCTCAGGGGCCCTGCGGTGAAAAACCCAGGGGCCGTTTCATTCCAACAAAAGCAACAAACAAAATAAAAGTGTGATACCTTTTTTCACAGGTGAGCAATATGTCCAACCAATCCTGCTACTCCCTCTGTCTCTGTCTCTGTCTCCGGGCCAGAAGTGTGTAGAGCTGTAGAGTCTGTCCAAAGGTGTCTCTGACCTCCGCATCAGCAACGATTCAACACGGCTCGTTAGCGGGGTTAGCTAGCTGCCTCCCTCGGTAACTACCCCTCTTCGGATTGACGAGCAGGTCTTCTCCGGATAAACGCTTCGTATTTCTAGCTGAAATTCTCAGTCCATCAGAAACGTCTCTACATTTGCACATTATCGAGCTGCCAATGTAAAAAGTGTTAGTACAGGTTACTGTTACACAGCTTGGAACTTTTTCCTTCACAATTAACTCCTTAGCTCGTTGACACCCTCTCGGTCTCTGGTCACGTTCTCGAAGCATGTCCAGCCTCCACTTCCGTTAACAAAATAAAATCCTAAGGTATCGCTTCAAACAGATACCGCGTACAAAAAAAAAAAAACATTTTGAACATTTTAACCCAATGAATTTAAGATTTTACATTAGAAAATACATAATTTGAGCCGGGTTTACCTATATATATGTGCATTTGTAATTTATTTTGTTATTTATTTATCTAACAAACCTTACTTAAATAAATCACTAAATCACAAACTTCACTCCAGTGTAATGTGATCTACTAGGATTCTGCTCTGGTCACACTTTTTAGATATTTTTTTCTAAAAAAGTTTGAAAACCACTTGTCATTTTCCTTTATGTGCCACTTTGTGATGGTCTAAAATATCCCATATACATAAAATCCAAATAACATACGTTTAAATTTTTGGTTGTAACATCACAAAACGTAAAAAAGGTGTATGAATACTTTTGCAAGGCACTGTATGTGTAAATAAACAGAGGCAGAGCTGTCTATGATAAATTTAATTTTATTCTTTAAAATAAACAGTAATCTACAGAGAACAGGTCACTGACAGATTTAGAACACTGTCCCTGTGATCCTGGGAGCTGTGTTGTTGGGGGCAATAGCCCATGGCAGGGTCACCCAAAGGCAAAGTGGTCC
The DNA here is from genome assembly GCF_033026475.1 of Channa argus. Taxonomy (NCBI): domain Eukaryota; kingdom Metazoa; phylum Chordata; class Actinopteri; order Anabantiformes; family Channidae; genus Channa; species Channa argus. The sequence goes on along the minus strand of NC_090201.1, from coordinate 27,290,620 downwards.
CAGCAGGGGGAACGGACAAAGTGTGGTTCATATAAACCCTGATGATATGGCAATTTGGGAATTTGGTAACTCGCCTAGAATAGGCAGACCAGAGCACCCTTCTGGAGCCAGACCTGGGAGAGTTTAGATCTTTATCCAGGACTTAACTCTGATGACAACTCGAGTCTAGAAACTGTTGAAGACAGAACTCTTATATTTTGTAACATACTACATTATGGTTTATTTTGAATAGCATAAAAAATCCAGACATGTCACATTTTCTATGGGTTTAGATTAAATCTAAGCAGAATTATGAGAAAACCAAGCAACAGGCCTGAGATCAGCAGATCTGCTTGCTGACAGTTTTTAGAGACATGACCTCACTGAACTCTGTCTCAGAAGAGTTCAGTGACTCAGAGCACCATCATGAATATTGAACACACACAGTAAAACAAATCTTTAAAATAATTTTGCCCAATTTTATTTAAATAAAAATGTCATTTTGTAAATCATTTAGATTTTGACTATGGGACTGTTAGACTGGCTCAGGTCAAAGTCCAGCAGGCCGTCATTTCAAATCCTTAAACCTTTATCAAACCCTGACACATTAACATAGCTACTTAAACACAAACTGTGACACACACAGCCTCTAACAAGCAGATACCATATCTAACACAGCTGTGGGTGTAAAGTTTACTCTAAACTAAAGCTGAATCACTCCACACAAACCAGAGTGAGACTGACAGTCACTGCACAGAAAAAACACAGCCTTTAGATCAGGGGTCACCAACATGGCGCCCGCAAGGACCACATGAGTAGCCCGCGGGCCTGTTTTAAAAATAGCTCACCATAGCGCCACTTACCAATGAGCTGCATCAAATTTTTTGTTGCTATCTATTTTAAATCACATTTGATATTTTTTGTGAGAAATCATTAACATGATCCATGTCTTCACATAGATGAATATCATTAATTTAATTAATTATTAATAATAACATTTAATTAACGGTAAATTAAGCAAATGTGTTATTTTAAAAGTGCGTATTAAACTGGTAGCCCTTCACATTAATCGTTACCCAAGAAGTAGCTGTCAGTTTCAAAAAGGTTGGTGACGCCTGCTTTAGATAAGCTGGTGCTGAGAGAAGTGAGAAGTTTCCGAGGCAAACCTGAAGGCAGCAGCAGGTGGAGGTGAGTTAGAGTGCAGAGTTTTGACTTTGAGACTGACTGACCTGATATCAGTGTTTGTGTTAGCTCAGGTGTCTGTGTGTGTGTGTGTGTGTGTGTGTCTTGATTCACCTGCAGCTCACTCTCCCAGACTCACCTGTGCAGGTAGGACATTATTGTCTTTTCACCTTGGTCATTAATAATATTTTGTAATGCGAATCGTTCCTCTGTTTTCTGCCTAAAGCTCTTTAATTACTGCTATAAGAAAAGACACGGCATTTATTGTAATTCAATTCCATTTTATTTAAATTTTGCCAATTGATGATAAAATCATGTCAAGACACTTTATATAATAGGGACAAGACTATAGATTTATAGAGGAAATCCAACATTCCCCCTTGAACAAGCCCTTGATTCCATTTTCCATTTTTACGGAAGAAACCTCCAGCAGAACCAGGTTCAGGGTGGACGGCCATCTGCCTTGATCGGTTGGGGTGAGTGGAAAGTGAAGAGAGAAAAGAAAAAGAGCAACAAAAGCAACAACAAGACACTGGGCAGGTTGGTTGGACCAGTAGCTGCACACTGAAAACACACAATAATGATTCATATCAGTTTTTACTGGAAACATCAGATCAGACTTTACTGAGAATAGATTTGCATTACAGCAGCCCAGACAAACTGATGAAGAACTATTTGAATTAAATAAAATATAAAATAAGAAATTGGAGTCAGGACCTTGCAATATTTTGTCAGTTTATTAAGTACACGTAGCAGGTGGTGCAGATTCCTTCACCTTCATGAAGGACGATTTATCACAGGAGTGAATCATAGTGGGGTTCTTCATACCTCAGACAGTGAATTTTGATTTATAAAAAAGGTTAAATTCAGTGAATTATTATATAAGGTTTACACATACACGATAGAAAGTGAACTGTGCCTTTTTCACAGAAGAATAAAATCATTAACTTTATTAAATGTTCTTGTGCAGGTGATCCGCGACTGGCTGTCAATGGACCAATCACCGCCCAGTGGGCAGGGACATGTGAGCGTGCTCAGCTGTTTCCCACCCTCTGTGGGCAGAGATGTTGCAATTGCCGTGGTGAAGCCCTTGAGAGCTGGCATGGGAAACCCCAACAGCCACAGCTTGCTGTACACAGACAGACAGGTGAGTAGTTCACCTGTATGGAAAGATAAACACTCAGGTGTTTTGAGTTTGAAAATGATTCACTAACATCTAATGTCTTTCCTTCACATACGGTTTAACACAAGTTGAATGTGAACCTGTCTGAGAATTTATCACTAACACATTTGTTCCCAATAAACTGGGCCCTGTGATTGGTTAGGAAATATCCTACTTGTGTGTCTCCAGGTGAGGTGGACGATGGAGGTGTTGTGTTATGGGCTGACTCTCCCACTGGAGGGAGACACTGTCAGATTGTGTGTTGACGTCTACACTGATTGGTTGATGGCCCTGGTTTTCCAAAGGGACTGCATCCCACCACCAATCAGCAGAGATCCCAACCTGTACATCCAGAAGATCCTGCAACACCTGTACAGCCTGTTCCTGCCCAGGTAGACAGGCCAGTCAGCACTGATTTTGAACCTGAACCACACAGTACTTTTCTCATCTAAAGCATCTTTACATGTTTAGTAAAAACCTCTATAACTTACAGGATACATTGTTTGAGTCCGTAAAGTGGATCTGGTTGTATTTTTGAAGATCCTGTTGGTTCCTGAAAGATTTCTGGGCTTGTTCCTGTTTTTTCTTTATGTGTTATGGTCTCTGAGAAGGTTCTAGATAATATTTGTGTAGCTGCAGTGGTTCACTGAAATTCTACAAGAACTTCAGGCTGTTTGCTGACAGGTTCCACCAATCCTGTAGGTGGTCGTTTTCATTTATTTAGTTTTTTCTTAGAAACAAAAGAGGAATGTGAGTCTTTACGGATTTTCTCTGCAAATGTTTGATCAATTTCCCATCTGCTGTCCCAGTTGTTCATTAATTAAACTCACCTCTCCCCTCACCTGGGCAGGTCAGACCAAGTGAGTCCAGTCTACCAGTCTCTCTGTCAGCAGGTGTTGTATGCAGTGAAGACATTGGCAAAAGAAAGCGCTACGATGAGCAGAGACACCTGGGAGTCTCTGCTGCACTTCCTACTCCGCATCAACCACGCCATGCTGGCCCCAGCCAATTCTGCAGGTGAGTCAGTGGGCCTAGCCCCTTAGTCCATACCTGTCTGTCACCTGTCTGTCTGTCCTCAATGGGCTTCACAGTCTGTCCAACAGACACATCCTCTGTAGTTGAATCAGAAGATCTGGAAGAGGAGGATCCAGGACAGACCAACTAAGTAGATTTACATTATGGTCCGGATGGCGACAATACAGGTTAAATACATTTATGAAGAATATGATCACAGAGGATGCTGAAAAACTTGCCATCATGTGACAGCAGATAGGGCCTGGATCACCTCAGCTCCACCATGAAGACCTGGAAGAGGCAGAAAGCAAGAACATCAACAACACATCTGGAGGAGGAACAAAGGCAAAAAAGGACAGAAAGAGACAGATCCAAACCAAATCAAGCATCAAAAGCCAGCAAAGGGAGGGAGGTCCATGTGCTTGAAGGAAAAAACTTAGTTTCAGTACAATAACCTTGTACTAGCAGGACTACATGGACTCTGCTGTACAAACTTGGTTGTAGTTTCAATAAAACTGAGACAACCCACCAGTCATAAATTGGCAGCAGGTACAGACCCTTTATTTATGTCATGAAAAGCATCTTAACTGATCTGACGTGAACAGGTGAAGGAAAATAAGTTAAATTTGAAGTGTCTCAGGCTCTCCCACCTATCTGTCTCTCAGCAGGTGGTGTAGCTCACCTGTCAATGGCCGTGCTGTTGGAGGTGTGGTTGCTGTCTTGCTGTCGCTGTTTCCCGTCTAGATCTCTGTGGCAGACCTGCAGACAGATGTTGAGTGGGTGGAGACATCAGCCTGCAGTGGTGGAGCAATGGAGCAGAGTCGTCACAGCTTTAACCTCCAGGTTACATCACTTCCTGTGAATCACGTGCCTCAGACACATATCGCACTGTTTGCCTAAACCTAGGTGTGTTATATATTCAGGTTTTTGCTGCTGACCTTTGGTCCGTCCTTTCCTCGGTTTAAAGTTCCAGAAGAAGATGCTGCTCTGATCCCTGCAGATCTGGAGGACTACAGAGTCCCTGAGACCTGGTTTAGGTTCCTGCATATGTTCGGGTAACGCATCCTTAAATCTGAAACTCATCTTTGTATCTTCACAGTGGAAGTGAGGTATTTGTTGTCCCCCATACAGTAACCCAGTGGACCTCAGTCATCCAGCGGATGTGGAATCGATTCCTTCCAACCACAAGGATTGGCTGCCAAACATCTTCTTCAGGGCTATGAGAGGAGTCAGCACACTGGTCGACGCCTTCCTAGGTATTTTGATCTATGACCTCTGTCTGACCCCCAGAATGCTACCTGCCCCCTACTTATCAAGGACATCTAACTAACCCTAGAAGTCATTTTGGACCCACCTCTGTTCTGAAATAAAACCTATACTCTTCCCACCCAGCTCATTTATTCAGAGTTTTTACTGGCTAAGGTTATAGAAATGTGAAAATGTTTAAACCACAGAAAATCTATCAGTTAACAGGGAGTCAGCTTGTGTTTTCAGTATCAAGCATCAGCTGTCCACACTACTTGGTCCTTTCTGATACATGGATCAGATCATGTGTCATCATTTCTGCTGTGTCTTGGCCAATAGATGTGATAGAATATTAGTAACTGTCCAATCACAGCTCTCCTTGGGTGTCCGACATTAGCCTAACATAGATTATTTTAGTTGAAGTTGTAATCACACTGTTTTTTACTCTGCTGTCTCTCAAGTGAACATAACAAAGAGCAACATTAGTAGCAACATTCGTTCTTTTCTTCACTAACATGTTGTGGAAGCTCTTTGGGTCACTGTCGTGTTCCGACACAGGTGTTCCAGATTAGTTGTTGTCCACAAAGACACCATCCATGATTAAACAGTCAACTGTCATGTCAGACACCCATTGTCTGTCATGTTAGACTGTTATTACCCTACATCAGCGCAGTTATCAGACGATGGTGGAAGGAGCTGCCAAACTCTGCAGCCTCACTGCCAATATTCAAAAAGCTACTGAAGACGGAACTCGCAACCTCCTGTGCACTTTAACTATTAAAAATAAAAGAACAGAGTTTTCCTGTCTGTCCTTTCTTGCACTTGGGTCTCATGAAATGGAGGCTTTTATTTCAGAGCAATTAGCTTTAATATTTTCTCCCTGACTTATATTTGTTGCTTACTTTGTGCCGAATGTAAATGTATATTGTATATTCAGAACCTGCATTAAAGCCTGATTCTTAGTTTAAAGAAACACTGCAGAGTTATAGCTTCACTGTTTCTGCAGGTGTTAATGTGGTCAACAAAGAACCAACAGAGCTGCTGCCAAACACAGGTATGCAAACATTAGCTACACTCTGCTATAACAAATTAGAGTAAAATAATGAAAGTTATATTATTGTAAAAGCTTGCAGCCCCTTGACTGTAGCTTGCACCCCCTTGACTGTATTGTACTATACTAGCAAAGCTAGTATAGTACAATACAGTATAGTCATAGTTTTGCCTATTGAGTTTTTACTGTTTTATTGTTACTGTTCTTTTTGCGGTTCTGTGGTTGTCATTGTTGCTGTATTTCGTATCATTGCTTTTCTTGTTGCTGTTGTTTTTGTTGCTTTTATTGTTGCTCTATATTCATTAATTCTTTCTGTGTCTCCAGGACTGATGGCCAGGACCAATTTCAGAGACCGGTTACCTTCATTTGGTAAACGACTTTAACCCAATATGATCATTAAATGAATCCACTGTTGGTCCTCTGACAGCGGAACCAAACATAAGAGACCCCCTTCACCTGTTCACCTCTTACATCCTGCAACTGGTGTAAAATATGTTTTTTAATGTAGGTACAAAGGAAAATGGTCCAGTTACAGTCCAGTTACTACAAGAAGAGATTAAAGGGGGCATCCGCAAAAGCAAAATCAACATCAGAAGTCATGTTCAAATATTGTATTAAGCAATAATTACTGCGACAGGCCCATCTGCAGGTTTTGTTTTACACCTTCTATGTTTCACTACAAGTCTCCCCTGGTTTACATCTCCACCATCGTCTCCATAGGAACATCAATTGGCATCAGGATGGACCAATGAGCAAACGCTGTGTGCAGGCAGTGCTCATGGGAGTCGTAGGGTTGTAGTGTAACATTGCAGTTATTTCTAATGGCTTTTCAGACTACAATTGATAGTATTTCTCGAAAATTCAACCTGCCAAAGTGGCTAGTGGGTGTGATTGTTAATGTTAGCACTGCTGAAAGCCGCCAGCATTTGGGAGGTTTGCGGGTGTCACTGCCTAATGCACTTAAGAAACTCGGTTACTAGAAATTCATGTATACATGCAGCAGAAGAGTAATTTGATTTCACTCCACCACTGACTTATTTTGGAAGCCTGACTTACAGACTTTAATAGATTTAAACTGTATAGTGACAGAAAATGATTTATTTCTGATTTTAGAAGACTTTGATTTACATGAAAGTTAATAAATCAGCTTCCCAAGAAATTCAACTGTAACCTGGCTACTTAAGTCCACATAAACACACTGAGTAAAAATCAAATCCTAAGTCTTCCTGTGACCTTTGGTGTTTGACAGGTGTGGCTGTGACCAAGAGCCCCTTCAAAGACCGCCTCCCCTCTTATGGTAAACCACCCCCATTCCCATCTCCTGATCTGATTGGTGGATCTGATTTGCAGCAATACAATATACACCTATTTCCTCAGGTATCTCTCGTCCTCGTTCTGGCAGTGCTCCACCCACCCCAGTGAACATACTGAGCGTGCCCAGTGCAACCTCCACCACCACAACCCCTTCACACAACAGTCGACTAAAACCTGTGAATGTTTCCAAAGCAACCACCAAACCTCTTACGGTACAACATCTTTACCTGTCCAGGTACATGTCTTGTCTTGGCATGTTTTATACATATCTGCTTTTTCTTTCAGATCTTGTCCTCCACCCATCACTGGAAATCCAATTCTCCCCCTTCAACTCCCTCTCTGTGCTCCTCTCCCCGACCCTCCCCCTCCCCCCTCAGGTGTAACGTGGACTCCCTCCTCCACCTGTTTGGCTTTTGGCTGTTTGATGCTGCTCTGATCCATAAAGACTCTGGTCCGTACCACTCTGTATTACTACAGGTCTACACATACAGCACACAGTGGTACTAACAGCACAGTACATTCATGCAGCTGCAGGTAGAACTGTCCACATGACGGTAACTGTCTATTCTGTCTCATGCAGCTAGTCAGGATGGTGTCTCTGCGATGTCAGAAAGGTGGGGGCCAGGTCGAGCTGAGGCCTGTGGGACACTCTGCAGGATCTTCACCTGTAAGAAGACGGCAGAGGATATTCTGCCCGTCTACCTAGCCAGGTATGTGCCTAGGTAACTGTAACTGCAGCAACATGGACAGATAGTCCACGCGTGTTCACCTGTGTTTGACTTGAAATATGCCCCCCTGCCTCATCAGGTTCTACCTGGTTCTGCTGCAGGATCTCCAAGTGTGGGAGGGGGCATGTCCTTCTGTTCTGGCCTCAATTCTGTTGAACTCTACCTGTCTGTTCAGCTGTGACCTGCCAGGAGTCAACCTGCTGCTTCCGTCATTTGTTTCAGCTCTAGAGAACGTGTTGCTCAGCAGGTAAAACTGCTGCTAATAATGCTGTCACTGAGGATACAGATGGAGCAGCCCAAAACTGCTGCGTAATTCGTTTATAAAACAAAGTCAGTCTAAATTAATTAATGGTAACCAACATAAATCATTGAACAAAGATCAACGGCTTTCGGCTTCCTTCAGGGGTCGCCACAGCGGAACATGTTCCGCATGTTGATTTGGTTTGAGTTTTTACACTTCCAAGTTTGTCCTTGGTGGCTGGGTGAGGTCACACCTGGATGGGTGGCATCCGAACCTGCTGCCTTCTGCATCCCAACCCAATGCTTTAGCACTGAGCCACCAGGCCCTGAACATAACTCACTGGTTGAAGGTGTTTTTCTTTCTAAACTCCTCATGTTGGACCATCACGTAGTGACCGTAACAGGCTTATAAAACACTGATACAACCACTGAGAAAATGTCTAGAGAGCTGGACATAAGAATTAAAGAGCCACAGAAATAAATCCCTTAGCGAGGAAGAAACGTGTAAAGCTCTGTACTTCTCTTGGAGCTTTATTTTTTCCTTTGCACCTGATTTAATCCAAGTAAACACAGCGGATGCTTTTTTCCCCGCTGAGCACTAGTGCAGGTGGCTCCTTCCTTCAGAGGGAGAGGAGGACAACAAATGTCCTCAGTCCATCAATCATCAGTGTGAGTCACCGGGGACCAGCTCTGTCCCAGTTCTCAGTGCTGTATCATCAAGAACTAGCTTCACTCTGCTTTACATTTCCCCTTTATGAGTGAATGGCACAGAGAGAAGGGGAGGGATGCAACGGCAAGTTCAGGAGACAATGTTTGATGGACTTTGACATGGCAAAGTGAGTTTGACACCACATTCAATAATGTGAAGACACATTTTACCATGAATTCAGCAGCTTTATGTCTAAAAATAGACCATCAGTCCGGGGGTTTTTACTCCTGTGCATTGAATCTCGATCTCTGTAGACAGCCCAAAGTCACCAAAGAGTAAAATTACTGCATACCGCTCACTTTGAGTACTGCTAATATGTCAAAGAAGTAGAAGGAGGAACTGACACTATGTCTTCACCTGGTTTAGTAAAGATATTCATGTCTCACAAGTGATTCATTTTTTATTTATTTTGAAATGTGTAAAGTAATGCAATAGTAATGTGTAACACAACTTTGATTTGAAATGAAGTGGAGTATAAAATTGAGATATTTGCTCTTAGATGTAGTGGAGTAAAAGTCAAATCAACCAAAATTAAATCTATTTTAGGAAAGTACAGATACGTCAAAAATGTCCTTAAGGTTTCAGTGTATGTGATGTCCCCTTTCTGTCTGTCTGTGGTCCAGGGAGCTGCTGAGGTTTAAGAGTTTTGTGAGTCTGGTGGATTTGAGACAGTCCTCCATCCAGGTGCTCTTGTCTCTGCTGCCCCTTCCTCTACAGTTTGGATCTGTCCGATCAGAGGTAACCTCCCACGCACCTGGTTACGGAGGGACACATGTTTGGGCAGAGCAGAGCTGGTCCTCAAAGGTGATGTAAAAAATGAACATTAGGATTCACCTGCATGTATCTGCTCAGGTGTTACTGGACAAGCAGATCAGTGGTAATGACTTCACAGCAACTAGTTTCCTGTCTCTGAAGCCCCGACTCTTCAGTGTTCTAGTTGGAGCCCTGCAGACAGAGACTGACGCCTCCAACACTCAGGTCATCCTGGGTCAGTCTCAGATCCTGGTGTCTGTTTACACTTTAGCCACTTACACAGCCAGACTTAATTCTTTCTGTCTGTGCAGCTGCCATGTTGAACCTGGTCCAGGATTCAGCTCTGGTCCAGGCTGCAGGACACACCCAGCAGGTAAGCCACTTATCATCTACTGACATTTAATGACTCTGCTCATATTTACCAACCTGCTCTCAGAGCCATGACGTTATATTTTGCTGCTTTGTCACTAAGTGATGCACAGGGCCTTTATTTCATTAAGTCGAATTGCTTCCTGTCCAACATTGGACACATTGACACTGTGATTAGACAGAGGAGACATGACGCAGATATTATAGACAAATCAATTTAAAATGATGTAAACTGTGTAACAAAGAATAATTTGACTGGGTTGACCTGCAAAGGATGGGAGAACACCTGAGCCTCACAGTGTCACACATTAAAGAGCTGCTTCTTCTACATTCATTCCCATAAAAATCCAGAGAGTCTCCTTCAAAATGTATTAATAATATATGTATATTTATATCTGGCTCAACTTGTTAGTAACAGCAGAGTGGAGAGAGGAAGCAAAAGTAAGCAACAGGAAACAACAACAGAAATATACTCAGGGAGCAACTCCCAGGTGCCACCATTAGCACCAGAGGATGCCAGGGACACAGAGCTCCTCTCCATTATAGCTGGAAAAAGGGCAGAGAGGGAGCTGGTCTACATACTCTATACTGTACATACTGGGATTGCTAATTAAGTGAATTAATTGAGACTGAAACCAACACACCAGCCAGGATTTGGTAGCAGTTACAAACCTTTTTGAAGGTGCCACAGGTCCAGGAGGGCCAGTCTGTTACCTTTGTTGTCCTCCCTGTTTAAATTGATGTAAATGTCCACTACATTTCTGTGGTTCGTGAAAGCCTGTTCCTCCTGGATCCTGTCCTCTGGCCATGTGTCATCTACATATCTGAACCACTGGGTTGGTGCTGTTCCCGGGAGAAACTTAAGTGTTTTCGTCTCCACTTCCTCCATGTACGGGTTGGCAACAATACGTGACACTAGGAAACTCAGGGCACATCCATGTTTCTGTCTGTGGAAGTTCCTATAAAAGACAGAGAGCCGACGTAAATAGACTCAAAGCTAATCAGATCTTAGAGAGAGGAAACAAACACCAGGAGCTTAATGACTGATCAAAATCACTCTTTTCCCCATCAGTGATCGTCACATGTTCATCTTCCTTTTCTTCCAGGAAACTGAGTCCTGGCCTGGTGTAGCCCGTAGAACCAGATGGACCAGTGACACAAGTGAAATCAGTGGAACTAGATGGACAACAGGAACCAGTAGTTAATGATTGCAATTAGTTGGTTGTTTAATATTAATGTTTTTGTGACGTTGACATATCACGGAAATCTGAGAACAGTCCATTTTGCTGTTGTAACCAATTGTCCAATTGTCAGATGCGGCAGGGGTTCTGTGGGTTCAGGTTGTGCGCCTGCTGACTCAGTGTCTGACTGCTCAGTGGAAGAATGAACCAGCGGTTTGTCTATCCGCACTGGAAGTACTGGGAGGACTGGCCAAGGTAAACACACACAGACAACCGCACACACAAACACAATCTTCTTGCATCTGTAAACCTGTTGTGTGATGCTACAGATTGAGGTGGAGGTGGAGGACGCAGAGAGGAAGGGAGCGGTCAGTTCTGTCTGTAGTCATATTGTGTATCAGTGCAGTCGTCCTCCTCCTCTGCACACCAGAGACCTGCACTCTGTAATCGTCACTGCCTTCCACTGTCTGAACGTCTGGTTAACACAGCACCCCACCCTGCTCAACTACCAGGTAACTGACCCTGAACGATCAACCATAACTAAACCATAAACCAGTAATTGAACACAGGCAGATGTGTACATGTGTGTTGTTCATTGCATTGTGGGTGTTTTCAGGACTGTTTGCTAGAGGTCCTGGAGATCGTGGAATTGGGGATTTCGGGGAATAAGTCCCGACAGGGACAGGAAGAGAGGTGCAAAGAGGACAAAGAACTAAACCCAGCATCTCACAGGGTGAAGGAGGCAGCTGAGGCCACACTGAGCTGGTGAGCAAAACAAACCAATTCTACATATTCAGAAACTGCTAAATGGCAAATAAAGCAAACAGGAGTCTTTTTACTCTCAGACTAAACTCTTGGTAACAGTTTTTAACTTTATGACCAAAAACATGTTGAAAGTCTGAACTATGCAGTACTGTATTGGGGAGTTAGACCATTAAAGAGTTTTTCGAAATTTCTGTAGTCAGGATGTTTTTTGGAATGCAGCCTTTTCAAAAGTATTTTGTGGAACTACTGCTGATACTAGTTTCTAGTTTTCTTGTGTCCGTGTGGACATAACATTTGCATATCATTTATAATTGTTATGTTTATTTGGTCCACAATCCAACAAACCAGAACTGATTACATTCAGATCCAGATCAGATTCAGACCAGCTTAAAGGGTCTAACACAAATCTGGTCTCAGTGTAATGCAGGTTTCAGAAGGGTTCATGTCTGTTGGAGATTCGCCGAATGAGGGCGCTCTGATTGGCTGTTCTGGTATGAATGACATCGGTGTGAAGAAGTTCAGATATTTTGCAGTGGACAGCTCTGTGATCCTAGCCATGCAGGAGGAACACTCAGGACCTGGACAGGGTTGGTCCTCACTCACTGAACCAGAACCAGTCCCTTACACACTGATCTGTAACCATTCCTCACATGCTGATAACAAAATGATGCAGAACCAGTCCTCACTGATCACTAATTAAATTAAATCTAATCTAATTTAATATATATTTTAGCCTGAATATGCAGGACTGTTTCATGTGTTTGCTTTAAATAACTACAGTAAATGCACTTTTTAATTAGACAGATTTTCTACGCATTATTATTTTACATATGTTGTTATTTTGGTTTATACCTCAGAAGAAGCATTTAGACTTGCACATACATGCATAGCTAAAATGAGCTGCCTTATAATTAGTGGACTTTTCTCTTTTTTAAGAGGGGGATATGATTTTATGGGTAATGGTCTGGACTTTATGGACTTTATTTAAAGACCCACTTTCTAAAATCAACTATGTGCTTTTTACATGATGACGTATCACCCCAGGGATAATAAAGGTTTATTCTCCACAGCTTAATAAGCAATAATGTTGCATTGTTTGTTGCTTCAGTCAATCTGGATCTAAAATCACCGGTCAATTGTGATGTCACTGCTAAATGACCAGGGTTTATCAGGTTCATTTTCTCAAATGAAAGAAAAAAAATCATTTTCTACACCATGATATTTACATTTTACAGATTTGAAAACTAGGTTACTAGGCTAATTTAATGGTACAAGCTTCAGCCCTGTCGCTGGAATTTTTGTCTATGTTTACGTAGAGTAGAACAGTCCTGCACAGTTTACAAGAAATGTCTCAGCCTGAGTGTTGCAGATTATCTTCAGATATTGAAAATTTAAAACCTCAAACTCTAGACCTCTAGACCCCTTTGGCTACATGAGTGTCTACACTTGAAATGGATGAGTGCTTGATTCACTCTCAGCAGTAGGTGTGAAAAAGCACATACAGTATTTGTGTGCAGGGCATGAATTTATCAAGGAGATCTCTCATGTTGTAGAAAACAACCACTCTGAGGAAGTAAGATGTTATATATGTAACACTGGATTGTACCTTTTACTACCTAAAGGATCCATCACATGCAGTCACAACAAACACAAGAATACCTGTCAGTACCCTAGTACTAGTAGGTACTGTTGTCTCTTCATCTTACATCATCAAACGACTTAACGTTCTGATCATGTTTTATTGATTGGCGTGCACAGCATTGGGTCCGTCACTCACAGTGGTGATCAGGGGACCATCTGGATGTCACACCTGGGCTCTACAGCTTCACCTGCAGCCCAGAGATGGAAGAATACATGCGCAGGTATCTACATCTACATCACTAAGTACACGATAACATACCCAATAATTAAACTCTCCCATTTGTTGACTTCCTGCAGAAAACTCCGATCCCAGACCACCACGGTGTAGTCCAGGAAGACTCTGGGATACGATGTGGAATCAAACATCAGCTTTTTCCTGAAAACACAGACAGAGTTCTTCCAGTCAAAGCAGATCTCAGTATTCCAGCCCTAAATGAGGAGGTTTCTGAGGAGGTAAGAACAAGCTCAACATCCTCGTCCAACCCTGAACCAGTCCTGGCTGAATGTTTACTCTATGTGTTAAACAGCTACATTAATATTAGACAGGTTTGCTGTGCCTGGTCTTACTAGTGACATATTAAGGGAGAGTAAAAATTAGGTGAAACCTAATCCATCTTCATAAGGTGCTGCAGCAGTTGGAGCATCTGCGAGCAGCACTGAGGAGACAGCGTCAGATTGAGGCTTGGTTACAGGTGAGTGGTTGTCCAATTGTCACAACGACCTGCAAACCACCGCCTTCTGTCTCCAACTTCCAGACATCGAGACTCTTCCTGTCCAACCTGGGCTTTTTGACACCTGAGACTTTAAAGGTAGTGAGCACACAAGGAAAGAGCAAATATTTAGTTAGACCTGTATACCTGTCTCACCTTCCTCCCTCTCACCTATCTGGTTGCAGGATCCAGGTACCAGTGGAGTCCCAGCTCAGCTGGTGTCTCTGGACTCTTCTATTCCAGGATTCTCAGAGGAGCTGAGATGTTTAGATCGACTGTCATCCAGAACCTGTGACTCTGCCTTCATCTTCTATGTGAAAGCTGGACAGAGAACACCTGCAGAGGTCACACACCTGTCTGTCTCACTTATCTCTCACCTGTTAAAGTCATAAACACCTTTCTCACCTGTATGTTTGTTTGTAGATCTTGAGGAATGTAGAGTCCAGGTGCAAAGTCCCATCTCACTTCCTGGACTTTCTCTCCTCTCTCGGTCGGCCAGTGAAGGCAGGTCAACATCAAAAGAGTGGGGTCAGCGCCCGTGGTGAGCTCTCTGATTGATCCACATGATGCTCACCTGAGGTCACTCACTGCAGCTGACTGGTTGGTTCTTTCTCTCAGAATTTTCAGCTGTGCTGGGAGACAGTGGAGGGGGTGTGTTTAATGGAGAGAAGTTTGTTCTGAAGTTCACGGATGCTCTGACAGAGATGACCTTCATCGTCCCCTCATCATCATCATCATCATCATCATCTTCGTCGTCGTCGTCATACAGTCTGTGTCAAATATTAAATAAATGATAACAGACAGTTTTAACTTGATTATTTATTAACCTGTTATTTTGTTCAAAGCGTTTCATTGGTTGAAGAGTCGAGAGGAAACTGGGTCTTCACCTGAGTCACCATCAAACCCGCAGCTTAGTCCGGACTTCAGCCCCCAGCCCACAGTAGGCATCTTCAAAATAAAAGCCTTTTCACCTGGTTATTACTTTCTGTGTCTCCTGCCTGCCTCTCACCTGTCTACCTGTTCAGACTTCTCCAGATGAAGACATGAAGTCTTGCTGTTTTGCATCATCATTCATCAATTCTGAATGTAAAGTCCTGATCGTTTGGGTTGAACACTTCGAGGACATCGGTAACTTTATACATCTAAATCAGTAATTAACTAATTAATTGATTCATTATTTGACTGGCTGTAGAATTAGTAAAATCTAAAAAAAAAATTGTTATTGATAAAGCTCTAGTTTTTAAAAACTAGTTATGACTAACTAGTAACTAACCTATAGATAAAGTCAATGAAAAATTAAATAGTCTGATGTGAAAATAAAAATCCTAATCATTTTTTGTAGTGATGATAAAGAACCCTCAGTCTGGGAAGAGATAAACCATTAAACGCTGGGGAGCTAAAATGATAAACCAGCAACAGAATTGTGCCCTGTTTGCATTTGTCATAGTTTTTATCATAAATTTGACAGTCAGCTGTAAAGCACTTGTACAGGATGTGCTAAACTAATAAAATAGAATTAACTGTGTTTCAGAGAGTTTCCCTCTGTCGGAGCTGCTGTCAGAGACGAAGACACAAACACCAAAACGGTAAAAACACAAACACTCTGCAAACAGCTTGAGTCTTGTGGAAAATCTGAAAACAGAAACTCGCCAAACAGGGCACTGAATGTCCAACTGATCTTCGTCCATCCTCTGAAAACTGGTCTGTACCGGATCTGTTACCGTGGAAACACCACCAGCAAGGTCAGCATGGTCGTTCCATTGGTCAGCGGGAGTGTGGTCAGCAAGAGAAGCCTTGGTATGTGTGTCTCTGCGATGGTCTGTCTGTACACACCCACCATCCACAACATTAGCACTGGTGGTCCACTCTGAGCAGTCTGCAGTGACCACAGAGGTGGTACAAGTACACAAACTCAGTACTCAGCTAAAGTAGAAACTACTGGCCTAAAGAAGTCTACTACAAGTACCACTTCAAAAATTTCACTCAACTGGAAAGCAGATTATCTACCCTTTACTTAAAGTACAAAAGTAAAAGTACTCTACTAAGAAAACAATGTCTTTTAAAGAATGGTAATTATAGTAATTATGGCAAACATGTACAGTAATTAATAAAAACTAAGGGTCAAAGGTCACTGTTGGTAAAAGTGGAGCTGGTTTTAATCACTTTATGTGCTGACAGCTGGTTAATCCACAATGATATATCAGTTCACATATTTATAAAAAACAGATAAGGATTTTATATTAAAACCACCTCCACTATTAATGTTGTGGCTGATCGGTGTATGTCTGTGTGTCTGTACCCGTCTGTCTATGTAGGTACTGTCCTGGGCCCCTGTGTGTCCACTCAACTAATCATAGGCCGTTGGACAATAGATAGAATCTGATATTCTTTGTCAGTTTCGTTTCAGCTTTTGTTTTGTTGTCATGGTAATGAAAAACCTTGACGTCCTGTCCATCTCTAGCTTTCCTTGTCAGGGAGACGGTGATCAACTGCTGCCATCGGCGACGTTTGGAGAGCGACTCGGCCCCCCCGCCCTACGTCAGGAGGAGGCACGTGATCAGTGACATCATCCTTCGTTACCGCAACCGCAGCTCAGAGCCCGCCTTCTACTCTGCCCTGTTCCATGACCTCTAACCCCCCGCCCGCACCCAACCAGTTACACTGTTACCATGGCAATATTTTTGGTCCAGCAGCATAAAAGTTTGAAATCAGCTAATCAGAGGCAGCAGTTAGTGAGAGACAATGTTACTGCTGGTCCACGAATATGTGTTTGTGTTTTAGTTTAAGGATCAGGGATGGATGAATAACCATCAGTTTCTGGAAAGAAAAAGTATTTTGTCATGTTTATAATGTTCCAGAGGAAAAAAGTATTTAACATTGCCTCAGTAATATTAGAAATGGTTTCATTGATACCACAACCAAAGAAGAAAGCGACATCACCAGTGATACTAAAGACTCACAGAGGCTATAAAACAGTTGTCCTGTTTCACTGGGAGATATTTTCTGCCACTAGCTCAGTGGGTAGTGGTGAGAAACATTTACTGGGCTCGTTACTGGGCTGTATGGGACAGTTTTTTTTATTCAAAAAAATTGACCACAGTAACAAATGTTTCATGCTGGAATCACGTCGCCACAGAATCAGCTTCAGCTCATAGGTGATACTGATATTAAAGATGTTTCTTTGAAGTAGACTTTATAAAACATTAAGATGTGAATGTGGACCAGGGGGGGGGCTCAGGGGCTCGAGAGCCCGTCCTTCTCATTACGTGGATCAGGTGTGTTCAGTCAATCAGAAGCTGGAACGTGGGATGTGGCTCTTGAGGCCCAGAGTCGGCCGGATGTCGATCCTGTATATTTTCCTGTGATTGTGACACAGATTTTTTTAGAATCACTTGTGTCTTTATCAACAGCCTCATTGATTAAACTATAGTTGGATTTTGGAGAAATGTAGGCAGCACTTTTGTCTTTCAATTATTATTTTGTGCTGATAAAATCCGAATTGCTCCTCACCTCCCATCCCCAAATATAAAAATATAAACCATGTGATTCTGAGCTCAAATGTTAGATTGAAGATTTTTAGGGACAACCCCTACTCCCCCATCCCACCAGTATCTTAGTGCTCCCTCCTTCTCCCCTTCTTGTTGCCATGGGTACTGGCTTCAGATTAGCCGGTTGCCATGGTAACGGAGATAATACTAATGTTTATCTCTCTGATCAGATCAATCACCCAAATAATGAGGGTTTTTTTGCGTCGCTGACGTCATTGCGCTTCCTGTTTGTGCGGGAAGTCGGTGAGCAGGAGAAAACTGCTGATCTCCCGCCTGTCTGTGTCCCTGGGTTTTTTTCCTCCATCCTCCTCCATCCTCCTCGATAAGCGATGCTTCCGTCGCACCCGCCCGGCGTCGTTTCTCTGTTCGCGGGCTGCTAGCGGATCTGCAGGTCTCCGTCATGATGCAGAAATCCCGAAACGGCGGCGTGTTCCCCGGAGCGCACGTCGACCAGAAGAAGCTGAAGGTCGGCTTCGTGGGTTTGGAGGCCGGTGGGACTGAGTCCAGCAGGGACGGAGCTCTGCTGATCGCAGGTAAACACCGAGAGCCGCCGCGGCTGGAGCAGGTTTCGGTACCGCTCAATGTGTTTGCGATGCCGTGAGTTGTTGTAAACATAAGGATCCGGGAATGTTCCGGGACATATTGTGTTCACATATTCAGACCAATCAGGTTAAAGAGGGTTGAACAGCTTCAGCTTTTATTTCTTTATGTTATCACGTCACCAGCGCGTCACATGCACTTTATACTAATATAACGTCATCGTGTGTTTTATTATTCGTGGAGTGTGTGAGCTGCTGAGAAGAGCTGCGTAAAACTGGTTTGGTAAAAAAAAAAATCTAAATACACTCACTGGCCACTTTATTAGGTACACGTTGCAAGCAAAGTGATTGGACATCTTTTGTCTTTAGACCTGCCTTCAATCACTGTCGCATAAAATACAACACAGTGCTGGAAACATTTCTTAGAGATTTTGGTCCTTACTGACACGATGGCATCAAACAGCTGCAGATGTGTCGGCTGCTCATCCACAATGGGAATCTCCTGAACATCCCAATGATGCTCCACTGGATGAAGTTCTGGTGACCGTGGAGGCCGTTTGAGTAAAGTGAACTCATGTTCAAGAAACCAGTGTGAGATGGTTCTAGCTTTGTGACATGGTGCGTTAAGCTGCTGGAAGTAGATGGGTCCACTGTGGTCATAAAGGGATGGACATGTTCAGCAAGAAAAGTCAGGTACTGTAGGCTGTGGCATTTAACTGATGCTCCATTGGTACTGAGGGGCTCAAAATGTGGCAAAAAATAGCCCCCACACCATTAAACCACCGGGAGCCTGAACTAATCCATTTTTCTAATCTAGTGTCCAGTTTTGGTGAACCCTTGTGAACTGCAGCTTCCTGTTCTTAGCTGACAGGAGGGGCACCCTGTGTGGTCTTCTGCTGCTGTAGCCCATCTGCTTCGAGGTTTGACATGTTGTGTGTTCACAGATGCACTTCTTCATACCTCAGATGTAACCGGTGGTCGAGTTCCTGTTTACTCTCTATCAGCTCAAACCAGTGTGTCCATCGTCTTCTGCCCCCAATAAGGAACATGCAGAACACCATAGGATCAATCCCAGGCTATAGGTGCGTCTTAGGGCAGCACGCTCAGCACTAGCTCTCCGGGTGCCGGTGGTCGCTGCCCCCAGGGGGATGATTTAAATGTAGAGAACGATTTTCATTGTAACACATAAATGTGCTCAATGGTGATAATAGAGCTTCTATTTTCAGAGCATTCTCTGTAGCCCCTAGAGATGGTTGTGCATGAGAATCCCAGTACACCAGCTGTTTCTGAAATACCGAGCAGCCCGTGCTACATTCAGAGTCACCACCTTTCTTCCCCCTACTGATGCTCAGTTTGAACTTCAGCACATCATTTCAACCATGTCTACGTGCTATGTGCATCGAGTGGCAAAGCAGTTGAACACGTTGTACCTAATAATGTGGCCGGTGAGTGTATGTTTGAATCAAACTGGGAGCAGATTAAACATCCGCTAAGATCCTGCAGCTGCATCTTTCTATACAGGGATCAAAACTAGCACAAGTAAATCAAATGAAGTCACTGGAAGCTGCTGTAAAGCAGTTTTGTTCTCAGCAAACTGACAGAATGAAAAGTTGAAGCTGCTGCAGGACAATTTGTTTCTTCTGTTTCATTCATTGCTAGAAGCTCTTCCCACTATGATCCACAAGACCTTCACACACGTCCACTGGTCTAGAACAAAAGTGCAACGTTAGCTTTAAGATGTTTTATATTAGTGTTGATGGGACGTTCCTTGTTTCCAGTAAAAGTTAAAATTTGCTGGTCTTTATAAAGAAAATCTTAACAGCTGAACCATGTTCATACTCTATCTGTAATTTATTATTGTACTTGTTTATGTAACTCCAATTAATTAATATCACCTAAACACACTGGTTCCAATTATTGAGCATATTTAAAGTTGTTGTAATATGTTGCAATTGATTATATTTATGATTTATGTTGCTTTTTATGGTTTATTTTGAAGGTGTGAACTGGGATCTAGGAACCACTATCTAATAGGGATCCTAACAAATAAACCTGAAATTTTTATTCTCTGAAAGTTTTAGCTGAAGCAGGTTCATCAGTGCAATGAAAATCATCTTTAAAACTACATTTTACAATATAGACTTTAAACCCTGAGGTCTAATTTTTTTTTATGGTTCATGTTTCCAAATCCATGATAATTAACTTCAACAAGTTGCCCAAATTTTGAAGTGTGCAAATGTTCATGTCCTGGTCTCTGCACTGATCCTGTCTGCTCCATGTATGTTTTTATGTTTTTAAGATTTAGTTCCTTCACACTGCAAAGATAAAATCATATTTGATATAGTTTGAATAAAACTTTGAGTCATTTGAAATTTTCTGTTGCTGTTTGAGGTGTTGAGGTTACAAACTGATCCTTTAGCATCTTTAACAAGTTTTTCACCTTCACATTCAAACAAATAATGTTTATGAAGTGTTTTACAACAACTCAGTTTATGATCAAACTAGTTCATGTGCATTCCTTGTTTTTATTTCTTTTATATGAGCTGAGCTTTTCTTTTTTATTAAGACTCCCTCTCCCCATCCAGACGTGCATCATGATCATAAAAACAGAAAACGGGTATTTCACAAATCAAGTGGTAACAATGCCCATGTTCTTATAGCAATAGAAGTATTTGAATTATTGTTACATTTGTTTGGTCACTGCACAACAGGAAAAAGCTCAGTTAGTTATAGAAGGATAAAGTTTGTTCAGCTCCCTGTTCAGGTAGAGCTCCGCTTCCATATAACCCAATATTTACTGCTGTAAATCAATACATCTGCCTTCAGGTGAGGGGGGGGGGCCTCGGCGGCAGCGCAGCAGTGTCTCAGGTGGGAAGAAACCCCCCAAAAGAAATGCTCTTTACAGAAGACTTCAGAACTTCCTGTACAACGTCCTGGAGAGACCGAGAGGATGGGCCTTCATCTACCACGCCTACGTGTACGTACTTGCCTGCACTGTCTACAGCTGTCTACTGGAGGTGGAACGGTTTGGCTCATATAACGGTTCTGGGGTCACAGTTATTCGTATGGTCGGGGAAAGCAGTTTAATTACAATTCAGAATAAGATCACAAGTAACAAACACTTTTCCATTGTCCAACTTTAATTACAAAACAGCAGATTTTCCAATTAGTGCAAACTAAAAATAATGCTATGGAAGTTTAAGCACACAGTGTAAAATTAGAATTTACAAACAACACGGCTCTGTTTATACAAATTTTATCATATAATCATATGCTAAAATCTTGCAATCGGAATGGTGGCAGAACAACTGGCTCAGATTATTTATTTGAACCCTCCCACAACTACTGTGTTCACCTGGTCACATAAAATCACAGCTGGCAACACGTCCTCACAAGCTTGATCACACCAATAAAAGAGTGGGAAACATCATGTTTAGCCACATACTTCAACCCCTCTGCCAAAAAAACTCTCTCATCTCAAACTAAAACGTGAATGAGAGCCCCCCCAAAGCTGAGAGCACTCAACACACTTTCCCCGGGACAAAGCCATAAATGTTGTTGATGTTCATGTTGGGCTTTGTAAAATTCTATTCGATTAATTCCAAAGTTCCACAAGCGCTTGAACCACAGTTTCTGAGACCTTACCAGCTTTCAAGTTTAAAGTTTTAATTTTATAATTTATAAATTTATAATGTTGTGTGAAATGATGATTCTCTGCAGCAGGACCATAAATGTAGCATATCGGAAAAAGACCTACTGTATGAATCACATTATGAAATGATATCTTCCTGTGAAACACACCAGGGATCCTTTTTCAGGAGCAGGAGCTCAAATGTACTGTTCTGTGCACAGGTTCTTGCTGGTGTTCTCCTGCCTGGTTCTCTCTGTGTTCTCCACCATCAAAGAGTATGAGAAGAGCTCAGAGGATGCTCTCTACATCCTGGTAAAACACAAACACATTAAATGACAAACCGCGGTCATGACATCGCCTGGGTAGAGTTGGGAATAACAATTGGGTTCCATGTTCTGATAGTTTAGGGTTCTCTCTGACATCCTTCTGTTTGAGTCCTAGTCATTATCTTCCCTCTGTGGGTTTAACAGCTGCAGTGTTTACGCGATAATTTCGTTTGGTTGTTAACAATGACCAATCAGTCACTACTGTTTTGCCTTATTATCAGCTCTTCTGATGGATTAGGGTAAAAAGTCTGACATTAGCACAGACTGAATCTTTGTGTGTAGGCAAAACCCACTAATCCATCCATCCATTATCTTTAACTGCTTATCCTATACAGGGCCACAGGGGGGTGGATCCTATCTCGCAAGGCGGGTTCAGCCCTGAACAGTTTTCCTTTCTGTCTGAGGGCCAAGACAGAGAGACATACACAGACAGACAACCATTCACACTCACTTTCACACCTACAGGCAACGTAGAGTCACAAATATATTAGATGTGTTTGGACTGTAGGTGGAAACTCTGCTGTCCTCACACATCAACATATGCAGGGTTTAAATCTCATACGTGTGTACAGACCTATAGAAAGTCTTAATGAGGAATTAACCTATTTTGTAAGAGACTGATAAATATTATTTTTCTTGTCTTTGCTCTTTTTCTATGTTCATGTTGGCAGTGAGCTTTAAAACAATGCTGTAGCTGGAAGCCTTATGGATTCATTGACACAAACCTTAATTTGGGCTCAATGATGAACTGATTAGATTTTGGTGGTCAAGTCACTGTGAATGTCCACCTATTCTTCACAACAATATATCTCAGTAACACCTGGAGGGCATTTCATTACTGGCACAAATGTCCACGTGGACTCATGGATGAGCTGATCTGTACAAACGTGCATGAAAACTGTGAAAGCATACAACTGTAATGTAGTAGTTCTTGTTTTCACTTTCACCTTGTGCACATGGAACAAAGTTTTATGCAGGCTAAAGAAGCTCTTTTTTGCAGTTTTCATATGTATTTATTTTTGGCCACACACCTTTTGAAAGTCCTGGATCCACGAGTGCAAAAAAAAAATCAGTTAATAAAAATGTATAGATATTGAAATTAACCAATAGTTGCAGCTTTGGATAGCTTTTAACTGGGAGTTGTGTAACAGGAAGTGGTGACCATCGTGGTGTTTGGGGTGGAGTACATGGTCAGGATCTGGGCTGCAGGTTGTTGTTGTCGCTACAGAGGATGGAGAGGACGACTCAAGTTTGCCAGAAAACCATTCTGTGTCATTGGTGAGTGTCACTGGTTTAGTAACAACTTTACATTATGTTGGACATGCAGCCAGAAGTGCAGGACTGAGCAAAACAAACACCTGATAGAAATGTATCTGAACATCAAGCACGATAGTGTGTTTTTGCTGTACACTAAAAACATTTATGTTGGATATGAGACAAGTTCAGAAATTCACCTTTAATTTGGTATTTATACCTCGATATATTAAACAAAGAGAATACAGCCCCTTTATACAGTATCAGACCAGCAACTTTTAAGTGAGCAAAAGTATTGGTATTGGAACATGTGAATAACAGGTATTTGTTAACCCGGTGTGTCCTGTCAGACTGATTGTTCAAACAACAAATAGCTCTAAGAAACTATACGATGATGATACGATGACTATACTAATATATATATATATATATATATATATATATATATATATATATATATATATATATATATATATATATATATATATATATATATATATATATATATATAAACTTGGGTTTATCCTTGAATTTTATCTTTGAAGACTATTTGTTGTTAGAAAGGGTAAATCCACAAAAAACAGTCTATAGGAGAAAAGCAGCCATTTCAATTCAGAAAAAAGTTGGACAATCAATCAAAGGCACTGTGCCATCATTGATCGTAGCTGGTACAACAATTCTGAATGTGCTGACGAAAAAAGAAATTTTTGGAGCAACGTCCAAACATTCTGATAAAACCCCCCAGACAACAATCACTTACATGAGCAACAACCTCCACCGAGCAGGACTGAAGGCATCATAATCCACTATCTTAAGAAGACTTCATGAGCAGAAATACAGAACCAGTACCACAAGATGTAAACCCCTCATAAACAGGAAGCATCAGAAAGCCATAAAAGTCCAGAGGTGGATGGAAAGACCAAAGTAAGAAACAGTCTGCTCATGATCAAAACCATATGAGATCATCGGTGAAGAACACTGGAAGTAGTGTCATAGTTTGGGCTGCATGGCTGCTTCTGGAATAGACTCACTCAGTTTTTTATTGGTGATAGAATTCATAATGGAAGCAGCAGAAGGAATTCAGAGGTGAACAGAAACATGTCATCTGCAAATTTACAGAGAATCGCAATGATCCAAATCACACTGTTAACTCAAGAAAGGACTTTATCAGAGGGAAACCTGGAAGTTTTAGACTGACTGAGTCAACACACATTAAACCAACTGAACATGGATTTCACCTGCTGAAGACACCTTCCAAAACCAGCAGCAATTGAAAGAGGCTGCGGTAAAATTCGGAAAAAACATCAGAAAGACACCACGGAAGGTTTCTGTACATTTAAAAAAGATTTGCTCACCTAAAATGTAGCTGATCTGATACCATGTTCTCTGTTGTTTAACATGTAAATATCATCAAACAAAAGCAGAAATTCTAAACTTTCATGTCATATCCATATTTTGATATGTTTTCATAGCTTATTTTTTGCTTAATCTCTCTGATCTGTCTTACTGCAGACATCATGGTATTAATTGCATCCATCTCCGTCTTGGCCGCGGGGACTCAGGGGAACGTCTTTGCAACATCAGCAATCCGGTCTCTTCGGTTCCTCCAGATATTAAGGATGATACGGATGGATCGACGTGGAGGAACGTGGAAACTGTTGGGATCAGTGGTCTATGCCCACAGCAAGGTAACTTGGGAAACAGTTACGCCCCTGTCTAGGGGGTCAGGGTGCAACATACAAAGATAAATTAGGCTGTTCCCTCTCCAGTCCCCAAACCGCAATCCAGGATCGAGATGTTCTAACAGTATGATATTTATTTATTTTAAAATGTCAATCAAAACATGACACTATAACTCAGGGTGAACCAAGGCCAAAATAATAAACCAAGTAAGCTATTTCCCATAGAAAGTGCTAGCTAGCTTCTAGAAAGAAACAAACAAAAAGAAAGTCACTAACCCTAACTCCCTAATGTGAAAACAATCACAAGAAAATGGCAGTTCACCCCTACAGATTCAATATTATTTACAAAATATACAATATCTATACAAAACCATGGCACAAAGCCTAACAATTCAAAAATGGTTAACAATGTTTGGAGGACAAGAACGGAGAACAGGTGCTGCTGCCAGAAAAAGCCCCGCTGGCTGTTGGGAACCGTACTTTTCAAACTCCAGGAAGTGTAGGATGGACCAATCAGCTTCCGGTATTGCCCCCCAATCCGGCCAATCAGGCAGGCACCTATAAGAACAACAAAAGAACAACAACACATACGGCCAGGGCCGTAACAGAGACACACAGTTGCACAATAGCTCAGTCAGGAATGTGAGAGTTTCTATAAATACATGTGAAGATGAAAAGTTCTGTCTTAAATGGTGTTTTGAACATTGAGAGGGAGGCTGCTGAGCATTCAAAGTTTTCTATCTTGTTCCACCATCGTGGGACCACGTAGCTGAAGAGGTTTGCTTGGGATCAGTTAGTGTGTTCTGTAGGAACAATCAGGAGGAATTATAGACCTGGATGAAGGTTCTGTTGGGTTGAACACTCTGTAGCAGAGGGTCAGAGGTCTGATGCTGATGACAGGCAGTATATAAGTTGTCCAGGAACCACAGGGTCTGTGGTTCAGCTCCCAGTTCCTTGTGGCCGAAGTCAAAGTGTCCTTGGACAAGACAATGAACCTAAAAATTACAGCTCTTGAAGCCAATGCTGAGATTTAAATAGTTGCATGATGTGTCCTGATGAGACCTGCTACTGCATTTTGGATGATTTATAGAGGTTTAATTGTGCTGCTGGAAGCCATGTGAGCAGGGCATTGCAGCAGTCAAGATGCAAACACTAACCCTGTCTGTTGGGGATTTAAATCTGGATTCAAACAGAAAGATGTTTGGCAGCTTGGAGGGGAGACACATGTTCTGTGAAAAAGAAGAATTAGGTTATAAATCATAAATCAACATGCTATTGCAGATACTGATGTTTTATCCGAACCCGGGTTTGTTGTGTGACCTGCACATCTTAAGGGTTTATTGTGTCTGCGTGTATAAGCAATATTGCCTCCTTTGTATAATCTTGCTGAAATCTGAGCATTTTCTATTGATTTTGAACTATACTGAGCAGAGTTATTGATTCTTAATCCCCCCCCGGTTATCTGATAAGTCTTCATAAAAGAAGTGTTGAATTTTCTAACAGAACAAATAAAATGTCTGAAATCCAGATTGTACAAACCACCTCTGTCCCAGTGTAACCTATTGTCTCTTTGCAGGAGCTGATCACTGCCTGGTATATTGGCTTCCTGTGTCTCATTCTGGCAAGTTTCCTCGTTTATCTGGCAGAGAAAGAAGATAATGAACAGTTTGAAACGTATGCTGACGCCCTCTGGTGGGGCCTGGTGAGCCCAACACACGCTGATAATACACATACATACAATGGTGATAATAAAGACTATTGGTCCCCTGCTCTGTGATGGGACAAGCTAGTTGTTTCTGTCTCTGACAGATCACTTTGACAACCATTGGCTATGGAGATAAGTTCCCCATCACCTGGAACGGGCGACTGCTGGCAGCAACTTTCACTCTGATTGGAGTTTCCTTCTTCGCTCTGCCTGCTGTAAGTCACTTCAGGGTTTACTAGAATTTACCTGCTACATGTGAGGCTCCACCTGGTCCATGCAGGCCACCTTATCTCCTGTTACCTGTCTGTGTGTGGCTCTTCAGGGGATCCTGGGTTCTGGTTTTGCTCTGAAGGTTCAGGAGCAGCACCGGCAGAAACACTTTGAAAAGAGACGAAACCCAGCAGCCGGACTCATACAGGTGAAGCATCAATCTGAAAAATATAATTTGTAGTTGACATTTTGACATGACCCAGTTTTGAAAAAACTTCAGAAGATAACACAGAAGATCAGAGTGTATTTGAGCTTTTATTTTGAAAATTTGTCCGCTTTTGATTTGTAACTGCTTCCATGGAAACACTTGTCCTACGTGTGTCTGCAGGCAGCATGGAGGGTTTACGCCACAAATCTGAGCCGAACTGATCTGACCTCAACCTGGGATTATTACGAGAGAACAGTCTCTGTCCCCATGTACAGGTGAGACTCCACCTGTCCACATCTGTCCACACATAATGATCATATCATGCAAATAATTGTGTCTGTCTTCAGGTTGATTCCTCCTCTGAACCAGTTGGATTTACTGAGAAACCTCAAGAACAAATCGGGACTCTCATTTAGGTCTGAACACACGTCCTACATTAAGAACTAGTCCAGTATTCTAGTTTGCTCTAGTGCTCAAGCAGTGTTTTAGTTGACTGTTACTTTTTGTTCATTCGTGTCAGAGTGATCAATTGCTGTCTTTCTGTCTCTTGGTCTGTCTGAAGGAAGGATGTCCAACCTGAACCATCTCCCAGGTCAGTGTCCAGTTCTGATTCCCGATGTCTTACTCGGACCAGAATTCATAAGCCTTTACTGTGGTTTCCTACCTCTGACCTCTGACTCATGATTTGACTCATGTTCTAATTTGGGGGTTGGATGTGATGAAGCCTGTTCTTACTGAGAACAAACACAGTGAAAGAGGAAACCATCTGATGCTGTTTACATCTGTCTGCCACTCTGTCCCTCCGTTTCTCAGTCAGAAGGTCAGTCTGAAGGAGAGAGTTTTTTCATCTCCCCGGAGTTCAGGAACCAAAGGGAAAGGTTCTCCTCAGCATGGTGAGTGTCAGAACTAAATGTTTCTTTAATTGGTGTAATCAGAGAATTTGCTGCAGCGTTTTGATTGACTGAGACCATTAAGGGAGTTAGGGCAGCGGAACGTAGTCCAATCTA
Organism: Channa argus; assembly: GCF_033026475.1. NCBI lineage: Eukaryota > Metazoa > Chordata > Actinopteri > Anabantiformes > Channidae > Channa > Channa argus. The sequence goes on along the minus strand of NC_090201.1, from coordinate 27,262,467 downwards.
CAGCCCCAATTCTAAAAGATGTGTCAATTCTAAATTAAACCCGAATGCAATGTTTTGCAAATCTCATCAGCCAAACTGTTTTCACAATAGAACATAAACAACATATCAGATGTTGAAACTAGGAAAATAATAACTCATTTTTAATTTGATGGCAGCAACAGCAATGGTGATGTTATCACACACAGTAGACTAATGATTAAGGACCCATTTCCGAATAGAATGGGAGAAAATCATCAGATGTCATCCTGTGTGTTAAAGCTGCGGTTAACTTACAGCTACAGCTATGTCCTATGTGATTTAAGTTGTGCTTTGTTTGAGTTGCACGACAGGAAAACAACATGTTTGACGCTAACTGGTTTACATATGAAAGCTTTGGCCTCCAGTTCTGTTTTCAACAGTTTTTTTTTTTTGTTAATGTTTGGAGTAAAGCTGCTGAGTGTGGTACCTTTTTTGGACTTTCTTTAATGGTTTCTACAGTTCCTGGTGCTGGTCCTAGTCCTGGTTTGGGTCCTGGAGTACCTGGAGGTCCTGGGGGAGTTCAAGCCTTGCGACGTTCCCCCAGCATGGAGCCCAATTTAGAGGAGAGTCCCAGCAAGGTTCCAAAGAGCTGGAGCTTTGGAGAACGCTCCAGAACAAGACAGGCTTTCAGGATCAGAGGAGCTGCCTCTCGCCAAAACTCTGAAGGTAGCTTTTCAAAAAACTGTTGAAGACATAACTCTTCCACAAGTTTCTGTTCCCATTAAAAACTTCACAAAGAAAGTCTTCTGTTGGAGGAAAGGCAAACCTTTCTTCTTGGGGTATCTGATGGTACCTGACGGAGAGATTTCCTGCTCTGTTCCTCACTGTAAGCCGCTCTGGATAAAGCATTTGACTAATGAATATATGTAAAAGATGGGCCAGGTCCCCTTTAGTCACATCTACTGGCGATAGACGTCCTACAACGAAAGCTACAGAAAAACTGGACCACCCAAAGCATCAGTCCACTTCGGTCATGTGGTCTTCAGTCCACAGTCGGTGACCACCTCTGACAGGTACCATGTACCAAGTCAGATTGACCACAATCTCAGTGAGTTTAATTCTAGACACTTGCCAGTTTCATTTGTAAGTCAACTGTATTCATTTAGCAACAAATCCTTACAACAAGTTATCTCAAGCCACTTTACAACGTAACGTCAAGACTTAACAGAGTATGCGAGCACTAGAAAAGGTCTAGAAAAAAACTGAATAGATCACATTAATAATCAGAACTCAGATTTTTTTCAATTCACATCCAAAAAAATCTAACTTACAAATTGCATGGAGGTCGAGGAGGACAGAAGGGGAGGTGGGAGGAAAAAGTCTTGAGAGGACACATCAGCTCATCATTGTCTAGGAAGGACTGGATTGTACTGAATCTGCCACAGTTGCCCCTGCTTCCAGTCTTTGTGCTAAGCTATGCTTAAATATTTTCCATCCTAAGTTATGCTAATAGTTTCCCCTACCTCCAGTCTTTGTGCTAAGCTACACTAACCATTTCCCTTGTCTCCAGTCTTTGTGCCAAACTATGCTAACAGCTTCCTCTGCGTTTAGTCTTTGTGCTAAGCTACACTAGCAGTGTCCCCTCTCTCCAGTTTTTGAGCTAAGCTATGCTAAATGATGACTGTATCTCTAGAGGAAAATGGGTAATAAAAGTACTGCTCCTTATAACGTGTAACTATTTTGGTAGCTGACAGTTATTTGCTTGTTCTCCTTCGTTGGTATTGATGATGATGAGTGTGATGCTCCTCTGATGAAGGTTTGTCTCCTCTGTCTCCTTAGTGCTGATAGAGATGCAGGATGAAGAGTTCAGGCAGAAGAGCTCCCCAGGTCAGCACACTCACATTATATAATATAATACCAATAACACAAGTGTGAAAAGACAAAAACATTGGTTCCCTTCACACTTTGCTGTAAATGTCTGACTACTAGTTTTTTAAAATCAGGCCGTTCCTACGAATATGAATGTTTCTCTGGTCATGAGAAGACAATAGACAAAAGAAGCCGAAAGTCTTAACAGAACCAATTGCATTAATCATAAAACAGAAGAAACTAAAACTCTATCATCATCAGTATCCCACAGATATTAAGGAATCGAACTCCCTTTCATAACATTGGACAGAGTCCTAGAACCTAAAAACATTCCTGCTAAGATTAGTTGTCTGTGATTAAATGTTCATAAACACCAGAACACATTAACACACACTGTTGCTTCCTGTTGGGTGGTGGCAGGGTCCTCTGTCTCAGTACTTTATCAACTGTGATGTTCTCCAAGTCGACTGTAATAAAGGGCTTTGGAATGCTGAACTAGTTTGGGTCAGAACTGATGTGGTCTGAAGATGGACTAAGGAGTTCACTTTAGAACACGAACTGGCTGGTGATCTGTGTGTAAAGCATGGGACCATTTAATTCACATTAGGAGCTAAAACAGTGACTGACTCTAGAGACCCAGCATTAGCTGCCCATAGAAAATCGTGACTGTCCAGGCAGAACTGGTACACAAAGTGCTGCTTGTTTTCATTGGCACAGATTTAGATTAGGTCAGGAAAGACCAGTCCAGACATCCTCAAAAGGGGTTAGATGAGGGGGCTGATGATGATGATGATGATGATAGTAAGAATTATGAAGATGATGCTGTTGCAGATGCCAGCCTGCCAGGAGAAGACATGGTTGATGACAACAAGAGTTGCCACTGTGAGTTCGTCCCCCAGGACCTGACGCCGGGGTTAAAGGTCACGATCAGAGCCATTTGGTATGAACCACTTTTACTCATTAAACCATTTTATCAGTTCTTCATCAGTCATCGCTTTACTTCTTTATTTGCTGCTTGTTCTGCACTGATTCATTGAGTTTTATTCACATTACTTTTTGTTTTTATTTATTTGTGCTCACCCAGGGTCAAAGGTCACCATCAGCTGTTGGGTAAGACCAGTTAGTCTGAGCTCCAGGTAGCATCATGGTTTTCTGTTGTTTCTGTTCTCTGCTCCTCTGTCACGTTCTGTATCACATCCCTTTATTATTATTGTTCCTGTTGGTGGTGTTCTGTCCACAGCTCCTTACCTGATAGTTCATCTAGAGTCTGAGCCACATTCCTAACCAGCTTTACAGCGGCGGAACCTCTAAATGTGAACTGTCAGGACTTCATCGATAAATTCACTTTTAACGTAGAAAACGCGAGAAACTACGATTTTTGTTAAACGGGCACAATTTAAAGCCTGCTGCATTTTCTTCACTGTTACTCTGTAGCCACAAAATACACAAGGGGTGTAGAGTGGAGAAATGTGGGGGCTCTGTAACGCAAACACAGCACACAAAACCCTTCACTCTCATTGTAAACAATTACTTAAAAGCTCCCCCAGACTGCCAAAATGCATTCTGGCCTTAGTTTGTCTGGTCTCCATTACTGTTTCCTAATTTGGGTCTGTCCTGGTCTTGGTCTAGAAAACAGTGACTAAGCAGCAGGAACCAAATCTGGTTTAAAAATAATCTGCTTTGACGTAATAACAAATGGGACCAAGGTTAACAATTTCAGTTTCCGTCTGGGTCTTGTGGTGTTGACCGGGACTCTAAACCAGGCTGCCTCTATCTTTGTTCATGTTCCCTGTTAGTAGGTGAACTATCCAGAACTTGGAGAATTCTTCTTCACAGTGATCAGAAGACCAGACATAGCAGGATCTCCTGAGAGTTGGCGTTGTTGCAGATTTGTAGGGTTGGGTACATCCAGAAATCCAGCACCTAGTAAGCAGTGGTTCAGTTTTATTTAGTAGATTAACTCCATCATCATGTTTCTGCTCCTTAGGGGCGGCTGTAGCTCATTCAGTAAGGGAAGTCATCCACGGACAACAGGGTTAGTGGTCCGATCCCATGTCCCAGCTATATGTCGAAGTGTCTCTGGGTAAGACACTGAAGCCCTTTCCCAGTGCCGGTGCCGGTCCAAGCCCGGGAGAAATTGGGGAGGGTTTCGTTAGGAAGGGCATCCAGCGTAAAAACTGTCCCAAATGAACATGTGGACAATGATCCGCTCTGACGACCCTGAACTCACGGGATAAACCGAAAGGACAAAAAAAAAGAAGAAAAATAATAATAATAATTATGTTTCTGCTCCTTTCTTAAAGTCAAAGAATGGTCTAATGGTCTGCAAATTTGTCTCAGCCTTAAATGAGGTCCATTTCCTCCATATACTGACATACACCAATCAGCCACAACATTAATACCAACCTGTGGTTTTACTATAAAAATGTCATGTTTTTTGCTAAATTTTTCCTGTGCGTTAACCACCTGTCAGCAAATAGTCATGAAAGTCAGCTCCACCTTTACTAATAGTTGTGTTTGGACATAACTACCTTAGTACAGTGTTCTATTAACTGAGTACATTTGTACTTTAAAAGAAATGTAGATAATCAGCTTAATACTTTAACTTGTATAAAAGATTTGAGGTGGTTGTTATAGTGTAAAACCTTTTTCATTGAGTTTGTGTTTTTCTACAACCTCTGCACCTCCGCTGGTTGCAGAGACCACCAGCGATGTTGAGGCTGAATGGTGTATAATGATGTGCATCAAGGATGTTCTAGATCTCCCCCAGGGTATCCAGGATACCTTCTTAGGGAGAATCCTCATCAGATGTTCAACCATGTTAATGGACCAGTATATGGACTAGTCAAGACTCAAAGTCAGACAACTCTATATGTTTGTGAGGTGAATTCAGTCTACATGGACCAATGCCGACCCAAAGCCAGATGACTGTAGGTCTGTGACATGAATCTAGCCTACAAGGACCAGTTGGGACTGGTTAATGCCTGACATCTTGTGTTCTCTCTCTCAGCATCATGCGCTTCATGGTGTCAAAGAGAAAATTTAAAGAAAGTCTTCGTCCTTATGACGTCATGGATGTGATTGAACAGTATTCAGCCGGACACCTAGACATGCTGGCCCGCATCAAGAACTTGCAGTCAAGGTAAGACCCTTGACCCAGAGCCTAACTCTGATCCTGAACAGTTATCACTGTAGTTACTGCATTTCTGTCTGTTGAATGGCAGGGTGGATCAGATTGTCGGCAGAGGGACACCAATCACAGACAAGGATCGTCCCAAAGCAGCCAATGAGGAGCTTCCTGAAGACCCGAGCATGATGGGACGGCTGGGGAAGGTGGAGAAGCAGGTATCAAATATCAGTTTGTCAGTAACGCTGCCACTGAAAACTCATCTGGAATCTGATTAGTCTTTTGCTGGTTGCTTCAGGTCCTCTCTATGGAGAGGAAGCTTGACTTCCTGGTCAACATTTACATCCAGCGGATGGGGATCCCTCAGGCTGAGACTGATGCATACTTTGGATCCAAGGAGCCAGACCCGGCCCCACCCTACCACAGTCCAGTGGATAATCTGGAGAAGAGCCAGTCCATCTCCAAGATCCTGCAGTCAGTGTCTATTATTTTGAAACCATATAAGACTAATATTAGACCAGGACCACTAACACAACTAAACTTGTTGATTAAATGTTTTTGATCAGCATGTTGTTTTTGTTCAGGGTGTTGCCAGGTGACCACATAGAGAAAAATCGCTCTGTGACAAAGATGGTTCGCTCTAGCAGCTCCACCGGACACAGGCACTACAATGCCCCCACTTGCCCCCCCTCCACCTCCTGGCAGCCAATCAGCTCCCAACTCCACCAACAGGCCCCGTCCCAGCGTAGCCACGGCAACACACCAAGTCCAGTAGGGGATGGGTCATTGGTTCGACTCCCCCCTCCTCCGGTTGGAGAGAGACATGGTGGAAGCCGATCAAACCGGCACAGTGCTGGGGACCGAGGGGGGACAGAAAGACCAGAGAGGAGAGGAGAGGGGGCCAATAGTATAGTGGGAGAGGGGGTGGAAGAGGTGAAGCCAGACAGTGACACCTCCATCTCCATCCCATCTGTGGACCATGAGGAGCTGGAACGTTCCTTCAGTGGCTTCTCTATCTCCCAGTCCAGAGAGAACCTGGACTTCCTCAACAATGGTTTCTACTCATCTTCCACCAACCTGGGAGACCACCAAGGAGGGGGGGTCACCACTGTCCGTCCCTACATTGCAGAGGGGGAATCAGACTCTGACTCCGAGCTCTGCGCCCCCTCACCACACTCTGACCAGGCCTGGACTGGAACCAAATAAAACCAGAGGTAAACTGCTCCAGGTCCAAGTTACCAGACTTGAAACACCCACGGCATCACTACATTTTAAAAATTTATCCTCACACCGGATTGGATGCTTGTTTCCATGTTAATACACAATAATCATTTACTCATATTTATTAAATATAAAAAAGCATTATATAAACTGGCACATCACCAAAACAAGACTTTGTTGTCTAGAACACGTTGAGTTTTCAGCTGAAATCCAGGACTCACTGCAGCTGGTAAACTCTGCTCTGTGCAGTCACTGTATTGCTCCCTCTAGAGGCCAAACGACAACATTACACACTGAATGCTTTATTCTAATTACTTTAGTCTGAAAACCCAAAGAGGTTTTATGAATCTGTCACTGGCAGATTGTATCAGCTGTAGTTAGGTCACTAAGCTAACATTACTTCATTATCAGCTTATTTACAAATGATTACAGCTGTTTAGAACCCTGGTATTTATGATGGTACTAGGTTAATACTAGTGGTTTACATGAGAAACACGATTTATTCGTTTTTTTATTCGATCCTGGTTTCACTTTGCCTGCCCTCTGTAGCAGACACAAAAACACTGATTTATTTAGCTAAGCTGAAATGAAAACCGATATTTACTGGAGTCAGTTGCTGTTCCTGTGTCCAACTGATGACACAGATTCTGTTCTGAGAACATAACATAATGCAGATCAGACTCCTGTGGATTGGATGTAATGACAACTCCAATGCACCACATTGGCTTTCAGCATAAATTCCCAGTTACACCTGAAGAAACTAATTTGAACATTAAAACACTTTGTTGCCATTGAGACAGTTCTCGTCCTCATTTCCTGAAAAAAGGAAAAATGTTCTTCAGAAGTTAATTATATTAAACTGAGTCCTGACTAAATTCAGACGTTGGTGAAGGATGTGCACTGCATGTGTCTGAAAACGTAAACTTGTCCTGGATCTGTTTGTATGGAACCATGTAGAATCTTGTTTTTGTCACTTTGTCGAAACTGAAATGTGATTTGGAGAAAACTGAATCTTTGTATTGATCTTGTTTCTGAAGTTCAGACAAACTGTATCACTGTTTAGCAGATTAAAAACCTGATACCACTTCAGCTGCCTCCACTCGGTTCTCTTGTTCAAATTTAATGGGACTGTTTTTTAAACAAATCTTTATTTAAAATTATAGTTAACAAAGACAATAAGACAGAAGTCACATATGGTCCAGGTGATGTCACTTCTTCTTGAACCTGGTGAACAGAGAAGAGTGTTAGCCATCTTTACTGACGGACGTCCAGAGAGAGACAGCAGGTAAAACTCACCTGGATCCACCAGATCGCTTCCTGTCCAGACCGAGCCGTTTCCTGTCTGCAAAGGACGGCCTAAAAGAAGACAGGTGAAACAGGTGAGGTGACAATAGGTGTGCAGCCAGACAGGTGTGAAGACAGACTGGTGTAGAGTCTCACCCAGCTCTGTAGTGTTTCAGAGCCTTGCTGCTGGTGTTGGTCAGCTCTTTATCAAATACAGACTTCCTGCCTCCCGTCTTCTTTTTGGCTGCTGGAGAGACGGTTCAGTTCAGTAGCAGTTTTCATAGGATCATGTTTCAGTATCTACACAATGATTCAGCTTTTTTGTTTCATGGTTGAATCATGGTCAACTCAGCCTTTTTTGTCTGTCAAGTTATTTGAGTAAAAGTGAAAAAAAAAAAAAAAGAGAAAATAATTGAAAACATAAGTATTCACCCCTTCGGCTAAAGATAACTCTGCAGCCAGTTAGTTTTAAAAGTTCCACAGTTAATCACCCGAATGCAGTAAATGCGTTTAAAACAACTAGTATTAATACACTTCCAGTATCTGGTGTACTGCTGAATCTGTATGCTGGTCCAAATCTACACAATGAAGACAAACATTAATGGGCACATGTTCCTCTATTAAAAAATTTACAGTTAACTGTAATTTTAACTGTTAAATCATCTTTCAGGGATACATCCTTAGCACCGATTGGGCTTAAGTTTGCATCCTCCCATGTGCCGTATCAATGTAAGGGGATGCTAACACCCACCTGTATGACTTGTCTGAAGAAATTACAAGCTTGAGCAGCTGAAGTTTTATTAGAGTTAACTGACTTCTAAGAACAACTTTTTTACAACTGAGTGAACACCATCACTTTATTTACTTTAAAGGGGGTGAAAATCTGTGCAAAAAAAAAAAAAAAATCTGTTTTCATTTTGACACATTAAATCAACTGATTCCACGTTATAGGAAAACAAAAGGAGTTTTTTTTAATGGACAGTGTGTGTGTGTGTGTGGACCTGTACTCGACGTCTCATCCTCAGGCATCGCTCTTGCTCTCTTCTGTCGTCTTTCTCTCTTTGCCGCTCGCTCAGCAAACATCTGGGCCTTCAGGATCTCGAACTGGGCGCGTTCTTCAGACTGAGACAGATTTCCAAAAGTAAAATAAATTAACCTTTTGTTATGAATAGATTTGTGTCACTAGAAATAACACAGCTCTACACTTCAGACTTGTTTGTGAGAACTTGGAAAACCTGTAACCTGTGTGATATTACATGCAGTTTACCAACTATTGTCTCTCAGTGATTCAGGTTTTATTTTTAAAACATTTACAAATACTGCTGTGGTGATATGATGTTACAACATCACCAAACCATGAATTATTAGCACCGTGTACAAATATTCCCCCAACTTGGACACAAAAGTGACGAAGCGTCAACCCGGTGGACTTGTGCGTCCTACAGTAAGTGTAACTGTGACTCTGAAATATCAGCTGTTTCCTACTGAATCTGATTCTTTGTTTTGTAGCACCTACTCAGGATCTCTAGAACGTAGCACTCATTTCCTGCAGGTATTACTGATTATTGATCACTGATTGATTGTTACCGTCAGCTCCTTCTTTCCGCCGTCCTTCAGGAATTTCTTTCTCTTCTTCTTCCCTCTCAGAGCGAGATCAAACTCCTGTAGAGCCTTTGACACTGGCACAGAAGGACGAGAGTTCAGAATACTGCCGACTACTTATTCTAACAGTGTGTGTTACTGAAGTACTTTGTGTATTTGTACTCACCACGACTCTGTTTTCTCTCTTGTTGGGTCTGAAACCAAACTCTCTGTGATTCACTGGCGGAGCCATCGAGACGCTTCTGAGCCACACTCAACTACACACACACACACACAAACACACACACACACACACAGAGGCATTGAAACCTAAAGTCACGATTACATCTTTATCAAAGTTTAAGTTGGCATCTCTACATTAGGTTGAATATTAAGTTACAGTATTCTACATAAAAAGGGGTCAGAGTACACACTAAACTGTACTGCAAAGTAGTAACCGATTGGCTGATGTATAGGTGTGTAGTACCTTGGCCTCGGACGCAGCCAACTCTCTTTCCTCTCTCTCCAGCTTCATCACAGATTCAACATCTTTCTCCAGTTTCGAGATCAGATCTCTGAACTTCAGGATCACGTCTGCAGCAGAGACAGACAGTCGCAGCTCAGTATTAGAAATTCACTTGGTCCTCATTTAAAGGGGGTCTTGGATAAATGTTGATTTGGGTTTAGAATATAGAGTTTTATAGCACTTCTCCTGGTTTTAGGGTTGGTAAACGTTTTGTTCACCTTAAGCATTGATAAGCGCTTTGTGTTAGATTCTTTGGTTTGTTGTTTTGGCCTCGGTTGTTCCTCTTCATACACCTTCTCACTTATTTTGTAGAGACATTGTTCACTGTAAATTGGAAGCCAGACTTTGTTTACCTGGTGGCAGAACTCGAGCCTTCACGCTGGACCTGGCCGACTTCACCACGTCTTTCAGGATCTTTCTCTCCGATTCTCCGACTAGAGATACAGAACGTCCAGAACGTCCAGCTCTCGCTGTGCGGCCAACACGGTGAACGTAGTGTTTAATTGTGGACGGCATTGTGAAGTTGATCACCTGGGGGCAGGTAAAGACAGACAGAGACGGGGGGTGGATAACGGAAGGTGTTCTGTTCTATGAACTCGTTTTATTTCCATCTTTTGATCTTAAACCCAGATGTCTTTGAACTAGTCCTGTTTTGTAATACTTTTGAAAAGTGTGTGATCTGTACAAAACCTACAGGTCACCAAGCCTTTGATAACACTGCAGTTACCTACTCACAACAATAATCCATAGCAATTATAGACTGAAGTGAATATCACCCTGTTAAGTGTTGGGTAATGTGGGTGCCATCTTGTGAGGACCCCCCTGCCTGTCTAGTCTGGGTTTCTGTCACAATTTAGAAAAAGTGTCACCACAGTAGGTGATACCATAGTACGTCGGTAGAGCAGAGCCAGCTTAACTTTGTTGAGTTGTGAGTTTGGCTCTGCTTAAATTTAGATCCTCAAGCTAATGTCCCTTTTCTTCCTCTTACCATCTCCATCAAATTTAAAAAAATGTAAACAAACAAAAGATATAATGGTAACACCTTTTAAATCCAGTAGCAGGCACTGGTAAATAGAACGCATCGATCAAAAGATGGCTCCTGCATCCCACAACACTTAACACAGCGTGACATAACTTCACAATCTCTATACAGCAACTTCACGGTTAACTCCTGCAGGAATGTTATTATTCCCCTGCATTGACCATCGAAAGTAGTGACTCACAGTTTTGACTCCGTCAATGTCAAGGCCTCTGGCTGCCACGTCTGTCGCAACCAAGATATCGATCTGTTCATCTTTAAAACGCCTGTGGAACAAGAACAGAGAACTCTAGATCAATAAAAGTGAAAGGGACAAAAGGAGTGATTACCCGAGGTTCTACATTCTCTGGGTTCTTTGTGTGTTACTAAAGTTCTCCAGTTTTTGTGTGTGCACCTGAGGTTCTCCAGCCTCTGGGTTTGGCTCAGTTCTCCATGCAGTTCTCCAACATTCAGGCCCATCAGACCCAGCAGTATGTGCAGTCTGTGAGCCTGTTTCCTTGTCTGAGTGAACACCATCACATGATCCTGGAAGGTTCGAGTCAGCAGAGCTGGCAGAAAAAAAAACAAAACAGTCAGGACCAGTACAACAATATGATAACCAGTAGTGCAGAACTCTCTGTACCTACCAGCCACCACAGCCTCCCTGTCTCCTTCTCGGTTCGGTCGGATTCTCACAAACTCCTGACGCAAGAACGGAGCCACGTCAGTGTTGCTGTTAACAAAGATCCTGACTGGTTGCTTCAATGAAACTGCGGCCAGGTCCTTGACCTGGGGAGACAGGTTACATGACACACTGAAACACGCCAAGACATTGACACACCTGTTTAATGATCACAGAACAGGTATATACCTCGTCTGTCATGGTGGCAGAGAACAGCATAGTCTGTCTGTTGTAGGAACACAATCTTATAATCTCTTTCATCTGTTCCTCAAAGTACTCGTCCAACATCCTGAGAGGAGACACAGAACCACACTGGTGAGTTCCCACAGGTGAGTCTTTCACTTACTCAACTACAGGGGTCATGGTTTACCTGTCGGCCTCGTCCAGGATCAGGATCTCTATGTGAGCCAGCTCAAACCCCGGTGTGTTGTGGAGGTGATCGATAAGTCGACCAGGTGTGGCAATCAGGACATCTGGCCCCGCCCTCAAAGCCGCCTCCTGAGACTTCAGGTCCAACCCACCTGGAGACAGACCGGAACAGGTTACCAGACTCAATCCAGAATAAGTCTGAAGTGAAGAAGTTTACAGCGAAGAACTTGATTTTAAGTTTTAACACAGACAGTAATTAAAAGAAACTGAAGCTGAGTCAGAGCAAGTAAAGAATAAATTAGTCAGTCGGCTCGTCATTAAGGAGGAACCAGTCAAAACAAACAAACAAACAAAAAAACCAGTAAGAATTCGTCAGGACCCATCGGTTACTATAAAAAGAGCAACCAGTCAATAACCACTCATTCAACAGTCGTACCAACAGCCAGGCAGGTGGTGATTGAGGTGAACTGGGCAAGCTGTCTGGCAACAGAGTGAACTTGGATCCCCAGCTCTCTGGTAGGAACCAGAACCAGGACTCGGGTCACCTGAGATGTCCTGGGTTTATAAATCAGACGCTCCAGCACTGGTAGCATGAAGGCAGCTGTCTTTCCTGGGAAAGGAGACGGGTTATTTTCACAGTTTGTCTTGTTCCAGCAGGATAAACTGGTGCAACTAGAACAGTAATACCTGTCCCCGTAGCAGCACAGGCACACAGGTCCCTTCCTAGCAGACCCACAGGAACACAAGCCTTCTGGATTGGGGTTGGCTGCTTGAAGCCCAAAGCTGTGATGGCCTACAGGGACAACCACAATAAACCAAGACCAGGAACAGGATCAGTTACATCTTAACCTGGTTTGAGCTTTAATACAAACACCACCAACATGGTTGTTTAGGATATGATTTGTCAGTCCACTTTCCACCAGAACACCTGAGACAAAAGTTCAGACTCTGTGGTCATCTGGTCAGATGTTGAGCACTCTTGGTAAAGAGGATCAGATCAGTCAGCTGATTAGCAACTAGTGGTGTCAGATGACGGAAGAAAAAACTACTTAATACGATTAACTTATTGCCCAAAAAGGGACTAGAGACATGGGACAAGACTGAAACCAAGAACAGTGGCCACAGAGACACTGGTCTTATGCTGACAGACCTCCCTTCACTTACCTGCTAATATGATAGAGGATTTACCTTCAGAATGGGTCTCGACAGGTTCATTTCATCAAACGTCAGATGATCATTGTACTGAGATGCGTCTTCATAAAACGCTTCTGCAACCTAAACACAAACATAGCTGTGACATGAGGTTCTGAAACATGACATTTCAGACACACTGCATCTAGTTTAACTTTAAATATCGATTATATAATTTCACTATTCACTTCATTGGCCTAAGTATTCAGACCCTCGCATACTGCATCAGAGCAGAAGCCGTGAGGTCAAAGGAGCCGTTTGCAAAGCCTAAAGACAGGATTATTGTAAGGTACAAAACACTTCTGCTGCACTGTAGGTCCCCAAGAGCACAGTGGGCTCCATAAATAAGTACTGAGCAAAAGGGTCTGAATACTCATGTACATGTGATATTTCAGTTTTTTAGATTTAATAAATTTACAGATATTTCTAAAATTCTGTTTTCACTTTCTCATTATGGGGCACTGAGTGTGGATTAATGAGAAACATTTAATTTAAAGAGTTGTAGTATCAGACTGCAACATAACTAAATTGAAAAAGCGGATCTGAAAACATTTCTGAATGCACTGTAGCTCAGCAAACTGATGTGACTGCATTTGAATAAAATTGCAATAAAATATGACTCATGGAGATTAACCCATAAACACAGATCACCTGTGCATGTTTAAAGGTCTCTGTCAGAAGAACAAATAAATTAGTTCAAGAGACTAAGTCCATAACTTTTAATAATTAATTGGTATTTTAAAAAAAAAATATGGATCAGGCCTTACGGAACTTGAGTATGTCACTTCCTGTGCATACAATGTTTTTTTTTTATGGAAAGTGTGAAAACTGGCTCTGTCACTGCTTCCTGTTCTAAACCCTTTTCAACTGATGTGCAGTTTATCTCGGTTTATCTACCAGGACTTTTCCTCACCTCCTCTCCTGTGTTCCGCTTCCTCCCTCGTCGTTCTTTCTCCCTCAGAGTATCTGGCAGAAAATAAACTTTCAGTTACATTTTTCATGTTTTTAAGTTTTCATTGTTGATTATTTAAACACAGTTTGTTTCCTGTTAAACTCCAAAATAAAAGCCTCTATTGGACTCACCTGATTTGGTGAGAATCTTTTCATCGCTTGAGTCAAATTCGTCATCATCATCTTCCTCCTCTTCATCGTCATCATCCTCATCAGACTCTTCGGCAGGTGGTTTCACATCCACATCTTCATCACTTGAGCTCTGATTTCTCTCTGCAGAACCTTCAGCAGCTTTAGTCTGAACCAACTTCTCCTGCAAAACAAACTAAATCTTACACCTGAGCAGACACAGGAAGTAGAACCTGAGCAGACACAGGAAGAAGAACTAACCTCAGCTTTCCTCTTCTTCCTGATTGTCTCTATTTTTTGGTCCAGAGTTGTCCTACTTCTCTGCAAACATAGAACACAGTTAAGAGCAGTTGGGAATGAGATCGTAAAGCTTTGTGCAGTTCTCTGGACAATTATACAAACACTGAATTATTTGGGTCACGACCTGCAGATATTCACTGTTTCTGAGGGCTGGGTGACATATTGAATTTCTTTATTGATAAAGAACTGGACTTGGCTGTGCTAACTTACTACTATGACTACAACTACTACCACTAGCTAATAACTTCACCCCAATAATTCTAGAAGGATTATTTCTGTTGAATATCGTTGATTCTTTATATTTCAATATGCAACAATCAGCCATGACATTATGACCACGGACAGGTAAAGCAAATAACAGCAGTTTGTCCCTTAAGTTGATGTGATGGAAACAGAAAACAAGTGTAAAGCTGAGTGATGAGGGCTAAATTTTCATAGCTAGATGAATGGATCAGAACCAGTCAGATACTGCAGTTCTTGTGGAATGTTCTTAGTCTGCAGTGGTCAGGACCTACCAAAAGTTATCCAATGGAAAAAAACAAAACAAAATCCTTAAAACTGGTGACAGGGTCATGGGCGGGTTTTATTTTATATTTTCCACTCATTTTTAAAAATAGATACTTTAGGGGCATAAGAAGTTTAGGAAGAGTTCCATCTTCAATTATGTCCAGCTCCAAAAGTGCCCAAAACGGACACGTGAGCATCATAACTGGACCACAGAGCATCTGATAAATCAGGTTACATCATGTGGATGGCTGGGTGAGTGTGCATCACTGGGAATGGAACATGATGCACTTTGGGAAAAAGGCAAACAAGTGGAGGCAGTGTCCTGCTTTGGGGACTGTTCTACTGGAAAACGCAGGTGCTGCCAGCTATGTGGATGCTGCCTTGGCACGTACCATCCACTTAAACATTATATCTGACCAAGTAAACCACTTGAAACCACATGAAAACGATGTTTCGTCAGGCAGAGGCCTCTTTTAGCAGGATGATCCACCCTGGTGCACTGCAAAAATGGTTTAATAATAGTGGATTGAGGAAAATGCATTTGAGTTGTTGACTTGTTATTCTCCAGATCTTAATCCAGTCGAGCATCTGCGGGATATGCCAGAAACACAAGCCCGATGTATAAAGGCTACTGACGGCTTGGTGCCAGATACTACTGCATATCTTCGGAGGTCTAATGAAGTCCATGTCCCGACCGGTCAGGGTTGTTTAGGCAGCAAGCGGGAAATCTACTCTATGTTAGGTGGCTGGTCATAGTATGGCTAAGTGGTGTAAATATATATTCCAGAAAGAACAAATATAGTGTCAGTTTTCCCTACGACTAACATCAGAGAGAGAAACCTCCTTAGCACATTCTCTGAGTAAGCTGCAGAAAAAAAGTGACCCAAAAACCATTTCATCTTCATTTCTCCTGTCAGTTATTCCCGGATCTAAGAAGGAAACCTGCTGTTTTACGGCCACACTTGGGAAAGAGCATCACTGTTTTTAGTCATCTGAAAAGTTTGAACACCTCGCTGCTGCAGGTTCTAAAGCTTATACTCTACCTTGTTCTTGAGCTGTTTGATGACGTCGGCCATCACCCAGTCATCGTTGTCCTTTAGTCCGTCGTTCACTCCAAACTCAAAGTCACAGTTAAAGTCCTTCGACCCTGAGACCTTTAGCTTCTTCTTCCTGTTCAGGACAATCGGCTCTTCCTGACACACAAACACACACAGACGCACAAGCCCAGAGTTAAGGCTCAAGACAAAGTGAAACTCTGGTGTATAAACTAAACCATATGGTCACATAACTACAACAAATAAAAAGCTGCAGAAAAGCATTTAAAATTGTTCAAATATTTCAGACGGGTTTAGAATATAGTGGAAAATAATGCTGGATTATTATGACGGTCTTGTTGAGAACAGTGTTTTCTTTTGTGACTAGTCAGTGTTTGATTCTTCGACAGGTTTTAATCCGTGCAGCACCTGCTACCTTGGTGATTTTGCTTTATTAAAAAGGAGCAGCTCTGGGATACCAAAAAACCAAAGAGAGGGGGACTACCCACTAATCCCACTGGAAGGTACAGGGCCCTGGTTCTGACTACTCCCACAGGATTTATAGAAACAATGATCAAGTTTTAAATAGGCGAAAAAAGTGGAGCCAAACAAGAAATTTTAAAACAACCCATCCATCCTTGCAGGGAGCATGTCCCAGCTGTAATTTGGCAAGATACACCTTGGACAGGTCTCCGGTCTGTCTCAGGGTCTTTGGACTGTGGGAGGAATCCCACACAAGCACAGGGAGAACATGGAAGCTCCACACATACGGCTGCAGCTGGATAAGTTTAAACAACCAAAACACTTAAACTGAAAGACCTTCTGGTTTAACCGGGGAGTCAGACGTGCTAGACGATATAGACGTGCGTGAGACAGATGTGTAAGGACATAGTCTTTCAGGACCCCTTGCCGACAAACTAGGAAATAAACATGTAGATTAAATTGTCTATATATCAAATTTATTTCTCTGCACAGTTTTATATTAAACAGTAGCGAAGCGTTTGGTTTGGCTTTGACAAAAATCACTCAAAATTGAACGGAAATCACTAACTTTGCTGCATGAAAGTGACAGGTGTCGCCACAGCAAATCATCTAACTCTGTCCTCTGCGTCCTCTTCTCTCACACCAACTAACTTCATGTCCTCTCTCACTACATCCATAAATCTCCTCTTTGCTCTTCCTCTAGACCTCCTGCCTGGCAGCTCCAACTTCAGCATCCTTCTACGGATATAACATGTACATGTCCAAACCACCTCAATCTGGCCTCTCTGACTTTATCTCCAAAACATCTAACATGATCTGTCCCTCTGATGTCCTCATTCCTGATCCTGTCCATCCTCGTCACTCCCAAAGAGAACCTCAACATCTTAAGCTCCGCTACCTCCAGCTCTGCCTCCTGTCTTTTCTTCAGTGCCACTGTCTCTAAGCCAAACAACATCGGAACCATTGAGCTTTGGTTGTTAATAAATGACAGTTTCTCTGACATTCAGACCACGTCACCACACTGAGACAACAAGTGAGACCAGGTCTGTTATTCCTGTGAAATTAAATTTAGTCAACACCACTAATTATCCCTGGACGTTGTGATCGTCGTAACTCTGTTACAGGTTTTGCATTGTGTCCACAGTATGAACCTACATCACCCAGCACAACTAATGCTGCGGATACTTTTAAACACGCTATTATTTTAAACAAGTAACCGGGGGAGCAGCGGCTGTGTGGACGGACACACTCACCTCCTGCTCGGACTCGGTGTCGGGTTCCTCCGGACTTTGGTCCTCGTCCCGGATCGTCCCGATCAGCCCTAGCTGCTCCAACATGGTGTGTACGGACTGTGGACCGGGTCCAGAAAGATTCTGAATAGCTTTTCCACGAGCTGTGTAGTTCCTGACACACGTGCGTCGATAGCAACAGGAAGTGCGTCCTGTTTGTTTCCAGTTCTTCCTTTTCGTTGCGCCCTCTACCGGACCGGAAGATCAATGTAACCGACGCAGGTTGGTCTTTTTTAAAAAAAATAAACTTTATTATCATTAAAGTTCACAGACAAATTCTGATTTACAACTGATGTACAATTGATCCAACAACGACAGAACAGTGATTCGGGGGAAAAATTATAAACAAATGTTTTTAACATAGTACAACACACATTTAATCGTTTTTTATGGCCATTATATTTTCTAAATAGTAAATTGATGAAATGCTGGAGTTTTTGGCAGTGAAAGATATTCTTTAAACTTTGTTAGTTATCAGATAGCAGTTAGGTAAAAGTCAGATCTTTTACCCTGATATGTCCACAAAATGATTCAAGTAAGAAACTGGCTTTGGTGTTGCGTTAATATCTCTGAGGTAAATGTCTCAAAGACGTATTCTTGCTTTAGGGGTGTGAGGAAAGACACATTTTGCACATTCTACATTCGAGCCGATAACAAAGTATTTCCACAGAAAACGTCTAGATGATAACCAACAAAGGCCACAAACACCTTCCACAAAATAATTCCACAGAACACGAGAAAGATCACGTCTACATGAGTAAGAAGCTACATAGACTTAACACACGGATAACATTCGGTGTGAATAATGGAATTTTTAAAAACCACAGCTTGAATAGTGTTAAAAAGTCATTTCTATTGTGCTATGTTGTTCAGAACAAATATTTTTAGATTAGTGGTAGTTTTATAGTTTCAATTCTAATTAGGTTATTTCCATAGGAATTGAGAGTGAATCTTGGTATTCGACCATAAATAACAGTAATCTTACAGTAACAGGGATAAAAAACAAGGATAGTCCTGTGCACGACTTGTTACAGAAAATGCTGTATGGTCAAGTTGTACGTTTTTTAATACTGAGAATGAACAGTAGGACCTGCTATGTTCAGTTCTTACTCCTTTTTGACATTGGCATAGAGGGAAAGCTTCCAGGGTGATGCAGTTGAAAGAAAATAAGCAGTCACAAGGAAACAACTGGAAAAAAGACTCTATGTTAGTGGTTAACATTTTGGACCCAAGATAGTTTGGATGTATTCCATCATGTGAGTCACGCAAGTTGAATGACTAAGAAGTGCTAAAACACTCCAGGCAATGCCTTACACTGGGAATTGGACCTGAAATGTCTCTGATCAAACTGTAATGAACTAATAAATGTATTTATTTGGGCTCTGCTTTGTTTTTATTGTTTGTTACACAAAAGAAGTATTTGTGATAGTACTACACTTCTTTGAACTGAAAGTAAGGAAGTCACAATTAGTCCTTTAGCAACAGGTAAAGGCAAACGCAACTCAGGTTCAGGGTCTTGCTCAAGATCCTCATTTGGTACAGGAGGTACGATGAACAAGGAGGAGAAATGTGGAAACTGAACAAAAGCCAAATGATTGATGTCTGAAGTTGAAAGTGTTACCAATACTTCAGAGAGACATATTAAGAAGACATAAATATGAGAACCTCCCACATTTGGATCAATTAATAATGTTATAAAAGTAAAAATATCATTACATGAATGCCATTCTCCAATGAAACTACATATAAACCAAGAAAGTAAATGATTTCAACTTTGATGAGAATGCAGTTCTTGGACATTAGTTACACATATAAGAGCCAACACTAATAAAAACAATGAGGCAACACCTCATTGGTGGTTTAGTCCCAGTCTTTAATGGGCGCTTTCATTTTTAGAAGCCACCAGATGTTGCGGTACTTTCTTTCCTTGAAGTCTCAAAGCTTCAAATCAGTTCTGGGAAAAGTAAATGAAATGCCTCAAAGGCTTCATCTGCCCATCATTAGCCCCGTCCACTGGTCCTCACAAACGCTGTGTTCATAGGCACGTGGAGAAATAGGAACTCGATCTTTCAAGTTGCAGCATTATTGGCTGGTTTTGAAATGTGTAATGGTCTAATGTGTGGTCTAACACAGCCTAGTTTCAATTTTATCCACAAACATCATATCATCACATCAGCCATAGACCACTAATATAACCACCTGTGTAATTTAAAGCAACTCAATACAGGGCCTCTGCCATGAATTCTACTTTTACAAGGTTATAATTTTCCAGTTTGTGCCACTCTATTTAAAAGAGGTGGTCAAAACATTAGATCCACCTCTTCTTATAATGGACTTCAGTACAACTCCACTACTCACTTCGACCTCATTTATAAACAGAGAGTAGAATTGCAACCTTTCTGAAAGTTTCAACCTAAAGACTGAGAAATTATAACCTGAAAAATAATGAATATATTAAAATATATATGAATAAATAAAAAGACATTTCATATACTTATGATTGACTTATGATTTGGTTAAGTTTTATTTTTCAGGTTTCAAGATTCGTATGTTAGCTTTCAGATGTAGCTTTATGTGTAAAATTCTTTCTTTAAAATTGACACAGTATCTGGCTTCCCAAGAATCAAACCACTAACCCTGTGGTACGTAGATTATGGTTTTACTAACTGATCCACAGCCATAAGGATAAGCTTTAAATTAAAATGTGGGATAAAAGCATATAACTAATGAAAAAATTGGTAAGTATATCTATAGGTTCAGTGAGTTTATTAAAGGAATAAAACCTATTAGCAGTTTTCTAGCACGCATCAATAAGTTCAAATCTTTGGTTGTTTAAATTTGTATTTTTATATTTCTGTTTTTTGTCTTTATGTCTTTAATTCATGTTCAGTGAAGTTGTTGTTCTATTCATAGTGACATTGTGAAGGTTAAAGTCTCTGCTCCTTTACAATGAATTCTTCTTTTAATTCTAGAAGGACGTGTTGATGTTCTACTTAAAGAGATACAAAATGTTTTTGTTTCTCAAGAACAGTCTGGAAACAGTTGGGTCGACCCAACACCTTCTTCACTTTAATGCAACTTGTTTTCTCGTGTTCACTGAACTTCACTTAGTTTCCAATCTAATTAACACAACATTGAATGATTTTGTCTTTATCACCTTTATCATGTGAAGGAAGTGCACTAGATTGGTTTAAATCTCGCCTTTAGACAGATTCTAACGTAATTATGTTGATGATGAATCTTCTAAGCCCACAAACATTATTTATGAAGTTCCACAAGGCTCTGTGTTAGGACCAATACTTTTCACTTTATGTCCCCTTTACGTATTATTACTAGGAAACACATACATTTCCTTTGTTAATGACACCCAGAGATATTTATCTATAAAACCAATGAATTAGTCAAACTTCAAGCTATAAATACTTTCAGACAAAATGGAAATTCAGCCCCTCTCACAAATATGCTCTGTAAGCATATATGACCCTTGGCGTTATTTTTGACCAGGATTTGTCCTTAACCTCACATATAAAACAAAGCTCTAGAACACCCTTCTTCCAGAACATTGCCAAAATTAGGAGCACATATCCAAAACACCTCATTGTTCCATATTATCCCAGTAGACCACTTCGATCTCAGAATAAAGGCCTATTTGTGATCCAGATTCAGCCTCTGGGGGCTTCAGGCCCCATCCACTGCATTTGTCGGTGGAAGAACTCCCCCCCCAGTGTGGAAAACATCACTGTATGTGAACAAGGTCCTTAATTAAAGAGAGACAATACAGGAAACGGCTGGAGCCCAGTTACTGAACTTTATCTATACCGCTGATTTCCTGGAAACAGTCAGAATCAGGTCACAGTGTCCTGTGTCTGCAGGGTCACTCAAAAAACAACATTAACAGCAAGTGAAAAGACCAACTCAATCACCTGATCTGAATACGCCCACTTTTCACCTGCTGAAAGTAAAACCACCAGAAAGTGAAGAGCAGGAAGGAAGAAACCTGCTGGTGAGCATGTGTTCAGTGACTCTGAAGGATTTCCAAGAAATAATAAAAACCTCTTATTTATGTTAGTTTAGCCAAATAGATTTTATCCCCTGAAAGTGTGGGTCTATTAATACATTTAATTAAAAAGAATTCCTCCACAGTTCAGGGGATGGGGGGGGGGGGGGGGGGGGGAGGGGGGATTAATGGAAACTGTGTGAACAGAAACAGACACACTCTCTCCCACAAGGGGCTGGTTGGGTGGGGGTGAGAGGAGGAGTCAGTCCCTGGGGATAAAACTCTGCCCGTAACAGAAAGAACAAGACTCATCAGCTACACAACCAACAGAACCTGAACCATCTGGAACACTCTGACCCTTCAGTCTGCTGATCTGTGAGTTTCATCATTTTCCTCTTTGACTCAGACAGAACAGGGTTCATAGTTTCTGAGACATTTCTAAAACTAGACACTGAAGCACAAACATGGGCAGACAGAGACAGACACAGAGCAAGTTAAACACAGAACAGATCATGGACAGGTGAGTATTCTAACCTGTTTGCGTGAATCTGATGGAACATACTGACAACTCGTTTGTTTGGGAAAGAACCTGTAAAAGTTCTTTAGTTCTGATGTATTTTCAGCTGTGGGTTCTGATGTTCTCTTTGAGTCCTGTAGGATTTTTATGAGCTCTTTTTGTGGACTGTGTGCAATAATTACTCGGACAATTTACTGAGCACCATTGTGACAGTGTGTCAATACTATGGTCAGATGTGTGTATTTGATGGTAAAGGTCAAATATAAAATGTGTTTTACTCATCACATTTATGTCGACAGAGTTGTTTTAATCACATCAAAGTACAAACTTGAAGCTGAGTGATGATTTGTTTCTGACAATGACCTCAGAGGTCAGGCTGGGTGGGGACTTTATAATTAAGGCTTAGCATTTAGCGGTTAGCTGGATGTCCAGATGTAGTCGTGCAGCAGCAGCTGGATCAGCTGTAATTACACTCAGATTATAGGGTGTGTGGTCCTGGATGCCCGTGTTTGTGAGGACTTTACATATGTTGTTCAAAGCTTCAGGCGTGATGTGTGTTTCTCTGTGGAAGTTCCATCTTTGTGAGGACCATAGATTTCTGACTACAAAAGAGATGAAAACAGACACTTTGATTAAAAAAAAAAAAGTTTAAGGATCGGTGGACGCAGAAAACCTGGACTCATTGAGTGTAGAGACACGTGGAGATGTGGACCCTTGTTATGTTGACTGTCCCTATATGAGCTGAAACAGAGAATCAGAAAGAGTTCAGTTAAACTCTCAGTGACAGAATAAAAGGACTGAGTCCTCAGTTACAGTGAAGAGAAATAAACCACCGGGACAGATTCAGTCTGTCTCTCTTCCTGTGTCCATTAGTTTTACAGAGAGAAAAACAGGGTCAAGACACTGCTGGAATTAAAACACCCGGGTGGGGGTATGGGGTGTTGTGAAACAGAGGTTACTGCAGTTCAAGCAAACCAGTGTTTATATGGAAAACACAATCTGAGAATGTTCAGCAATGGAGACTCAGGTGGGACAAAGAACTAAGCTTCATCTCATTGAAGCCACAGTCCCTCGCTGCGGCTTTTTGTTCACATCAGGAGACATTCTGTGGACTTTTTTACTGTGGTGTCTTCCGTTGGACACGCTGATGATCACACTTCAGTCTCAGGAACAAACAAAGTGAAAGTTAGAAACTCAGCAAACCTCTTGCCTCCATCAGAGAAAGACATGAAGCCTGTGATTCTCTGTTCAGTGTCTAAACGATCCGATTATGCTTCACTGCTTCACAACACCCCGAGTAAAACTGATTGTTGTCTTTGGACCCACCTGCTGTGAAACAGGGAGTTCACTAAGAATGAAATAGGGACAGGGGGCATTTGTCTTCTCACTCTCAGTTTAAATTGTGTACACGTTAGAGTGCTCCTGTTCTTGTTCCTAGGGGGGACACTAGTATCTAGACAGTCCCAAAATGCTTTGTGCCCCAAGCGGTGCTTATGGTGGAGAGTCTGAGCCAGACTCAAAGCTGTTAAAGTTTTCATCCTCACATTTCTCAGACCTATCAGTTTCTCAAAATCAAATCTGTAAATGTGCTCCAGTGTTTTCAGTGATGTAGGATTTATCCTGTGTGGTGAGATGCGCCAGTCATTTGTGAAAAATACACAGTACCATACAGTAAATTCTGTTTTTTAAACTTTCCTTTCAGACAAACTGGCAGTAACATGTCAAATTTTGACTGTGACACCACCTTTTATTTTACAAAATAAATGATAGCAAATGTAAAAGCAGAGCCAGTATAACTTGCTGGGATTGGGACTGTTCTCCCCGGAGTGACTACTGAAAATGTCACATTAGGTTATAACGGCTTTGAGCCTGCACTCGAACTCTCACCGTGGATTGTCGGGCAACGCACTCTGGGATGCTCCGGTACACACGTCTTTTCTGAAAGCTCCTAATGCATAGTAGTGCACTGAACAATGTTCTGAAGGAGTTTTTAAGCTCAGCACAAGCTCATGCACATAATACAGACATTGTCACTGGGACTCGAAGGACACAGTCGAGATAATGTCGGCACTTTCTCACATACACCCTCCAGACAAAGTCAGGAGAATGTCAGAATTCCAGTGCATGTGTGAAAGGGGCTTCACTGCTCTAATCAGTTTTTCTTTCCCAACTACCTTTGCATAATGGTTATTGTTGTTTTTTGTCACTTTAAGGTTGTGTTGATGTGTGATAATAAGTACAAAGGAACTTCTGTACCAAACAGTTCTACGTCCTCAGTCGTCCAGAGTCCAAACTGAAGTCCCAAGTATGGCAATCTGGACTTGGTGTCTCAATTATAGAGACTCAATAATTAAAGCAGGGTTTCTGTGACTAAAATAACATAATGATGATACAGTGACTGTCCTCAAACACAGACATTAGACCTCGCATATTTATTTATGTCTATGATCCTACAGGAAACTAAACTTTACATGTTGAATGTGCTGATGTTGATGGATGTGTAGATGATAAATCCATTTTTCCAGTCTTTCTCCTAATCAATGGTAAAATTCTTCTTCTTCTTCTTGTGTTTCAGACTGATATATTCTAATTCAGGATGATTTCCTGTCCGTTGTCCCTCCTCTTCTTCTCCCCTGTGGTATTTTCCATCATGGCCAGTGCTGAACCAGCTGGCTGCAAAATCCGCATCACCGACAGAGGACTGGAGATGTGTAAGTACATGGAAATGTACTTATAATCTCAATTAAAAATACCTTCTAGATTTCTAATCCAGATTTAAAAAACATATTATCTGTTTCCAGCACTTTACCTGAACTCAGTCGAACCAGGATTAACAAAGTAGTTCAGATGTCCTTTCCTCAGCAGAAGATACCTGCTTCCTGTATTGGCCCTATACAAATAAAGTTGAATTGAATTGAATCCAAGGCTTCGACTTTAGAACCACAGCACAATTTACTGTCCACTGCTGTCCAAATTCTGATGCTGCCTATGTAAACCAAAAATTGAGTCAGTGACAGAAATAACCCTGGTGGCGTCTAGGACATATGAAAACATGTTGGACTTCCTGCTAAGAACAAAGACTCAGATCTCACTTTATCATCATCGATCATCAGGGTCAGGTATGATGGTACTGATAAGGGTCCCAGCTGTTTGTAGCATTAGCATCTGCTGTAGCTGTCAGAGTTAGTCTGGTTTCTAACGCCTCCTCAATCTCCATGGTAACAATATGTATCTCAGTATAACAGTTTTGCATTGACCGGTTATGATTAATGGTTTTGGGACGAATTGTGATTTTAATTTATTTGGATTTGTGCATGTGCAAAGTTTTAGAAGGAAATATAATTTAGGTGTTTGCCATTTCTGTGTTTTGTAAGTTTTTAGTATTGATTCTACACATAGTTTTTATGAATGAGGCCACAGGATTAGTACTATAAGATCTCAGTGTTTTTCTGGAAGGGGTCGACCACCTTCACCACAGAACACATGTAGACAAACAGCTGCACTGCTGACTGTAGTTCGCCAATCAGCAAGACTCTCCTCTAAGTAGTTGAACAGATTGACACTCTGCTCCCTCATGATTCTGGTGCAATTGGTCTAGTCCACAGGAACTGTCCCCAATCTCCATTGTAGGGCTAGTCTCTAGTCTTCCAGCACTGCCCCCTCTAGTGTATGTGTCAGTTAAGTCCAGCAATTTCATAACGTCTCTAGCCAGGCTCACTAGTTCTTCCTGTTGGGAACCGCCTGAAGTGAATCCTACTCCCTCTTCCTGAGTCAAGCTTTTGGCCTCAGCAAATTCTTCCAACCCCTGGGCTTTTGATTCAGCAGATCCCGCAGTTCTTCTGACAAAACTGGCCCGAAAGGCATCCTACATTGCTGCTGTCCTCCACCAAGTACTATTAGTATTAATAGTAGTAGTAATTGTAACGTGAGTGTATTTTGTGTTCACAGTGAAGTTTGAGACTCAGAAGTTTGTTGAAGAGGAACTAAGTAACATCACTATGCCAGAGATGAAGGGCCAAGAAGGACGCTTCCAATACACCATTACTGAGTATTAATAATACTTTATATCTGAAGTACTACTATAATTCCTAATGCGTAAACTATGTACAAATACTACTTCTGGTCTTTCTGCTTAGTGTGAAGATAAGAGAGCTAAATCTGACTCATGCTGACCTGCAATTCATCCCCGAAGTCGGATTGTTGTTCGATGTTCAGAACTCATCAATCTCACTGAGTTTCGATCGACAGATCCTCTACTGGTTCTTGTGAGTTTTCCTTCAGAACCCATATTAAAACTAATAAAAAACTAATAAAACTGTTCTTTATAGTCATTATGAGATGATATTGGTGGATGATGATGACAGCAGTAGTTATTCTTGTTATATGGTAATAGTGATGATGATGATGATGATAAGGGTGGTTGTACCCAATCGCTGATGAAGAGTCTGTTTGCAACTCTCAGCTTTGACACAGGAAACATTAATGCGTCAGCTGAAGGTGTGAACATCAACACAGTTCTCAACCTGATCAGAGATGATGAAGGACGACTGAAGATCAATAACATCACCTGTGATGCCAGAATCGCTAAAATGAGAGCAAAGTTCAGCGGAACACTTGGGTAATAACACTAAGAAAGTAATTGAATGATTGAATTGAAATATTAAGTAATGATTTTGATGTTGATTATCAGTATTTCTTACAGGTAATATGTATGGAACAATCAGTTGAGCATAAAATGATTAGATCTCAACTGTTCAATTATCAGGCATGCTCTTCCACATTGTCATGTGACGTTAATGTTGGCCAATCAGAAAATATCTTTTTTTTTAGGAGGGTTTATGACTTCCTGGGTCGTTTTCTGACAACAGGCATGCGCTTCCTGCTCAACAAACAGGTCTGTTTCCTGTCTACCTCTCACCTGTCTCCCTTGGAGCCACCTGTCTCTGACGCTTCTGTCTATGACTCATCTCTCACTCAGATTTGCCCAGCTCTGAAGCACGCTGCTCTGGTCCATGTGAACTCAATGCTGGAGACCATCCCAGTGAGGTCGGAGGTCAATGACTATATCGGAATCGATTATTCTCTGGTCGACGATCCAGTGGTTACATCAAGGAGCCTGGACATGCACTTCAGGGTCAGATCCAAGTTCCTTATTCTGTCCAACTTGATGTTACCTGGACAAATTTGGTCTAATGCTACCTGTTTTGTGTCCACAGGGTATGTTCTACTCCTTGTCTCATCAGAACCACACACTGGTTAACTATGCTGTGGACCCGGTCATCAGAGAGTACGACAGGATGGTTTACCTTGCTCTGTCCGAGTTCTTCTTTGACAGTGGCTTGTTCTCATACTACACAGCCGGAATCTTCGAGATGCACATTGTCAACGAGAAGGTCACCACAGAATAGGGATCCAAAACTTCTACAGATACCATAAACCACTACAGATCTCAACAACCGACACAACCCCCAAAACCAAAACTGATGCATGTATTATCTTTCAGATGCCTAAAGATCTGGAAATGTTGCTGAGAACCACCTATTTTGGAGCCATCATGATGCTGGTGAGTAAAAACACAGTGGAGACAGTCACACAGTAGAAACACAAAGTACAATAGAGTGTGGAGACAGTAGACAGTCGACATATTTAATCACCCCCATCTGTATCAGAGACCTCAGTGCTTGTTTGAATTATTTCTCTATTATATATTTCATTAATTAGTAAAATGGCAATGGCTGCCATGCAAGGTGTTCAACTGACCCACTGGAAGCAAATTGGGGTTCAGTGTCTCAAGGACAAATAGCCAAAAGGGACCAGGAGTCAAATTATGGATTTCTGTGGTCAGTGGACGACCTTACCAACTAAGCTGTTTCTGCTCTGATATCAATTGACCAGTCTGATCAGTTTAAAATGTACTTCTGTTCTTTATGTTGTCATTGTATATTCTGTGCAAAACCTGATGTAGTACAGAGTGTAATTGTACAACTGAGTAATATAGTTGGAAATACTCTCCCTCTGTTTTGTTTATAGCCTGATGTAGCCAGCTACTATGTCCCAAGTCTGGATAAGAGGGTTGTGTCAGGAAATGCATCTGACATAAAACACATGCCAAATTAAACCTGCAAATTTTTCATACCAGATCAGTCTCAGGCAAGGTTAACAACGACCGCCACCGGTGCTGTTGACCTACAGGGTGCTAGTGGAAATTGGGCTACTGTTGGTCGAAGAAGGAGAGGACGAAGGTGTGTTCATAGGCAGAGAGAGAAGAGGAAAGCTAAGAATGTAGGATTGACAGTAGGGACTTTGAATGTTGGGACTATGACAGGGAAGGATAGAGAGTTGTTTGACATGATGCAGAGAAGGAAGGTGGACGTACAGTGTGTCCAGACCACGTGGAAATGTTGCAAGGCTAGAAGCTTAGGAGCAGGGTTCAAGTTGTTTTACATTTAGTCATTTAGCAGACGCTTTTGTGGTACAAGTCAAGGAGAAAACATCAAAGCTAAGTCCTATGAAAAAAGTGTTTACATTTCATGAGATGCAAGTGCAAGAAAGAGCAGAAAGGTAGTTTGTTTTATTTTTAT
The DNA here is from genome assembly GCF_033026475.1 of Channa argus. Classification (NCBI taxonomy): domain Eukaryota; kingdom Metazoa; phylum Chordata; class Actinopteri; order Anabantiformes; family Channidae; genus Channa; species Channa argus. The sequence goes on along the minus strand of NC_090201.1, from coordinate 27,233,853 downwards.
TTTTTTTATGGATTTAAGTGCATAGGAAGGTTTGGAAGAGTTCTGTTTTCAACAGTTTTTTGAATATTGGGAGTAAGTTTGCTGAGTGTGGTAGCTCGTTTGGTAGCTCGTTTCACCATTGTGGGATCATTGTGCTGAAGAGTTTGTGCTGGGACCACCAGACGTCGTTCGTTGGCAGACCACTGCGGACGAGAAGGATTGTAGACCTGAATGAGTGAGTTGAGGTAAACAGGAGCTGTTGAGTTAACCCCCCTGTGAGCAAGAGACAGAGCTTTGAACCTGCAAGGGTGGAAAGGCAGCTGGTCCTGATGACATATCTGTGGAGTCACAAAGAGGTGGAAGCGACTGCAAGCAGGTTGGAATGGTTGGAGAAAAGTGTCAGTTGTGTTGTGTGACAAAACCTGGGTTGGGTAAAACCTGATGTAGTACTGTAAATATTTGTAGTACTGCAGTGTATCTGTCATTTTTTATGCCCTTTCTGTGTGTTCTGGTCCTACACAGTACATAGTACTGTGCATTATTGTAGTATTGAGTAGTATCTATCATGTTTCATGGTCTTCCTGGGTTCTGTGGGTATAGGACCTTTTATAGTTGTGTGTAACATTGTAGTACTCTGTCATTCTTCATGTTCTCTCTGTGTGTTCTTGGTAGAACCCAGCTCTGGTGGATGCTCCCCTCTCGCTGCATATTGCGGTTAAATCACCTCCAAAAACCACCATTAAAACATCTGGAGCCACGGTCGCCATGACAGCCATAGTCAAGGTGTTGGTGCTGCCATCAGGTCAACCTCCAGTTCAGCTTAGCAGTATGACGATGGTACGTGTACAGAACCAAACAAAGAACCACGTACACAACCATATGTTAGTTTGAACCACTATAAACACTATAAACCCTGATTTCTCGTCTCTTGCAGGAAACTAAATTTAATGCCAAAGTGTCGATGAAAGGAAAACGTCTGGCTGTTCAGACAGACCTCCGCAGGTACAAACACAGGAGGGCCAGGGGACTGTGGGACAATGCATGCTGGTTTTGATCACTTTAATTAGGACATGTAACGGTTAGGACATCAACGTCCAAACATCCTATAACAGGGGTTTTCTATCATGTTGACCTTTCCACAGTACGTATTCTGTATGTACCTTTGTAGAGTAGCTCCGACTATGTGGGACCGAGCGCATCCACAGTTCAAGTCCCGAGAGCATTACATGTGCCGAGTCAGGCAAACCTTGCAGTTGATTTACATTTTACAATTTACATAGGAGTATTAGTAATACTACTAGTATTAGGAATGTATTTGTTGAAACCCTGGAGTCAGCAGTGAAACTGTATGTAGATCGAAGGCTAAGGAGTAAATATCACAACCAGGGGGTCAGTTCTTCAGAGAGGAGCATCATTTATTCTACACTTATCCCAGCACAAAAACTCCTCATGTTAATGTTTAGTGTCCATGACTGTCAGTGTCAGACAGGTTTCACTCTCTGACATAAACAGTTTTCATCTTTCAGATTTAAAATCTTTTCCAACCAATCGGCTCTGGAGTCTCTGGCAGTAAGTGCTGTACTTCATCTTCTTCTACTGTTTTCACTGGCTAGTTAGTGCATTTAGAAGATGTTGCCAGACTCCACACCTCTCTGTCTCTCTCCATTAGCTGATTCCTCTGCAAGCTCCTCTGAAGACAATGCTGCAGATGTCCGTGGTTCCGTTAATCAACAGTAAGAACCTCGATCACGACACTGGTTGCTGTATTAAAGTTGCCATGACGTTAGTAATAACTGCGTTTCCATATCCAGACTGGACGAAACAAGGCGTTCGGATCCCTCTGGCTGACGGTATGGATTTCATCGAGGAGGTGGTTGAGTATCACAATGTGAGTCTGATCATATTTACACGTGACGTAGTATTTTTCACTGGTTGCAATATTGTTACTCCGCCTGTACACGTGGTGCTGACAGCGGCTGTGTTGGTGTCTGCAGGGTTTTATTGTCATAGGAGCAAATCTTCACTTCAGCAAAGGACTGAGAGAAATGATCGCAGGGGGCAACAAAACAGAGACAGAGACCAACAACATCTGAATAATATGCGTGTAGAAAATACATGTTCACACATAACATAAAAGTATATAACAATGTGAGAACATTCGTAACACAATGTGACAAAATTCAAGCACCAAACGTGGCCAAAGGTTAAGAATGACAACATTCACACATGGATTTTTTTTTTTTTTTACCAAGTAAGTGTTGACGTGGTGTAATTGCATGAAAAATGATCGCTTTATTAGGAACACCATACAAACACCTAAAGGTTTTTCTAAAACATAACATACCATTACAGGTAGTGGTGTTTGAGAAGAACTCATTACGGACAACTGTCAATCAGGGCTGCAGGTCAAAGGTCAGGTTTAACTAAGAAAGGGAATGTGAACAGTAATTTCACAGACCTCTAATAACAGAAATAACCATTACAACATAAATAACACGTTACATGTGTGATAAAGTCGTACGTGTGTGTGTGTGTGTTTGTGTGCAGATTAACATGTCACTAAATCTAAAACTCTGATAAAATCTGAATCATGAATCACTGTGCTACTCCTCAGATTTACTCTGATTGCACTGTACAAACTCTGCTGCAGCTACAGTTACAGGTTACCTCAACACACAGGAGCCAAGTTACACAAACATAGTCGGGAGTAAAGTAGAACTGAGAGTTAACCAGGGTAAAGCAGAGACGTCAGCAGCCTGCGTGAAATGTGTACAAATCACCATGTGACACTAAGCTGGTGGTTTAATAGAAAACATTCCTTCATATTTATTACCTGTTCGTTGTACTGTAACCATGGCAACATGGCACACCTTCATGTGACACCTATACGCCATTAATCTTTTGAAACAAATAAATGAAATTAAAATGGAAATGTTCACTGTCTGAGAAAGAAACGCTAATAAAGTAAAACAACTGTCTAAGGAGGCAGCGGAGTCGTCCACCAACCGCAAGATTGTTGGTTCGATTCTCGGCTCCCCCACCGGTGTGTGAGTGTGTGTGACTGTGAGCACGAATAGGTGAATGAGAAGCAGTGTAAAATGCTTTGAGGTCCCGTACCTGTGAGGACGGGACCTAGAAATGACTTTTTTCCAGAGAGGATCTGTAGCATAAGCATCAAATGTAGATTTTATTTATTTTTTTCTTATTCACAGTCAAAATGATTGAATCTAAATTACTTTGGTTAATTTAAACAAGGCATTAAATAAGTTCCAGGGATCAGTAGAAAATCACTTATTTTTCAACAAACTTTATTTATTAATTAAAAAAAATACAGCAGTTAATTACAGTTAATTAACACTTCACTCAAGCAGCTTATTAAACGTAAACCCACCGATCAGAGTGGTAATTGTAAACATGGACCTCATTTTGATTATTTAAAAAAAAAATGATTATTATAACAATTTTATAAAATTACTTTGGAACTTAAAAGTTTTTTCTTCAGTGTTTAGTCATAGTTTGTTTTCATGTCTCAATTTTTATGAATCGTCAGTTCTCTAAATTTGGTGATGTCTTCATAACCATGGAAACCGCACTTCCTGCCAGCAACATTGCAGCCAAAAGTCAGAGCTTCTTGTAAGCTTCCACCTACAGACAAAAAATAAATAAATAAAAAAATCAGCTGGACATTTCAATGTCTTACCTTCAGATAGATTACTGTATCATCGTTGGCCAGATTATTATCTCACCACTGGACAAAGTGTGGATGACAGCAGCATTGAAAGTGTCCCCAGCTCCAAGGGTATCGACAAGAGTTTCAGGAGGAAAAGCATCAGAATGAATGATAGAACCATCTGGACCCAAAGCATCTGCTCCTTTTTCTGCCCAGGCACAGATGAGGACAGCCCTGAGACAAAATGTCCAAGATAGACAAAGATATAGATAATAGAGACAGATCAAAGAGGTCAAAGGGATGATGACATTTGGTCTCCACTCACCCTGTTTTGACACGGCTGTATAATCCCCTCAGAGCATCTTCGGCTGAACCGAATCCAAAGTGACGAGCAACATCTTTACTGATAAAAACCTGAGAACCCAACAGAAAACAAGATGTAACATTTCTGGATCCTACAGTAGAATTATCTGTCCTATGTGAAAGTTCTGTATCATACATTAAAGTTTTTTTTCACCAGGGACAATACAGCTAAATAATGTCATATACAAGCAACTAATATATAGGGAACATACAGTTATAGGTACAAAAGTTTCCATCCCCCAATGTTGAAATGGCCGATGTGAACGTAACTCTAAACTATACATAATTATGTTATTTCATCATCAGACTTATCAAAAACTCATAATAAAAACAATGAAACGATTACCTCCCCATTAATATATTATTAAAAATGAACTTGATAACTTAAACTAACACTTGTACCAGCTGTGCATTAAATTTGCTGATAAAAAAAAAACAGTGCTCTTGCAGCCACATTTTCTATTACTGTACATGTTTTACCATAATTGCCATAACCAGTGTAGAACTTTTACTTGATTGTTTGAAGTGGTGATTTCACACACTTAGTTTTTCCACACTACTGTCTACTCTCCAGGTATCATTTAGAGAAGCTGAAAGCCTGTTGAGACAAGTTGCTCCAAACTACTTTTATCGTTTTTGATGAGACTTGTTGTTAAATTGTTACAATTTGATTTATTTACGTTTTACACATCATCCTTTTTTTGAATTGGGGTCGTACTTTGATTGGTTAGTTTATTCGTCTGTGTCCACACAAGTTCTGGTAAGTTCTGTGTGTGTTTGCGTTTTTTTATCATTTGTTTTTGAATGAATGATCACTCAATTTCATTAGCTGATGATTATAACTATCCAGGGCAAATATGCTTTTCTCCTGTTAACTTTTGAAAGAAATATATGTATCAGAAAGTCTCAACACTCATTTAAATAAATGATTTGAATTCCTCTTCCTTTTCAAACTGGGAAATTTGCTGCTCAGGGATTTCTGTCTGTTGAATGTTAACTGTGGGTCAAAGAAAAACATTTTACTGAATATCACTGGTAGCAGTACTAACCAATCAAAAGAGCGATGTTCCCTACGTAATTAGTAGGTTTTGCAGGTTCTTTTTTATTGTGTTTTGATAAATACTATGTGAAGGGCTCTGATAATTAAACTGAAATTAGATCTATCACATACTTTAAGTTGCACACTGTAACTTCACAGTTCTGCGTCATATTAAAGCACGAAGTGTCGTTGAAAGAACTCGTACCACATCTCCGTGAGGAAACAGCTGATACAGCGGCTCTCTAGTTTTCTCGATCTCCACAGAAATGGTGATTTTCTGCTGTGGGAACGAGCGGTTGTGTTCCTCCACCCGTTGGATCATCTTCACCTGCTCCTCAGCGTTTCGGCCCTGCAGAGATCAAAGACAGCATGTAAGTACAAATACTCCAGATACTGCTTCACTACTTTTGTACTAGAATGTTACATTTTTATCATTAATGGTCTAGTTAATTCAAACCAGATCATAAGAATTGGTCTGGTTAGTAAACGTTACTTTAGATGGGCTTTGTCAAGTCTACTTGGCATGTTGCTTTTGCGGGATTAGCTTTTGAAACTGAGCTCATCATGCAGAGCTTTAGTTTTAGATCAGATTATCTGGTTTGGAGGATTTTCACCTCCCAGTGGATCCACTTGAACTGATGAAGGTCAACTTTGGAAAAATCCTCTGCTGTGACATCAGGCAGGTTTCTGATGGGTGGAAAGAGAGGTCTGGTTTTTTTTTTGCATATAAATCAACACAGGAGTTTCTGTATATATTATCAATTATATATTAATTTATGTTGTTCATCAAAAAAACTTCAATCAAGTGAATACATTTTTTAGGACTTTAGAAAGAAAAAAAAATCAGTTTCAAACAATTAGATCTGTTTAATTTCATCAGAATCAATTGATCAGCATGAGCGTTACTATACATCCTGATGATGGATCAGAGTTATTTTATCAGTTGGGTTTGTTGGACATAGAGGTGATCTTTCCTTTCAAGTCTGAATCAACAGAGAAAATATGAAAACTTTAATCTTTACCTCATTCAGAGGCAGGTTTTAGGCAGAGAATCAATATTAGTATTATTATTACTGAGTTTAGAAACAAACTCTTACGGCAGATTAAAATGACTTATAACTGAATAATATTTTACTGTGAATATGTTAGTTTTAATCATCCGATGCATTAATTTAATCAGTGATGATGAATTAACCCAAAACCCCTGTTGGATGAATAAAGGTTTATCTTATCTTAAAAAATGTAGCTGACTAAAAACATTCAGTCATTCTGATGAAGCCGAGTGAACAATTTCAAATGACAGGCCAACATTTTGTAGACTGAGCTGAAATCCTGTACTGACCACTAACCCTATGCTAAGATAGACCTGCTCTGTATTTTACAGGTGTCTCAGAATATGTTGAGCTTTTCCCTTAAATGATAAATAATTTCTGTAAAAATAGGCAGCGTGTTCAGAACTGACTGACGGGAAGCAGATTGATCTCAACATCTTTACCTTTCAGTAGAGAATATGATGTTTTAACTGTTGAGGCACATAGGTCCCATCTTTTAGGATCTGTGGGTGAGGTGTGATTAGTGGTTGGTGGGGATGTGGTCGTGTTCAGGACCTCGGTGCCGCAGTCTGCAGTGGGTCATGACACCAGCTGATTTAGGATCAGGTGTTCATCAGGTGATGTGCGGGTCAAACACTGTTCACTAAACTTAAAGTTTATTTTAAGAAAAATGTATTAATATTGCGATTTGCGTCCCTAAGCCCACGTTAGCTGCAGCTAACCATATTAAATAAATAAATAATATCTGAAGATATGTTTCTATCGTCATTGTATCAGCTGGATACAATGATGACCTGTTTCCATGGTAACAAGAATTCAGTGAACAATGCTTGACTCCAGCGGACCGTCTTACGTGTCTTCTTACGTGTCATAGAGCACTACAGTCCGAGTCCCATTGGATGGACAAACCACGCAACATGCACACGGAGTTTGACCTTCGACCTGGAAGACCACTGCTGACACATCTACCGCATGCCGCGCGAAGTCAGCCGTGATGAAACTGACAAAGAGATACAGGAAACACATCACCTCTACCCTTCACAGTCAGACTACAGACAGACAGGAAGCTGTTGTGACTTATTAACCGATAGAGGGGGGTGGGGCTGCTCCATGATGTTGATGTTCCTGAAACAGAAGAGGGCGTTAAGGGTTAAACACTCACACAACCTGTTCGCACCTGTTCTTGTGCAGGATGGTGCGACTTCCTGAGCTGATGTTACTGATGACCACAGAGGCTGGAATTTCACACTCAGCGTACTGAGAAACCAGAGACACATCGATGCGGGTCTTCCGAAAATCCTCCAAAATAAAACTATGAACAGGAAAGTATTCACATCTCCTCTGTCTTCCAAAATAAAACTACAGACAGAAATCTTTTTAATCCATCTTAGATTTAAACAGTTTTTTTTAGAAAACTCAAGAGAATAAAAAGTAATTTCATGAGTAACTGACTCTAATCCACAGCAACAAGGCAACAATGGATTTCAGAGTACATACAGTATCCAGGGTATATGTATAACGTGTTTATAGTATCATGTTTGTGCTAAGCTAAAGTAAAATATGTATTAAAACCTGACTAATTTTACACGCCCTAAATAACTTATAGCTTCATGACACATTAGGGAGCCGCTGAATGTAGTAATTAATGTACAGATAAATCCATTGAACATACTGGTGAACATCTGTGTAGGTTCTTTATAATCCATGTTATTCAAATTGCAAAGGTTCTGTCCACTTGAATTATTTGAAGATGTTTCACCTCAAACCGTTCAACAATTCAGACCAACTTTAGGAATCTCAGGTAATTCATAATTCTGTGGAGTCGTTAAGTCATTGTTTCCCTGTCAGCTGTGGGTTGTTGCTGTTGTACTATTGCTTACAGAGTTTCTAACAACCATCTATTTAACTTTTTTTATATTCCCACTCAAAGTGCTTACAGATAGAGAAGATTGAAAAGTTGATGAAAGGTGTAACAACTACAGTAAATGATTAATCAACACAGTGTGTTAATGGCTACGAGGGCAATGAGACATAAAAGTATGAGATTATAAGACAATGAGACTAATGCACACAAAAGATTAAATATCATAAGAAAATGATAATCAATAAAAAAAACTAAAAATATAAAAACAAACAAAAATGAAATAATTGCAAAAATAAAAATAAAAAACAGCGAGTAGGAGAAAGTAAAAGATGAAATAAATACTATGAAAATAAAATATTTAATATGAATTTATTTATTTATTTATTTTTATCAAAATCCAGGTTAAGGATAAGCTCATATGGAGATGGATCATATCTGAAATTTTAAAAGAGAGGTTGTTAATGTAAACAAGATTTTTTCTAACAAATGTGTTGGGCCGATATCTGGGCAATCGATGACAGTTATATTTGTGCTTGTGCAAGGACATTAAAATGATATTAAAAATGATACAAATCCCTGGTGTGGGTGGCAATGGAGGATGCAAGGGAGCTGAACACATCAGAGTCACAGGTGTTTCCAGTGATCAGTCATTCACCAGAGACTGAGACTCTGTGGGCCATGTTCTCAGCTAACAGCTGGAATCCCACACTGTTAGGGTGCAGACAGTGTTGTGTAAATTACAGAGGATGTTTCCAGAAAACATTAAAATTCAGTCTACGTGCAGAGGAAAGTGGTTGGGAGCCATGTGTGGAGGCAGAGGATTCCCAGCATGGGAACTGAGCCAGAGATGAAGAAATGGTTGCCAGTATAATTTTCCACCGCGTTAAAAAGGGAGATAAAAATCCCATTTCAGAAGTTCAGTGATGCCGTTTGGAGAGTTGCTGTGTGACAACAGTGAAGAATCCCACATGTTTGATGGTCTGTTGTAGCTTTGTGAATATGCGGAAGCAATTTGCACAGATGAGGGTCCAATAGAAGCTACTTGAAAGCAGGCGAGAATAAAAGCTGGTTTGAATGGACCAAACAACGCAGTTGGCACATTTAATAACATATATTAAGGTTTTGCTACTCCGAGCTGTTACAGTGTTTTATATGCCTGCTTCTCTGAACCAATTCGAACTGAATAATCCTTTCAGATGAGCCTAAAATAAGTCTCTTTGGGACTGAACAGAACCTTTTGAGTTTTGTAAATGTTTGCACATACTGTAGAGTGTAGGGATCAGTACTCACTCAGCCACAGGTCCAGCTGACAGCGATCCCATAAAAGCACAGGAAGCTCCAAGCAGCGACAGCACCGTGCAGGAGTTTGAAGCATTTCCTCCTCGCTGCCATCGCTGTGACAAACACCTGTGCAGAAGAAAGGAGCTGCAGAAAGATCAATTCTTATCAGTAACACATGGGGGCTGTGGCTGAAGATGTAGAGAGGTTGTCCACAAATCGTGTGATCTGCAGTTCCATCCCTGAATCCTCAAGGTCCATAGCTCATGGTGCCCGTGGGCAAGACGCAGAGCCTAAAGTTCCTCCTGGTGAATCAGAAAATCCTTCTGGCTGTGTGCATTTGAAGTTACACTGTAAAGTGGGTCATGACACCAGCTGATTCAGGATCAGCAGTTCTAATCAGAGAGGCAGTATGTAAAGTCCAGGAATATCAACACTTCCAAATGAGGGTGGATCTAAACCCATCCTGCAAAACTACCACTGAACAGGAGTCAGACTGCCTCCAATTTTAAAGGCTTTTTTTATTGAGCTTATAGTTAAAGTTGTGTCAGTGACTCTGAACCAGCTCTTAGTTATGCTGCTATAGACGCAGACTGCTGGGAAACACCGCAGATACACTGAACCCCACCCTGAGTTTTTCCCCTCAGCTGTTTTCTTGTTTAATGGGGGTTTGGTGGGTTCTCTCATTTTAATATTTATAGTCTTGAGGTTATTATGTAATGTACATTGATTTTATTCTGATTGATTTAAGTCCTAATGATGAAAAACTCCTCCAGTTGATGTCGTCTGGAGGAGTTTTTTAACTAATAGTAGAGAAATATTTTTGCATAACGAAGTCAGAGGAAGTTTAAAAGCATGATTGTACATTTGCACCCAAACCTAAAGCCATAGAAAGAAAGTGGAACATTGGTGAAGTCGCCCTTCAAAGGTTAGAAAATCAGTAACCGATCAGATCCGTCTGATAACAGTGGGGGAGATAAGCTGAGACTGAGGCAACTCACAGTTAGCATGTGTTAGCATACTAACCTGGTGTCAGTGTCTTCTTCAGGATATTTGTCCACCACGCTGATGATGTCCAGACAAACCAGACCCACACACAGAATCTTCTTCTGCTGTTGCTCCATGTTTTTCCTGTGAATCCGTTTTCAGTCTGTGAGGAACAAACACAGTGAACTGCAGCTGCACTCTGGACTCTGGACTGTGACACACAAACACTTCCTGTTTCTGCAGCTGCTTCTTCTTCTTCTTGTTTAATGGCAGATAGAAAACCTTAATGGTGCTTTACTGCCACATCTTGTACAGGATGTTGTAGCACAAGAAAAATAAAATCCCAACAATAGATGTTTTGTTTTAAGCCTGTTTCTTTTCTATTTTAAATTAAGGGACTATATACTGTGGTGGTTGTCATTAAAAGTTCTCTAATGTGAAATTATACTTTTTTAATGCAGGTCTGAGTTTGTCTGTCCTCTGTGTTGCCTGTTTCACCTGTGCAGGACTCATACTTTACATGTCATTAGGTACAAACAATGAATGGAGTTCCTCTTTGGTAAGTCTGGAAAACTTTTGCAACCAGGTTTGGTGCTGAAATAATTTCTTTAATAAGCCTGTGACTTATACTTATTATGATCTTGGAAGATTTTATATGATTTTCAGAAGAAGGCTCTTGTGTAGCCTCTCTTATTATAAATTATTATAGGCTGCCCCGAGCCATGATCTAAGAAGAGACAATGAAGTGAAGTAGTCAGTACTCAAGACTTGAACTGTTGGCTCAGAGTAAAAACGTCTATCTGACAAAGTCCTAAGAATTTATGATGGTTCTGATCTGTTTGTTTAAGCTTCAATCGTTTCTTTAATATTACAGGATATTTGTAGCTAAGTAACATTAGACCAAACAAATATGACTAAACACCAATAAAGCTGTTTTTTGTTGTGTAATTTTATTCCACACTCTTCATTTTAACAAAATCATAAACTATTTTTACTACAGCAAACATGTTCTTGTTTGATGAACTTTTTTATTCACATAACGATGACACATTATTTTATGTAAAAAAAAAAAAGACAAAAATGTAGAAGGAAGTTCCCAGACAATGTCTTTTTGTTTGACTCCAGCTTTGTTAAACTTTTTCGTCATTTTTAAACCCTCACAGCTCGTGGTCAGATTCAAACTTTAGCCAAAAACCACGTCACCAAAGTCGTTTTGTTGCCTAAATGAGACTTAAACATTATTGTGACCACAGTCAGATTCAGGTCTGTGATGTGACGGACGTGCACTTTGTGCATCTGTCCTCCTCCTTTCTGTGCAGATTCAATACATAATGCTGTGTTTGACATCAGCAGCAGCATTGACACACAGTCCATCCCATGACCAACACCTACAGAACTATAATCACTGTAACAGTTCAGCGAGATAAAATCTGTTTTGGCCCAAAAAATAATAATCTAAAACAACAGTTATTGTTGATCTTTTTAACCCAGTAGTTTATTAGATGGTTATCAAAGCACAGTGACGTGCACTATGCTTTTTTAAGCTCCTTCTCTCTGCACAGAACGATGCAGGAGCTGTGGGGAGGCTTCTGTGCAGGAGGCCCTGAAAGGGTGGTAAAAATTAATACTTCATGTTATGTGGCATCAACATATTCTTATAATTTTTACATCCTTTGATGTGTCATATTGATGCTACAGGTACAGTTTTATGTCATTGGACGCTCCGGGAGCACCAGCCTTTGAAACCATGGGATCAGCTTTACATACATACGAAGCCATGTTAGGGTTAAGAAACCAGCTTCACTTTAAGTACATGGGTCAGAGTAAGACACTAAAACTTCAGGATAAAATTGAGGATAAATAACATAAAAAAGCACATCAGACAAAAACTGCCTTACTATAGTAACAATGTACAATTATAATTATGGTAAATAGCCAGTTTCTAAAGATAGGTTGATCAAATCTAATATGAACATGTCTGTTAAATGTAGAACATCTTTGAGCAATTTGGTTGGAACAGGGTCTAAAAGACATGTTTTTCGTTTTGAGGAAGCGATAGTTGAACTTAGCTCAGAGAGATCTATGGGTAAAATGCAGTCTAACAGGGATTGGGGCCTTATCGATGATTCTAGCACTGCTGTACATGAAGACCTATCTGTAACATTTGGGGGGAGGATCTAGTGAATTCTTTCTCTAACAGCTACAATTTTATTCATAGAGAAAGTCATGAAGTCATTGCTGCTCAGAGTTAAGTTTAAACTAGTCTCAACAGAACTATGGCTCTTAGTCTGGCTACAGTGCTGAACAGAAACCGGGGGTTGTTCTTGTTCTCTTCTATTAATGATGGATAATAAGCTGTTTTGGCATCACAGGGAGCTTTTTTGTACATTGTTAAACTGTTTTTCCAGAACACCACTTCCTTTCTAACTTTTGTGTTGCCTGTTTTAAGTTGTGCATTTGTGAATTGTACCATGGAGGTCGGCTCCTCTGATTCACTGCCTTTTTTTTCAGAGGGGCAATGTATCTAGTATCATACGCAGTGAGGCTGCAGAATCGTCAACTAGATGATCAACTTGTACAGGAGTAAAATGGCTACTCACCATAGCATTGACACATGGTGGTAAAAAGATGAAAGAAAGAAATTTTTTGTTTTAATTCGTTCACAGCATTTTCAGATAAACATCTGCTGTAGTGGAATTTTTCCCTAAGTGCTGTATAGTCCGTTATTGTAAATTCAAATGTTATTAGAAAATGGTCAGACAGAAGAGGATTATGAGGAAATATTGTTAAATTATCCGTTTCAATTCCATACGTAAGGACAAGGTCTAACGTGTGAGTGAAACAGTGAGTGGGTTTATTTACATTTTGGGAAAAACCAATTGAATCTAATAATGAATTAAACGCAGTGCTCAGACAGTTACTGTCAGCATCTACATGAATGTTAAAGTCACCCACTATAATGACTTTATCTGTACTAAGCACTAAATCAGATAGAAAATCAGAAAATTCAATCAAAAGCTCTGAATAAGGGACTGGAAGCTCCTTCTCTCTACACAGAACAATGCAGGAGCTGGCTTCTGTGCAGGAGGCCCTGAAAGGCTGGTAAAAATTAATACTTCATGTTATGTGGCATCAACATATTCTTATAATTTTTACATCCTTTGATGTGTCATATTGATGCTACAGGTACAGTTTTATGTCATTGGACGCTCCGGGAGCACCAGCCTTTGAAACCATGGGATCAGCTTTACATACATACGAAGCCATGTTAGGGTTAAGAAACCAGCTTCACTTTAAGTACATGGGTCAGAGTAAGACACTAAAACTTCAGGATAAAATTAAGGATAAATAACATAAAAAAGCACATCAGACAAAAACTGCCTTACTACAGTAACAATGTACGACGCGTTGTGTAATGATCATCATTAAAGCGCACAATGTCTCACACTACATTCAAACAGTTGCTGTTGTTCTTGTTGCAACAGTCACGTGATTCATGTCATGACTGTGTGAAGCTGGCCGCCATTTTAGTTCCAGTGTCAGGAACAGTCCATTGTCGGCTCATTGGGTTGTACAAGGTTAAAAAGAGCTGCTCACTCTTGATCCCTGTACAATCTGAACCAATCTCAGAACCTGAGAACAAGGAAAAATCTTCCAATGTCAAAATGTTGAAACCTGATTGAGATGGAGATAAATATTTATGACGGTACATGACAACAAATAATAGTGGTTTTTGAGTTTTCCAGTTTGGGTGTGAAAGGTTAAGAGTAAGACTTTCAAATGAGTTATAACTATGTTTAGGTCTAATAAAGTGGGGAAACTTCACACTTTTGATAAATACTGTATAGAACATGAACAATGCAACCAGGCAGTGAATTTGAAGAGAGTTTTTAAAAAAACCTGCTTAACAGTCTGTAGAAATGTGCAATAAGAGAGCAACACGTTTGTGTGAGTCACTTATTTTTTACTCTCTGACTTTCTATCACATATTTCTTATTTTGAGGAAGAAGTTACAACTCAGACAAAAAGAAGAAGGACAGAAAGGTGGAGGCAAGAGGTTTCAAAAGTAGCCAACGTCAGAAATTCAGGAAACACTGAAGACATTTACTGACAGTGGACACAAACAGACAAGAAGAAAGAGAAATAACCAACTGGAGACAAATGACTGAGGACCTGAGATCTCAGCATCCAGAACCAACATGATGAAGAGTTTTTTTCTGCTCCTTCTTTCAGTGATGGCAGGTAAAATATACAAATGTTCCAAAAAATAAATATGTTTCTGTTTGATGAAATCTTCATGTTATTCATATCACACATTATGCAGTAAAAAAGAAGAAGTGGTGACAAAACTTCTGACATTTTCTGTTTTCTTGATGGACAAATAGAAAACCGGATTATTTCAGAATCTGACAGAACATAAACTTTTCTTTCTGATCAACAGGTTGTGACAATGACGTGAAAGGATGCAGAGGAGGATGGGTTGAATTTACCTGCTTCTATCCTGAAGGACAAAAAACTTATCGACAGATTGATGTAGTTAATCACACACAAACAATAACAACCACAGTTAAAAACAAGTTGGAAAACCAAAGCAGAATATTTCTGTACCATAACACAACAGCAAAATATCTCAAGGTGTTGATCAAACAACTTCAACCTGAGGATTTTGGAGAATACAGGTGTATATTTAACAGAGACTATATGTCATCCAAGAAAGTGGAGCTGGAATACAGTAAGAAAGTTTGCGTGTTTTTATTGTTATTAATGTTCCTCTGTTCCTTTGTTAAAACACTTTACCTGTGTTAAGAAAAGTGCTGCACAAACAATTTTTATCATTATCAGAACTTCATTTATTAATTATTTATTACTGGTATTAGTATTTGCAGTAGTAACAGCATTGAACAATGTCTCATAAATGTACTATGAACTTTATCATTATAAATAAACTTTAGCAAATGTTCTATTTTAAAATAAAATTCTGTATCCAATTAAAGTCTTTATCAATTTCCAACATCACTCTCACTAAAGCTCATTACAGAGAATAAAATTTGTTCTATTTTAAAGTTGCTAGACAAAACTGAACTGATTGTATTGATTTGTGAGTAGAATTACTACAATGACATGATACTAAACTGTCCTTGTTAGTAAGTGCAGTGCTGATACTGAATCACCAACAGAGATAAACAGTATCAGTTAGAAAAGATGATGAGAGTTTGTCCTATAAAATATGTAGATTTCCCTAAACAATGATCCTAAACAAAACTACACAAAGAACGTTTTTCCTTTTTCTTCAAATGTGATTTTACTTGTTTTACTTTTTTTACTTGATTCTCATGATTTTTATTGTTTTGTAAATTTTCCAGATTTAATGATACAATTCAGTGAATGAAGGATTCAGACCAATAAAGTGAATCTTTTAAGTTTCCTCTTTGACATATAACACATATTATAGTACAAATATAATGAAGTATGGTAATGTGTACACACTTCTGTACAGTTGTATCATGTTAACACAGTATTACACTGATAGATTTTGCATGTTTTACTTTTCTGCTTCATTTGCAGAGTTTAACAACTGTCAGACACCACTTACTGAAATCGTGACCAGAACAGATAAAGTCACCTTCACATGTGATACGTCAGAATATCACAGACAAAATGACAAAAGACAAAACAAAAGAGACAAGTTTTTCTGCAAACAGAACGATTTTTTCATCTGTGAAGACATTTTACCAACAAAATCATCTCCAAAGTCAAAGGGGAGGTTCACTGTGACTGACACCGACCGTGGCTTCAGCGTCTCCATCAGTGATGTGTCCTCAGAGGACGCTGGTGTCTACTGGTGTGGAGTAAAATCACGTCAAGGAAAATATCGTTCAGCTTTTAGACAAATACAACTGCAGGTTCTGAGTGAGTTATACTCCTATTAGATCAACTGGGTTTTGATAAAAGAATCATTTGTGTTGTTGATCTCTTCAGTTTCTTATTGAAGAAGTAAAGCAGTTTATCATTTCTCTGAAAAGTCATTTAAATTACCAGGCTCATAAAAACTACTTTGATTTATTTCAATGATATTTATCTTCTGCATTTTGCTAATTGTGACCCTTATATTTATTTGCACAGCTCCTCAAACTACATCAACACCTTTGATTAGAACTTCTGTTGCTTCAGACCAGACAACTACTGGACCTGCTGAGAATCTCGGTGAGAGACCTGCTGATCAATGAGGAGGATAATTGGGGGGAATGTTAATATGAAACTGTCTAGTTGGTTCAACTCAGGTTTTGTCCAGGAAAACAATTCCTAAGTGTGGACGAACACAAGACAGAGTCAGAGAACAAGCGATGATGATTAACAGTCAGGGAAGTAATCAGATTACTCAAAAAGACTAGCAGGAGGTCAAATCCTTGGCAGGTAAAAAATGCCTAGTAAATCAGAGACAGGTGAGGTGGCTGTGGGAGTCAGAGCTGGATAGAGAACATTGTAAAGGCTGCGTTTTACCCATCATGACTCTTATGAAGTAAAACCATTTTTATTCTTCTCTAATTTTTTATCACTACATGGCGATTGATTTATTTCAATAATATTTATTTTCTGCATTTTGCTAATTGTGACCCTTATATTTATTCCTACAGCTCCTCCAACTACATCAACACCGTTGATTAGAACTTCAGACCAGACAACTACTGGACCTGCTGAGACTCACGGTGAGAGACCTGCTGATCAATGAGGAGGATAATTGGGTGGGGGGCAGGTCTTAGTTGGTTTGCAGTTGTGCCACATTCTTTCCATTTTCAGATGAAAGATTGAACAGTGGTCCACAAGATGTTCAAGCTTGGGATATTTATTTAGAAAGCTAACCCTGCTTTAAACTTCTTCCTGACCTGTCTGGTTTGTTCCTTGGACTTCATGATGCTGTTGGTTCACTAATGTTCTCTAACAAACCTCTGAGAGCTTCACAGAACAGCTGTATTCATACTGAGATTAAATGAAACACAGGTGGACTCTATTTACTAATGAGGTGACTTCTGAAGGCCACTGGTTCCACTGGATTTTACTTAGTGGTATCAGAGTAAAGACGCTGAATATAAATGCATGTGACACTTTTCAGATATTTATTTGTAAAAAAATTACTTTCACTTCACAATTATGTGGGACTTTGTTGTAACGTGACAAAATGTGGAAACGTTCAAGGGGTAAATGGTAAATAGTCGCTTATATAGAGCTTTTTATCCAAAGCACTTTACAATGTTGATTTCCATTCACACACCGATGGCGGTGGCTGCCATCCAAGGTGCTCACCTGACCCACCGGGAGCAACTTGGGGGATACTTCAATACTTCGACATGTAGCCAGGAGCAGGGATCGAATCACTGACCCTGTGGTTCATGGTCAAGTGCCTTACCAACTGAGCTACAGCCGCCCCAAAATAAATACTTTTGCAAGACACTGTACATGTGCTATATAAATAAAGTGGATTGGATCATTACAGAGTGAAGGACGGGACCACCAGAAACCTGGACTTCTGTTTCTTCTAGTTGTGGTGAGAAACCTGCTGACGACGACTGAAGGATTTATGAGTCTGTCAAACCAGTTACAGTTTGCTGCTCAAAACGACCATTTTGCCAATGTTTTGCATCTTATCTTCTACTGTATATAACAACAACAACAACAATAAAAATACTGTATCTAGTCTCAGTACCTCTAACCACGTCCTTGCAGTGTTTCGGTCCCTTCAGTCCAGTCGACTACAGGATCTGCCAAGTGCTTTTGGGTCCTGACACCAATAGAAAAGAGTTTTTGTACATAAAGGATGAGCTCTGGATGATATGGTTTAACTACAGCTCTCTGCCTATTCTTGTGTGTTTCGTCTTGCAGGTGATTCTCAGGTTGGGGTCACAGCTGCAGTCGTCTGTGCAGCTGTTCTGGCGGTTGTGATCCTGCTGGTTCTCTTCTTCATACGTAAGAAGCTTATTAACAGCTTTACACAACATTAAACACAAAAAGCTAAAAACGTTTGCTAGTGGAAGTACACGGGCCCACAAGCATGGATTTCATGAATGAATGAATGTATTAAAAAGAGAACAACTTATGTCTGAATACAAAACATTTGATATATTTTCTCTTTTTTTTCTGCCAGGCTCAAAAACCAGAAGAAACAAAGCTGAAAAACAGAAAAACAAAGAGGTATTATGAAGATGTGCTTGTTTGGTAAAGTCTAGCAGAATGACAGCTGACTCTCTTTTACCAAGGACTGTGTGGAGACATGTGTCCTGCTGTAATGCAGATGGGACAGACAAAACACACCAAGGGGTGTGGTTCATTTGCCAGGGTCTCCCCCCTCTGCAGGTTACTGACAGCATGTCCCTAGAGAAGTATTTCAAACTGTTTAGAGTCAATAAAAGCATAGTGCACCTGCTGATCACAACCACCCCTCCCTCATTTAATGTCTCAAGCAGAGCCGCCCCCTGGACCGATGGTGTCTCTGTTCACCTAAAAGCTGTGATTTAAGTTCTAATTTATTACATGATCCCTGAGTCTCAGTGAGACATTACTGACTGTAATTTAGCACAAAGAACAACTGAGGCTGATGACACTGTCAGTTTTTCAGGTATTTACATTTATTCACCGGAAATGTTTTTGTCCACAGCAGAAGGATCATAGTTATGCAGAGATACAAGAGCCCCCCCAGAAGACAGACCCAGGAGCTGCAATGAAAACGGTTTATGTCCCCTCTGCCTTCATGGATTACTCCGAAATCACCTTTAAAAACATCTCTGAGGAAGTTAATGGTGACATATATTCCACCGTGATAGACAACGACCAACACTCCACATACGCCACAGTCCACGACTCCAAACCATCTCTTTAAACTCTGCTCCACTGTGAACCAGCTGCAGCAGCACTGAAAAAATGATTATTGCCCATTACATATTTCTGGGTCAGAGAAGCTGACAGCCAAGTATTTTAGCAGCAAGCTGATTTTAATATGTAATAAAGTACCAACAATAGCTTTTTGCTACCCAACAGCCAAAAACAGATAAAATATTTGGTGCCTCTATAAAAATGTGTCAAATGTCTCCATGTCTCTAAGAATCAAAAATGATTTGAAACGGTTGGAAAGAATTTTGTGCTCTGTATCTATGTCATTTAAAAAGCTGGTTTCTGGTGGACTTGTTAAAATATGCATAATTTAGAAATGTAGAGCTTTCAGGGATTGAAACTTTAATGGAAACAGCAAATCCAGATGCTAAGTGTATGTACGTAGTGAAGACTGCTGTGTCTTTTGTTTGGGAGGATTATTTGTGTGGGGGGGTTGTGGATGGGATGAGGGGGCTGAGCTGATGATTGTGTGGGAAGATCAC
Organism: Channa argus; assembly: GCF_033026475.1. Classification (NCBI taxonomy): domain Eukaryota; kingdom Metazoa; phylum Chordata; class Actinopteri; order Anabantiformes; family Channidae; genus Channa; species Channa argus. The sequence continues at coordinate 27,214,256 of NC_090201.1, read as the reverse complement.
AAAAATAAAAGGAAAGTTCTATCAAATAAGGCCGATAGTGCATCAGTTTCTTAAATTCTATTTTTCAAAGCAGGTACCAAACAAAACCTCCACACAAAATCAAATTATATACAGAAACACAATCATACAATCAACCATCACAGCACTATACAGCAATATATTGCAAACATATTGAATTAAGCTCAGAGATTTTATCCCTTCTGCTTCAAAACGAAACATTTCCGACCAAAACAAAGAAAATTAATGAAATAACTTTTGGAAATTCCCCAGACTACAACGCAGAAACCGTTTTGCTAGAAAATCTTAATTTCTAAAGTCATTTTGTGGAACCTCCCACCAGAAAGTGGAGACTATTAATATATGATTCCAAAATTCTGAAAACAGCATTCATATGCCTTTATAATATCCCAAGTTTTCAACATTCTTCTAGTGGCCAAAATGTTAATTCAATTTCAATTCAATTCAACTTTATTTATATAGCACCAATTAACAACAAAGTCATCTGAAGGCACTTTACAGAATAAAGTCAAAACTATACAATTATAACTATACAAAAAACAAAAACAAAACAACAACAACAAATCCCCCTTGAACAAGCTCTAGGCAACAGTGGAGAGGAAAAACTCCCTTTAACAGAAGAAACCTCCAGCAGAACCAGGCTCAGGGTGGACGGACATCTGCCTTGACCTGTTGGGGTGAGTGGAAAGTGAAGAGAGAAAAGAAAAAGGGCAACAACAAAACATCAGGCAGGTTGGTTGGACCAGTAGTTGGACACTGGAAAACACACAGCTACAGAAAGGGACAGAGAGACAGAGACAGAGAAGGAGGTTAAATAATTATAAGCTAAAAACTTGATAATACATAAATAAAAAAATCTTAAATGAGCATCTATTGTTTTATACAGTAACGTAAAACATAATTTCACAGTATGAGACAGTCAACTGTGTCTTTCCATTTTTTCAAAAGTTATATTATGTTTAATATTTCTATAATATAAAGCAGCAGCACAGTAGTAAAGTGGTTTGCTCTGCCACCTCACAGCCAGATGGTCCCTGGTTTGAATCCCTGGCTGGCTGTGGACTCTTTGTGGAGTTTGCATGTTCTCCCTGTGATTGCATGAGTTTCCTCAAGGTTAACTGCTTAGTACTTCTTATTTCTACCATAAATTACTCTTCAATTACTGTGTTAGAGGATATAACACCTTTGAGAACAAGGAAATTATATTTTATAATATAATTTATAATTCTGTATAATTCTGGGACAACACAATCATTCAAACTGAGACATGAAACCTCCACATTTAGTAACTTTAATCCACCTTGTTCATAACTATGCATCGATGTTTAGTCCCATTAAACTTCCCTCTGACGTCCCCACATTAAAATATCTTTCTACTTAAAGCTGAAAAATGCCTCCAGATGACATCACTTGGAGGAACCTTTAGTTCAGATTATGTCATCTAGTTGCTCACACTATGGAGTTTGTAATCAGGATCAACATGCTTTTCCAGGGCTCTTCCAGATGACATCATCTGAAATCTTACTGATAAAAAAATAGATAGATGCAGAGAAACACGTTAATATAGTGAAGTCAGAGGGAAGTTTAAAAGCATTAATTTACATTTACACACTAAACTAAAGCAAGTTTAAAATCGGTGAAGTTGCCCTATAAGCGTCTCTATTCGTAAAAGAGGGTAGAATTTTTAAACTTCGTCTTCTTGATGGGAGGTCATAAGTTATGCTACGTGTGGCATCGATTGACGTCCCAACGGCCTCAGACTGTTATCGGGCTGATGTTGTGTAGTCTGATCCTTTGTTAAACTTAAGTTACAAGATAAATAACAAAAGGCTACAAACAGGGAGAACATCAGACACTAACTGCATAACTAACGATCATCATTAAAACGCACGTCTCGTACTAGATTTGAACAACTGCTGTTGTTCTTGTTGTTTGGGTTGTTTTACTAACCCTAACAATCGGTTTTTTGTGCCTGACCTACCCCTAATGTTTTTGGGCTTAGCCCAAACCAAAGCTCTTTGTTTGAGTGTGAAACTGGAACCATTTTAGTTCCACTGTCAGGAACAGTCCATTGTCGGCTCTTTGGGTTTTACAGGGGCGTTAAGGTTAAAAAGAGCTGCTCACTCTTGATCCCTGTACAATCTCACAGAACCTGAGCACAAGGAAAAGTCTTCCAGTGTCCAAATGTTGAAACCTGATTGAGACGGAGATAAATGTTGACTTAAAGGGGATGAAAACTTATGCAGTGACTTATTTTACATTTTAACAGTTTTCAACAGTCTGTAGATGTGCAATAAGAGAGAATAAGAAATGTGACAGCAGCTATTTATTGTATTAAATAAAAAAGAAACTGTTGAATCATAGACAGTGTCATGTCAGCCATGTTACCTCTGAGAATACTGAGAGTCAATTATTTCCGCCGTATAGTCTTAAAATATTATTGAGGGGATTTTTTACTTTTTGACTTTCTACCACATATTTCTTGTTTTGAGGAAGAAGTTACAACTCAGACAAAAAGAAGAAGGACAGGTGGAGGCGAGAGGTTTCAAAAGTTGCCAACGTCCGAAATTCAGGAAACACTGAAGACATTTACTGACAGTGGACACAAACAGACAAGAACAAAGTGAAGTAACCAACTGGAGACAAATAACTGAGGACATGAGATCTCAGCATCCAGAACCAACATGATGAAGAGTTTTCTTCTGCTCCTTCTTTCAGTGATGGCAGGTAAAATATACAAATATTCTCAGGTTCATGAATGTTGCATAATGCATAGTTTCTGCAAAAGGATCGTGATAATGTGCTTTATTACAGCCAGAAATAAGAGACGTCCTACAACTATATACTGTAAAGTCACATTTTGCTGCAATTTTCAATTCCATTCAACTTTATTTATATGGCGCCATTTCCCAATAAAGTCATCTCAAGGCACTTTACATAACAAAGTCCAGAATATACAAGTATTTAGAGGCAAGCCAACAAATCCACCTTGAACAAGCTCTAGGCCACAGTGGAGAGGAAAAACTCCCTTTAATGGAAGAAACCACCAGCAGAACCAGGATCAGGGTGGGCGTCCATCTGCCTTGACCGGTTGGGGTGAGTGGAAAGTGGAGAAAGAAAAGAAAAGAGCAACGAAAAGCAACAACAAAACAACAAAAAGCAACAACAACAAAAAAAAGCAACAACAAAGCATTGTACAGGTTGTAGGACACAGAATTAATGGCATACAGTGGTGACAAATAAATGTATAGAGAAAAGCTAGTTAGGGTTGAGTGAGGATTTTTAACTATAAGCTTTATCAAAAAGGAAAATTTTAAGCCTAGTCTTAAAAGTAGAGAGGGTGTCTGCTCCCCGAATTTGGATAGGAAGCTGGTTCCACAGGAGAGGAGCTTGATAGCTAAAGGCTCTGCCTCCCATTCTACTTTTGCAAACTCTGGGAACCACAAGTAGGCCAGTATTTTGGGATCGAAGTGGTCTAATCGGGCGATACAGGACTATGAGATCTTTTAAATATGATGGAGCTTGACCATTAAGAGCTTTGTATGTAAGAAGCAGGGTTTTGAACTCTATTCTAAATTTTATGGGAAGCCAATGAAGAGAAGCTAGTGAAGGTGAAATATGATCTCTCTTTCCTAATCCAGTCAGCACTCTTGCGCGGGCATTTTGGATTAATTGAAGGCTTTTTAGAGAGTTATTAGGACACCCCAGAAGTAGGGAATTACAGTAGTCCAACCTAGAAGTAACAAATGCATGGACCAGTTTTTCGGCATCACTTTGAGACAGGATGCTTCTAATTTTAGCAATGTTCCGTAGGTGGAAGAAGGCTGTTCTAGAGATTTGTCTTATATGTGACGTAAACGCCAAATCTTGGTCAAAGATAACTCCAAGGTTCCTCACCGTAGTACTAGAGGCCAAAGTTATGTCATCTAAAGTAACTATATTGTTAGACAGCCCAAAGAGGATGATTACAGTTTGGTCTGAATTTAGAAGTAGGAAATTGTAGGACATCCAGGTCTTTGTCTTTTAGACATGCTTCAAGTTTGACTAATGACTAACTTATGCAGTGACTTATTTTACATTGTAACACTTAACAGTCTGTAGATGTGCAAAAAGAGAGAAGAAGAAATGTGACAGCAGCTATTTATTGTATTAAATAAAAAGGAAACCATTGAATCATAGTGTCATGTCAGCCCTGTTACCTCTGAGAATACTGAGAGTCAATTATTTCCGATATATTGTCCTAAAATATTATTGTGGGTTTTTTTTACTTTCTGACTTCCTACCACATATTTCTTGTTAAGAGGAAGAAGTTACAACTCAGACAAAAAGAAGGACAGGTGGAGGAAGAGGTTTCAAAAGTTGCCAACGTCAGAAATTCAGGAAGCACTGAAGACATTTACTGACAGTGGACACAGACAAGAAGAAAGTGAAGTCACAAAACTGGAGAGAAATAACTTAGGGCCTCAGATCTCAGCATCCAGAACCAACATGTTGAATAGTTTTCTTCTGCTCCTTCTTTCAGTGATGGCAAGTAAAATATACAAATATTCTCTGGTTGATGAATGTTGCATAATGCATAGGTTCTGCAAAAGGCTCGTGATAATGTGCTTTATTACAGCCAGAAATAAGAGACGTCCTACAACTATATACTGTAAAGTCACATTTTGCTGCAATTTTCAATTCCATTCTACTTTATTTATATAGCGCCATTTTTCCCTTGAACAAGCTCTAGGCAACAGTGGAGAAAAATTCCCTTCAACGGAAGAAACTTCCACCAGAACCGGGCTCAGGGTGAGCGTCCATATGCCTTGACCTGAGTGGAAATTAAAGAGAAAAGAAAAAGGGCAACAACAAAACATCAGGCAGGTTGGTTGGACCAGTAGCTGCACACTGGAAAACACAGAGCTCCAAAGCTGGGGACACCTACAGAAAGGGACAGAGAGAGGGGGACAGAGAAGAAGAAGCACAACAACAGGGGAGAGAAGACAGAAAGCTAATAGCATGAGGCGGAGACAAATACATGTATAAAGAGAGAAAAGAGAGGGAGGGGGCATCTCAACTCGGATCTAGTTCAGGTTGACTGAGCAGCTTTAACCATAAACTTTATCAAAAAGGATGGTTTTAAGCCTAGTCTTAAAACTAGAGAGGGTGTCCACTTCCCGAATCTGGATGGGGAGCTTCCCATTCTACTTTTGGAAAGTATTGGTCCTAACACAGAGCCTTGTGGAACTCCATAGCTAACCTTTGTGTGCAGGGAGGATTCATCATTAACATGAACAAATTGGAATCTATCAGATAGATAAGATTTAAACTAACATAGTGCAGTTCCTTTAATCCCAATTTCATGTTCCAGTCTCTGTAATAAAATGTCTAGTCCATTATCTGAGGCCATGAGAAGATTGTTGGTGACTTTTACCAGTGCTGCTTCTGTACTATGATGAGCTCTAAATCCTGACTGAAAATCTTCGTACAAATTATTCCTATACAGGTGATCACATATTGTTTTGCAACTACTTTTTCAAGGATTTTATAAATAAAGGGGAGATTAGATATTAGTCTTTAATTGGCTAAAACACCTGGGTCAAGACAGGGTTTTTTAAGTAGTGGTTTAATTACAGCCACTATCACGCCTTAAAATTAAGTATGAATTGGACCCAGAAATGATCAGATCACAGAGGACTTGGAAGGCAAACAGTTTATTTAAGTTAAGCGGAGAAGGGGACTCGGGACCGGAGAGGAAGGCAGGGATGGCCAGGAGACGGTTGGGAACTCTGAGGGGAAAAGGAGACAGAGGTGAATGACAAACTATGGCACGGGGAATATTGGGAGAACCAGATATCTTACTGCGGGTGGAGGTTTGAAGTAGAGCGGAGACCAGGTTGGGCAGGAGACCAGAACAGGAGGAAGGGCTGAACTTAAGGCCGCTGGCATAAAAACAACCAGGGAGCAAAACAGGCAGCCTAGAGCAAAGTACCAACATAAACAGAACACAAGTAGCAAAGAAGAAGCGCAGGGGAGCGGACTCCAACTCAAACCCTGCCTAAAAAGTTAAACACAAAAACGCTTGTTCCAAAAACAAAAGAATCCCAAGTAGGAGGGAAAAAAACAGTAGTTCAATAATTGGTGCTAAAAGAATCAAAACAGGTGCTGAAATTAAGCAATGAGCAACACAAAGTAGCAACAGAATAATAATTTCTTCAATCGTTGTTAGCGAGCAAACAAAGTAGCAAATTAAACGCTGGCAGTGAGCAAACAAAGTAGCAACAGAGAGATAAGTTATTTGAAAATTAGCAAAGGAATTCTCGAGAGAAAAACAAACATAAACTAGAACAAGACCTTATTCTCTTAGGTGCGGATTTTCAGGATCAGAGACAGATTATTCATCGAGGCATTCAGAAAGACGATCTGTCAGGGAGTGACAGGTGAGCGGAGTATATAAAGGGAGGCAACAGGTGAGCGGCATGAGACTAATTGCAGATCGGCAGGGAGGGGAGAGGAGAGGAAAACAGAGTGAGGAAGTACCAATCACCAAGGCAACAAGACTAAGACTCACGGCCGTGACAGCTACCTTATAGGCCTGTGGTACATTACATCTATCTGTAATATTTGGGGGGAGGATCTGGTGAATTCTTTCTCTAATAGCTACAATTTTATTCATAAAGAAAGTCATGAAGTCGTTGCTGCTCAGAGTTAAGTGAAAACTAGTCTCAACAGAACTATGGCTCTTAGTCAGCCTGGCTACAGTGCTGAACAGAAACCGGGGGTTGTTCTTGTTTTCTTCTATTAATGATGAATAATATGCTGTTCTGGCATCACTGAGAGCTTTTTTGTACATTGTTAAACTGTTTTTCCAGGCTAAATGAGATTCTTCTAAATTTCTGAAACGCCACTTCCTTTCTAACTTTTGCGTTGCCTGTTTTAAGTTGTGTGTTTGTGAACTATACCATGAATATCACCTCTTCTGGTTTACTGCCTTCTTCTTCAGAGGGGCAACACTATCGAGTATTGTACATAGTGAAGCTGCAGAATTAGCAACAATTTAATCAACTTGTGCAGGAGTAACATTAAGAAGACTACTTTCCATTGTATTAACATATGGTGAAGCAAATGATAAAAGAATAATTTCTTTAAATTTGTTTACAGCTTTTGCACTTAAGCATCTGCTATAGTGGAATTTTTCCCTAACTGCTATATAGTCCGTTATTGTAAATTCAAATGTTATTAAAAAATGGTCAGACAGAAGAGAGTTGTGAGGAAATATTGTTAAATTATCCACTTCAATTCCATACGTAAGAACAAGGTCTAACGTGTGAGTGAAACAGTGACTGGGTTTATTTAAATTTGGGTAAAAACCAATTTAATCTAATAATGAATTAAACGAACTTATAGTCACCCACTATAATGACTTTATCTGTACTAAGCACTAAATCAGAAATTTCCATCAAAAGCTCTGAATAAGGGACTGGAGGACGGTACCCGATAACAAATAATAGTGCTTTTTGAGTTTTCCAGTTTGGGTGTGAAAGGTTATAAGTAAGGTTCTCAAATGAGTTATAACTATGTTTAGGTCTAAAGTTTATTGATACTGTGAGTCAATTATTTCCAGCATATTGTCTTAAAATATTATTGTGGGGACTTATTTACTCTCTGACTTTTTACCACATATATCTTGTTATGAGGAAGAAGTTACAACTCAGACAAAAAGAAGAAGGACAGAAAGGTGGAGGCGAGAGGTTTCAAAAGTTGCCAACGTCAGAAATTCAGGAAACACTGAAGACATTTACTGGCAGTGGACACAAACGGACAAGAAGAAAGTGAAATAACCAACTGGAGACAAATGACTGAGGACCTGAGATCTCAGCATCCAGAACCAACATGATGAAAAGTTTTTTTCTGCTCCTTCTTTCAGTGATGGCAGGTAAAATATTCAAATATTCCAAAAAATGAATATGTTTCTGTTTGATGAAATCTTCATGTTATTCATATCACAGATTAAGTGGTGACAAAACTTCTGACACTTTCTGTTTTCTTGATGCACAAATAGAAAACCGGATTATTTCAGATGGTGACAGAACATGAACTTTTCTTTCTGATCAACAGGTTGTGACCATGAATATAAAGTGAAGGGATGCAGAGGCGGATGGAATGAATTCACTTGTGTCTGTCCTCAAAAACAAAGAACCTGTCAAAAGATTGATGTAGTTAATCACATACAAACAATAACAACCACAGTTAAAGACGAGTGGGAAAACAAAGGCAGAATATTTCTGTACCATAACACAACAGCAAAATATCTCAAGGTGTTGATCAAACAACTAAAACCTAAGGATTTTGGAAAATACAGGTGTATATTTAACAGATACTATGTGTCATCCGAGGAAGTGGAGCTGGAATACGGTAAGAAAGTTTGCATGTTTTTATTGTTATTAATGTTCCTCTGTTCCTTTGTTAAAACACTTTACCTGCGTTAAGAAAAGTGCTGCACAAACAATTTTTATCATTATCAGAACTTCATTTATTATTATTATTTTTATTTATTAGTAGTATTAGTATTTACAGTAGTAGCAGCACTGAACAATATTTCATAAACGTACTATGAACTTTATTATTATAAATAAACTTTAGCAAATGTTCTATTTTAAAATAAAATTCTGTATCCAGTTAAAGTCATTATCATTTTCTCCCATCAATCTCACTAAAGCTCATTACAGAGAATAAAATAAGTTATATTTTAAAGTTGCAAAACAAAACTGAAATACTTTCACTGATTTGTGAGTAGAATTACTACAATGACATGATACTAACCTTCACAGTCAAACTCAGCAGTAATTATGATGTGTATTATGGCAGGAACTGTCCTTCTTAGTAAGTGCAGTGCTGATACTGAATCACCAACAGAGATAAACAGTATCAGTTAGAAAAGATGATGAGAGTTTGTCCTATAAAATATGTAGATTTCCCTAAACAATGATCCTAAACAAAACTACACAAAGAACGTTTTTCTTTTTTCTTCAAAAAAGTACTTTTTCTTACTAGATTCTTATAAAAAAGGAAATTTGGATGATTTTTATTGTTTTGTACATTTTCCAGATTTAATGATACAATTCAGTGAATGAAGGATTCAGACCAATAAAGTGAATCTTTTAAGTTTCCTCAGCAAAGCAAACTTTAACAGAAAACTCTTTGACATATAACACATATTATAGTACAAATATAATGAAGTATGGTAATGAGTACACACTTCTGTACATTTCTATCATGTTAACACAGTATTACACTGATATATTTTGCATGTTTTACTTTTCTGCTTCATTTGCAGAACGTAAAAACTGTCAGACTCCACTTCCTGTAATCGTGACCAGAACAGATAAAGTCACCTTCACATGTGATATGTCAGAATATCACAGACAAAATGACAGAGTCAAGTTTTTCTGCAAAGAGAACGATTTCTTCATCTGTGAAGAAATTTTACCAACAAAATTATCTCAAAAGTCAAACAGGAGGTTCACTGTCACTGACACCAACAGTGGCTTCAGCGTCTCCATCAGTGATGTGTCCTCAGAGGACGCTGGTGTCTACTGGTGTGGAGTGAAATCAGATCAAGGAAAATATCGTTCAGCTTTTAGACAAATACAACTGCAGGTTCTGAGTGAGTTATACTCCTATTAGATCAACTGGGTTTTGATAAAAGAATCATTTGTGTTGTTGATCTCTTCAGTTTCTTATTGAAGAAGTAAAGCAGTTTCTCATTTCTCTGAAAAGTAATTTAAATTACCAGGCTCATAAAAACTACTTTGATTTATTTCAATGATATTTATTTTCTGCATTTTGCTAATTGTGACCCTTATATTTATTCCCACAGCTCCTCCAACTACATCAACACCTTTGATTACGACTTCTGTTGCTTCAGACCAGACAACTACTGGACCTGCTGAGACTCACGGTGAGAGACCTGCTGATCAAAGAGGAGGATAATTGGGGGGAATGTTAATATGAATCTGTCAAGTTTGTTAAAGTCAGATTTTGTGTAAGAAACAAGCAGAGGGGAAACAAGTGGAGTCAGAAGGCAGGTAAATACAGAGACAAGGTGAATTATATTAAGAATAAAAATACAAAACAGGTTATTAAAAGTCGAGGAAAACAATTCCCAGGTGTGGACACAAACCAGAGTCAGAGAATAAGTGATGATGATTAACAGTCAGGGAAGTAATCAGATTACTCAAAAAGACTAGCAGGAGATCAAATCCTTGGCAGGTAAAAAAATGCCTAATAAATCAGAGACAGGTGAGGTGGCTGTGGGAGTCAGAGCTGGATAGAGAACATTGTAAAGGCTGCGTTTTACCCATTATGACTCTTAAGAAGTAAAACCATTTTTATTCTTGTCTAATTTTTTATCACTACATTTCGATTGATTTATTTCAATAATATTTATTTTCTGCATTTTGCTAATTGTGACCCTTATATTTATTCCCACAGCTCCTCCAACTACATCAACACCGTCGATAACGACTTCTGTTGCTTCAGACCAGACAACTACTGGAGAGACTAACGGTGAGAGACCTGCTGATCAATGAGGACGATAATTGGGGGGAATGTTAATATGAAACTGTCAAGTTGGTTAAAGTCAGGTTTTGTGTAAGAAACAAGCAGAGGGGAAACAAGTGGAGTCAGAAGGCAGGTAAATACAGAGAAAAAGGTGAATTATATTAAGAATAAAAATACAAAACAGGTTATTAAAAGTCCAGGAAAACAATTCCCAAGTGTGGACGAACACAAGAGTCAGAGTCCGAGAATAAGTGATATGAAAAACTCTGAATGAGGGACTGGAGGACGGTACACGATAACAAATAATAGTGGTTTTTGAGTTTTCCAGTTTGGGTGTGAAAGGTTAAGAGTAAGACTCTCAAATGAGTCATAACTATGTTTAGGTCTAGAGTTTATTGATAAGCTACAATGGAAGATTGCTGCTACTCCTCCACCTCAGCCTGTGCTTCTAGGAACATGATCATTAACATGACTCATTTAAACTGAAATATTCTTCCTGCTGTAACCAAGTTTCATTAAGACACAATAATTTATAATTTACTAACAGAGATTTAAAAGAGAAAGATCTGATAATTAATAATCCACATTTAATAGTTTTGGGGTTTTGTTCTGTAAGAGGAGTCGTCTTAACTTTTATTAGTTTATCATGATTAACTCCTCTTGTGGTCGTTTTTAGTTTATGTAATTTAGTTGGTCGGGGAACAGACACAGTCTCTATAGGTATGTGGGAGTTGTGGGGGGGGGGACGGTTGTAAGGACACTGCAGGAAGACGTGTAGGACTGGATCTCTGCATCCTAGACTCAACTCTGGATTGTTATAATTTTTGTTGTCTAATAAAATCAGACATATTTCTGTACTGTACATGTACATAAATACCATTAAACTTCCCTCTGACGTCACCACATTAAAATATCTTTCTACTTCAAGCTGAAAAATGCCTCCAAATGACATCACTTGGAGGAACCTTTAGCTCAGATTATGTCATCTAGTTGCTCACACTATTGAGTTTGTTATCGTGGTCAACCTGCTTTTCCAGGGCTCCTCCAGATGACATCATCTGAAATCTTACTGATAGAAGCAGAGAAACACTTTAATAAAGTGAAGTCAGAGGGAAGTTTAAAAGCATTAATGTACATTTTCACATTACACTAAAGCAAGTTTGACATTGGTGAAGTTGCCCTATAAGCGTCTCTACTCTTAGAAGAGGGTAGAATTTTTAAACTTTGTCTTCTTGATGGGAGGTCATGAGTTCTGCTACGTGTGGCATCGATTGATGTCCCAACTGCCTCAGACTGTTATCGGGCTGATGTTGTGTAGTCTGATCCCAACAACGTATCTAACATCAACCATCACCTCAGAGACCCAGAACCTCAATCATTACGAATTTCACTTAGACAGGTGTCACATTTGGAGAACTCGAGTGCAGATACAAAATACTGCAAAGAGTCCAAATGCAAACAATCCCATGAGGGAAAAAGTGCAGGTAACTGGATAAAGGTAAACCACAGAGAAATAAAAGAAAGCTGAGGTTGAGTGAACAGTGAAGATAATCTGTTACTGAACAAGAGAAAATAGCAGGTAATTTTACGGAGAGGAGACAAAATGGCTGCCAGGTGTGTGGGACTGGTGACAAAGAGTCAGGTGGTAAAATTGGAGGGACAATAAAGTGGACACAGCAGGAGGGGAGGGGCTGGTGAGCAGGTGAATCAGGGAAACAAGTGAGGCCTGAGCCTCTTGTGGCAAAGTGGGAGAAAACACTGGACGTGATTTAAGACGGAGCAAAAACCAAAAGGCACAACATCAGTAGCTAATCTAGGACGACTGGCTGGATACAGGAGTGATGATAATGTGTAAGACATAGACGGAAGAAACAACAGCCAATACACACAAAAGACTCCAACACACTGACTCACTTATGCTGCAACATTGAAAGGAGAGTGTAGGAGATGACAGAGAAGAGACAACAGTTCATGGACATGTCCAAGAACTAACAGGGACCTGAGGAAGTCAGAATGTAAAGGAACCAGGCAACAGGACCTCTGGGCAGGATTCATGAGGATATTTTAAATACAGGATGGTTTATTTTTTTGCAGCAATCTGCAAAACTGTTTTCATATTCTCCATGTTTCTCTTAGACTTTGTTTCAGTGCCATCAGAAACCTGGACGTCTGTTTCTTCAGAGGATTAAGGGCTTTGTATGAACCTCTGTCACATCAGTTACAGTCCCTTATGTCGTGTGTTTTGTCCTGCAGCTGGATCTCAGTTGGCTGCAGTCACAGCTACAGTCGTCCGTGTAGCTGCTCTGGTGGTTGTGAACATACTGATTCTCTTCTACACATGTAAGAGGCTGCTAACATGAAACACACCCACAAACGTTTCTCATTGGGGGTATAAGGGCTGGTGAGCCGTCATTTAAGAAATTCAGGAATCGGAATAGATCAGATCAAAGGTTCTTTAAAGTCAGGTGGGAGCAAACCAGATGAAAACAGTGGATGGAACAATTATCCAGAGATTTATTACAGTACAATTATCTACATAAAACCAATAACATGTCTAAACAAAAAACCTCAATAGAAAAGTGGTATAAACTAAGAGCAAAACACACAAAGGAAAAACCTGAGTTGATGTTCAAAAAACTACCACACACACACACACACACTCAGAGTAACTGGTTATGATTGCATCATGTCTAACACTAACCCTCAGAAGTTAAGGCCCAACCTCAGCCCTCATCTTAACCTACATCCAATTCGAACCTCAACCCTAAAACCAACTCCTAACCCCCAAACAGGTCTTTCTGTTTACAGGGGCCACTAAAATGTGATGGACATTTAGATTTGTCAACATATTTGTAATTTTTCCCAGAGTCATTTCTGATTCTCAGGGTCACTACAGTGGATTATTTGTCCCCATGTTTATTTGGCACAGTTTGTTCTCAGATGCTCTTCCTGATGCAGACCTTCCCAACTTCTACTGGCGACACTGCACAGGTTCAGTATCTTGCCCATGGACAAGGCAAGAAAACTGCACCTCTGCTGCCCCCTTGTGTTTCCCCATTCATACTATTTTTTTTTCTGTGTCAGGCTCAAAAATCAGAAGAAATAGAAGAGAAAAACAGAAAAGTTGGGTAAGTTAACATATTAGTCTAAAATGGTTGTATTATGGGGGAGACCTGTATATACAGTAAAGTATTAATCCTGTGTTTTTCTTTTGGAAGGATCGTGGCTATGCAGAGGTACAGGACCCACCCAGAAGACCGTCTCAGGAACTGCAATGAAAACAGCTGTGATGGGACTCAAGAAAGACTGTGATCAGAGAGGAACTACACCCTTGTCAAATTTAATTGTTTGGTGAAGCTAAAAAAAAAAACTTCTGGCAGGTCGATGACATCCCAACACATTCAAACTGTTTCCAGACTTATGTTGTGTAGTCTGACTAGATGTCACCGACCACCTCATTAAAACCCACTGACCAACTTTCATGGAGGGAGAGAACAAAATAATCCAACAGGCAGCAATTCATTGAGTTCAATGGAGTCAGGCAGAAAGAAATGTGACAGGGAGGGTCACCAGCCTAAGTTCAGGGTTTAAAACAGGCACAATTTTTCAAATGCAAGTAAAACAGTAAAGTTCAACACTTCAAAAAAGTAACTTTACAAAAAACCTACTGTATCTTGGTTTATCTACAGTATTAACAGCAAAAATTTCATCAAAACATCCCCAGCAGAAAATTAATCATTTCAATCCTCATCAATGTTTTCACAAATAACAGTGTCCTTGAAAAGCATAAAAATAAACCTTTATTAATGACATCGTGTTTCTGTTGTTGTTCTTTTTCTCCATCACTACAAGTAAAGACACAAAAACACACTGCTGACAGTGATCAATTCAATTTAATTCAACTTTATTTATATAGCATTGAATCACAACAAAATCATCTCAAGGCACTTTAGAGAATAAAGTCAAGATTATAAAGATGTATACAGGGAACCCAACAATTCCCCCTTGAACATGCTTTAGGCAACAGTGGAGATGAAAAACTCCCTATAACTGAAGAAACCTCCAGCAGAAGCAGGCTCAGGGTGGGTGACCATCTGCCTTGAATAGAGAAAAGAAAAGAGCAAAAACAAAACATCGGTTGGTAGGACCAGTAGCTGCACTCTGGAAGACACACAGCTCCAAAGCCAGGGAAGCCCAGTAAAAATTGGGGAGGGTTGCGTCAGGAGGGCATCTTCTGGTGTAAAAACTGTGCCAAATCAACATGCGGATGATGATCCTGAACTGGGAGAAGCTGAAATGAGTAGTAGTAGATATAAAGTAAAAAGTATTGGTCCTAACACAGAGCCTTGTGGAACTCCATAGCTAACCTTTGTGTGCATGGAGGATTCATCATTAACATGAACAAATTGGAATCTATCAGATAGATAAGATTTAAACCAACCTAGTGCAGTTCCTGTAATCCCAATTTCATGTTCCAGTCTCTGTAATAAAATGTCTAGTCCATTATCTGAGGCCAAGAGAAGATCGTTGGTGACTTTTACCAGTGCTGTTTCTGTACTATGATGAACTCGAAATCCTGACTGAAAGTCTTCATACAAATTATTCCTATGAAGGTGATCACATAATTGTTTTGCGACTACCTTTTCAAAGATTTTAGAAATAAAGGGGAGATTAGATATTGGTCTTTAATTGGCTAAAACACCTGGGTCAAGACAGGGTTTTTTAAGTATTGGTTTAATTTCAGTTACCTTATAGGCCTGTGGTACATAGCCTGTTTCTAAAGATAGATTGATGATATCTAATATGAATGTATCTATTAAGGGTAAAGCTTCCTTGAGCAGCTTAGTTGGAATAGGGTCTAGCAGACAGGTACATGAAGGTCTATCTGTAATTTTTGGGGGGAGGATCTGGTGAATTCTTTCTCTAATAGTTACAATTTTATTCATAAAGAAAGTCATGAAGTCTTTGCTGCTCAGAGTTAAGGGAAAACTAGGCTCAACAGAACTGTGGCTCTTCAGCCTGGCTACAGTGCTGAACAGAAACCGGGGGTTGTTCTTATTTTCTTCCATTAATGATGAATAATATGCTGTTCTGGCATCACAGAGCTTTTTTGTATATTTGTTAACTGTTTTTCCAGAACACCACTTCCTTTCTAACTTTTGTGTTGCCTGTTTTAAGTTGTGTGTTTGTGAACTATACCATGAAGATCACCTCTTCTAGTTTACTGCTTTCTTCAGAGGGGCAACACTATACTATGTACAACACTATCGAGTATTGTACATAGTGAAGCTGCAGAATTATCAACAATTTAATCAACTTGTGCAGGAGTAACATTAAGGTGGCTACTTTCCAAGTAATTCCAACAGTCAGTAGTGCTGTTTCTGTGGAGTGACCCCTCTTGAAGCCAGACTGGTTGACATCGAGGAAGTTGTTCTTGGAAAGAAAGTCTGAGAGTTGATTAAAGACTCGTTCCATTAATCAAATTGATGATTGGAACAATACTTAAGTCATTTACTAACAGAGATTTAGAAGAGAGAGAGAACAGACACAGTCTCTATAGGTATGTGGGAGTTGTGGGGGGGTGACGGTTGTAAGGACACTGCAGAGAGACGTGTAGGACTGGATCTCTGCATCCTAGGCTCAACTCTGGATTGTCATAATTTTGGTTTTCTAATAAAACCAGCCCTATTTCTGGATAAGAAAGCTGCAACATCTAAAGTAGGATGATGCCATCTCTGCTCATCAGAATAGATTTTCCCCAAAATCGTTTCCAATTATCTATGTTTCCCACATCGTTTGCTGGGCATCACCTAGACAGCCAGAGGTTGAATGACAACATGCGGCTGTATATCAGGGGTCCAGAGAAAACTACAGAGTCCGACAATGTTTTGGCAAAGTTACACACCGACAGGAACAGGACACAATACACTTACAGCAGGAGGAAGTTTTTCACAACGACCACTCTACCTCCAAACCATGTCAGACAGTTTCAGTGCAGAATGTTTCTGATCTGGATTTTCACAGTAGATTACTATATGATAACTATCTGTTTCAACAAATGGACTGGCAGGAACAGTCCATTGTCGGCTCTTTGGGTTGTACAGGGGCGTTAGTTAAGGTTAAAAAGAGCTGCTCACTCTTGATCCCTTTACAATCTGACAGAACCTGAGCACAAGGAAAAGTCTTCCAGTGTCCAAATGTTGAAACCTGATTGAGACGGAGATAAATGTTGACTCAAAGGGGATGAAAACTTATGCAGTGACTTATTTTATGTCTTGTATTTTACATCCATATTATAAATAAATAAAGTGGGGAAACTTCACACTTTTGATAAATACTCTATAGAACATGAACAATGCAACCAGGCAGTGAATTTGAAGTGAGTTTTTATAAAACCTGCTTAACAGTCTGTAGAAATGTGCAATAAGAGAGCAACAACATGTGTGACAGCAGCTATTTAATCATAGACAGTGTAGGAGGCCATGTGGTTACTTTTTATACTGTGAGTCAATTTTTTTTTACTCTCTGACTTTCTCCCACATATTTCTTGCTTTAGGAAGAAGTTACAACTCAGACAAAAAGGGGAAGGACAAAAAGGTGGAGGCGAGAGGTTTCAAAAGTTGCCAACGTCAGAAATCCAGGAAGTACTGAAGACATTTACTGACAGTGGACACAAATGGACAAGAAGAAAGTGAAGTAACCAAGTGGAGACAAATAACTGAGGACCTGAGATCTCAGCATCCAGAACCAACATGATGAAGAGTTTTTTTCTGCTCCTTCTTTCAGTGATGGCAGGTAAAATATACAAATATTCTCAGGTTTATGAATGTTGCATAATGCATAGGTTCTGCAAAAGGCTCGTGATAATGTGCTTTATTACAGCCAGAAATAAGAGACGTCCTACAACTATATACTGTAAAGTCACATTTTGCTGCAAATAACTGAAACCAGCAACATAACTATGTTTTTAAAGCAAACTTCTGTTTAGCTCCAAGTTTTTCTTATTTACATATACAGAATGAAACGTAATACTTAATAAAAGAAGAACCACAAAATAAATGGTAGAATATAAAAAAGATGTTGGTGTAACAACAAGCAACACTGAGTTTAAAGTTAGAACCAAAGAAATGACTGAAACAACAGGAACAGACAGAATTAAAAAACACACAACAGAAATGATTGAGGCTCAGCTGAAGCAGTGACAGGCAGGTCATCAATATGAATATGCTTCTGTTTGATGAAATCTTCATGTTATTCATATCACAGATTATGTGGTGACAAAACTTCTGACACTTTCTTGATGGACAAATAGAAAACTGGATTATTTCAGACTGTGACAGAACATGAATTTTTCTTTCTGATCAACAGGTTGTGACCATGAATATGAAGTGAATGGATGCAGAGGAGGATGGGTTGAATTCATATGTGTCTATCCTGAAGGACAAAAAACTTATAAACAGATTGATGTAGTTCATCGCATACAAACAATAACAACCACAGTTAAAGACAAGTGGGAAAACAAAGGCAGAATATTTCTGTACCATAACACAACAGCAAAATATCTCAAGGTGTTGATCAAACAACTTCAACCTGAGGATTTCGAAGAAGACTACAAATGTAAATTTAACGGACAATCTGAGTCATTCAAGGAAGTGGAACTAAAATACGGTAAGAAAGTTTGCATGTTTTTATTGTTATTAATGTTCCTCTGTTCCTTTGTTAAAACACTTTACCTGCGTTAAGAAAAGTGCTGCACAAACAATGTTATCATTAGCAGAACTGCTTATTTATTAATTATTTATTAGTAGTATTAGTATTTGCAGTAGTAACAGCATTGAACAATGTTTAATAAATGTACTATGAACTTTAACATTATAAATAAACTTCAGCAAATGTTCTTAAACAACAAATTCTACTAATATTTCTTTTTCAGGCTTTTAAAATAAAATTCTGTATCCAGTTAAAGTCTTTATCATTTTCCCCCATCAATCTCACTGAAGCTGATAATGGAGAATAAAATTTTAAAACTAAATTGAAATACTTTTACTGATTTGTGAGTAGAATTACTACAATGACATGATACTAACCTTCACAGTCAAACTCAGCAGTAATTATGATGTGTATTATGGCAGGAACTGTCCTTGTTAGTAAGTGCAGTGCTGATACTGAATCACCAACAGAGATAAATAGTATCAGTTAGAAAAGATGATGAGAGTTTGTCCTATAAAATATGTAGATTTCCCTAAACAATGATCCTAAACAAAACTACACAATAAAGAACGTTTTTCCTTTTTCTTCAAAAGAGATTTTACATTGTTAAAAACACAAAATACTTTTTCTTACTAGATTCTTATAAAAAAGGAAATTTCAATGATTTTTATTGTTTTGTAATTTTTTCCAGATTTAATGATACAATTCAGTGAATGAAGGATTCAGACCAATAAAGTGAATCTTTTAAGTTTCCTAAGCAAAGCAAACTTTAGCAGAAACCTCTTTGACATATAACACATATTATAGTACAAATATAATGAAGTATGGTAATGAGTACACACTTCTGTACAGTTGTATCATGTTATCACAGTATTACACTGATATATTTTGCATGTTTTACTTTTCTGCTTCATTTGCAGAGTTTAAAAACTGTCAGACTCCACTTCCTGAAATCGTAACCAGAACAGATAAAGTCACCTTCACATGTGATATGTCAGAAAATCTCAGACAAAATGACACAGTCAAGTTTTTCTGCAAAGAGAACGATTTCTTCATCTGTGAAGACATTTTACCAACAAATTCATCTCCAAAGTCAAACAGGAGGTTCACTGTCACTGACACCAACAGTGGTTTCATCATCTCCATCAGTGATGTGTCCTCAGAGGACGCTGGTGTCTACTGGTGTGGAGTGAAATCAGATCAAGGAAATGATCGTTCAGCTTTTAGACAAATACAACTGCAGGTTCTGAGTGAGTTATACTCCTATTAGATCAGCTGGGTTTTGATAAAAGAATTATTTGTGTTGTTGATCTCTTCAGTTTCTTATTGAAGAAGTAAAGCAGTTTATAATTTCTCTGAAAAGTCATTTAAATTACCAGGCTCATAAAAACTACTTTGATTTATTTCAATGAAATTTATTTTCTGCATTTTGCTAATTGTGACCCTTATATTTATTCCTACAGCTCCTCCAACTACATCAACACCGTCAATTACAACTTCTGTTGCTTCAGACCAGACAACTACTGGAGAGACTAACGGTGAGAGACCTGCTGATCAATGAGGAGGATAATTGGGGGGAATGTTAATATGAATCTGTCAAGTTGGTTAAAGTCAGGTTTTGTGTAAGAAACAAGCAGAGGGGAAACAAGTGGAGTCAGAAGGCAGGTAAATACAGAGACAAGGTGAATTATATTAAGAATAAACATACAAAACAGGTTATTAAAAGTCCAGGAAAACAATTCCTAACTGTGGACGAACACAAGACAGAGTCAGAGAACAAGTGATGATGATTAACAGTCAGGGAAGTAATCAGATTACTCAAAAAGACTAGCAGGAGGTCAAAACCCTTGCAGGCAAAAAATTGCTATTGATTTATTTCAATGATATTTATCTTCTGCATTTTGCTAATTGTGACCCTTATATTTATTCCCACAGCTCCTCAAACTACATCAACACCGTCGATTACGACTTCTGTTGCTTCAGACCAGACAACTACTGGACCTGCTGAGACTCATGGTGAGAGACCTGCTGACGACGACTGAAGGATTTATGAGTCTGTCAAACCAGTTACAGTTTGCTGCTCAAAACGACCATTTTGCCAATGTTTTGTATCTTATCTTCTACTGTATATAACAACAACAACAACAACAACAACAATAATAATACTATATCTAGTCTCAGTACCTCTAACCACTTCCTCGCATAGTTTCTGTCCCCTCAGTCCAGTCGAATAAAGTATCTGCCAAGTGCTTTTGGGTCCTGACACCAATAGAAAAGAGTTTTTGTACATATAGGATGAGCTCTGGATGATATGGTTTAACTACAGCTCTCTGCCTATTCTTGTGTGTTTCGTCTTGCAGGTGATTCTCAGGTTGGGGTCACAGCTGCAGTCGTCTGTGCAGCTGTTCTGGCGGTTGTGATCCTGCTGGTTCTCTTCTTCATACGTAAGAAGCTTATTAACAGCTTTACACAACATTAAACACAAAAAGCTAAAAACGTTTGCTAGTGGAAGTACACGGGCCCACAAGCATGGATTTCATGAATAAATGAATGTATTAAAAAGAGAACAACTTATGTCTGAATACAAACCATTTGATATATTTTCTCTTTTTTTCCTGCCAGGTTCAAAAACCAGAAGAAATAAAGCTGAAAAACAGAAAAACAAAGAGGTATTATGAAGATGTGCTTGTTTGGTAAAGTCTAGCAGAATGACAGCTGACTCTCTTTTACCAAGGACTGTGTGGAGACATGTGTCCTGCTGTAATGCAGATGGGACAGACAAAACACACCAAGGGGTGTGGTTCATTTGCCAGGGTCTCCCCCCTCTGCAGGTTACTGACAGCATGTCCCTAGAGAAGTATTTCAAACTGTTTAGAGTCAATAAAAGCATAGTGCACCTGCTGATCACAACCACCCCTCCCTCATTTAATGTCTCAAGCAGAGCCGCCCCCTGGACCGATGGTGTCTCTGTTCACCTAAAAGCTGTGATTTAAGTTCTAATTTATTACATGATCCCTGAGTCTCAGTGAGACATTACTGACTGTAATTTACCACAAAGAACAACTGAGGCTGATGACACTGTCAGTTTTTCAGGTATTTACGTTTATTCACCGGAAATGTTTTTGTCCACAGCAGAAGGATCATAGTTATGCAGAGATACAAGAGCCCCCCCAGAAGACAGACCCAGGAGCTGCAATGAAAACGGTTTATGCCACTGCCAACTTTCCCACAAACCCCTCTGCCTTCATGGATTACTCCGAAATCACCTTTAAAAACATCTCTGAGGAAGTTAATAGTAACATATATTCCACCGTGAGAGACAACGACCAAAACTCCACATACGCCACAGTCCACGACTCCAAACCATCTCTTTAAACTCTGCTCCACTGTGAACCAGCTGCAGCAGCACTGAAGAAATGATTATTGCCCATTACATATTTCTGGGTCAGAAAGGCTAACAGCCAAGTATTTTTAGCAGCAAGCTGATTTTAATATGTAATAAAGTAACAACAATAGCTTTTTACTTCCTAACAGCCAAAAACAGGTAAAATATTTGGTGCCTCTATAAAAATGTGTCAAATGTCTCCATGTCTTTAAGAATCAAAAATGCTTTGAAATGGTTGGAAAGAAATTTGTGCTCTGTATCTATGTCATTTAAAAAGCTGGTTTCTGATGTACTTGTTAAAATATGCATAATTTAGAAATGTAGAGCTTTCAGTGACTGAAACTTTAATGGAAACAGCAAATCCAGATGCTAAGTGTATGTACGTAGTGAAGACTGCTGTGTCTTTTGTTTGGGAGGATTATTTGTGTGGGGGGGTTGTGGATGGGATGAGGGGGCTGAGCTGATGATTGTGTGGGAAGATCACAAAAATAAAAGGAAAGTTCTATCAAATAAGGCCGATAGTGCATCAGTTTCTTAAATTCTATTTTTCAAAGCAGGTACCAAACAAAACCTCCACACAAAATCAAATTATATACAGAAACACAATCATACAATCATCACAGCACTATACAGCAATATATTGCAAACATATTGAATTAAGCTCAGAGATTTTATCCCTTCTGCTTCAAAACGAAACATTTCCGACCAAAACAAAGAAAATTAATGAAATAACTTTTGGAAATTCCCCAGACTACAACGCAGAAACCGTTTTGCTAGAAAATCTTAATTTCTAAAGTCATTTTGTGGAACCTCCCACTATTAATATATGATTCCAAAATTCTGAAAACAGCATTTATATGCCTTTATAATATCCCAAATTTTTAAAAATTCTTCTAGTGGCCAAAATGTTAATTCAATTTCATTTCAATTCAACTTTATTTATATAGCACCAATTAACAACAAAGTCATCTAAAGACACTTTACAGAATAAAGTCCAGACTATAAAGATGTATAGAGAGAACCCAACAAATCCCTCTTGAGCAAGTCCTAGTCAACATTGGAGAGGAAAAACTCCCTTTAATGGAAGAAACCTCCAGCAGAACCAGGCTCATTTTTTAAAAGTTATATTATGTGGAATAATTCTATAATATAAAGCAGCAGCACAGTAGTAAAGTGGTTCGCTCTGCCACCTCACAGCCAGATGGTCCCTGGTTTGAATCCCTGGCTGGCTGTGGACTCTTTGTGGAGTTTGCATGTTCTCCCTGTGATTGCATGAGTTTCCTCAAGGTTAACTGCTTAGTACCTCTTATTTCCCCCATAAATTACTCTTCAATTACAGTGTTAGAGGATATAACACCTTTGAGAACAAGGAAATTATATTTTATAATATAATTTATAACTCTGTATAATTCTGGGACAACACAATCATTCAAATGAAACCTCCACATTTAGTAACTTTAATCCACCTTGTTCATAACTATGCATCAATTTTTAGTCCCAGGACGCCTGAGTCATCTGCACAGCAAGACAAACCAGGTCCATACTGTAATGTGTGATAACATGGTCTCTGTGTCAGAGATCTGACCAGTCACAGCTCAGTAGGTTTAACTTTTCAGAAGAAGCAGGACAAGCTGCCACTGATCAACTTCACTGATTGGGAACTTGCTTCTTTTCATTCTAGTTTGGGTCGTACTGTACATGTACATACATACCATTAAACTTCCCTCTGACGTCCCCACATTAAAATATCTTTCTACTTCAAGATGAAAAATGCCTCTAGATGACATCACTTGGAGGAACCTTTAGTTCAGATTTTGTCATCTAGTTGCTCACACTATGGAGTTTGTTATCAGGGTCAACCTGCTTTTCCAGGGCTCCTCCAGATGACATCATCTGAAATCTTACTGATAAAAAATATAGGTAGAAGCAGAGAAATACTTTACTTTATTGAAGACAGAGGGAAGTTTAAAAGCATTAATGTACATTTACACGCTAAACTAAAGCAAGTTTAAAAGAGGGAAGAATTTTTAAACTTCGTCTTCTTGATGGGAGGTCATAAGTTATGCTACGTGTGGCATCGATTGATGTCCCAACGGCCTCAGACTGTTATCGGGCTGATGTTGTGTAGTCTGATCCTTTGTTAAACTTAAGTTACAAGATAAATAACAAAAGGCTACAAACAGTGAGACACTAACATCAGACACTAACTGCATAACTAACGATCATCATTAAAACGCACGTCTCGTACTAGATTTGAACAACTGCTGTTGTTCTTGTTGCAACCCTCACGTGATCCATGTCATTTGACATGTGATGTGACATTAAGGAAGTAGTAGTAGATCCTTTTGGCTTATTCCATGAGTTCAGTGTCGCCACAGTGGATCATTATCATATTGATTTGGCACAGTTTTTACGCCGGATGCTCTTCCTGACGCAACCCTCCCCAATTTCTACCGGGCTTGGAGCGGCACTGCACAGCTGGGGAGGGGAATGTGACATTAAGGAAGGACTAATTTTTTTTTTTTACTAACTCTAACAATCTGTTTTTTGTGCCTGACCTACCCCTAATGTTTTTGGGCTTAGCCAAAACCAAAGCTCTTTGTTTGAGTGTGAAACTGGAACCATTTTAGCTCCACTGTCAGGAACAGTCCATTGTCGGCTCTTTGGGTTGTACAGGGGCGTTAAGGTTAAAAAGAGCTTTTCACTCTTGATCCCTGTACAATCTGACAGAACCTGAGCACAAGGGAAAGTCTTCCAGTTTCCAAATGTTGAAACCTGATTGAGACGGAGATAAATGTTGACTTAAAGGGGATGAAAACTTATGCAGTGACTTATTTTACATTTTAACACTTCTTAACTGTCTGTAGATGTGCAATGAGAGAGAATAAGAAATGTGACAGCAGCAGCTATAGCCGACACATTGTCTTAAAATATCATTGTGGGGATTTTTTACTTTCTGACTTTCTACCACATATTTCTTGTTAAGAGGAAGAAGTTACAACTCAGACAAAAAGAAGAAGGACAGGTGGAGGCGAGAGGTTTCAAAAGTTGCCAACGTCCGAAATTCAGGAAACACTGAAGACATTTACTGACAGTGGACACAAACGGACAAGAAGAAAGTGAAGTAACCAATTGGAGACAAATAACTGAGGACCTGAGATCTCAGCATCCAGAACCAACATGATGAAGAGTTTTTTCTGCTCCTTCTTTCAGTGATGGCAGGTAAAATATACAAATATCCTCAGGTTTATGAATGTTGCATAATGCATAGGTTCTGCAAAAGGCTCGTGATAATGTGCTTTATTACAGCCAGAAATAAGAGACGTCCTACAACTATATACTGTAAAGTCACATTTTGCTGTAATTTTCAATTCCATTCAACTTTATTTCTATAGCGCCATTTCCCAATAAAGTCATCTCAAGGCACTTTACATAACAAAGTCCAGAATATACAAGTATTTAGAGGCAAGACAACATTCCCTTTGAACAAGCTCTAGGCCACAGTGGAGAGGAAAAACTCCCTTTAACGGAAGAAACCACCAGCAGAACCAGGATCAGGGTGGGCGTCCATCTGCCTTGACCTGTTGGGGTGAATGGAAATTAAAGAGAGAAAAGAAAAAGGGCAACAACAAAACATCAGGCAGGTTGGTTGGACCAGTAGCTGCACACTGGAAAACACACAGCTGCAGAAAGGGACAGAGAGACGGAGACAGAGAAGGAGGTTAAATAATTATAAGCTAAAAACTTGATAATACATAAATAAAAAAATCTTAAATGAGCATCTATTGTTTTATACAGTAAAGTAAAACATAACTTCACAGTATGAGACAGTCAACTGTGTCTTTCCATTTTTTCAAAAGTTATATTATGTTTAATATTTCTATAATATAAAGCAGCAGCACAGTAGTAAAGTGGTTCGCTCTGCCACCTCACAGCCAGATGGTCCCTGGTTTGAATCCCTGGCTGGCTGTGGCCTCTTTGTGGAGTTTGCATGTTCTCCCTGTGATTGCATGAGTTTCCTCAAGGTTAACTGCTTAGTACTTCTTATTTCCCCCATAAATTACTCTTCAATTACAGTGTTAGAGGATATAACACCTTTGAGAACAAGGAAATTATATTTTATAATATAATTTATAAATCTGTATAATTCTGGGACAACACAATCATTCAAACTGAGACATGAAACCTCCACATTTAGTAACTTTAATCCACCTTGTTCATAACTATGCATCAATGTTTAGTCCCATTAAACTTCCCTCTGACGTCCCCACATTAAAATATCTTTCTACTTCAAGCTGAAAAATGCCTCCAGATGACATCACTTGGAGGAACCTTTAGTTCAGATTATGTCACCTAGTTGCTCACACTATGGAGTTTGTAATCAGGGTCAACCTGCTTTTCCAGGGCTCCTCCAGATGACATCATCTGAAATCTTACTGATAAAAAATTGATAGACGCAGAGAAATACGTTAATATAGTGAAGTCAGAGGGAAGTTTAAAAGCATTAATGTACATTTACACACTAAACTAAAGCAAGTTTAAAATTGGTGAAGTTGCCCTATAAGCGTCTCTATTCTTAAAAGAGGGAAGAATTTTTAAACTTCGTCTTCTTGATGGGAGGTCATAAGTTATGCTACGTGTGGCATCGATTGATGTCCCAACGGCCTCAGACTGTTATCGGGCTGATGTTGTGTAGTCTGATCCTTTGTTAAACTTAAGTTACAAGATAAATAACAAAAGGCTACAAACTGTGAGAACATCAGACAATAACTGCATAACTAACGATCATCATTAAAACGCACGTCTCGTACTAGATTAGAACAACTGCTGTTGTTCTTGTTGTTTGGGTTGTTTTACTAACCCTAACAATCTGTTTTTTGTGCCTGACCTACCCCTAATGTTTTTGGGCTTAGCCAAAACCAAAGCTCTTTGATTGAGTGTGAAACTGGAACCATTTTAGTTCCACTGTCAGGAACAGTCCATTGTCGGCTCTTTGGGTTTTACAGGGGCGTTAAGGTTAAAAAGAGCTGCTCACTCTTGATCCCTGTACAATCTGACAGAACCTGAGCACAAGGAAAAGTCTTCCAGTATCCAAATGTTGAAACCTGATTGAGACGGAGATAAATGTTGACTTAAAGGGGATGAAAACTTATGCAGTGACATTTTTTACATTTTAACACTTCTCAACAGTCTGTAGATGTGCAATGAGAGAGAATAAGAAATGTGACAGCAGCTATTTATTGTATTAAATATAAAGGAAACCATTGAATCATAGACAGTGTCATGTCAGCCCTGTTACCTCTGAGAATACTTAGTCAATTATTGAGTCAATTATTTCCGACATATTGTCTTAAAATATTATTGTGGGTTTTTTTTTACTTTCTGACTTTCTACCACATATTTCTTGTTATTAGGAAGAAGTTACAGCTCAGACAAAAAGAAGAAGGACAGGTGGAGGCAAGAGGTTTCAAAAGTTGCCAACGTCAGAAATTCAGGAAGCACTGGAGACATTTACTGACAGTGGACACAAACGGACAAGAAGAAAGTGAAGTAACCAACTGGAGACAAATAACTGAGGACTTGACATCTTAGTCCCTGGAACCAACATGTTGAAGAGTTTTTTTCTGCTCCTTCTTTCAGTGATGGCAGGTAAAATATACAAATATTCTCAGGTTTATGAATTTTGCATAATGCATAGGTTCTGCAAAAGGCCAGAAATAAGAGATGTCCTACAACTATATACTGTAAAGTCACATTTTGCTGCAATTTTCAATTCCATTCAACTTTATTTATATGGCGCCATTTCCCAATAAGGTCATCTCAAGGCACTTTACATAACAAAGTCCAGAATATACAAGTATTTAGAGGCAAGACAACATTCCCCCTTGAACAAGCTCTATGCCACAGTGGAGAGGAAAAACTCCCTTTAATGGAAGAAATCTCCAGCAGATCCAGGCTCAGGGTGGGCGTCCATCTGCCTTGACCTGTTGGGGTGAGTGGAAATTAAAGAGAGAAAAGAAAAAGGGCAACAACAAAAGCTGCATGCTGGAAAACACACAGCCCCAAAGCCGGGGACACCTGCACAAAGGAAGGTGAGAGGGAGACAGAGAAGGAGGCAGAGAAGAAAAAGCACAACTACAGGGGATAGAAGACAGAAAGCTAATAGCTTGTGGTGGAGACAAACACAAGAGAGAAAAGAGAGGGAGGGGGCATCTCAACTCGGATCTAGTTCAGGTTGACTGAGCAGCTTTAACTATAAGCTTTATCAAAAAGGACGGTTTTAAGCCTAGTCTTAAAAATAGAGAGGGTGTCCACTTCCCGAATCTGGATGGGGAGCCGGTTCCACAGGAGAGGAGCTTGATATCTAAAGGCTCTGCCTCCCATTCTACTTCTGGAAAGTATTGGTCCTAACACAGAGCCTTGCGGAACTCCTATCAGACAGATAAGATTTAAACCAACCTAGTGCAGTTCCTTTAATCCCAATTTCATGTTCCAGTCTCTGTAATAAAATGTTGTGATCAATGGTATCGAATGCAACACTGAGATCTAACAGAACAAGTATAGAGATGAGTCCATTATCTGAGGCCATGAGAAGATCGTTGGTGACTTTTACAAGTGCTGTTTCTGTACTATGTTGAACTCTAAATCCTGACTGAAAGTCTTAATACTAATTATTCCTGTACAAGTGGTCACATAATTGCTATGCAAATACTTTTTCAAAGATTTTAGAAATAAAGGGGAGACTAGATATTGGTCTGTAATTGGCTAAAACACCTGGGTCAAGACAGGGTTTTTTAAGTAGTGGTTTAATTACAGCTACCTTATAGGCCTGTGGTACATTACATCTATCTCTAATATTTGGGGGGAGGATCTGGTGAATTCTTTCTCTAATAGCTACAATTTTATTCCTAAAGAAAGTCATGAAGTCGTTGCTGCTCAGAGTTAAGGGAAAACTAGTCTCAACAGAACTATGGCTCTTAGTCAGCCTGGCTACAGTGATGAACAGAAACCGAGGGTTGTTCTTGTTTTCTTCTATTAATGATGAATAATATGCTGTTCTGGCATCACAGAGCTTTTTTGTACATTTTTAAACTGTTTTTCCAGGATAAATGAGATTCTTCTAAATTTCTGAAACGCCACTTCCTTTCTAACTTTTGCGTTGCCTGTTTTAAGTTGTGTGTTTGCAAACTACACCATGAATATCACTTCTTCTGGTTTACTGCCTTCTTCTTCAGAGGGGCAACACTATCGAGTATTGTACGTAGTGAGGCTGCAGAATTATCAACAATTTAATCAGCTTGTGCAGGAGTAACATTAAGGAGACTACTTTCCATTGTATTGACATATGGTGAAGTGCAGAATGTTTTTGAACTGCATTTTCACAGTAGAATAACAAGCCTCATACAATTATGTCATTGGTTTCATATCATTTGACCAAGAGGTGAAATATTTAGATGATATTCTAATTTAATTCTGATGATAATTCTAATTTCCACACATTTTCTTTTAACCACAGAGGAAGGAGATATGATTAAGATTTAAAAAAGAGAATTGGCAGCAAGAAGTTTTAGCTAAATACAGTAATACAGGAAACAATGAACAACTTAACCAACTGTTAAGACAAACCGACAAGAGGAAACTGAAATAACCAGAAAGAGACGTATAATCCGGATGGAAGGTGTCAGGCTCCAACTTAGACATGACGACATGATGAACAGGCTTCTTCTGCTTTTTCTCTCAGTGACAGCAGGTTTAAAAAACAACTTTGTAATAATGGTGTAGCTTTACAGTACTTATACAAATACTTGCTTCTTGTTATATAGTAACATGATGCAGTTAAATTAGCAGATGACAACCTGGAAACAAAATTGTATCTTTTCTAAAATGTAGTTGTGTGTATATGACATCACTTCAACAATCTTGTTAGCAGAGATACAGGAAACACAGTGTGAAGACACACAGACAAGAGGAATCTGAAATATCAAAGTGTAGGACGTAAGATCTCAGCATCCAAAACCACCACGATGAAGAGTTTTCTTCTACTATTCATTTTGCTGATGGCAGGTTAAAAGAAGTATATATAGATACTTATATATACACAAACAGATCTGAGGTGATTATCAAAATACTTCCCTAAAACAAATGTCACAGAAAATGTCAGTAAGTTA
Organism: Channa argus; assembly: GCF_033026475.1. Lineage (NCBI taxonomy): Eukaryota > Metazoa > Chordata > Actinopteri > Anabantiformes > Channidae > Channa > Channa argus. Next base: position 27,184,430 of record NC_090201.1, on the reverse strand, counting down.
AATGTTTAAATGAAAAAATACAATGAGTTTAACTTAACAATGCTACAATCTACTGATTAAACCTAAAAGTCTCTTTACTTTCATGATCCAGACAGTTTCTGTTTTGTTGCCAGCATGTTAAGACAACAGGGATTATTTCAGAATCTGACACTAAATGTCTCTTTGATCAACAGGAAGTGAAGCCCCATCTAAAAAAAAGGGATGTTTAAATGGATGGAATTAATTTTGTTATCATCATTGTTGACGTGAAGTTTGATAAAATGCTAAGAAAACATACAGAACATAAAAACTATACAATACACACAGTATTAGTCATTGTATTTAATTTTACATAGAAGCAAATGTTCTCAAATCCTAAAGTCTTCTGACTTGTCCTCTACAGCTTTCAAAGTAAAATTTGTCCATTTCATTACTTCTGGATAACTTGTCTTCTAGAATAATCCCACACAGCTGTAGCTGTATATGAGCCTGGCTGTTTAAGCCAAACCACCACTGATGAGGATGTGCTATGACCAAAACTTCATAGGTACATTTTAGAAAGACATTCTATCATTAGTTATGATTTTATAGTTATTAAATAACTAATGACACTGGTTTGATGATTAACTGTCCCTGTAAACATCTGAAAGTCCAATGGTCTGCACTTGGACAAAACACTTTTCAATGTTGCTTCTCATTCAGACGTTCACTCAAACACTCATACACCGGTGGTGGAGCTTCCATGGAAGGCACCAACCAGGGGCAATGTGGGGGTTCAGCATTTTCCCCAAGGCCACTTCAACAAATGGACGGCTGGGGATCAAACCGCTGACCCTAACATTGGTTGTCGACTGCTTGTGCTCCGGAGCTGCCCCATGAATCAAAGAGTCATTAGGGAAACTAGACAAATCTGCATCGTAGAACATCCAGGACAAAGCCCTTAGCTTAAAAACACAAATGTCAGAAAGACGACTGAGGATTAAAGAAGCCTGTTAGTGATTCAAATTTCTTTGTATCTGTTACATAAATACAACTAATTTTCCTTTGAGACTTTCTTCCTGTGTCCTGTTTCTACCTCACCAGTCCCTGACAGCTTGTTCTGACTAATTTCACAGTGAAAAGTGGGTATTTAGTATTTATGTGTCTAACTGGTCTTGGAAGGTTTGATATAATCTTGTGTCGCCTCTCTTACAGAAAAAGAATGATGTTTTTCTGAGAGAGAAACCTTTGGACCCCAACACTGTGCAGTGGTTTAAAGACAAATCCTTCACCATAGATACAGGCTACAGGCTGCTCCGAGACATGAAGAGGCTTCAGAAGTGAAGCACTGCTTCAGTGCACTCAGTACCTACTATTAACATAATGACACATATTTTATGCAAAGAAGTCTCAGATATATCAAGAACATTTTTCCAATGTCTTTTTGTTTGACTCCAGCTTTGTTAAACGTTTTAGTTATATTTAAACCCTCACAGCTCGTGGTCTGATTCAAACTTTAGGCACTTTGTTGGTGGTCAAAGCCCAGTAACCTGCACTGGGCTTTTTTAACTTCTGTTGCAACAAGAACAGCAGCACTAGATTCAAACAACTGCTGTTGTTTTTGTTGCAACAGTCATGGGATCCATGTGATGACTGTGTGAAGCTGGAACCATTTTAGTTCCACTGTCAGGAACAGTCCATTGTCGGCTCTTTGGGTTGTACAGGGGCGTTAAGGTTAAAAAGAGCTGCTCACTCTTGATCCCTGTACAATCTGACAGAACCTGAGCACAAGGAAAAGTCTTCCAGTGTCCAAATGTTGATTTAGATGGAGATAAATGTTGACTTAAAGGGGATGAAAACTTATGCAGAGACTTATTTTACGTCTTGTATTTTACATCCATGTTAGAAATAAATAAAGTGGGGAAACTTCACACTTTTGATAAATACTGTATAGAACATGAACAATGCAACCAGGCAGTGAACTTGAAGAGAGTCTTTTAAACACTGTAACAACATGTGTGGTTACTTTTTATACTGTGAGACAATTATTTCCGGTGTATTGTCTTAAAATATCATTGTGGGGATTTTTTTACTCTCTGGCTTTCTACCACATATTTGTTATTTTGAGGAAGAAGTTACAACTCAGACAAAAGGGGAAGTACAGAAAGGTGGAGGTGAGAGGTTTTAAAAGTTGCCACCGTCAGAAATTCAGGAAACACTGAAGACATTTACTGACAGTGGACAGAAACGGACAAGAAGAAAGTGACATAACCAACTGGAGACAAATAACTGAGGACCTGAGATCTCAGCATCCAGAACCAACATGATGAAGAGTTTTTTTCTGCTCCTTCTTTCAGTGATGGCAGGTAAAATATACAAATATTCTCAGGTTTATGAATGTTGCATAATGCATAGGTTCTGCAAAAGGCTCGTGATAATGTGCTTTATTACAGCCAGAAATAAGAGACGTCCTACAACTATATACTGTAAAGTCACATTTTGCGGCAAACAACTAAAACCAGCAACATAACTATGTTTTTAAAGCAAACTTCTGTTTAGCTCCAAGTTTTTATTATTTACATATACAGAATGCAACGTAATACTTAATAAAAGAAGAACCACAATATAAATGGTAGAATATAAAAAGATGTTGGTGTAACAAGAAGCAACACTGAGTTTAAAATTAGAACCAAAGAAATGACTGAAACAACAGGAACAGAGAATTAAAAATCACACAACAGAAATGACTGAGGCTCAGATGATGCAGTGACAGGCAGGTCATCAATATGAATATGCTTCTGTTTGATGAAATCTTCATGTTATTCATATCACAGATTATGTGGTGACAAAACTTCTGACACTTTCTTGATGGACAAATAGAAAACTGGATTATATTAGACTGTGAAAGAACATGAATTTTTCTTTCTGATCAACAGGTTGTGATGATGTATATGACGTCAGGGGATGCGGAGACGGATGGGTTGAATTTACCTGCTTCTATCCTGAAGGACAAAGAACTTATTGACAGATTGATGTAGTTCATCACATACAAACAATAACAACCACAGTTAAAGACAAGTGGGAAAACAAAGGCAGAATATTTCTGTACCATAACACAACAGCAAAATATCTCAAGGTGTTGATCAAACAACTTCAACCTGAGGATTTTGGGGAATACAGGTGTATATTTAACAGAGACTATAAGTCATCCGACGAAGTGGAGCTGGAATACGGTAAGAAAGTTTGCATGTTTTTATTGTTATTAATGTTCCACTGTTCCTTTGTTAAAACACTTTACCTGTGTTAAGAAAAGTGCTGCACAAACAATTTTTATCATTATCAAAACTTCATTTATTAATTATTTATTAGTAGTATTAGTATTTGCAGTAGTAACAGCATTGAACAATGTTTCATAAATGTACTATGAATTTTATGATTATAAATAAACTTCAGCAAATGTTCTTAAACAATAATTTCTACTTATATTTTATTTTAAAATAAAATTCTATATCCAGTTAAAGTTTTCATCATTTTCTCTCATCAATCTCACTAAAGCTCATTCCAGGGAATAAAATGTGTTATATTTTAAAGTTTCAAAACAAAACTGAAATACTTTCACTGATTTGTGAGTAGAATTACTACAATGACATGATACTAACCTTCACAGTCAAACTCAGCAGTAATTATGATGTGTATTATGGCAGGAACTGTCCTTGTTAGTAAGTGCAGTGCTGATACTGAATCACCAACAGAGATAAACAGTATCAGTTAGAAAAGATGATGAGAGTTTGTCCTATAAAATATGTAGATTTCCCTAAACAATGATCCTAAACAAAACTACACAATAAAGAACGTTTTTCCTTTTTCTTCAAAAAAAAGGAAATTTGGATGATTTTTATTGTTTTGTACATTTTCCAGATTTAATAATACAATTCAGTGAATGAAGGATTCAGACCAATAAAGTGAATCTTTTAAGTTTCCTCAGCAAAGCAAACTTTAACAGAAACCTCTTTGACATATAACACATATTATAGTACAAATATAATGAAGTATGGTAATGAGTACACACTTCTGTACAGTTCTATCATGTGATTTCAGTTCTATCATGTTAACACAGTATTACACTGATAGATTTTGCATGTTTTACTTTTCTGCTTCGTTTGCAGAGTTTAACAACTGTCAGACACCACTTACTGAAATCATAACCAGAACAGATAAAGTCACCTTCAGATGTGATATGTCGGAATATTTCAGAAAAAATGACAGAGTCAAGTTTTTCTGCAAAGAGAACGATTTCTTCATCTGTGAAGACATTTTACCAACAAAATCATTTCCAAAGTCAAACAGGAGGTTCACTGTCACTGACACCAACAGTGGCTTCAGCGTCTCCATCAGTGATGTGTCCTCAGAGGAAGCTGGTGTCTACTGGTGTGGAGTGAAATCAGATCAAGGAAAATATCGTTCAGCTTTTAGACAAATACAACTGCAGGTTCTGAGTGAGTTATACTCCTATTAGATCAACTGGGTTTTGATAAAAGAATCATTTGTGTTGTTGATCTCTTCAGTTTCTTATTGAAGAAGTAAAGCAGTTTATCATTTCTCTGAAAAGTCATTTAAATTACCAGGCTCATAAAAACTACTTTGATGTATTTCAATGATATTTATTTTTTGCATTTGCTAATTGTGACCCTTATATTTATTCCCACAGCTCCTCCAACTACATCAACACCGTCGATTACGACTTCTGTTGCTTCAGACCAGACAACTACTGGACCTGCTGAGACTCAGGGTGAGAGACCTGCTGATCAATGAGGAGGATAATTGGGGGGAATGTTAATATGAATCTGTCAAGTGGTTAAAGTCAGGTTTTGTGTAAGAAACAAGCAGAGGGGAAACAAGTGGAGTCAGAAGGCAGGTAAATACAGAGAAAAGGTCTAAAAGTCCGAGTCAGAGAATAAGTGATATGAAAAACTGTAAATAAGGGACTGGAGGACGGTACACGATAACAAATAATAGTGGTTTTTGAGTTTTCCAGTTTCGGTGTGAAAGGCAAAGAGTAAGACTCTCAAATGAGTCATAACTATGTTTAGGTCTAGAGTTTATTGATAAGCTACAATGGAAGATTGCTGCTACTCCTCCACCTCAGCCTGTGCTTCTAGGAACATGATCATTAACATGACTCATTTAAACGGACATATTCTTCCTGCTGTAACCAAGTTTCATTAACACACAATAATTTATAATTTACTAACAGAGATTTAAAAGAGAAAGATCTGATAATTAATAATCCATATTTAATAGTTTTGGGGGTTTGTTCTGTAAGAGGAGTCGTCTTAACTTTTATTAGTTTATCATGATTAACTCCTCTTGTGGTCGTTTTTAGTTTATGTAATTTAGTTGGTCGGGGAACAGACACAGTCTCTATAGGTATGTGGGAGTTGTGGGGGGGTGACGGTTGTAAGGACACTGCAGAGAGATGTGTAGGACTGGATCTCTGCCTCCTAGGCTCAACTCTGGATTGTTATAATTTTTGTTGTCTGATAAAATCAGACATATTTCTGCACTGTACATGTACATAAATACCCTTAAACTTCCCTCTGACGTCACCACATTAAAATATCTTTCTACTTCAAGATGAAAAATGCCTCCAGATGACATCACTTGGAGGAACCTTTAGTTCAGATTATGTCACCTAGTTGCTCACACTATGGAGTTTGTAATCAGGGTCAACCTGCTTTTCCAGGGCTCCTCCCGATGACATCATCTGAAATCTTACTGATAAAAAAAAAAAAATAGATAGATGCAGAGAAATAAGTTAATATAGTGAAGTCAGAGGGAAGTTTAAAAGCGTTAATGTACATTTACATACTAAACTACAGCAAGTTTAACATTGGTGAAGTTGCTCTATAAGCGTCTCTATTCTTAAAAGATGGTAGAATTTTTAAACTTTGTCTTCTTGATGGGAGGTCATGAGTTCTGCTACATGTAACATCGATTGACGTCCCAACGGCCTCAGACTGTTATCGGGCTGATGTTGTGTAGTCTGATCCCAACAACGTATCTAACATCAGCCACCACCACAGAAACCCAGAACCTCAATCATTATTAATTTCACTAAGACAGGACTCGAGTTCAGATACAAAAGAAGACAGGATGCAAGTAGTAATAAAAGACACTTAATGGAAGCTAAGTCCCACTTACCAATAATTCAGCGAGTAACCAACATCAGTCTGGGTTTAAAATCAGACAAGTTGACCAAATACTGCAGAGTCCAAATGCAAACAATCCCATGAGGGAAAAAGTGCAGGTAACTGGATAAAGGTAAACCACAGAGAAATAAAAGAAAGCTGAGGTTGAGTGAACAGTGAAGATAATCTGTTACTGAACAAGAGAAAATAGCAGGTAATTATACTGAGAGGAGACAAAATGGCTGACAGGTGTGTGGGACTGGTGACAAAGAGTCAAGTGGTAAAATTGGAGGGACAATAAAGTGGACACAGCAGGAGGGGAGGGGCTGGTGAGCAGGTGAATCAGGGAAACAAAGGAGGCCTGAGCCTCTTGTGGCAAAGTGGGAGAAAACACTGGACGTGATTTAAGACGGAGCAAAAACCAAAAGGCACAACATCAGTAGCTAATCTAGGACGACTGGCTGGATACAGGAGTGATGATAATGTGTAAGACATAGACGGAAGAAACAACAGCCAATACACACAAAAGACTCCAACACACTGACTCACTTATGCTGCAACATTGAAAGGAGAGTGTAGGAGATGACAGAGAAGAGACAACAGTTCATGGACATGTCCAAGAACTAACAGGGACCTGAGGAAGTGAGAATGTAAAGGACCAGGCAACAGGACCTCTGAGCAGGATTCATGAGGATATTTTAAATACAGGATGGTTTATTTTTTTGCAGCAATCTGCAAAACTGTTTTCATGTTCTCCATGTTTCTCTTAGACTTTGTTTCAGTGCCGTCAGAAACCTGGACGTCTGTTTCTTCAGAGGATTAAGGGCTTTGTATGAACCTCTGTCACATCAGTTACAGTCCATTATGTCGTGTGTTTTGTCCTGCAGCTGGATGTCAGTTGGCTGCAGTCACAGCTACAGTCGTCCGTGTAGCTGCTCTGGTGGTTGTGAACATACTGATTCTCTTCTACACATGTAAGAGGCTGCTAACATGAAACACACCCACAAACGTTTCTCATTGGGGGTATAAGGGCTGGTGAGCCCTCATTTAAGAAATTCATGAATCGGAATAGATCAGATCAAAGGTTCTTTAAAGTGGGAGCAAACCAGATGAAAACAGTGGATGGAACAATTATCCAGAGATTTATTACAGTACAATTATCTACATAAAACCAATAAAATGTCTAAACAAAAAACCTCAATAGAAAAGTGGTAAAAACTAAGAGCAAAACACACAAAGGAAAAACCTGAGTATATGTTCAAAAAACTACCACACACACACACACACACTCAGAGTAACTGGTTATGATTGCATCATGTCTAACACTAACCCTCAGAAGTTAAGGCCCAACCTCAGCCCTCATCTTAACCTACATCCAATTCGAACCTCAACCCTAAAACCAACTCCTAACCCCCAAACAGGTCTTTCTGTTTACAGGGGCCACTAAAATGTGATGGACATTTAGATTTGTCAACATATTTGTAGTTGTTCCCAGAGTCATTTCTGCTGTGTTGCAGCTTTTTGCAGCACATTTCTTCAAATTGAAGTGAAGTTGTTTTTTAAAAATGAGCTTGTGTCTTGACTTTACAATTAAAACACAAACTTGTGGAAAAATCAAAATCAAAACACAAAATAACTATAAAAAATATCTGACCTGTGACAATTGAATCAAAATAAAAATCCCTTAAACAACTTAATGTCTCAATACAACTGAATCCAGACATCGACTAGTTTAACTCTTGTCAGTTCTTTCCTTGTTTTTTATTCATTCACTTTGTGCTGGTTGTTACATGAATACAAATCCTTTCCTTTGAGTTTTTTGTCCTTTCGGTTTATCCCGTGAGCTCAGGGTCGCAACAGTGGATTATTTGTCCCCATGTTAATTTGGCACAGTTTGTACTCAGATGTCCTTCCTGATGCAGCCCTCCCCAGTTTCTACTGGCGACACTGCACAGGTTCAGTATCTTGCCCTTGGACAAGGCAAGAAAACTGCACCACTGCTGCCCCCTTGTGTTTCCCCATTCATACTATTTTTTTTTTCTGTGTCAGGCTCAAAAATCAGAAGAAATAGAAGAGAAAAACAGAAAAGTTGGGTAAGTTAACATATTAGTCTAAAATGGTTGTATTATGGGGGAGACCTGTATATACAGTAAAGTATTAATCCTGTGTTTTTCTTTTGGAAGGATCGTGGCTATGCAGAGGTACAGGACCCACCCAGAAGACCGTCTCAGGAACTGCAATGAAAACAGCTGTGATGGGACTCAAGAAAGACTGTGATCAGAGAGGAACTACACCCTTGTTAAATTTAATTGTTTGGTGAAGCTAAAAAAAAAACTTCTGACAGGTCGATGACATCCCAACACATTCAAACTGTTTCCAGGCTTATGTTGTGTAGTCTGAGTAGATGTCACCGACCACCTCATTAAATCCCACTGACCAACTTTCATGGAGGGAGAGAACAAAATAATCCAACACCCAGCAATTCATTGAGTTCATTGGAGTCAGGCAGAAAGAAATCTGACAGGGAGGGTCACCAGCCTAAGTTCAGGGTTTAAAACAGGCACAATTTTCAAATGCAAGTAAAACAGGAAAGTTCAACACTTTACAAAAAACCTAGTGTATCTTGGTTTATCTACAGTATCAACAGCAAACATTTCATCAAAACATCACCAGCAGAACATCAATCATTCCAATCCTCATCAATGTTTTCACAAATAACAGTGTCCTTGAAAAGCATAAAAATAAACCTTTATTAATGACATTGTGTTTCTGTTGTTGTTCTTTTTCTCCATCACTACAAGTAAAGACAGAAAAACATACTGCAGACAGTGATCAATTCAATTCAATTCAACTTTATTTATATAGCGTTGAATCACAACAAAATCATCTCAAGGCACTTTAGAGAATAAAGTCAAGACTATAAAGATGTATAAAGAGAACCCAACAATTGAGCTCCAGCAGAACCAGGCTCAGGGTGGACGACCATCTGCCTTGAATAAAGAAAAGAAAACAACAAACAACAAAACATCGGGCAGGTTGGTAGGAACAGTAGCTGCACTCTGGAAGACACACAGCTTCAAAGCTGGGGGACACCTGCAGAAAGGGACAAAGAGAGGGGGACAGAGGAGGACAAAGACAACTAAGGGAGAGAACACACAGAGTTAATGACATACAGTGGTGACAATTGTGGGGTGAGAGGAGAGGAGAGAGGGTCAACAGGAGGAAAGGAGCTCAGTGCATTGGGGGGGTGGGTCCCCCAGCAGACTAAGCCTATAGAAGCATAACTATAACTAACTATAAGATTTATCAAAGAGGAAAGTTTTGAGCCTGGCCTAGCTGAAGGCTCTGCCTCCCATTCTATCTTTGGAAATTCTGGGAACCACAAGTAGGCCTGCATTCTGAGATCAAAGTGGTCTACTGCCATGATATGGTGTTAGAGCATTATATGTAAGAAGCCGGGTTTTAAATAGATAGATGTAGCTGGTAATGGAATGGAAATGGAGATTTATGGAGTGTTTTCTAATAATGTTGCCTAAAGGAGACATATATAAAGTAAAAAGTATTGGTCCTAACACAGAGCCTTGTGGAACTGCATAGCTAACCTTTGTGTGCATGGAGGATTCATCATTAACATGAACAAATTGGAATCTATCATATAGATAAGATTTAAACCAACCTAGTGCAGTTCCTTTAATCCCAATTTCATGTTCCAGTCTCTGTAATAAAGTTACAGAGACTGTAATTTTACCAGTGCTGTTTCTCTACTATGATGAACTCCAAATCCTGACTGAAAGTCTTCATACAAATTATTCCTATGAAGGTGATCACATAATTTGAACACAGTGAATTTGAAGAGTTTTTTAAACACTGCAACAACATGTGTGGTTACTTTTTATACTGTGAGTCAATTATTTCCAACATCTTGTTTTAAAATATTATTGTGGGGATTTTTTTACGTTCTGACTTTCTATTTCTTGTTTTGAGGAAGAAGGTACAACTCAGACAAAAAAGGGAAGGACAGAAAGGTGGAGGCGAGAGGTTTTAAAAGTAGCTAACCTCAGAAATTCAGGAAACACTGAAGACATTTACTGACAGTGGGCACAAACGGACAAGAAGAAAGTGAAATAACCAACTGGAGACAAATAACTGAGGACCTGAGATTCAGCATCCAGAACCAACATGATGAAGAGTTTTTTTCTGCTCCTTCTTTCAGTGATGGCAGGTAAAATATACAAATATTCTCAGGTTTATGAATGTTGCATAATGCATAGGTTCTGCAAAAGGCTCGTGATAATGTGCTTTATTACAGCCAGAATAAGAGACGTCCTACAACTATATACTGTAAAGTCACATTTTGCTGCAAACAACTGAAACCAGCAAAATAACTATGTTTTTAAAGCAAACTTCTGTTTTGCTCCAAGTTTTTCTTATTTACATATACAAAATGCAACGTAATATTTAATAAAAGAAGAACCACAATATAAATGGTAGAATATAAAAAAGATGTTGGTGTAACAAGAAACAACACTGAGTTTAAAGTTAGAACCAAAGAAATGACTGAAACAACAGGAACAGACAGAATTAAAAATCACACAACAGAAATGATTGAGGCTCAGCTGAAGCAGTGACAGGCAGGTCATCAATATGAATATGCTTCTGTTTGATGAAATCTCCATGTTATTCATATCACAGATTATGTGGTGACAAAACTTCTGACACTTTCTGTTTTCTTGATGCACAAATAGAAAACTGGATTATTTCAGACTGTGACAGAACATGAATTTTTCTTTCTGATCAACAGGTTGTGACAATGAACATGAAGTGAAGGGATGCAGAGGAGGATGGGTTGAATTCATATGTGTCTATCCTGAAGGACAAAGAACTTATCAACAGATTTATGTAGTTCATGATAAACAAACAACAAAAAGCACAGTTAAAGACAAGTGGGAAAACGAAGGCAGAATATTTCTGTACCATAACACAACAGCAAAATATCTCAAGGTGTTGATCAAACAACTAAAACCTAAGGATTTTGGAAAATACAGGTGTATATTTAACAGATACTATGTGTCATCCAAGGAAGTGGAACTGGAATACGGTAAGAAAGTTTGCATGTTTTTATTGTTATTAATGTTCCTTTGTTAAAACACTTTACCTGCATTAAGAAAAGTGCTGCACAAACAATGTTATCATTATCAGAACTTCCTTTATTAATTATTTATTAGTAGTATTAGTATTTGCAGTAGTAACAGCATTGAACAATGTCTCATAAATTTACTATGAACTTTAACATTATAAATAAACTTCAGCAAATGTTCTTAAACAACAAATTCTACTAATATTTCTTTTTCAGGCTTTTAAAATAAAATTCTGTATCCAGTTAAAGTCTTTATCATTTTCCCCCATCAATCTCACTGAAGCTGATAACGGAGAATAAAAGTTTAAAACTAAATTGAAATACTTTTACTGATTTGTGAGTAGAATTACTACAATTACATGATACTAACCTTCACAGTCAAACTCAGCAGTAATTATGATGTGTATTATGGCAGGAACTGTCCTTGTTAGTAAATGCAGTGCTGATACTGAATCACCAACAGAGATGAACAGTATCAGTTAGAAAAGATGATGAGAGTTTGTCCTATAAAATATGTAGATTTCCCTAAACAATGATCCTAAACAAAACTACACAAAGAACGTTTTTCCTTTTTCTTCAAAAAAATACTTTTTCTTTCTAGATTCTAAAAAAGGAAATTTGGATGATTTTTTTATTGTTTTGTACATTTTCCAGATTTAATGATACAATTCAGTGAATGAAGGATTCAGACCAATAAAGTGAATCTTTTAAGTTTCCTAAGCAAAGCAAACTTTAACAGAAACCTCTTTGACATATAACACATATTATAGTACAAATATAATGAAGTATGGTAATGTGTACACACTTCTGTACAGTTCTATCATGTTAACACAGTATTACACTGATATATTTTGCATGTTTTATTTTTCTGCTTCATTTGCAGAGTTTAACAACTGTCAGACTCCACTTCCTGTAATCGTGACCAGAACAGATAAAGTCACCTTCACATGTGATATGTCAGAATATCTCAGACAAAATGACAGAGTCAAGTTTTTCTGCAAAGAGAACGGTTTCATCTGTGAAGACATTTTACCAACAAATTCATCTCCAAAGTCAAACAGGAGGTTCACTGTCACTGACACCGACCGTGGCTTCAGCGTCTCCATCAGTGATGTGTCCTCAGAGGACGCTGGTGTCTACTGGTGTGGAGTGAAATCAGATCAAAGAAAATATCGTTCAGCTTTTAGACAAATACAACTGCAGGTTCTGAGTGAGTTATACTCCTATTAGATCAACTGTGTTTTTGCATCTTATCTTCTACTGTATATAATAATAATAATAATAATAATAATAATAATAATAATAATAATAATAATAATAATAATAATAATAATAATAATAATAATAATAATAATAATAATAATAATAATAATAATAAAAATACTGTATCTAGTCTCAGTACCTCTAACCACGTCCTCGCATAGTTTCTGTCCCCTCAGTCCAGTCGAATAAAGTATCTGCCAAGTGCTTTTGGGTCCTGACACCAATAGAAAAGAGTTTTTGTACATATAGGATGAGCTCTGGATGATATGGTTTAACTACAGCTCTCTGCCTATTCTTGTGTGTTTCGTCTTGCAGGTGATTCTCAGGTTGGGGTCACAGCTGCAGTCGTCTGTGCAGCTGTTCTGGCGGTTGTGATCCTGCTGGTTCTCTTCTTCATACGTAAGAAGCTTATTAACAGCTTTACACAACATTAAACACAAAAAGCTAAAAACGTTTGCTAGTGGAAGTACACGGGCCCACAAGCATGGATTTCATGAATAAATGAATGTATTAAAAAGAGAACAACTTATGTCTGAATACAAAACATTTGATATATTTTCTCTTTTTTTTCTGCCAGGCTCAAAAACCAGAAGAAACAAAGCTGAAAAACAGAAAAATAAAGAGGTATTATGAAGATGTGCTTGTTTGGTAAAGTCTAGCAGAATGACAGCTGACTCTCTTTTACCAAGGACTGTGTGGAGACATGTGTCCTGCTGTAATGCAGATGGGACAGACAAAACACACCAAGGGGTGTGGTTCATTTGCCAGGGTCTCCCCCCTCTGCAGATTACTGACAGCATGTCCCTAGAGAAGTATTTCAAACTGTTTAGAGTCAATAAAAGCATAGTGCACCTGCTGATCACAACCACCCCTCCCTCATTTAATGTCTCAAGCAGAGCCGCCCCCTGGACCGATGGTGTCTCTGTTCACCTAAAAGCTGTGATTTAAGTTCTAATTTATTACATGATCCCTGAGTCTCAGTGAGACATTACTGACTGTAATTTAGCACTAAGAACAACTGAGGCTGATGACACTGTCAGTTTTTCAGGTATTTACATTTATTCACCGGAAATGTTTTTGTCCACAGCAGAAGGATCATAGTTATGCAGAGATACAAGAGCCCCCCCAGAAGAGAGACCCAGGAGCTGCAATGAAAACGGTTTATGCCACTGCCAACTTTCCCACAAACCCCTCTGCCTTCATGGATTACTCCGAAATCACCTTTAAAAACATCTCTGAGGAAGTTAATAGTAACATATATTCCACCGTGAGAGACAACGACCAAAACTCCACATACGCCACAGTCCACGACTCCAAACCATCTCTTTAAACTCTGCTCCACTGTGAACCAGCTGCAGCAGCACTGAAAAAATGATTATTGCCCATTACATATTTCTGGGTCAGAGAAGCTGACAGCCAAGTATTTTAGTAGCAAGCTGATTTTAATATGTAATAAAGTATCAAAAATAGCTTTTTGCTACCTAACAGCCAAAAACAGGTAAAATGTTTGGTGCCTCTTAAAAAATGTGTCAAATGTCTCCATGTCTTTAAGAATCTAAAATGCTTTGAAACGGTTGGAAAGAGATTTGTGCTCTGTATCTATGTCATTTAAAAAGCTGGTTTCTGATGGACTTGTTAAAATATGCATAATTTAGAAATGTAGAGCTTTCAGTGACTAAAACTTTAATGGAAACAGCAAATCCAGATGCTAAGTGTATGTACGTAGTGAAGACTGCTGTGTCTTTTGTTTGGGAGGATTATTTGAGTGGGGGGGTTGTGGATGGGATGAGGGGGCTGAGCTGATGATTGTGTGGGAAGATCACAAAAATAAAAGGAAAGTTCTATCAAATAAGGCCGATATTGCATCAGTTTCTTAAATTCTATTTTTCAAAGCAGGTACCAAACAAAACCTCCACACAAAATCAAATTTCCCAGACTACAACACAGAAACCGTTTTGTTAGAAAATCTTAATTTCTAAAGTCATTTTGTGGAACCTCCCACCAGAAAGTGGAGACTATTAATATATGATTCCAAAATTCTGAAAACAGCATTCATATGCCTTTATAATATCCCAAGTTTTAATCATTCTTCTAGTGGCTAAAATGTTGATTCAATTTCTATTCAATTCAACTTTATTCATATAGCACCAATTAACAACAAAGTCATCTAAAGACACTTTACAGAATAAAGTCCAGACTATAAAGATGTATAGAGAGAACCCAACAAATCCCTCTTGAGCAAGTCCTAGTCAACATTGGAGAGGAAAAACTCCCTTTAATGGAAGAAACCTCCAGCAGAACCAGGCTCATTTTTTAAAAGTTATATTATGTGGAATAATTCTATAATATAAAGCAGCAGCACAGTAGTAAAGTGGTTCGCTCTGCCACCTCACAGCCAGATGGTCCCTGGTTTGAATCCCTGGCTGGCTGTGTCCTCTTTGTGGAGTTTGCATGTTCTCCCTGTGATTGCATGAGTTTCCTCAAGGTTAACTGCTTAGTACTTCTTATTTCCCCCATAAATTACTCTTCAATTACAGTGTTAGAGGATATAACACCTTTGAGAACAAGGAAATTATAATTTATAATATAATTTATAAATCTGTATAATTCTGGGACAACACAATCATTCAAACTGAGACATGAAACCTCCACATTTAGTAACTTTAATCCACCTTGTTCATAACTATGCATCAATGTTTAGTCCCAGGACGCCTGAGTCATCACCACATTAAAATATCGTTTTATTTCAAGATGAAAAATGCCTCTAGATGACATCACTTGGAGGAACCTTTAGTTCAGATTATGTCATCTAGTTGCTCACACTATGGAGTTTGTAATCAGGATCAACATGCTTTTCCAGGGCTCCTCCAGATGACATTATCTGAAATCTTACTGATAAAAAAATTAGCTAGAAGCAGAGAAATACTTTATTGAAGACAGAGGGAAGTTTAAAATCATTAATGTACATTTACACACTATACTACAGCAAGTTTAAAATTGTTGAAGTTGCTCTATAAGCGTCTCTATTCTTAAAAGAGGGAAGAATTTTTAAACTTCGTCTTCTTGATGGGAGGTCATAAGTTATGCTACGTGTGGCATCGATTGATGTCCCAACGGCCTCAGACTGTTATCGGGCTGATGTTGTGTAGTCTGATCCTTTGTTAAACTTAAGTTACAAGATAAATAACAAAAGGCTACAAACAGTGAGACACTAACATCAGACACTAACTGCATAACTAACGATCATCATTAAAACGCACGTCTCGTACTAGATTTGAACAACTGCTGTTGTTCTTGTTGCAACCCTCACGTGATCCATGTCATTTCACATTTGAGGTGACATTAAGGAAGTAGTAGTAGATCCTTTTGGCTTATTCCATGAGTTCAGTGTCGCCACAGTGGATCATTATCATATTGATTTGGCACAGTTTTTACGCCGGATGCTCTTCCTGACGCAACCCTCCCCAATTTCTACCGGGCTTGGAGCGGCACTGCACAGCTGGGGAGGGGAATGTGACATTAAGGAAGGACTAATTTTTTTTTTTTACTAACTCTAACAATCTGTTTTTTGTGCCTGACCTACCCCTAATGTTTTTGGGCTTAGCCAAAACCAAAGCTCTTTGTTTGAGTGTGAAACTGGAACCATTTTAGTTCCACTGTCAGGAACAGTCCATTGTCGGCTCTTTGGGTTGTACAGGGGCGTTAAGGTTAAAAAGAGCTGCTCACTCTTGATCCCTGTACAATCTGACAGAACCTGAGCACAAGGGAAAGTCTTCCAGTGTCCAAATGTTGAAACCCGATTGAGACGGAGATAAATGTTGACTTAAAGGGGATGAAAGCTTATGCAGTGACTTATTTTACATTTTAACACTTCTTAACAGTCTGTAGATGTGCAATAAGAGAGAATAAGAAATGTGACAGCAGCTATTTATTGTATTAAATAAAAAGGAAACCATTGAATCATAGACAATGTCATGTCAGCCCTGTTACCTCTGAGAATACTGAGAGTCAATTATTTCCGACATATTGCCTTTAAATTTTATTGTGGCGATTTATTTACTAGCACATATTTCTTGTTATGAGGAAGAAGTTAAAACTCAGACAAAAAGAAGAAGAACAGGTGGAGGCGAGAGGTTTCAAAAGTTGCTAACGTCAGAAATTTAGGAAACACTGGAGACATTTACTGACAGTGAGACAAACTGACAAGAAGAAAGTGAAGTAACCAACTGGAGACAAATTACTGAGGACCTGAGATCTCAGCATCCAGAACCAACATGATGAAGAGTTTTTTTCTGCTCCTTCTTTCAGTGATGGCAGGTAAAATATACAAATATTCTCAGGTTTATGAATGTTGCATAATGCATAGGTTCTGCAAAAGGCTCGTGATAATGTGCTTTATTACAGCCAGAAATAAGAGACGTCCTACAACTATATACTGTAAAGTCACATTTTGCTGTAATTTTCAATTCCATTCAACTTTATTTCTATAGCGCCATTTCCCAATAAAGTCATCTCAAGGCACTTTACATAACAAAGTCCAGAATATACAAGTATTTAGAGGCAAGACAACATTCCCCCTTGAACAAGCTCTAGGCCACAGTGGAGAGGAAAAACTCCCTTTAATGGAAGAAACCACCAGCAGAACCAGGATCAGGGTGGGCGTCCATCTGCCTTGACCTGTTGGGGTGAGTGGAAATTAAAGAGAGAAAAGAAAAAGGGCAACAACAAAACATCAGGCAGGTTGGTTGGACCAGTAGCTGCACACTGGAAAACACACAGCTGCAGAAAGGGACAGAGAGACGGAGACAGAGAAGGAGGTTAAATAATTATAAGCTAAAAACTTGATAATACATAAATAAAAAAATCTTAAATGAGCATCTATTGTTTTATACAGTAAAGTAAAACATAACTTCACAGTATGAGACAGTCAACTGTGTCTTTCCATTTTTTAAAAGTTATATTATGTGGAATATTTCTATAATATAAAGCAGCAGCACAGTAGTAAAGTGGTTTGCTCTGCCACCTCACAGCCAGATGGTCCCTCGTTTGAAACCCTGGCTGGCTGTGGCCTCTTTGTGGAGTTTGCATGTTCTCCCTGTGATTGCATGAGTTTCCTCAAGGTTAACTGCTTAGTACCTCTTATTTCCCCCATAAATTACTCTTCAATTACAGTGTTAGAGGATATAACACCTTTGAGAACAAGGAAATTATATTTTATAATATAATTTATAAATCTGTATAATTCTGGGACAACACAATCATTCAAACTGAGACATGAAACCTCCACATTTAGTAACTTTAATCCACCTTGTTCATAACTATGCATCGATGTTTAGTCCCATTAAACTTCCCTCTGACGTCCCCACATTAAAATATCTTTCTACTTCAAGCTGAAAAATTCCTCCAGATGACATCACTTGGAGGAACCTTTAGTTCAGATTCATAACTATGCATCAATGTTTACTGTAATATGTGATAACATGGTCTCTGTGTCAGAGATCTGACCAGTCACAGCTCCAAATGTTGAAACCTGATTGACACGGAGATAAATGTTGACTTAAAGGGGATGAAAACTTATGCAATGACTTATTTTACATTTTAACACTTCTTAACAGTCTGTAGATGTGCAATAAGAGAGAATAAGAAATGTGACAGCAGCTATTTATTGTATTAAATATAAAGGAAACCATTGAATCATAGACAGTGTCATGTCAGCCATGTTACCTCTGAGAATACTGAGAGTCAATTATTTCCGCCGTATAGTCTTAAAATATTATTGAGGGGATTTTTTACTTTTTGACTTTCTACCACATATTTCTTGTTTTGAGGAAGAAGTTACAACTCAGACAAAAAGAAGAAGGACAGGTGGAGGCGAGAGGTTTCAAAAGTTACCAACGTCAGAAATTCAGGAAACACTGAAGACATTTACTGACAGTGGAGACAAACGGCAAGAAGAAAGTGAAGTAACCAACTGGAGACAAAAAACTGAGGACATGAGATCTCAGCATCCAGAACCAACATGATGAAGAGTTTTTTTCTGCTCCTTCTTTCAGTGATGGCAGGTAAAATATACAAATATTCTCAGGTTTATGAATGTTGCATAATGCATAGGTTCTGCAAAAGGCTCGTGATAATGTGCTTTATTACAGCCAGAAATAAGAGACGTCCTACAGCTATATACTGTAAAGTCACATTTTGCTGCAATTTTCAACTCCATTCAACTTTATTTATATGGCGCCATTTCCCAATAAAGTTATCTCATGGCACTTTACATAACAAAGTCCAGAATATACAAGTATTTAGAGGCAAGATAACATTCCCCCTTGAACAAGCTCTAGGTCACAGTGGAGAGGAAAAACTCCCTTTAATGGAAGAAAGCTCCAGCAGACCCAGGCTCAGGGTGGGCGTCCATCTGCCTTGACCTGTTGTTGTGAAACCATTGGGCAGGTTGGCTGGACCAGTAGCTGCATGCTGGAAAACACACAGCCCCAAAGCCGGGGACACCTTCACAAAGGGACAGTGAGAGGGAGACAGAGAAGGAGGCAGAGAAGAAGAAGCACAACTATAGGGGGAGAGAAGACACAAAGCTTATAGCATGCGGCGGAGACAAACACAAGAGAGAAAAGAGAGGGAGGGGGCATCTCAACTCGGATATAGTTCAGGTTGACTGAGAAGCTTTAACTATAAGCTTTATCAAAAAGGTTTTAAGCCTAGTCTTAAAAATAGAGAGGGTGTCCACTTCCCGAATCTGGATGGGGAGCCGGTTCCACAGGAGAGGAGCTTGATATCTAAAGGCTCTGCCTCCCATTCTACTTCTGGAAAGTATTGGTCCTAACACAGAGCCTTGTGGAACTCCATAGCTAACCTTTGTGTGCATGGAGGACTCATCATTATAACGAACAAATTGGAATCTTTCAGATAGATAAGATTTAAACAACCTAATGCAGTTCCTGTAATCCCAATTTCATGTTCCAGTCTCTGTAATAAAATGTCTAGTCCATTATCTGAGGCCATGAGAAGATTGTTGGTGCCTTTTACCAGTGCTGCTTCTGTACTATGATGAGCTCTAAATCATGACTGAAAGTCTTAATACTAATTATTCCTGTACAAGTGGTCACATAATTGCTCTGCAAATACTTTTTCAAAGATTTAATTAATAAAGGGGAGACTAGATATTGGTCTGTAATTGGCTAAAACACCTGGGTCAAGACAGGGTTTTTTAAGTAGTGGTTTAATTACAGCTACCTTATAGGCCTGTGGTACATTACATCTATGTGTAATATTTAAATTCTTTCTCTAATAGCTACAATTTTATTCCTAAAGAAAGTCATGAAGTCCTTGCTGCTCAGAGTTAAGGGAAAACTAGTCTCAACAGAACTATGGCTCTTAGTCAGCCTGGCTACAGTGATAAACAGAAACCGAGGGTTGTTCTTGTTTTCTTCTATTAATGATGAATAATATGCTGTTCTGGCATCACTGAGCTTTTTTGTACATTTTTAAACTGTTTTTCCAGGCTAAATGAGATTCTTCTAAATTTCTGAAACGCCACTTCCTTTCTAACTTTTGCGTTGCCTGTTTTAAGTTGTGTGTTTGCAAACTACACCATGAATATCACCTCTTCTGGTTTACTGCCTTCTTCTTCAGAGGGGCAACACTATCGAGTATTGTACGTAGTGAGGCTGCAGAATTATCAACAATTTAATCAGCTTGTGCAGGAGTAACATTAAGAAGACTACTTTCCATTGTATTAACATATGGTGAAGTGCAGAATGTTTTTGAACTGCATTTTCACAGCAGAATAAAAGGCCTCATATTTAATTATGTCATTGGTTTCATATCATTTGACCAAGAGGTGAAATATTTAGATGATATTCTAATTATTTCCACACATTTTCTTTTAACCACAGAGGAAGGAGGTATGATTAAGATTCAAAAAAGAGAATTGGCAGCAAGAAGTTTCAGCTAAATACAGTAATACAGGAAACAATGTACAACTTAACCAACTGTTAAGAAAAACCGACAAGAGGAAACTGAAATTACCAGAAAGAGATGAGTAATCTGGATGGAAGGTGTCAGCATCCAACTTAGACATGACGACATGATGAACAGGCTTCTTCTGCTTTTTCTCTCAGTGATGAAAAAACAACTTTGTAATAAAGGTGTAGCTTTACAGTACTTATACAAATACTTGCGTCTTCTTATATAGTAACAAGATGCAGTTAAATTAGCAGAAGACAACCTGGAAACTAAATTGTATCTTTTCTAAAATGTGGTTGTGTGTATATGACATCACTTCAACAATCTTGTTAGCAGAGATACAGGAAACACAGTGTGAAGACACACAGACAAGAGGAATCTGAAATATCAAAGTGTAGGACGTAAGATCTCAGCATCCAAAACCACCACGATGAAGAGTTTTCTTCTACTTGTCATTTTGCTGATGGCAGGTTAAAAGAAGTACATATAGATACTTATATATACACAAACAGATCTGAGGTGATTTTCAAAATACTTCCCTAAAAAAAAAAAGTCACAGAAAATGTCAAAAGTTTAATTTTTAAACGAAAAAATACAATTAGTTTAACTTAACAATGCTACAATCTACTGATTAAACCTAAAAGTCTCTTTACTTTCATGATCCAGACAGTTTCTGTTTTGTTGGCAGCATGTTAAGAAACAGGGATTATTTCAGAATCTGACACCAAATGTCTTTGATCAACAGGAAGTGAAGCCCCATCTAAAATGAAGGGATGTTTAAATGGATGGATTGAATTCATCTGTGGATACAACAACACAAATACCACAAATTATCATGTGATTGATTTATTTACTCAAAAAGAAACTTTTCAAACTACTGAGAGAGATGACGGGGAAACAAAGTGAGATTGTTTCTGTACCATGATACAACAAACCAACATCTCAGGGTGATCATCAAACCACAGCAACAGGAGGATTTTGGGAAGCAGCAGTGTAAGATTCATGGAGACAGTGTCTCAACCCCTGAAATCACTGAACTGGATATTGGTAAGAAAATCTGCACCTTTTACCGTTTCTTACGTTTTTTGTTAAGACTTTTTGTTACTGTTTTAATGTGATAAAATGTTAAAAATATAAAAAAGTTCTTGTTACAACAGTCATGTGATCCATGTGATGACTGTGTGAAGCTGGCCGCCATTTTAGTTCCACTGGCAGGAACAGTCGATTCTCGGCTCTTTGGGTTGTACAGGGGCGTTAAGGTTAAAAAGAGCTGCTCACTCTTGATCCCTGTACAATCTCACAGAACCTGAGCACAAGGAAAAGTCTTCCAGTATCCAAATGTTGAAACCTGATTGAGACGGAGATAAATGTTGACTTAAAGGGGATGAAAACTTATGCAGTGACTTATTTTACGTCTTGTATTTTACATCCATGTTAGAAATGAATAAAGTGGGGAAACTTCACACTTTTGATAAATACTGTATAGAACATGAACAATGCAACCAGGCAGTGAACTTGAAGAGAGTTTTTGAAAAACCTGCTTAACAGTCTGTAGAAATGTGCAATAAGAGAGCAACAACATGTGTGGTTACTTTTTACAATACTGTGAGTCAATATTTTTTACGCTCTGACTTTCTCCCACATATTTCTTGTTTTAGGAAGAAGTTACAACTCAGACAAAAAGAAGAAGGACAGGTGGAGGCGAGAGGTTTCAAAAGTTGCCAACGTCAGAAATTCAGGAAACACTGAAGACATTTACTGACAGTGGACAGAAACGGACAAGAACAAAGTGAAATAACCAACTGGAGACAAATAACTGAGGACCTGAGATCTCAGCATCCAGAACCAACATGATGAAGAGTTTTTTTCTGCTCCTTCTTTCAGTGATTGCAGGTAAAATATACAAATATTCTCAGGTTGATGAATGTTGCATAATGCATAGGTTCTGCAAAAGGCTCGTGATAATGTGCTTTATTACAGCCAGAAATGAGAGACGTCCTACAACTATATACTGTAAAGTCACATTTAGCTGCAAACAACTGAAACCAGCAACATAACTATGTTTTTAAAGCAAACTTCTGTTTAGCTCCAAGTTTTTCTTATTTACATATACAGAATGCAACGTAATACTTAATAAAAGAAGAACCACAAAATAAATGGTGAAATATAAAAAGATGTTGGTGTAACAAGAAGCAACACTGAGTTTAAAGTTAGAACCAAAGAAATGACTGAAACAACAGGAACAGACAGAATTAAAAATCACACAACAGAAATGATTGAGGCTCAGATGATGCAGTGACAGGCAGGTCATCTATATGAATATGCTTCTGTTTGATGAAATCTTCATGTTATTCATATCACAGATTATGTGGTGACAAAACTTCTGACACTTTCTGTTTTCTTGATGCACAAATAGAAAACCGGATTATTTCAGACTGTGAAAGAACATGAACTTTTCTTTCTGATCAACAGGTTGTGATGATGTATATGACGTCAGGGGATGCGGAGACGGATGGGTTGAATTTACCTGCTTCTATCCTGAAGGACAAAGAACTTATCAACAGATTGATGTAGTTAATCACATACAAACAATAACAACCACAGTTAAAAACAAGTGGGAAAACAAAGGCAGAATATTTCTGTACCATAACACAACAGCAAAATATCTCAAGGTGTTGATCAAACAACTTCAACCTGAGGATTTTGGAGAATACAGGTGTATATTTAACAGAGACTATATGTCATCCGAGGGAGTGGAGCGAGAATACGGTAAGAAAGTTTGCATGTTTTTATTGTTATTAATGTTCCTTTGTTCCTTTGTTAAAACACTTTACTTGCGTTAAGAAAAAGTGCTGCACAAACAATGTTATCATTAGCAGAACTGCTTATTTATTAATTATTTATTAGTAGTATTACTATTTGCAGTAGTAACAGCATTGAACAATGTTTAATAAATGTACTATGAACTTTAACATTATAAAAAAACTTCAGCAAATGTTCTCAAACAACAAATTCTACTAATATTTATTTTTCAGGCTTTTAAAATAAAATTCTGTATCCAGTTAAAGTCTTTATCAATTTCCCCCATCAATCTCACTGAAGCTTAATATAGAGAATAAAATTTGTTCTATTTTAAAATTTTAAACTACATTGAAATACTTTTACTGATTTGTGAGTAGAATTACTACAATGACATGATACAATTCAGTGAATGAAGGATTCAGACTAATAAAGTGAATCTTTTAAGTTTCCTCTTTGACATATAACATGACATATTATAGTACAAATATAATGAAGTATGGTAATGTGTACACACTTCTGTACAGTTCTATCATGTTAACACAGTATTACACTGATATATTTTTCATGTTTTACTTTTATGCTTCATTTGCAGAGTTTAACAACTGTCAGACTCCACTTCCTGTAATTGTGACCAGAACAGATAAAGTCACCTTCACATGTGATATGTCAGAATATCTCAGACAAAATGACAGAGTCAAGTTTTTCTGCAATGAGAACGATTTCTTCATCTGTGAAGACATTTTACCAACAAATTCATCTCCAAAGTCAAACAGGAGGTTCACTGTCACTGACACCAACCGTGGCCTCAACATCTCCATCAGTGATGTGTCCTCAGAGGACGCTGGTGTCTACTGGTGTGGAGTGAAAACACATCAAGGAAAATATCGTTCAGCTTTTAGACAAATACAACTGCAGGTTCTGAGTGAGTTATACTCCTATTAGATCAACTGGGTTTTGATAAAAGAATCATTTGTGTTGTTGATCTCTTCAGTTTCGTATTGAAGAAGTAAAGCAGTTTATCATTTCTCTGAAAAGACATTTAAATTACCAGGCTCATAAAAACTACTTTGATTTATTTCAATGATATTTATTTTTTGCATTTGCTAATTGTGACCCTTATATTTATTCCCACAGCTCCTCCAACTACATCAACACAGTCAATTACGACTTCTGTTGCTTCAGACCAGACAACTACTGGACCTGCTGAGACTCACGGTGAGAGACCTGCTGATCAATGAGGAGGATAATTGGGGGGAATGTTAATATGAAACTGTCAAGTTGGTTAAAGTCAGGTTTTGTGTAAGAAACAAGCAGAGGGGAAACAAGTGGAGTCAGAAGGCAGGTAAATACAGAGACAAGGTGAATTATATTAAGAATAAAAATACAAAACAGGTTAAAAGTCCAGGAAAACAATTCCAATGTGTGGACACAAGACAGAATCAGAGAATAAGTGATATGAACAACTCTGAATAAGGGGCTGGAGGACGGTACACGATAACAAATAATAGTGGTTTTTGAGTTTTCCAGTTTCGATGTGAAAGGCAAAGAGTAAGACTCTCAAATGAGTCATAACTATGTTTAGGTCTAGAGTTTATTGATAAGCTAGAATGGAAGATTGCTGCTACTCCTCCACCTCAGCCTGTGCTTCTAGGAACATGATCATTAACATGACTCATTTAAACTGAAATATTCTTCCTGCTGTAACCAAGTTTCATTAAGACACAATAATTTATAATTTACTAACAGAGATTTAAAAGACAGAGATCTGATATTTAATAATCCACATTTAATAGTTTTGGGGTTTTGTTCTGTAAGAGGAGTCGTCTTAACTTTAATTAGTTTATCATGATTAACTCCTCTTGTTGTCATTTTTACTTTATGTAATTTAGTTGTTCGGGGAACAGACACAGTCTCTATAGGTATGTGGGAGTTGTGGGGGGGTGACGGTTGTAAGGACACTGCAGAGAGACGTGTAGGACTAGATCTCTGCATCCTAGGTTCAACTCTGGATTGTTACAATTTTTGTTGTCTGATAAAATCAGACATATTTCTGCACTGTACATGTACATAAATACCATTAAACTTCCCTCTGACGTCACCACATTAAAATATCTTTCTACTTCAAGATGAAAAATGCCTCCAGATGACATCACTTGGAGGAACCTTTAGTTCAGATTATGTCACCTAGTTGCTCACACTATGGAGTTTGTAATCAGGGTCAACCTGCTTTTCCAGGGCTCCTCCCGATGACATCATCTGAAATCTTACTGATAAAAAAAAAAAAAACAGATAGATGCAGAGAAATAAGTTAATATAGTGAAGTCAGAGGGAAGTTTAAAAGCGTTATTGGGAGGTCATGAGTTCTGCTACATGTAACATCGATTGACGT
Source organism: Channa argus (assembly GCF_033026475.1). Classification (NCBI taxonomy): domain Eukaryota; kingdom Metazoa; phylum Chordata; class Actinopteri; order Anabantiformes; family Channidae; genus Channa; species Channa argus. Next base: position 27,158,716 of record NC_090201.1, on the reverse strand, counting down.
CCCAACGGCCTCAGACTGTTATCGGGCCGATGTTGTGTAGTCTGATCCCAACAACGTATCTAACATCAGCCACCACCACAGAAACCCAGAACCTCAATCATTATTAATTTCACTTAGACTGGACTCGAGTGCAGATACAAAAGAAGACAGGCTGCAAGTAGTAATAAAAGACACTTAATGGAAGCTAAGTCCCACTTACCATTAATTCAGCGAGTAACCAGCATCAGTCTGGGTTTAAAATCAGACAAGTTGACCAAATACTGCAAAGAGTCCAAATGCAAACAATCCCATGAGGGAAAAAGTGCAGGTAACTGGATAAAGGTAAACCACAGAGAAATAAAAGAAAGCTGAGGTTGAGTGAACAGTGAAGATAATTTGTTACTGAACAAGAGAAAATAGCAGGTAATTATACTGAGAGGAGACAAAATGGCTGCCAGGTGTGTTGGACTGGTGATAAAGAGTCAGGTGGTAAAATTGGAGGGAAAATAAAGTGGACACAGCAGGAGGGGAGGGGCTGGTGAGCAGGTGAATCAGGGAAAGAAGGGAGGCCTGAGTCTCTTGTGGCAAAGTGGGAGAAAACACTGGACGTGATTTAAGACGGAGCAAAAACCAAAAGGCACAACATCAGTAGCTAATCTAGGACGACTGGCTGGTTAGGGAGTGATGATACTGTGTAAGACATAGACGGAAGAAACAACAGCCAATACACACAAAAGACTCCAACACACTGACTCACTTATGCTGCAACATTGAAAGGAGAGTGTAGGAGATGACAGAGAAGAGACAACAGTTCATGGACATGTCCAAGAACTAACAGGGACCTGAGGAAGTCAGAATGTAAAGGAACCAGGCAACAGGACCTCTGGGCAGGATTCATGAGGATATTTTAAATACAGGATGGTTTATTTTTTTGCAGCAATCTGCAAAACTGTTTTCATGTTCTCCATGTTTCTCTTAGACTTTGTTTCAGAGCCATCAGAAACCTGGACGTCTGTTTCTTCAGAGGATTAAGGGCTTTGTATGAACCTCTGTCACATCAGTTACAGTCCCTTATGTCGTGTGTTTTGTCCTGCAGCTGGATCTCAGTTGGCTGCAGTCACAGCTACAGTCGTCCGTGTAGCTGCTCTGGTGGTTGTGAACATACTGATTCTCTTCTACACATGTAAGAGGCTGCTAACATGAAACACACCCACAAACGTTTCTCATTGGGGGTATAAGGGCTGGTGAGCCGTCATTTAAGAAATTCAGGAATCGGAATAGATCAGATCAAAGGTTCTTTAAAGTCAGGTGGGAGCAAACCAGATGAAAACAGTGGATGGAACAATTATCCAGAGATTTATTACAGTACAATTATCTATATAAAACCAATAACATGTCTAAACAAAAAACCTCAATAGAAAATTGCTAAAAACTAAGAGCAAAACACACAAAGGAAAAATCTGAGTTGATGTTCAAAAAGTACTACCACACACACACACACACACACACACACACACACACACACACACACACACACACACACACACACACACACACACACACACACACACACACACACACACACACACACACACACACTCAGAGTAACTGGTTATGATTACATCATGTCTAACACTAACCCTCAGAAGTTAAAGCCCAACCTCAGCCCTCATCTTAACCTACATCCAATTCGAACCTCAACCCTAAAACCAACTCCTAACCCCCAAACAGGTCTTTCTGTTTACAGGGGCCACTAAAATGTGATGGACATTTAGATTTGTCAACATATTTGTAGTTGTTCCCAGAGTCATTTCTACTTTGTTGTAGCTTTTTGTAGCACATTTCTTCAAATTGAAGTGAAGTTGTTTTTTAAAAATGAGCTTGTGTCTTGACTTGACAATTAAAACACAAACTTGTGGAAAAATCAAAACACAAAATAACTATAAAAAACATCTGACCTGTGACAATTGAATCAAAATAAAACACCCTTAAACAACTTAATGGCTGAATACAACTGATTCCAGACATCGACTAGTTTAACTGTTGTCAGTTCTTTCCTTGTTTTTTATTCATTCACTTTGTGCTGGTTGTTACATGAATACAAATCCTTTCCTTTGAGTTTTTGTCCTTTCGGTTTATCCCGTGAGCTCAGGGTCGCAACAGTGGATTATTTGTCCCCATGTTAATTTGGCACAGTTTGTACTCAGATGCTCTTCCTGATGCAGCCCTCCCCAGTTTCTACTGGCGACACTGAACAGGTTCAGTATCTTGCCCTTGGACAAGGCAAGAAAACTGCACCACTGCTGCCCCCTTGTGTTTCCCCATTCATACTATTTTTTTTCTCTGTCAGGCTCAAAAATCAGAAGAAATAGAAGAGAAAAACAGAAAAGTTAGGTAAGTTAACATATTAGTCTAAAATGGTTGTATTATGGGGGAGACCTGTATATACAGTAAAGTATTAATCCTGTGTTTTTCTTTTGGAAGGATCGTGGCTATGCAGAGGTACAGGACCCACCCAGAAGACCGTCTCAGGAACTGCAATGAAAACAGCTGTGATGGGACTCAAGAAAGACTGTGATCAGAGAGGAACTACACCCTTGTCAAATTTAATTGTTTGGTGAAGCTAAAAAAAAAAAAACTTCTGACAGGTCGATGACATCCCAACACATTCAAACTGTTTCCAGGCTTATGTTGTGTAGTCTGAGTAGATGTCACCGACCACCTCATTAAAACCCACTGACCAACTTTCATGGAGGGAGAGAACAAAATAATCCAACAGCCAGCAATTCATTGAGTTCATTGGAGTCAGGCAGAAAGAAATCTGAAAGGAAGGGTCACCAGCCTAAGTTCAGGGTTTAAAACTGGCACAATTTTCAAATGCAAGTAAAACAGGAAAGTTCAACACTTCAAAAAAGTAAAAAACTTTACAAAAAACCTACTGTATCTTGGTTTATCTACAGTATCAACAGCAAAAATTTCATCAAAACATCCCCAGCAGAAAATTAATCATTTCAATCCTCATCAATGTTTTCACAAATAACAGTGTCCTTGAAAAGCAAAAAAATAAACCTTTATTAATGACATTGTGTTTCTGTTGTTGTTCTTTTTCTCCATCACTACAAGTAAAGACAGAAAAACATACTGCAGACAGTGATCAATTCAATTCAATTCAACTTTATTTATATAGCGTTGAATCACAACAAAATCATCTCAAGGCACTTTAGAGAATAAAGTCAAGACTATAAAGATGTATAAAGAGAACCCAACAATTGAGCTCCAGCAGAACCAGGCTCAGGGTGGACGACCATCTGCCTTGAATAAAGAAAAGAAAACAACAAACAACAAAACATCGGGCAGGTTGGTAGGAACAGTAGCTGCACTCTGGAAGACACACAGCTTCAAAGCCGGGGGACACCTGCAGAAAGGGACAAAGAGAGGGGGACAGAGGAGGACAAAGACAACTACGGGAGAGAACACACAGAGTTAATGACATACAGTGGTGACAATTGTGGGGTGAGAGGAGAGGAGAGAGGGTCAACAGGAGGAAAGGAGCTCAGTGCATTGGGGGGGTGGGTCCCCCAGCAGTCTAAGCCTATAGAAGCATAACTATAACTAACTATAAGATTTATCAAAGAGGAAAGTTTTGAGCCTGGCCTAGCTGAAGGCTCTGCCTCCAATTCTATCTTTGGAAATTCTGGGAACCACAAGTAGGCCTGCATTCTGAGATCAAAGTGGTCTACTGCCATGATATGGTGTTAGAGCATTATATGTAAGAAGCCGGGTTTTAAATAGATAGATGTAGCTGGTAATGGAATGGAAATGGAGATTTATGGAGTGTTTTCTAATAATGTTGCCTAAAGGAGACATATATAAAGTAAAAAGTATTGGTCCTAACACAGAGCCTTGTGGAACTGCATAGCTAACCTTTGTGTGCATGGAGGATTCATCATTAACATGAACAAATTGGAATCTATCAGATAGATAAGATTTAAACCAACCTAGTGCAGTTCCTGTAATTCCAATTTCATGTTCCAGTCTCTGTAATAAAGTTACAGAGACTGTAATTTTACCAGTGCTGTTTCTCTACTATGATGAACTCCAAATCCTGACTGAAAGTCTTCATACAAATTATTCCTATGAAGGTGATCACATAATTTGAACACAGTGAATTTGAAGAGTTTTTTAAACACTGCAACAACATGTGTGGTTACTTTTTATACTGTGAGTCAATTATTTCCAACATCTTGTTTTAAAATATTATTGTGGGGATTTTTTTACGTTCTGACTTTCTATTTCTTGTTTTGAGGAAGAAGGTACAACTCAGACAAAAAAGGGAAGGACAGAAAGGTGGAGGCGAGAGGTTTTAAAAGTAGCTAACCTCAGAAATTCAGGAAACACTGAAGACATTTACTGACAGTGGGCACAAACGGACAAGAAGAAAGTGAAATAACCAACTGGAGACAAATAACTGAGGACCTGAGATTCAGCATCCAGAACCAACATGATGAAGAGTTTTTTTCTGCTCCTTCTTTCAGTGATGGCAGGTAAAATATACAAATATTCTCAGGTTTATGAATGTTGCATAATGCATAGGTTCTGCAAAAGGCTCGTGATAATGTGCTTTATTACAGCCAGAATAAGAGACGTCCTACAACTATATACTGTAAAGTCACATTTTGCTGCAAACAACTGAAACCAGCAAAATAACTATGTTTTTAAAGCAAACTTCTGTTTTGCTCCAAGTTTTTCTTATTTACATATACAAAATGCAACGTAATATTTAATAAAAGAAGAACCACAATATAAATGGTAGAATATAAAAAAGATGTTGGTGTAACAAGAAACAACACTGAGTTTAAAGTTAGAACCAAAGAAATGACTGAAACAACAGGAACAGACAGAATTAAAAATCACACAACAGAAATGATTGAGGCTCAGATGATGCAGTGACAGGCAGGTCATCAATATGAATATGCTTCTGTTTGATGAAATCTCCATGTTATTCATATCACAGATTATGTGGTGACAAAACTTCTGACACTTTCTGTTTTCTTGATGCACAAATAGAAAACTGGATTATTTCAGACTGTGACAGAACATGAATTTTTCTTTCTGATCAACAGGTTGTGACAATGAACATGAAGTGAAGGGATGCAGAGGAGGATGGGTTGAATTCATATGTGTCTATCCTGAAGGACAAAGAACTTATCAACAGATTTATGTAGTTCATGATAAACAAACAACAAAAAGCACAGTTAAAGACAAGTGGGAAAACGAAGGCAGAATATTTCTGTACCATAACACAACAGCAAAATATCTCAAGGTGTTGATCAAACAACTTCAACCTGAGGATTTTAAAGAAGAATACGAGTGTAAGTTTAACCCAGAATCTGAGTCATCCAAGAAAGTGGAACTGGAATACGGTAAGAAAGTTTGCATGTTTTTATTGTTATTAATGTTCCTTTGTTAAAACACTTTACCTGCATTAAGAAAAGTGCTGCACAAACAATGTTATCATTATCAGAACTTCCTTTATTAATTATTTATTAGTAGTATTAGTATTTGCAGTAGTAACAGCATTGAACAATGTCTCATAAATTTACTATGAACTTTAACATTATAAATAAACTTCAGCAAATGTTCTTAAACAACAAATTCTACTAATATTTCTTTTTCAGGCTTTTAAAATAAAATTCTGTATCCAGTTAAAGTCTTTATCATTTTCCCCCATCAATCTCACTGAAGCTGATAACGGAGAATAAAAGTTTAAAACTAAATTGAAATACTTTTACTGATTTGTGAGTAGAATTACTACAATGACATGATACTAACCTTCACAGTCAAACTCAGCAGTAATTATGATGTGTATTATGGCAGGAACTGTCCTTGTTAGTAAATGCAGTGCTGATACTGAATCACCAACAGAGATGAACAGTATCAGTTAGAAAAGATGATGAGAGTTTGTCCTATAAAATATGTAGATTTCCCTAAACAATGATCCTAAACAAAACTACACAAAGAACGTTTTTCCTTTTTCTTCAAAAAAATACTTTTTCTTTCTAGATTCTAAAAAAGGAAATTTGGATGATTTTTTTATTGTTTTGTACATTTTCCAGATTTAATGATACAATTCAGTGAATGAAGGATTCAGACCAATAAAGTGAATCTTTTAAGTTTCCTCAGCAAAGCAAACTTTAACAGAAACCTCTTTGACATATAACACATATTATAGTACAAATATAATGAAGTATGGTAATGAGTACACACTTCTGTACATTTCTATCATGTTAACACAGTATTACACTGATATATTTTGCATGTTTTATTTTTCTGCTTCATTTGCAGAGTTTAACAACTGTCAGACTCCACTTCCTGTAATCGTGACCAGAACAGATAAAGTCACCTTCACATGTGATATGTCAGAATATCTCAGACAAAATGACAGAGTCAAGTTTTTCTGCAAAGAGAACGGTTTCATCTGTGAAGACATTTTACCAACAAATTCATCTCCAAAGTCAAACAGGAGGTTCACTGTCACTGACACCGACCGTGGCTTCAGCGTCTCCATCAGTGATGTGTCCTCAGAGGACGCTGGTGTCTACTGGTGTGGAGTAAAATCACGTCAAGGAAAATATCGTTCAGCTTTTAGACAAATACAACTGCAGGTTCTGAGTGAGTTATACTCCTATTAGATCAACTGTGTTTTTGCATCTTATCTTCTACTGTATATAATAATAATAATAATAATAATAATAATAATAATAATAATAATAATAATAATAATAATAATAATAATAATAATAATAATAATAATAATAAAAATACTGTATCTAGTCTCAGTACCTCTAACCACGTCCTCGCATAGTTTCTGTCCCCTCAGTCCAGTCGAATAAAGTATCTGCCAAGTGCTTTTGGGTCCTGACACCAATAGAAAAGAGTTTTTGTACATATAGGATGAGCTCTGGATGATATGGTTTAACTACAGCTCTCTGCCTATTCTTGTGTGTTTCGTCTTGCAGGTGATTCTCAGGTTGGGGTCACAGCTGCAGTCGTCTGTGCAGCTGTTCTGGCGGTTGTGATCCTGCTGGTTCTCTTCTTCATACGTAAGAAGCTTATTAACAGCTTTACACAACATTAAACACAAAAAGCTAAAAACGTTTGCTAGTGGAAGTACACGGGCCCACAAGCATGGATTTCATGAATAAATGAATGTATTAAAAAGAGAACAACTTATGTCTGAATACAAAACATTTGATATATTTTCTCTTTTTTTTCTGCCAGGCTCAAAAACCAGAAGAAACAAAGCTGAAAAACAGAAAAACAAAGAGGTATTATGAAGATGTGCTTGTTTCGTAAAGTCTAGCAGAATGACAGCTGACTCTCTTTTACCAAGGACTGTGTGGAGACATGTGTCCTGCTGTAATGCAGATGGGACAGACAAAACACACCAAGGGGTGTGGTTCATTTGCCAGGGTCTCCCCCCTCTGCAGGTTACTGACAGCATGTCCCTAGAGAAGTATTTCAAACTGTTTAGAGTCAATAAAAGCATAGTGCACCTGCTGATCACAACCACCCCTCCCTCATTTAATGTCTCAAGCAGAGCCGCCCCCTGGACCGATGGTGTCTCTGTTCACCTAAAAGCTGTGATTTAAGTTCTAATTTATTACATGATCCCTGAGTCTCAGTGAGACATTACTGACTGTAATTTAGCACTAAGAACAACTGAGGCTGATGACACTGTCAGTTTTTCAGGTATTTACATTTATTCACCGGAAATGTTTTTGTCCACAGCAGAAGGATCATAGTTATGCAGAGATACAAGAGCCCCCCCAGAAGAGAGACCCAGGAGCTGCAATGAAAACGGTTTATGTCCCCTCTGCCTTCATGGATTACTCCGAAATCACCTTTAAAAACATCTCTGAGGAAGTTAATGGTGACATATATTCCACCGTGAGAGACAACGACCAACACTCCACATACGCCACAGTCCACGACTCCAAACCATCTCTTTAAACTCTGCTCCACTGTGAACCAGCTGCAGCAGCACTGAAAAAATGATTATTGCCCATTACATATTTCTGGGTCAGAGAAGCTGACAGCCAAGTATTTTTAGTAGCAAGCTGATTTTAATATGTAATAAAGTATCAAAAATAGCTTTTTGCTACCTAACAGCCAAAAACAGGTAAAATGTTTGGTGCCTCTTAAAAAATGTGTCAAATGTCTCCATGTCTTTAAGAATCTAAAATGCTTTGAAACGGTTGGAAAGAGATTTGTGCTCTGTATCTATGTCATTTAAAAAGCTGGTTTCTGATGGACTTGTTAAAATATGCATAATTTAGAAATGTAGAGCTTTCAGTGACTAAAACTTTAATGGAAACAGCAAATCCAGATGCTAAGTGTATGTACGTAGTGAAGACTGCTGTGTCTTTTGTTTGGGAGGATTATTTGAGTGGGGGGGTTGTGGATGGGATGAGGGGGCTGAGCTGATGATTGTGTGGGAAGATCACAAAAATAAAAGGAAAGTTCTATCAAATAAGGCCGATATTGCATCAGTTTCTTAAATTCTATTTTTCAAAGCAGGTACCAAACAAAACCTCCACACAAAATCAAATTTCCCAGACTACAACACAGAAACCGTTTTGTTAGAAAATCTTAATTTCTAAAGTCATTTTGTGGAACCTCCCACCAGAAAGTGGAGACTATTAATATATGATTCCAAAATTCTGAAAACAGCATTCATATGCCTTTATAATATCCCAAGTTTTAATCATTCTTCTAGTGGCTAAAATGTTGATTCAATTTCTATTCAATTCAACTTTATTCATATAGCACCAATTAACAACAAAGTCATCTAAAGACACTTTACAGAATAAAGTCCAGACTATAAAGATGTATAGAGAGAACCCAACAAATCCCTCTTGAGCAAGTCCTAGTCAACATTGGAGAGGAAAAACTCCCTTTAATGGAAGAAACCTCCAGCAGAACCAGGCTCATTTTTTAAAAGTTATATTATGTGGAATAATTCTATAATATAAAGCAGCAGCACAGTAGTAAAGTGGTTCTCACAGCCAGATGGGCCCTGGTTTGAATCCCTGGCTGGCTGTGGCCTCTTTGTGGAGTTTGCATGTTCTCCCTGTGATTGCATGAGTTTCCTCAAGGTTAACTGCTTAGTACTTCTTATTTCCCCCATAAATTACTCTTCAATTACAGTGTTAGAGGATATAACACCTTTGAGAACAAGGAAATTATAATTTATAATATAATTTATAAATCTGTATAATTCTGGGACAACACAATCATTCAAACTGAGACATGAAACCTCCACATTTAGTAACTTTAATCCACCTTGTTCATAACTATGCATCAATGTTTAGTCCCAGGACGCCTGAGTCATCACCACATTAAAATATCGTTTTATTTCAAGATGAAAAATGCCTCTAGATGACATCACTTGGAGGAACCTTTAGTTCAGATTATGTCATCTAGTTGCTCACACTATGGAGTTTGTAATCAGGATCAACATGCTTTTCCAGGGCTCCTCCAGATGACATTATCTGAAATCTTACTGATAAAAAAATTAGCTAGAAGCAGAGAAATACTTTATTGAAGACAGAGGGAAGTTTAAAAGCATTAATGTACATTTACACACTATACTACAGCAAGTTTAAAATTGTTGAAGTTGCTCTATAAGCGTCTCTATTCTTAAAAGAGGGAAGAATTTTTAAACTTCGTCTTCTTGATGGGAGGTCATAAGTTATGCTACGTGTGGCATCGATTGATGTCCCAACGGCCTCAGACTGTTATCGGGCTGATGTTGTGTAGTCTGATCCTTTGTTAAACTTAAGTTACAAGATAAATAACAAAAGGCTACAAACAGTGAGACACTAACATCAGACACTAACTGCATAACTAACGATCATCATTAAAACGCACGTCTCGTACTAGATTTGAACAACTGCTGTTGTTCTTGTTGCAACCCTCACGTGATCCATGTCATTTCACATTTGAGGTGACATTAAGGAAGTAGTAGTAGATCCTTTTGGCTTATTCCATGAGTTCAGTGTCGCCACAGTGGATCATTATCATATTGATTTGGCACAGTTTTTACGCCGGATGCTCTTCCTGACGCAACCCTCCCCAATTTCTACCGGGCTTGGAGCGGCACTGCACAGCTGGGGAGGGGAATGTGACATTAAGGAAGGACTAATTTTTTTTTTTTACTAACTCTAACAATCTGTTTTTTGTGCCTGACCTACCCCTAATGTTTTTGGGCTTAGCCAAAACCAAAGCTCTTTGTTTGAGTGTGAAACTGGAACCATTTTAGTTCCACTGTCACGAACAGTCCATTGTCGGCTCTTTGGGTTGTACAGGGGCGTTAAGGTTAAAAAGAGCTGCTCACTCTTGATCCCTGTACAATCTGACAGAACCTGAGCACAAGGGAAAGTCTTCCAGTGTCCAAATGTTGAAACCAGATTGAGACGGAGATAAATGTTGACTTAAAGGGGATGAAAGCTTATGCAGTGACTTATTTTACATTTTAACACTTCTTAACAGTCTGTAGATGTGCAATAAGAGAGAATAAGAAATGTGACAGCAGCTATTTATTGTATTAAATAAAAAGGAAACCATTGAATCATAGACAATGTCATGTCAGCCCTGTTACCTCTGAGAATACTGAGAGTCAATTATTTCCGACATATTGCCTTTAAATTTTATTGTGGCGATTTATTTACTAGCACATATTTCTTGTTGTGAGGAAGAAGTTAAAACTCAGACAAAAAGAAGAAGAACAGGTGGAGGCGAGAGGTTTCAAAAGTTGCTAACGTCAGAAATTTAGGAAACACTGGAGACATTTACTGACAGTGAGACAAACTGACAAGAAGAAAGTGAAGTAACCAACTGGAGACAAATAACTGAGGACCTGAGATCTCAGCATCCAGAACCAACATGATGAAGAGTTTTTTTCTGCTCCTTCTTTCAGTGATGGCAGGTAAAATATACAAATATTCTCAGGTTTATGAATGTTGCATAATGCATAGGTTCTGCAAAAGGCTCGTGATAATGTGCTTTATTACAGCCAGAAATAAGAGACGTCCTACAACTATATACTGTAAAGTCACATTTTGCTGTAATTTTCAATTCCATTCAACTTTATTTGTATAGCGCCATTTCCCAATAAAGTCATCTCAAGGCACTTTACATAACAAAGTCCAGAATATACAAGTATTTAGAGGCAAGACAACATTCCCCCTTGAACAAGCTCTAGGCCACAGTGGAGAGGAAAAACTCCCTTTAATGGAAGAAACCACCAGCAGAACCAGGATCAGGGTGGGCGTCCATCTGCCTTGACCTGTTGGGGTGAATGGAAATTAAAGAGAGAAAAGAAAAAGGGCAACAACAAAACATCAGGCAGGTTGGTTGGACCAGTAGCTGCACACTGGAAAACACACAGCTGCAGAAAGGGACAGAGAGACGGAGACAGAGAAGGAGGTTAAATAATTATAAGCTAAAAACTTGATAATACATAAATAAAAAAATCTTAAATGAGCATCTATTGTTTTATACAGTAAAGTAAAACATAACTTCACAGTATGAGACAGTCAACTGTGTCTTTCCATTTTTTAAAAGTTATATTATGTGGAATATTTCTATAATATAAAGCAGCAGCACAGTAGTAAAGTGGTTTGCTCTGCCACCTCACAGCCAGATGGTCCCTCGTTTGAAACCCTGGCTGGCTGTGGCCTCTTTGTGGAGTTTGCATGTTCTCCCTGTGATTGCATGAGTTTCCTCAAGGTTAACTGCTTAGTACCTCTTATTTCCCCCATAAATTACTCTTCAATTACAGTGTTAGAGGATATAACACCTTTGAGAACAAGGAAATTATATTTTATAATATAATTTATAAATCTGTATAATTCTGGGACAACACAATCATTCAAACTGAGACATGAAACCTCCACATTTAGTAACTTTAATCCACCTTGTTCATAACTATGCATCGATGTTTAGTCCCATTAAACTTCCCTCTGACGTCCCCACATTAAAATATCTTTCTACTTCAAGCTGAAAAATTCCTCCAGATGACATCACTTGGAGGAACCTTTAGTTCAGATTCATAACTATGCATCAATGTTTACTGTAATATGTGATAACATGGTCTCTGTGTCAGAGATCTGACCAGTCACAGCTCCAAATGTTGAAACCTGATTGACACGGAGATAAATGTTGACTTAAAGGGGATGAAAACTTATGCAATGACTTATTTTACATTTTAACACTTCTTAACAGTCTGTAGATGTGCAATAAGAGAGAATAAGAAATGTGACAGCAGGTATTTGTTGTATTAAATATAAAGGAAACCATTGAATCATAGACAGTGTCATGTCAGCCCTGTTACCTCTGAAAATACTGAGAGTCAATTATTTCCGGTGTATAGTCTTAAAATATTATTGAGGGGATTTTTTACTTTCGGACTTTCTACCACATATTTCTTGTTTTGAGGAAGAAGTTACAACTCAGACAAAAAGAAGAAGGACAGGTGGAGGCGAGAGGTTTCAAAAGTTACCAACGTCAGAAATTCAGGAAACACTGAAGACATTTACTGACAGTGGAGACAAACGGCAAGAAGAAAGTGAAGTAACCAACTGGAGACAAAAAACTGAGGACATGAGATCTCAGCATCCAGAACCAACATGATGAAGAGTTTTTTTCTGCTCCTTCTTTCAGTGATGGCAGGTAAAATATACAAATGAATGTTGCATAATGCATAGGTTCTGCAAAAGGCTCGTGATAATGTGCGTCCATCTGCCTTGACCTGTTGTTGTGAAACCATTGGGCAGGTTGGCTGGACCAGTAGCTGCATGCTGGAAAACACACAGCCCCAAAGCCGGGGACACCTTCACAAAGGGACAGTGAGAGGGAGACAGAGAAGGAGGCAGAGAAGAAGAAGCACAACTATAGGGGGAGAGAAGACACAAAGCTTATAGCATGCGGCGGAGACAAACACAAGAGAGAAAAGAGAGGGAGGGGGCATCTCAACTCGGATATAGTTCAGGTTGACTGAGAAGCTTTAACTATAAGCTTTATCAAAAAGGACGGTTTTAAGCCTAGTCTTAAAAATAGAGAGGGTGTCCACTTCCCGAATCTGGATGGGGAGCCGGTTCCACAGGAGAGGAGCTTGATATCTAAAGGCTCTGCCTCCCATTCTACTTCTGGAAAGTATTGGTCCTAACACAGAGCCTTGTGGAACTCCATAGCTAACCTTTGTGTGCATGGAGGACTCATCATTATAACGAACAAATTGGAATCTTTCAGATAGATAAGATTTAAACAACCTAGTGCAGTTCCTGTAATCCCAATTTCATGTTCCAGTCTCTGTAATAAAATGTCTAGTCCATTATCTGAGGCCATGAGAAGATTGTTGGTGCCTTTTACCAGTGCTGCTTCTGTACTATGATGAGCTCTAAATCCTGACTGAAAGTCTTAATACTAATTATTCCTGTACAAGTGGTCACATAATTGCTCTGCAAATACTTTTTCAAAGATTTAATTAATAAAGGGGAGATTAGATATTGGTCTGTAATTGGCTAAAACACCTGGGTCAAGACAGGGTTTTTTAAGTAGTGGTTTAATTACAGCTACCTTATAGGCCTGTGGTACATTACATCTATGTGTAATATTTAAATTATTTCTCTAATAGCTACAATTTTATTCCTAAAGAAAGTCATGAAGTCGTTGCTGCTCAGAGTTAAGGGAAAACTAGTCTCAACAGAACTATGGCTCTTAGTCAGCCTGGCTACAGTGATAAACAGAAACCGAGGGTTGTTCTTGTTTTCTTCTATTAATGATGAATAATATGCTGTTCTGGCATCACTGAGCTTTTTTGTACATTTTTAAACTGTTTTTCCAGGATAAATGAGATTCTTCTAAATTTCTGAAACGCCACTTCCTTTCTAACTTTTGCGTTGCCTGTTTTAAGTTGTGTGTTTGCAAACTACACCATGAATATCACCTCTTCTGGTTTACTGCCTTCTTCTTCAGAGGGGCAACACTATCGAGTATTGTACGTAGTGAGGCTGCAGAATTATCAACAATTTAATCAGCTTGTGCAGGAGTAACATTAAGGAGACTACTTTCCATTGTATTAACATATGGTGAAGTGCAGAATGTTTTTGAACTGCATTTTCACAGCAGAATAAAAGGCCTCATATTTAATTATGTCATTGGTTTCATATCATTTGACCAAGAGGTGAAATATTTAGATGATATTCTAATTATTTCCACACATTTTCTTTTAACCACAGTGGAAGGAGGTATGATTAAGATTTAAAAAAGAGAATTGGCAGCAAGAAGTTTCAGCTAAATACAGTAATTCAGGAAACAATGTACAACTTAACCAACTGTTAAGACAAACCAACAAGAGGAAACTGAAATTACCAGAAAGAGATGAGTAATCTGGATGGAAGGTGTCAGCATCCAACTTAGACATGACGACATGATGAACAGGCTTCTTCTGCTTTTTCTCTCAGTGATGAAAAAACAACTTTGTAATAAAGGTGTAGCTTTACAGTACTTATACAAATACTTGCGTCTTCTTATATAGTAACAAGATGCAGTTAAATTAGCAGAAGACAACCTGGAAACTAAATTGTATCTTTTCTAAAATGTGGTTGTGTGTATATGACATCACTTCAACAATCTTGTTAGCAGAGATACAGGAAACACAGTGTGAAGACACACAGACAAGAGGAATCTGAAATATCAAAGTGTAGGACGTAAGATCTCAGCATCCAAAACCACCACGATGAAGAGCTTTCTTCTACTTGTCATTTTGCTGATGGCAGGTTAAAAGAAGTACATATAGATACTTATATATACACAAACAGATCTGAGGTGATTTTCAAAATACTTCCCTAAAAAAAAAAAGTCACAGAAAATGTCAAAAGTTAAATTTTTAAACGAAAAAATACAATTAGTTTAACTTAACAATGCTACAATCTACTGATTAAACCTAAAAGTCTCTTTACTTTCATGATCCAGACAGTTTCTGTTTTGTTGGCAGCATGTTAAGAAACAGGGATTATTTCAGAATCTGACACCAAATGTCTTTGATCAACAGGAAGTGAAGCCCCATCTAAAATGAAGGGATGTATACATGGATGGATTGAATTCATCTGTGGATACAACAACACAAATACCACAAATTATCATGTGATTGATTTATTTACTCAAAAAGAAACTTTTCAAACTACTGAGAGAGATGACGGGGAAACAAAGTGAGATTGTTTCTGTACCATGATACAACAAACCAACATCTCAGGGTGATCATCAAACCACAGCAACAGGAGGATTTTGGGAAGCAGCAGTGTAAGATTCATGGAGACAGTGTCTCAACCCCTGAAATCACTGAACTGGATATTGGTAAGAAAATCTGCACCTTTTACCGTTTCTTACGTTTTTTGTTAAAACTTTTTGTTACTGTTTTAATGTGATAAAATGTTAAAAATATAAAAAAGTTCTTGTTACAACAGTCATGTGATCCATGTGATGACTGTGTGAAGCTGGCCGCCATTTTAGTTCCACTGGCAGGAACAGTCGATTGTCGGCTCTTTGGGTTGTACAGGGGCGTTAAGGTTAAAAAGAGCTGCTCACTCTTGATCCCTGTACAATCTGACAGAACCTGAGCACAAGGAAAAGTCTTCCAGTGTCCAAATGTTGAAACCTGATTGAGACGGAGATAAATGTTGACTTAAAGGGGATGAAAACTTATGCAGTGACTTATTTTACGTCTTGTATTTTACATCCATGTTAGAAATGAATAAAGTGGGGAAACTTCACACTTTTGATAAATACTGTATAGAACATGAACAATGCAACCAGGTAGTGAACTTGAAGAGAGTTTTTGAAAAACCTGCTTAACAGTCTGTAGAAATGTGCAATAAGAGAGCAACAACATGTGTGGTTACTTTTTACAATACTGTGAGTCAATATTTTTTACGCTCTGACTTTCTCCCACATATTTCTTGTTTTAGGAAGAAGTTACAACTCAGACAAAAAGAAGAAGGACAGGTGGAGGCGAGAGGTTTCAAAAGTTGCCAACGTCAGAAATTCAGGAAACACTGAAGACATTTACTGACAGTGGACAGAAACGGACAAGAACAAAGTGAAATAACCAACTGGAGACAAATAACTGAGGACCTGAGATCTCAGCATCCAGAACCAACATGATGAAGAGTTTTTTTCTGCTCCTTCTTTCAGTGATGGCAGGTAAAATATACAAATATTCTCAGGTTGATGAATGTTGCATAATGCATAGGTTCTGCAAAAGGCTCGTGATAATGTGCTTTATTACAGCCAGAAATAAGAGACGTCCTACAACTATATACTGTAAAGTCACATTTAGCTGCAAACAACTGAAACCAGCAACATAACTATGTTTTTAAAGCAAACTTCTGTTTAGCTCCAAGTTTTTCTTATTTACATATACAGAATGCAACGTAATACTTAATAAAAGAAGAACCACAAAATAAATGGTGAAATATAAAAAGATGTTGGTGTAACAAGAAGCAACACTGAGTTTAAAGTTAGAACCAAAGAAATGACTGAAACAACAGGAACAGACAGAATTAAAAATCACACAACAGAAATGATTGAGGCTCAGATGATGCAGTGACAGGCAGGTCATCTATATGAATATGCTTCTGTTTGATGAAATCTTCATGTTATTCATATCACAGATTATGTGGTGACAAAACACTTTCTGTTTTCTTGATGCACAAATAGAAAACCGGATTATTTCAGACTGTGAAAGAACATGAACTTTTCTTTCTGATCAACAGGTTGTGATGATGTATATGACGTCAGGGGATGCGGAGACGGATGGGTTGAATTTACCTGCTTCTATCCTGAAGGACAAAGAACTTATCAACAGATTAATGTAGTTCATCACATACAAACAATAACAACCACAGTTAAAAACAAGTGGGAAAACAAAGGCAGAATATTTCTGTACCATAACACAACAGCAAAATATCTCAAGGTGTTGATCAAACAACTTCAACCTGAGGATTTTGGAGAATACAGGTGTATATTTAACACAGACTATAAGTCATCCGAGGGAGTGGAGCGAGAATACGGTAAGAAAGTTTGCATGTTTTTATTGTTATTAATGTTCCTTTGTTCCTTTGTTAAAACACTTTACCTGCGTTAAGAAAAAGTGCTGCACAAACAATGTTATCATTAGCAGAACTGCTTATTTATTAATTATTTATTAGTAGTATTAGTATTTGCAGTAGTAACAGCATTGAACAATGTTTAATAAATGTACTATGAACTTTAACATTATAAAAAAACTTCAGCAAATGTTCTCAAACAACAAATTCTACTAATATTTCTTTTTCAGGCTTTTAAAATAAAATTCTGTATCCAGTTAAAGTCTTTATCAATTTCCCCCATCAATCTCACTAAAGCTTAATATAGAGAATAAAATTTGTTCTATTTTAAAATTTTAAACTACATTGAAATACTTTTACTGATTTGTGAGTAGAATTACTACAATGACATGATACAATTCAGTGAATGAAGGATTCAGACTAATAAAGTGAATCTTTTAAGTTTCCTCTTTGACATATAACATGACATATTATAGTACAAATATAATGAAGTATGGTAATGTGTACACACTTCTGTACAGTTCTATCATGTTAACACAGTATTACACTGATATATTTTTCATGTTTTACTTTTATGCTTCATTTGCAGAGTTTAACAACTGTCAGACTCCACTTCCTGTAATTGTGACCAGAACAGATAAAGTCACCTTCACATGTGATATGTCAGAATATCTCAGACAAAATGACAGAGTCAAGTTTTTCTGCAATGAGAACGATTTCTTCATCTGTGAAGACATTTTACCAACAAATTCATCTCCAAAGTCAAACAGGAGGTTCACTGTCACTGACACCAACCGTGGCCTCAACATCTCCATCAGTGATGTGTCCTCAGAGGACGCTGGTGTCTACTGGTGTGGAGTGAAAACACATCAAGGAAAATATCGTTCAGCTTTTAGACAAATACAACTGCAGGTTCTGAGTGAGTTATACTCCTATTAGATCAACTGGGTTTTGATAAAAGAATCATTTGTGTTGTTGATCTCTTCAGTTTCGTATTGAAGAAGTAAAGCAGTTTATCATTTCTCTGAAAAGACATTTAAATTACCAGGCTCATAAAAACTACTTTGATTTATTTCAATGATATTTATTTTTTGCATTTGCTAATTGTGACCCTTATATTTATTCCCACAGCTCCTCCAACTACATCAACACAGTCAATTACGACTTCTGTTGCTTCAGACCAGACAACTACTGGACCTGCTGAGACTCACGGTGAGAGACCTGCTGATCAATGAGGAGGATAATTGGGGGGAATGTTAATATGAAACTGTCAAGTTGGTTAAAGTCAGGTTTTGTGTAAGAAACAAGCAGAGGGGAAACAAGTGGAGTCAGAAGGCAGGTAAATACAGAGACAAGGTGAATTATATTAAGAATAAAAATACAAAACAGGTTAAAAGTCCAGGAAAACAATTCCAATGTGTGGACACAAGACAGAATCAGAGAATAAGTGATATGAACAACTCTGAATAAGGGGCTGGAGGACGGTACACGATAACAAATAATAGTGGTTTTTGAGTTTTCCAGTTTCGGTGTGAAAGGCAAAGAGTAAGACTCTCAAATGAGTCATAACTATGTTTAGGTCTAGAGTTTATTGATAAGCTACAATGGAAGATTGCTGCTACTCCTCCACCTCAGCCTGTGCTTCTAGGAACATGATCATTAACATGACTCATTTAAACTGAAATATTCTTCCTGCTGTAACCAAGTTTCATTAAGACACAATAATTTATAATTTACTAACAGAGATTTAAAAGACAGAGATCTGATATTTAATAATCCACATTTAATAGTTTTGGGGTTTTGTTCTGTAAGAGGAGTCGTCTTAACTTTAATTAGTTTATCATGATTAACTCCTCTTGTTGTCATTTTTACTTTATGTAATTTAGTTGTTCGGGGAACAGACACAGTCTCTATAGGTATGTGGGAGTTGTGGGGGGGTGACGGTTGTAAGGACACTGCAGAGAGACGTGTAGGACTGGATCTCTGCATCCCAGGCTCAACTCTGGATTGTTATAATTTTTGTTGTCTAATAAAATCAGACATATTTCTGTACTGTACATGTACATAAATACCATTAAACTTCCCTCTGACGTCCCCACATTAAAATATCTTTCTACTTCAAGCTGAAAAATGCCTCCAGATGACATCACCTGGAGGAACCTTTAGTTCAGATTATGTCATCTAGTTGCTCACACTATGGAGTTTGTTATCATGGTCAACCTGAATTTCCAGGGCTCCTCCCGATAACATCATCTGAAATCTTACTGATAAAAAAAATAACAGATAGATGCAGAGAAATAAGTTAATATAGTGAAGTCAGAGGGAAGTTTAAAAGCATTAATGTACATTTTCACACTACACTAAAGCAAGTTTGACATTGGTGAAGTTGCCCTATAAGCGTCTCTACTCTTAAAAGAGGGAAGAATTTTTAAACTTTGTCTTCTTGATGGGAGGTCATGAGTTCTGCTACATGTAACATCGATTGATGTCCCAATGGCCTCAGACCTTTTATCGGGCTGATGTTGTGTAGTCTGATCCCAACAACGTATCTAACATCAGCCACCACCACAGAAACCCAGAACCTCAATCATTATTAATTTCACTAAGACAGGACTCGAGTTCAGATACAAAAGAAGACAGGATGCAAGTAGTAATAAAAGACACTTAATGGAAGCTAAGTCCCACTTACCAATAATTCAGCGAGTAACCAGCATCATCTGGGTTAAAATCAGACAAGTTGACCAAATACTGCAGAGTCCAAATGCAAACAATCCCATGAGGGAAAAAGTGCAGGTAACTGGATAAAGGTAAACCACAGAGAAATAAAAGAAAGGTGATGCGATGTTGAGTGAACAATGAAGATAATCTGTTACTGAACAAGAGAAAATAGCAGGTAATTATACTGAAAGGAGACAAAATGGCTGACAGGTGTTTGGGACTGGTGACAAAGAGTCAAGTGGTAATATTGGAGGGACAATAAAGTGGACACAGCAGGAGGGGAGGGGCTGGTGAGCAGGTGAATCAGGGAAACAAAGGAGGCCTGAGCCTCTTGTGGCAAAGTGGGAGAAAACACTGGACGTGATTTAAGACGGAGCAAAAACCAAAAGGCACAACATCAGTAGCTAATCTAGGACGACTGGCTGGATACAGGAGTGATGATAATGTGTAAGACATAGACGGAAGAAACAACAGCCAATACACACAAAAGACTCCAACACACTGACTCACTTATGCTGCAACATTGAAAGGAGAGTGTAGGAGATGACAGACAAGAGACAACAGTTCATGGACATGTCCAAGAACTAACAGGGACCTGAGGAAGTGAGAATGTAAAGGACCAGGCAACAGGACCTCTGAGCAGGATTCATGAGGATATTTTAAATACAGGATGGTTTATTTTTTTGCAGCAATCTGCAAAACTGTTTTCATGTTCTCCATGTTTCTCTTAGACTTTGTTTCAGTGCCATCAGAAACCTGGACGTCTGTTTCTTCAGAGGATTAAGGGCTTTGTATGAACCTCTGTCACATCAGTTACAGTCCCTTATGTCGTGTGTTTTGTACTGCAGCTGGATCTCAGTTGGCTGCAGTCACAGCTACAGTCGTCCGTGTAGCTGCTCTGGTGGTTGTGAACATACTGATTCTCTTCTACACATGTAAGAGGCTGCTAACATGAAACACACCCACAAACGTTTCTCATTGGGGGTATAAGGGCTGGTGAGCCGTCATTTAAGAAATTCAGGAATCGGAATAGATCAGATCAAAGGTTCTTTAAAGTCAGGTGGGAGCAAACCAGATGAAAACAGTGGATGGAACAATTATCCAGAGATTTATTACAGTACAATTATCTATATAAAACCAATAAAATGTCTAAACAAAAAACCTCAATAGAAAAGTGCTAAAAACTAAGAGCAAAACACACAAAGAAAAATCTGAGTTGATGTTCAAAAAACTACTACCACACACACACACACACACACACACTCAGAGTAACTGGTTATGATTGCATTAAGTCTAACACTAACCCTCAAAAGTTAAGGCCCAACCTCAGCCCTCATCTTAACCTACATCCAATTCGAACCTCAACCCTAAAACCAACTCATAACCCCCAAACAGGTCTTTCTGTTTACAGGGGCCACTAAAATGTGATGGACATTTAGATTTGTCAACATATTTGTAGTTGTTCCCAGAGTCATTTCTGATTCTCAGGGTCACTACAGTGGATTATTTGTCCCCATGTTAATTTGGCACAGTTTCTACTCAGATGTCCTTCCTGATGCAGCCCTCCCCAGTTTCTACTGAGCTTGGTAGCGACACTGCACAGGTTCAGTATCTTGCCCTTGGACAAGGCAAGAAAACTGCACCACTGCTGCCCCCTTGTGTTTCCCCATTCATACTATTTTTTTTTTCTCTGTCAGGCTCAAAAATCAGAAGAAATAGAAGAGAAAAACAGAAAAGTTGGGTAAGTTAACATATCAGTCTAAAATGGTTGTATTATGGGGGAGACCTGTATATACAGTAAAGTATTAATCCTGTGTTTTTCTTTTGGAAGGATCGTGGCTATGCAGAGGTACAGGACCCACCCAGAAGACCGTCTCAGGAACTGCAATGAAAACAGCTGTGATGGGACTCAAGAAAGACTGTGATCAGAGAGGAACTACACCCTTGTTAAGTTTAATTGTTTGGTGAAGCTAAAAAAAAAACTTCTGACAGGTCGATGACATCCCAACACATTCAAACTGTTTCCAGACTTATGCTGTGTAGTCTGAGTAGATGACGACCACCTCATTAAAAACCCAGAACCTGAATCATCACCTCTGACCCACTTTCAAGGAAGGAAACGACAAAATAAAAATCCAACAGGCAGCAATTAATTGAAGCTGAGTCAGGCAGAAAGAAATGTGACAGGGAGGGTCACCAGCCTAAGTTCAGGGTTTAAAACAGGCACAATTTTCAAATGCAAGTAAAACAGGAAAGTTCAACACTTCAAAAAAGTAAAAAACTTTACAAAAAACCTACTGTATCTTGGTTTATCTACAGTATCAACAGCAAACATTTCATCAAAACATCACCAGCAGAATATTAATCATTTCAATCCTCATCAATGTTTTCACAAATAACAGTGTCCTTGAAAAGCATAAAAATAAACCTTTAGTAATGACATTGTGTTTCTGTTGTTGTTCTTTTTCTCCAACACTACAAGTAAAGACACAAAAACACTTTGTGATAGCGATCAATTCAACTTTATTTATATAGCGTTGAATCACAACAAAGTCATCTCAAGGCACTTTACAGAACAAAGTCAAGATTATAAAGATGTATAGAGAGAACCCAACAATTCCCCCTGGAGCAAGTCATAGGCAACAGTGGAGAGGAAAAACTCCTTTTACGGAAGAAACCTCCAGCAGAAATAGGTTCAGAGTGGGCGTCCATCTGCCTTGACTGGTTGGGGTTAGTGGAAAGTGAAGAGAGAAAAGAAAAAGAGCAACAACAAAACGTCTGGCAGGTTTTTAGGACAGAGGGGGACAGAGAAAAGTAGAGAGGGACAAGAGGAGGAAAGGAGCTCAGTGCATTGGGGGGTGGGTCCCCCAGCAGTCTTAGCCTATAGCAGCAGGACTATAACTAACTATAAGCTTTATTAAAGAGGAAGGTTTTAAGCCTTGTCACAACCTGGCTCAACAGTATGTGACAAAGAAGGGAGGCCACACAAGGTTCTCAATAAACAACATATTTTAATTGAGTATATAAAGATTCAGTTTAAGTTTGTGAGCAAATCAGTGCAATGTTGGATGGAAAGTGTAAAAGACATGTAGACAAAACAAAAGAGAACTCAGCAAGCAGCCCAGGGGAAGAGACTGAGCCGATCTTTAAGGCCTCCTTTACAGGAACCTCAACCCAATTGACACAGGTGTACGTCATGCCCAAAGCTCAGCTCCACCCACTGGCTTGCTGGAAAACAAGGAAAAACACAGCCACACACACACGGAGAAAGACAGAACCCAGATCTGGCTTAGGCCATCACACTCCCCCCATATAACAGGGTTCCTACCCTGAACGTTACTACTATTGTATTTTTAGCTGCAGTAAATTAACAGTTGAACAGGGTACAGGCAACTTAACACAAGAATTAGTAGAGCTTACCTGAGACAATCTTCCCACACACACCCACAACTCCCGATTCTAAAATAATCAGCATCTCCCACCTCAGCAAACGTATGACTAACACTGAGAGTAAGCGTTATATAGGTGCACGGTAAAGAGCATCGGCCATGACGTTATCGTTGCCCTTAATATGTTTAATAACCAGGTTATAAGGCTTCAAAAACAGAGCCAGTGCACAAGCCGCTGATTAGGATTCTGAAGAGACTTTAAGAATCTAAGTGGGTTATGGTCAGTATATACAAGTTTTGGCCTGCTGAATCAAGATAAACATGGAAATGCTGCAAAGCCAAAATTAAAGCCAATGCTTCTTTTTCCATCACTGAATAATTCAGCTGATAAGAGGTGAACTTTTTAGAAAAGAAATTAATAGGATGATACCCTGTGGACCACCTTGAAGAAAACCGCACCCACTCCAATGTGGCTAGCATCCACCTGAAGGACTGATCCAAACGGGGAGCTAGCAAAACCGGAGCAGAACTTAATAAAGCCTTCACAATACCTTCAACCTCGATAGCAAATGCTTGTTGACAAGTTTCTGACCAAATAAAATTTTATTTTGCTTTAAGCAAGTCTCTTAGCGGAGCTACAGCTGTGGAGAAATTTCGGCAAAAACAACGCTAACATCCAACCAAACCTAAGAACCTCATTAGTTCCTTTTTAATTGTGGGAACAGGGAAGTCATCAATAGCTAACACCTTAGCACGAACAGGCTGTACCTGCCCTTGACCCACCACCTTACCAACATATGTTACAGTGGCTTTTGCAAATTCACACTTAGCCAAGTTCACTGTCAAATTAGCATCAGCTAGTCATTGGAACAAAGCGTCAATACGTTTCACATGCTCCTCCGAGGTGTCACTATATATCACCACATCATCCAGATACACAGCACAACCCTCAAGGCCAATAACTACCCTGTTCATCAGACGCTGTAAGGTAGCAGGTGCATTACAGAGACCAAAACCCATAACTGTATAGGAGAACAGACCAGATGGTGTTATAAAACCAGATATTTCTTGTGCTCTTGGGGTCAGTGGCACCTGCCAATACCCTTTTAACAAGTCAAATTTACTTACATATCTCGCTGCACCAACTTGGTCAATACGGTCTTCCACAGGTGGCAGTGGGTAAGAATCTGGTTTTGTAACAGAATTTACCTTACAGATATCTGTGCAACAGCGTGGTGTTTTATCAGCTTTTTCCACCAACAAGCAGGATGATGCCCAACTTGAGCAGCAATATTATTATCAAGCATGTATTTCACTTCAGCATCAATGATTTTAAGCCTGTGTCGAAAACCATTCACATAAGCTATGAAATTCTGAGGGGGTTGTTTGGTTTTCCATTCATCCTGAAGGTGATGCCAAGGGACCACGTACCTTGTGACCAAAACCAAATCATTAAGACTAAAGCCAATACTATCATGACACACTTCTCTGGCAGCTAACAAAAGCCAGGGCAAACCATCCTCCCAATCCCGTTGCATTTCTGTACAATACGCTTTCATTAAAGATTTAAGGGTCTGATGAAATCGCTCTAAAGCCCCCTGACTTTGCGGGTGATATGCAGACGCTTTGTTATGCTTAATATTCACTTGCTTGAGGACTTGCAAGAATAAGTGCGAAGAAAAGTTAGAACCTTGATCACTTTGAATGTTTTTTTCAAATAAGGAGATAAACTGAGTCAAGGCCTTAACAACTGACTTTGCAGTAATTGAGCACAAAGGATATGCAGCACAGCCTAGACTTAAAAGTAGAGAGGGTGTCTGCTTCCTTTATCTGAGCTAGGAGCTGGTTCCACAGCAGAGGAGCCTGATAGCTAAAGGCTCTGCCTCCCATTCTACCTTTGGAAATTCTGGGAACCACAAGTAGGCCTGCATTCTGAGATCGAAGTGGTCTACTGGGATGATATGGTGTTAGAGCTTTATATGTAAGAAGCTGGATTTTAAATAGATAGATGTAGCTGGTAATGGAAATTTATGGAGTGTTTTCTAATCATGTTGCCTAAAGGAGACATATATAAAGTAAAAAGTATTGGTCCTAACACAGAGCCTTGTGGAACTCCATAGCTAACCTTTGTGTGCATGGAGGATTCATTATTAACATGAACAAATTGGAATCTATCAGATAGATAAGATTTAAACAAACCTAGTGCAGTTCCTGTAATCCCAATTTCATGTTCCAGTTTCTGTAATAACATGTCTAGTCCATTATATTACACTGTTTCTGTACTATGATGAGCTCTAAATCCTGAACTATTTTCAACAGAACTATGGCTGTTAGTCAGCCTGGCTACAGTGCTGAACAGAAACCGGGGATTGTTCTTGTTTTCTTCTATTAATGATGAATAACATGTTGTTCTGGCATCAGAGATTATTCTAATTTGCTGGAACGCCACTTCTGTTCTAACTTTTGTGTTCCCTTTATGTTCCCATTTGTGAACTATACCATGGAGATCACATCTTCTGGTTTACTGCCGTCTTGAGAGGGGCAACACTATTGAGTATTGTACGTAGTGAGGCTGCAGAATTATCAACAATTTAATCAACTTGTGCAGGAATAACATTAAGGTGGCTACTTTCCAAGTAATTCCACAACAGTCAGTAGTGCTGTTGCTGTGGAGTGACCCCTCTTGAAGCCAGACTGGGGAAGTTGTTCTTGGAAAGAAAGTCTGAGAGTTGATTGAAGACTCGTTCCATTAATCAAATTGATGAATGGAAAAATACTTAAGTCATTTACTAACAGAGATTTAGAAGAGAGAGATCTGATATTTAATGATCCACATTTAATAGTTTTGGGGTTTTGTTCTGTAAGAGGAGTCGTCTTAACTTTTATTACTTTATCATGATTAACTCCTCTTGTGGTCATTTTTAGTTTATGTAATTTAGTTGGTCGGGGAACAGACACAGTCTCTATAGGTATGTGGGAGTTGTGGGGGGGTGACGGTTATAAGGACACTGCAGAAAGACGTGTAGGACTGGATCTCTGCATCCTAGGCTCAACTCTGGATTGTCATAATTTTGGTTGTCTAATAAAACCAGCCAGCATATATCGGATAAGAAAGCTGCACCATCTAAAGTAGGATGGATGCCATCTCTCTTAATCAGCCCAGGTTCGTTAAATCGTTTCCAATTATCTATGTTTTCCACATCGTTTGCTGGACACCACCTAGACAGCCAGCGGTTGGATGTCGACATGTACATGTCGTCACTGGTTAGATTTGGCAGGGGTCCAGAGAAACAGACAGAAACAGGACACAATAAACTTACAGCAGGAGGAAGTTTTTCACAACGACCACTCTACCTCCAAACCATGTCAGACAGTTTCAGTGCAGAATGTTTCTGATCTGGATTTTCACAGTAGAATAACAGGCCTCACATTCTATTATTTCATTGGCTTCATATCATTTGACCAAGAGGTGAAACATTAAGATAATATTCTTATTATTTCTGAAATAGTGTGTTAAACTGTGTAGACGTCCTTTTAATACAAAAGATGTTTTTCTCAGAATCTTTAACCACACATTTTCTTTTATCCACAGAGGAAGGACGTATGATTAAGATTTAAAAAAAAAGTGGGGGCAAGAAGTTTCAGCTAAATACAGTAATTCAGGAAACAATGTACAACTTAACCCACTGTGAAGAAAAACCGACAAGAGGAAACTGAAATAACCAGACAGAGACGAGTAATCTGGATGGAAGGTGTCAGCCTCCAACTTAGACATGACGACATGATGAACAGGCTTCTTCTGCTTTTTCTCTCAGTGACGGCAGGTTTAAAAAACAACTTTGTAATAATGGTGTAGCTTTACAGTACTTATACAAATACTTGCTTCTTGTTATATTGTAACAAGATGCAGAGTTAAATTAGCAGATGACAACCTGGAAAGTAAATTGTATCTTTTCTAAAATGTAGTTGTGTGTATATGACATCACTTCAACAATCTTGTGTTTGTGAGCAACACAGTGAGAATTTACAGTTTAATGCAGATTATTTCTGTACCAACAATACTTTACAAAAAACTACTGTATCTTGGTTTCTCTACAGTATCAACCGGAAACATTTCATCCAACATCAATCATTTCAATCCTCATCAATCTTTTCACAAACAGTGTCCTTGAAAAGCATAAAAATGGACCTTTAGTAATGACATTGTGTTTCTGTTGTTGTTCTTTTCTATAAGTAAAGACACAAAAACACACTGCAGACAGTGATCAATTCAATTCAACTTTATTTATTTAGAGCCAATTCACAAAGCTTTTTCATAATTGTGATATTGGTGAACGACTGCTCTACCTCCAAACCTGAATGTGACCAATCAGCAGCGTCTGAGACTGAGCACAGTTTCAGTGCAGAATGTTTCTGATCTGGATTTTCACAGTAGAATACTATATGATACCTATTTGTTTCAACAAACTATCTGATCTCCATTGTGCCACGAGCAGTACTTCTATTTCCAGGACTGACATGACATCCTAAGCTTAAGAACAGTCTTATGGTCTTAACAGGAAGTGCGTCAACCACCAGAAAAACCTTCTCACAAATAGACTCAGAAATACACTGAAGCATGTTGTGGCTTTTCTTTCTTTGTCACAACTGAGTTCCTGTTTATTGTCAATGACATTAGCAAAGTTTAATGAGGAGGGAGTGATGAGTAAGAACAGCAGGGGTGGACAGACAGAAAGTGGGGGTAACAAGTTCTTAAACCTGCAGCAGAGATACAGGAAACAGTGTGAAGACACACAGACAAGAGGAATCTGAAATATCAATTGTAGGACGTAAGATCTCAGCATCCAAAACCACCACGATGAAAAGTTTTCTTCTACTTGTTTTTTTGCTGATGGAAGGTAAAAAAATAAATAAAATAGTATATATGTATATATATACTGTATTTTTTTAACATTAGATTAAACTTTGTTGTCATTGCAGGAATAGAACCAGTTTAAGGCAGGTAGCTTCTAAACAAGAACTGCACAGACTAGTAGAGTATTACTCATTATTTATTAGGTGCAGGTATAACTGAGTGGATAAGTTTAAGAGTTTGAAAGCAAAGTGCTTTTTAGATCATTCTCAGAAAGAACCAGATCACGATACAGACAGTTTGTTTTGTTGATACACAACAAAGTGAGACAACAGGGATAATTTCACAATCAGAAGTAGTTATGTGATTATGTGAAGTTAGGTGATTATCAAAATACTTCCTTAAAGAAAACTCACAGAAAATCTACTGATTAAACCTAAAAGTCTTTATTTTCATGATCCAGACAGTTTCTGTTTTGTTGCCAGCATGTTAAGAAACAGGGATTATTTCAGAATCTGACACCAAATGTCTCTTTGATCAACAGGAAGTGAAGCCCCATCTAAACTGAAGGGATGTTTAAATGGATGGATTGAATTCATCTGTGGATACAACAACACCAATATCACAAAATATCATACGATTGATGTAGTTACTCCAAGAGAATCTTTACGAAGTACTCAGAGAGATGAGTGGGAAAACAAAGGGAGATGGTTTCTGTACCATGATACAACAAACCAACATCTCAGGGTGATCATCAAACCACAGCAACAGGAGGATTTTGGGAAGCAGCAGTGTCAGTTTCATACAGACAGTGTCTCAACCCCTGAAATCACTGAACTGGAATTGGATACTGGTAAGAAAATCTGCATCTTTTTTACTGTCTCTCAAGTTTTTTGTTAAGACTCTTTGTTACTGTTTTAATGTGATATACAAATGTTATTATGATCATAGTTGATGTGAAGTTTGATAAAACACTAAGAAAACACACAGAACATAAAAACTATACAACACACACAGTATTAGTCATTGTATTTAATTTTACATAGAAGCAAATGTTCTCAAATCCTAAAGTCTTCTGACTTGTCCTCTACAGCTTTCAAAGTAAAATTTGTCCATTTCATTACTTCTGGATAACTTGTCTTCTAGAATAATCCCACACAGCTGTAGCTGTATATGAGCCTGGCTGTTTAAGCCAAACCACCACTGATGAGGATGTGCTATGACCAAAACTTCATAGGTACATTTTAGAAAGACATTCTATCATTAGTTATGATTTTACAGTTATTAAATAACTAATGACACTGGTTTGATGATTAACTGTCCATGTAAACATCTGAAAGTCCAATGGTCTGCACTTGGACAAAACACTTTTCACTGTTGCTTCTCATTCAGACGTTCACTCAAACACTCATACACCGGTGGTGGAGCTGCCATGGAAGGCACCAACCTAATACATCAGGGGCAATGTGGGGGTTCAGCATTTTCCCCAAGGACACATCAACAAATGGACGGCTGGGGATCAAACCCCCGACCCTAACATTTATTTACGACTGCTTCTCCTCCTGAGCTGCCCTATGAATCAAAGAGTCGTTAGGGAAACTAAAAAACTAGACAAATCTGCATCGTAGAACATCCAGGACAAAGCCCTGAGCTTAAAACACAAATGTCAAAAAGACAACTGAGGATTAAAGAACTTTGCAAACTCATTTTTGCCTCTGTTATCAACCACTCATCCTGTTCAGTTTCATGGGGGGCTGGAGGTTATCTCAGCTGTCAGTGGATGAGAATCAGGGTCCACCCTGCACACAGATTCACATTTATGAGCAATTTAGAGTTACCCATTAACCTAAAAAGCATGTCTGACTCTGGAAGGACAGGGAGAACATGCAAACTCCACTTAGAGAAGCCACAGTCGTGTGTGGATTCAGACCAGGGAGCTTTTCCCTGTGAGGTGGCTGCACTAAAACTCCAATAGTAACCAATTACACATTCAGAGTAGTTTGCCTAACTGCTGGTGAAGCTGACAGTGAAGGTTAGTTTTCAGAAAACAGAGCTTCTCTGAAAATAAATTTGAATTGTTGTAAATTTTACCTTTAATCTCAAAATAATTTTTTTAACAACTCTGGACACCACAAACAAGTTGTCAACACAGCATGGACACATTAACATACATTTGAAGTCAATAGACGGGACATTTTAGAAAGAAACATGATCGTTAATTTGGAGCATGTTTGTATCTAACATCACCACCTGTCAGAAAATTCTTCTCTTTAGCTGCTAAATGCTACTTTGTTCCTGTCTGCTGTTTTAAGAGCAGTGGACTGAGGCCTCAGCAGCTGATATTAAAGAAATAAAAAGATATGTTAGAAAACAGAAATACGTGGAAGGACCAGCAGATTATCTGCATAACTGTCACAATTTTGGTTAAGGGACGACCCAAGTGAGGTGACTGAGAGGTATTGCAACACCACAAGTGCTTTTATTGTCAGGGACTTGAAAACCGCAAATCGCTCCTAACAGGAGGGTTCAGAATTGACAAGACTCAGACAAACTAGCCAAAGGGACCAGAACACGAGGGGGATTAACTTAATAGGAAATAAGATAGTAACATAATTTAACTAAATTAGAACTACAAAGGCTCAGGGATAAATATAAAACTGCTAACAGGCAAGTACACGGGGAAGCCAAAGGAAACCATCTTGCATAATATACTTAACCAGAGACATGGAGCAGAGAACACAACTACAAAACTGGAGGGTGAGTGAAAACAACACTGGAGAAAATCTTAGCCCAAAGAAACCTAAAATACTAAATGATTACTGGGAAAGAACACATTGAAAAAAGAACAACTAGGAGACGGTGAGAAAAATAAACCAAACCTCAGACCAAAACTACACAGAAAACACAGAGTCCAGAATACCAAAGTCCAAGATACAAGAGTCCAGATCTCCCAATAATTCAAGAAACATAAGTCCAGGCTTTACCAGAGGTCCAGAGTCTACTGTTGGGTTGGTGAGGATAATAACAATGACAGTAAACTCAACAAGGATATGGCAGGGAAGTGAAGGGAAGAACTTAAATAGAGGAGGGAACAGGTGCAAACAATGAGGGACAATGAGGGTAAAGCTGGGCAAAAGGAACCAGGCACAGGAAGTAGGGAGAAGGGGCCACAAAATAAAAGTCCAGAAACAGGAAATGCACTGTGACCACAAATAACCACAAATAACAAATTTAAATCATCTTTGTACAATGTTAATTTTAGACATTAACTTTTTTACATTTTCTCTTCAGAGGATGACAACTGCCAACACACCACATTTAATCACACTACATACACAACGGCTCAAACCACCATCTTATGTACAGACAAAGGAAACAGAGTCAGGTTTTTCTGCAAAGACAACGGTTTCATCTGTGAAGACATTTTATCAACAACTGTAAAATCAAATGGGAGCTTCAGTCTCACTGACAACAACAGTGGCTTCAACATCTCCATCAGTGACGTGTCCTCTCAGGATGCTGGTGTCTACTGGTGTGGAGTGAAACCAAATCAAGGAAATTATCGTGCAGCTCTTCAGAGAATACAACTGGAGGTTCAAAGTGAGTGATTCACAACTACTAGAGATTTGGTTTCTTTCTACATGAGTTAGATAAGAACTACATGTGTGAGCTTGTTACGTTTCACCAGGCTGATTTAATATAAGTTAAAAGTATGAAGATGTTATGTTAGCAGTGAAGGTTGTTCAAAGATTTAAGAAATACCTTCTACACTCAGTGATCTTTAGTGTCCAAGTAATGGTTTAAAAGTGAGAGCAGAGAAAATGCTACAAGCTGTTTTGTAAATCAACATACAATATACACTGATGTCTCGTGTGCTTGTTTAAAAGTGAAGGAAAATGTTGAAAGGTTAAAACATGTTTTAGCTGTTTCTTTCTACCTTCAGACATCAGTGTCATTAAAAGATCCTCAGCTGTTGGACAGACTCTGACCTACTGGTGCAGTTACCCAGAGGATGCTCCTGTTAACAAATTCATCTGTAAGGGAGAAGATCCATATGTATGTGAACAGCTGGTCAACATTTTGAAGCCAAACATGAAGACTGGGAAGTTGAGCATTGAGGATGACAGAGAGGAGAGAAACATCACAGTAACAGTGAGGAATCTAATAGCAGAGGACACTGGGACATACTGGTGTGGAGCAGGAACCAGTGACGAAAAGCGAAGAAACCAACTCTTCAACAAACTACTTTTGACTGTTGGTGAGTGCTGATGTTATTAGATCATTTGTATATAATCTGACCCCTGTTCAAACTGCAGTAGGCCGTGTGAGAGACGGTGACGTTCACCTGTAGCAGGTGAAACTCCCGTCAACAGCAGAGACGTCCATTTTGGAAAATGTTGGTGAGCATTTTACACCAGGTTTTACTTTTCAGAAGAAGCAGAAGAAGCTGCCACTGATCAACTTCACTGATTGGGAACTTGCTTCTTTTCATTCTAGTTTGGGTCGTACTGTACATGTACATACATACCATTAAACTTCCCTCTGACGTCCCCACATTAAAATATCTTTCTACTTCAAGCTGAAAAATGCCTCCAGATATTATCACTTGGAGGAACCTTTAGTTTAGATTAGGCAACAGGACCTCTGAGCAGGATTCATGAGGATATTTTAAATACAGGATGGTTTATTTTTTTGCAGCAATCTGCAAAACTGTTTTCATGTTCTCCATGTTTCTCTTAGACTTTGTTTCAGTGCCGTCAGAAACCTGGACGTCTGTTTCTTCAGAGGATTAAGGGCTTTGTATGAACCTCTGTCACATCAGTTACAGTCCCTTATGTCGTGTGTTTTGTCCTGCAGCTGGATCTCAGTTGGCTGCAGTCACAGCTACAGTCGTCCGTGTATCTGCTCTGGTGGTTGTGAACATACTGATTCTCTTCTACACATGTAAGAGGCTGCTAACATGAAACACACCCACAAACGTTTCTCATTGGGGGTATAAGGGCTGGTGAGCCGTCATTTA
Source organism: Channa argus (assembly GCF_033026475.1). Classification (NCBI taxonomy): domain Eukaryota; kingdom Metazoa; phylum Chordata; class Actinopteri; order Anabantiformes; family Channidae; genus Channa; species Channa argus. The sequence continues at coordinate 27,125,587 of NC_090201.1, read as the reverse complement.
AGAAATTCAGGAATCGGAATAGATCAGATCAAAGGTTCTTTAAAGTCAGGTGGGAGCAAACCAGATGAAAACAGTGGATGGAACAATTATCCAGAGATTTATTACAGTACAATTATCTATATAAAACCAATAAAATTTCTAAACAAAAAACCTCAATAGAAAAGTGGTATAAACTAAGAGCAAAACACACAAAGGAAAAACCTGAGTTGATGTTCAAAAAACTACCACACACACACACACACACTCAGAGTAACTGGTTATGATTGCATCATGTCTAACACTAACCCTCAGAAGTTAAGGCCCAACCTCAGCCCTCATCTTAACCTACATCCAATTCGAACCTCAACCCTAAAACCAACTCATAACCCACAAACAGGTCTTTCTGTTTACAGGGGCCACTAAAATGTGATGGACATTTAGATTTGTCAACATATTTGTAGTTGTTCCCAGAGTCATTTCTGATTCTCAGGGTCACTACAGTGGATTATTTGTCCCCATGTTAATTTGGCACAGTTTGTACTCAGATGTCCTTCCTGATGCAGCCCTCCCCAGTTTCTACTGGGCTTGGTAGCGACACTGAACAGGTTCAGTATCTTGCCCTTGGACAAGGCAAGAAAACTGCACCACTGCTGCCCCCTTGTGTTTCCCCATTCATACTATTTTCTTTTTTCTCTGTCAGGCTCAAAAATCAGAAGAAATAGAAGAGAAAAACAGAAAAGTTGGGTAAGTTACCATATTAGTCTAAAATGGTTGTATTATGGGGGAGACCTGTATATACAGTAAAGTATTAATCCTGTGTTTTTCTTTTGGAAGGATCGTGGCTATGCAGAGGTACAGGACCCACCCAGAAGACCGTCTCAGGAACTGCAATGAAAACAGCTGTGATGGGACTCAAGAAAGACTGTGATCAGAGAGGAACTACACCCTTGTTAAGTTTAATTGTTTGGTGAAGCTAAAAAAAAAAACTTCTGACAGGTCGATGACATCCCAACACATTCAAACTGTTTCCAGGCTTATGCTGTGTAGTCTGAGAAGTTTTCAGAGCGGCAACACTATCAAGTATTGTACATAGTGAGGCTGCAGAATTATTAACAATTTAATCAACTTGTGCAGGAGAAACATTAAGGTGGTTACTTTCCATTGTATTGAAATATGGTGAATCAAATGTTGAAATAATACATTTCATTGAACTTGTTTACAGTTTTCTCACTTGGATTTTTTTACTAACTGCTGTATAGTCCGGTATTGTAAATTCCAATGTTATCAGACAGAAGAGGATGAAAATTTCTGAAATTATCCGCTTCAATTATATATGTAAGTACAAGGTCTGTGGTCACACTTAGCAAGTGTTATCAATATTATTGGACCCAGAAAGAGAGACGGAACCAGGTTATTAGAAAGGTTAGAATGGTTTATTTGGGGGTAGGTAGCACGGGTAGAAACGGGGGAAAGGGTCAGGGGAAGGAGAACCTGGTCCGAAGAGCTTGAGACCCGGGGCAGGGGGCGGGAGCGATGGAGCAGCGAGTCGCGGGAGGAGGACGAATGGTGACCATTGGATTAGGTCCATGGAGATGAGGAGTCGAAGGGGGTTTCTGGACGCAGGTTCTGTGGGTGAGGAGACACAATGAGCAAGTTAGTAATACTGTGCTGGTTGGTTTTAAAGAGCCTGGTGCTCTAATGGAGGCTACTGAGACAAAGTGGAGACTTGTGGTGTAAAGGAGACCAGTATACAAGCTGCTGTCATCAGGGCGAATGATTGCAGGCAGGTGTCCAGGTGCACTGGGAGGAAACTAACACACGAAACAGACAGGGAGAGAGAGGAAGAGGAGGAGGAGGAGGAGGAGAGAGGAGGAGGAGAGAGGAGGAGGAGGAAGAGGAGGAAGAGGAGGAAGAGGAAGAGGAGGTTGTGACTGAAACTGTGAGTGGGTTTATTTACATTTTGGGGAAAAACCAATTGAATCTAATAATAAGTTAAACGCAGTGTTGAGGCTGTTACTGATCAGATAGAAAATCAATATCATAATTCATAAGACTTGGGGGGTTTGACTCATTTAATCCACATTTAATACCTTTGGGGTTTTGTTCTGTAAGAGGAGTCGTCTTAACTTTTATTAGTTTATCATGATTAACTCCTCTTGTTGTCATTTTTAGTTTATGTAATTTAGTTGGTCGGGGAACAGACACAGTCTCTATAGGTATGTGGGAGTTGTGGGGGGGTGACGGTTGTAAGGACACTGCAGAGAGACGTGTAGGACTGGATCTCTGCATCCTAGGCTCAACTCTGGATTGTCATAATTTTGGTTTTCTAATAAAACCAGCCATATTTCTGGATAAGAAAGCTGCACCATCTAAAGTAGGATGATGCTCATCAGCCCAGATTTTCCCCGAAATAATTTCCAAATATCTATGTTTCCCACGTCGTTTGCTGGGCATCACCTAGACAGCCAGAGGTTGAATGTCGACATTCAACAGCATGCGGCTGAACGTGTACGGCTGTCTAGGTGGTGCCCAGCAAACGACGTGGGAAACATAGAGTCCAACATTGTTTTGGCAAAGTTACACACCGACAGGAACAGGACACATCACACTTACAGCAGGAGGAAGTTTTTCACAACGACCACTCTACCTCCAAACCATGTCAGACAGTTTCAGTGCAGAATGTTTCTGATCTGGATTTTCACAGTAGAATAACAGGCCTCACATTCTATTATTTCATTGGCTTCATATCATTTGACCAAGAGGTGAAACATTAAGATAATATTCTTATTATTTCTGAAATATTGTGTTAAACTGTGTAGAAGTTACTAAAGTTGTTTTTCTCAGAATCTTTAACCACACATTTTCTTTTAACCACAGAGGAAGGACGTATGATTAAGATTTAAAAAAGAGAAGTGGCAGCAAGAAGTTTCAGCTAAATACAGTAATTCAGGAAACAATGTACAACTTAACCAACTGTTAAGACAAACCGACAAGAGGAAACTGAAATAACCAGAAAGAGACGAGTAATCTGGATGGAAGGTGTCAGCCTCCAACTTAGACATGACGACATGATGAACAGGCTTCTTCTGCTTTTTCTCTCAGTGATGGCAGGTTTAAAAATGGTTGGCTTTGTAATAATGGTGTAGCTTTACAGTACTTATACAAATACTTGCTTCTTGTTATATAGTAACAAGATGCAGAGTTAAATTAGCAGATGACAACCTGGAAAGTAAATTGTATCTTTTCTAAAATGTAGTTGTGTGTATATGACATCACTTCAACAATCTTGTGTTTGTGAGCAACAAAGTGAGAACTTACAGTTTAATGCAGATTATTTCTGTACCAACTATACTTTACAAAAAACTACTGTATCTTGGTTTCTCTACAGTATCAAGCGCAAACATTTCATCCAAACATCACCAGCAGAACATCAATCATTTCAATCCTCATCAATCTTTTCACAAATAACAGTGTCATTGAAAAGCATAAAAATGGACCTTTAGTAATGACATTGTGTTTCTGTTGTTCTTTTTCTTCACCGCTACAAGTAAAGACACATGATCACAAATCTGAATGTGACCAATCAGCAGCGTCTCAGACTGAGCACAGTTTCAGTGCAGATGTTTCTGATCTGGATTTTCACAGTAGAATACTATATGATACCTATTTGTTTCATCAAACTATCTGATCTCCATTGAGCAGTACTTCTATTTCCAGGACTAAGCTTAAGAACAGTCTTATGGTCTTAACAGGAAGTGCGTCAACCACCAGAAAAACTTTCTCACAAATAGACTCAGAAATACACTGAAGCATGTTGTGGCTTTTCTTTCTTTGTCACAACTGAGTTCCTGTTTATTGTCAATGACATTAGCAAAGTTTAATGAGGAAGGAGTGATGAGTAAGAACAGCAGGGGTGGACAGACAGAAAAGTGGGGGTAACAAGTTCTTAAACCTGCAGCAGAGATACAGGAAACACAGTGTGAAGACACACAGACAAGAGGAATCTGAAATATCAAATATATTGATATTTATATGTACACAGACAGATCTGAGGTGATTGTCAAAATACTTCCCTCAAGAAAAATCTTTCACAGAAAATGTCAGTAAGTTAAATGTTTAAATGAAAAAAATTGTTTAACTTAACAATGCTACAATCTACTGATTAAACCTAAAAGTCTCTTTACTTTCATGATCCAGACAGTTTCTGTTGAAAGTCCAATGGTCTGCACTTGGATAAAATACTTTCTTAATGTTGCTTCTCATTCAGACGTTCACTCAAACACTCATACACCGGTGGTGGAGCTGCCATGGAAGGCACCAACCTAATCCATCAGGGGCAATGTGGGGGTTCAGCATTTTCCCCAAGGACACTTCAACAAATGGACGGCTGGGGATCAAACCCCCGACCCTAACATTTATTTGCGACTGCTTCTACTCCTGAGCTGCCCCATGCATCAAAGAGTCATTAGGGAAATTGGAGAAATCTGCATCGTAGAACATCCAGGACAAAGCCCTGAGCTTAAAACACAAATGTCAGAAAGACGACTGAGGATTAAAGAATCCTGTTAGTGATTCAAATTTCTTTGTATATGTTCCATAAATACAACTAATTTTCCTTTGAGACTTTCTTCCTGTGTCCTGTTTCTACCTCACCAGTCCCTGACAGCTTGTTCTGACTAATTTCACAGTGAAAAGTGGGTATTTAGTATTTATGTGTCTAACTGGTCTTGGAAGGTTTGATATAATCTTGTGTCGCCTCTCTTACAGAAAAAGAATGATGTTTTTCTGAGAGAGAAACCTTTGGACCCCAACACTGTGCAGTGGTTTAAAGACAAATCCTTCACCATAGATACAGGCTACAGGCTGCTCCGAGACATGAAGAGGCTTCAGAAGTGAAGCACTGCTTCAGTGCACTCAGTACCTTTTATTAACATAATGACACATATTTCATGCAAAGAAGTCTCAGATATATCAAGAACATTTTTCCAATGTCTTTTTGTTTGACTCCAGCTTTGTTAAACGTTTTAGTTATATTTAAACCCTCACAGCTCGTGGTCTGATTCAAACTTTAGGCACTTTGTTGGTGGTCAAAGCCCAGTAACCTGCACTGGGCTTTTTTAACTTCTGTTGCAACAAGAACAGCAGCACTAGATTCAAACAACTGCTGTTGTTTTTGTTGCAACAGTCATGGGATCCATGTGATGACTGTGTGAAGCTGGAACCATTTTAGTTCCACTGTCAGGAACAGTCCATTGTCGGCTCTTTGGGTTGTACAGGGGCGTTAAGGTTAAAAAGAGCTGCTCACTCTTGATCCCTGTACAATCTGACAGAACCTGAGCACAAGGAAAAGTCTTCCAGTGTCCAAATGTTGAAACCTGATTGAGACGGAGATAAATGTTGACTTAAAGGGGATGAAAACTTATGCAGAGACTTATTTTACGTCTTGTATTTTACATCCATGTTATAAATAAATAAAGTGGGGAAACTTCACACTTTTGATAAATACTGTATAGAACATGAACAATGCAACCAGGCAGTGAACTTGAAGAGAGTTTTTTAAACACTGCAACAACATGTGTGGTTACTTTTTATACTGTGAGTCAATTATTTCCGGCATTTTGTCTTAAAATATTATTGTGGGGATTTTATTACTCTCTGACTTTCTACCACATATTTCTTATTTTGAGGAAGAAGTTACAACTCAGACAAAAGGGGAAGTACAGAAAGGTGGAGGTGAGAGGTTTTAAAAGTAGCCAACGTCAGAAATTCAGGAAACACTGAAGACATTTACTGACAGTGGACACAAACGGACAAGAAGAAAGTGAAATAACCAACTGGAGACAAATAACTGAGGACCTGAGATCTCAGCATCCAGAACCAACATGATGAAGAGTTTTTTTCTGCTCCTTCTTTCAGTGATGGCAGGTAAAATATACAAATGTTCCAAAAAATGAATATGTTTCTGTTTGATGAAGTCTTCATGTTATTCATATCACAGATTATGTGGTGACAAAACTTCTGACACTTTCTGTTTTCTTGATGGACAAATCCGGATTATTTCAGACTGTGACAGAACATGAACTTTTCTTTCTAATCAACAGATTGTTACAATGACGTGAAGGGATGCAGAGATGGATGGTTTGAATTCATATGTGTCTATCCTGAAGGACAAAAAACTTATCAACAGATTCATGTAGTTCATGACAAACAAAGAATAACAAGCACAGTTAAAGACAAGTGGGAAAACGAAGGCAGAATATTTCTGTACCATAACACAACAGCAAAATATCTCAAGGTGTTGATCAAACAACTTCAACCTGAGGATTTTAAAGAAGAATACGAGTGTAAGTTTAACCGACAATCTAAGTCATCCAAGGAAGTGGAACTAAATTACAGTAAGGAAGTTTGCGTGTTTTTATTGTTATTAATGTTCCTCTGTTCCTTTGTTAAAACATTTTACCTGCGTTAAGAAAAGTGCTGCACAAACAATTTTTATCATTATCAGAACTTCATTTATTAATTATTATTATTATTAGTAGTAGTAACAGCATGTTTTATAAATGTACTATTTAATGTTATCATTCTACTGATATTTCAGTTCAGGCTTTTAAAATAAAATTTTGTATCCAGCTCCTTACAGAGATTAAAATAAGTTATATTTTAAAGCTGCAAAACAAAACTGAAATACTTTTACTGATTTGTGAGTAGAATTACTACAATGACATGATACTAACCTTCACAGTCAAACTCAGCAGTAATTATGATGTGTATTATGGCAGGAACTGTCCTTGTTAGTAAATGCAGTGCTGATACTGAATCACCAACAGAGATAAACAGTATCAGTTAGAAAAGATGATGAGAGTTTGTCCTATAAAATATGTAGATTTCCCTAAACAATGATCCTAAAGAAAATTACACAGAGAATGTTTTTCCTTTTTCTTCAAAAAAATACTTTTTCTTACTAGAGTCTTATAAAAAAGGAAATCTGGATGTTTTTTAATGTTTTGTACATTTTCCAGATTTAATGATACAATTCAGTGAATGAAGGATTCAGACCAATAAAGTGAATCTTTTAAGTTTCCTCAGCAAAGCAAACTTTAACAGAAACCTCTTTGACATATAACACATATTATAGTACAAATATAATGAAGTATGGTAATGAGTACACACTTCTGTACATTTCTATCATGTTAACACAGTATTACACTGATATATTTTGCATGTTTTACTTTTCTGCTTCATTTGCAGAGTTTAACAACTGTCAGACTCCACTTACTGAAATCGTGACCAGAACCAATAAAGTCAACTTCACATGTGATATGTCAGAATATCACAGACAAAATGACACAGTCAAGTTTTTCTGCAAAGAGAACGATTTCTTCATCTGTGAAGACATTTTACCAACAAAATCATTTCCAAAGTCAAACAGGAGGTTCACTGTCACTGACACCAACAGTGGTTTCATCATCTCCATCAGTGATGTGTCCTCAGAGGACGCTGGTGTCTACTGGTGTGGAGTGAAATCAGATCAAGGAAAATATCGTTCAGCTTTTAGACAAATACAACTGCAGGTTCTGAGTGAGTTATACTCCTATTAGATCAACTGGGTTTTGGTAAAAGAATCATTTGTGTTGTTGATCTCTTCAGTTTCTTATTGAAGAAGTAAAGCAGTTTATCATTTCTCTGAAAAGTCATTTAAATCACCAGGCTCATAAAAACTACTTTGATTTATTTCAATGATATTTATCCTCTGGATTTTGCTAATTGTGACCCTTATATTTATTCCCACAGCTCCTCCAACTACATCAACACCGTCAATTAGAACTTCTGTTGCTTCAGACCAGACAACTACTGGACCTGCTGAGACTCACGGTGAGAGACCTGCTGATCAATGAGGAGCATAATTGGGGGGAATGTTAATATGAAACTGTCAAGTTGGTTAAAGTCAGGTTTTGTGTAAGAAACAAGCAGAGGGGAAACAAGTGGAGTCAGAAGGCAGGTAAATACAGAGACAAGGTGAATTATATTAAGACAAAAATACAAAACAGGTTATTAAAAGTCCAGGAAAACAATTCCTAAGTGTGGACCAACACAAGACAGAGTCAGAGAATAAGTGATATGAACAACTCTGAATAAGGGACTGGAGGACGGTACACGATAACAAATAATAGTGGTTTTTGAGTTTTCCAGTTTCGGTGTGAAACGTTAAGAGTAAGACTCTCACATAAGTTATAGCTATATTTAGGTCTAGAGTTTATTGATAAGCTAGAATGGAAGATTGCTGCTACTCCTCCACCTCAGCCTGTGCTTCTAGGAACATGATCATTAACATGACTCATTTAAACGGACATATTCTTCCTGCTGTAACCAAGTTTCATTAAGACACAATAATTTATAATTTACTAACAGAGATTTAAAAGAGGGAGATCTGATAATTAATAATCCATATTTAATAGTTTTGGGGGTTTGTTCTGTAAGAGGAGTCGTCTTAACTTTTAATAGGTTCATCATGATTAACTCCTCTTGTTGTCATTTTTAGTTTATGTAATTTAGTTGGTCGGGGAACAGACACAGTCTCTATAGGTATGTGGGAGTTGTGGGGGGGGTGACGGTTGTAAGGACACTGCAGAGAGACGTGTAGGACTGGATCTCTGCATCCCAGGCTCAACTCTGGATTGTAATAATTTTTGTTGACTAATAAAATCAGACATATTTCTGTACTGTACATGTACATAAATACCATTAAACTTCCCTCTGACGTCCCCACATTAAAATATCTTTCTACTTCAAGCTGAAAAAATGCCTCCAGATGACATCACTTGGAGGAAGTTAGTTCAGATTATGTCATCTAGTTGCTCACACTATGGAGTTTGTTATCATGGTCAACCTGAATTTCCAGGGCTCCTCCCGATAACATCATCTGAAATCTTACTGATAAAAAAAATAACAGATAGATGCAGAGAAATAAGTTAATATAGTGAAGTCAGAGGGAAGTTTAAAAGCGTTAATGTACATTTACACACTAAACTACAGCAAGTTTAACATTGGTGAAGTTGCTCTATAAGCGTCTCTATTCTTAAAAGATGGTAGAATTTTTAAACTTTGTCTTCTTGATGGGAGGTCATGAGTTCTGCTACATGTAACATCGATTGACGTCCCAACGGCCTCAGACTGTTATCGGGCTGATGTTGTGTAGTCTGATCCCAACAATGTATCTAACATCAGCCACCACCACAGAAACCCAGAACCTCAATCATTATTAATTTCACTTAGACTGGACTCGAGTGCAGATACAAAAGAAGACAGGCTGCAAGTAGTAATAAAAGACACTTAATGGAAGCTAAGTCCCACTTACCATTAATTCAGCGAGTAACCAGCATCAGTCTGGGTTTAAAATCAGACAAGTTGACCAAATACTGCAAAGAGTCCAAATGCAAACAATCCCATGAGGGAAAAAGTGCAGGTAACTGGATAAAGGTAAACCACAGAGAAATAAAAGAAAGCTGAGGTTGAGTGAACAATGAAGATAATCTGTTACTGAACAAGAGAAAATAGCAGGTAATTATACTGAGAGGAGACAAAATGGCTGACAGGTGTGTGGGACTGGTGACAAAGAGTCAAGTGGTAAAATTGGAGGGACAATAAAGTGGACACAGCAGGAGGGGAGGGGCTGGTGAGCAGGTGAATCAGGGAAACAAAGGAGGCCTGAGCCTCTTGTGGCAAAGTGGGAGAAAACACTGGACGTGATTTAAGACGGAGCAAAAACCAAAAGGCACAACATCAGTAGCTAATCTAGGACGACTAGCTGGATACAGGAGTGATGATAATGTGTAAGACATAGACGGAAGAAACAACAGCCAATACACACAAAAGACTCCAACACACTGACTCACTTATGCTGCAACATTGAAAGGAGAGTGTAGGAGATGACAGAGAAGAGACAACAGTTCATGGACATGTCCAAGAACTAACAGGGACCTGAGGAAGTGAGAATGTAAAGGACCAGGCAACAGGACCTCTGGGCAGGATTCATGAGGATATTTTAAATACAGGATGGTTTATTTTTTTGCAGCAATCTGCAAAACTGTTTTCATGTTCTCCATGTTTCTCTTAGACTTTGTTTCAGAGCCATCAGAAACCTGGACGTCTGTTTCTTCAGAGGATTAAGGGCTTTGTATGAACCTCTGTCACATCAGTTACAGTCCCTTATGTCGTGTGTTTTGTCCTGCAGCTGGATCTCAGTTGGCTGCAGTCACAGCTACAGTCGTCCGTGTAGCTGCTCTGGTGGTTGTGAACATACTGATTCTCTTCTACACATGTAAGAGGCTGCTAACATGAAACACACCCACAAACGTTTCTCATTGGGGGTATAAGGGCTGGTGAGCCCTCATTTAAGAAATTCAGGAATCGGAATAGATCAGATCAAAGGTTCTTTAAAGTCAGGTGGGAGCAAACCAGATGAAAACAGTGGATGGAACAATTATCCAGAGATTTATTACAGTACAATTATCTATATAAAACCAATAAAATGTCTAAACAAAAAACCTCAATAGAAAAGTGCTAAAAACTAAGAGCAAAACACACAAAGAAAAATCTGAGTTGATGTTCAAAAAACTACTACCACACACACACACACACACACACACTCAGAGTAACTGGTTATGATTGCATCATGTCTAACACTAACCCTCAAAAGTTAAGGCCCAACCTCAGCCCTCATCTTAACCTACATCCAATTCGAACCTCAACCCTAAAACCAACTCCTAACCCCCAAACAGGTCTTTCTGTTTACAGGGGCCACTAAAATGTGATGGACATTTAGATTTGTCAACATATTTGTAGTTGTTCCCAGAGTCATTTCTGATTCTCAGGGTCACTACAGTGGATTATTTGTCCCCATGTTAATTTGGCACAGTTTCTACTCAGATGTCCTTCCTGATGCAGCCCTCCCCAGTTTCTACTGAGCTTGGTAGCGACACTGCACAGGTTCAGTATCTTGCCCTTGGACAAGGCAAGAAAACTGCACCACTGCTGCCCCCTTGTGTTTCCCCATTCATACTATTTTTTTTTTCTCTGTCAGGCTCAAAAATCAGAAGAAATAGAAGAGAAAAACAGAAAAGTTGGGTAAGTTAACATATCAGTCTAAAATGGTTGTATTATGGGGGAGACCTGTATATACAGTAAAGTATTAATCCTGTGTTTTTCTTTTGGAAGGATCGTGGCTATGCAGAGGTACAGGACCCACCCAGAAGACCGTCTCAGGAACTGCAATGAAAACAGCTGTGATGGGACTCAAGAAAGACTGTGATCAGAGAGGAACTACACCCTTGTTAAGTTTAATTGTTTGGTGAAGCTAAAAAAAAAACTTCTGACAGGTCGATGACATCCCAACACATTCAAACTGTTTCCAGACTTATGCTGTGTAGTCTGAGTAGATGACGACCACCTCATTAAAAACCCAGAACCTGAATCATCACCTCTGACCCACTTTCAAGGAAGGAAACGACAAAATAAAAATCCAACAGGCAGCAATTAATTGAAGCTGAGTCAGGCAGAAAGAAATGTGACAGGGAGGGTCACCAGCCTAAGTTCAGGGTTTAAAACAGGCACAATTTTCAAATGCAAGTAAAACAGGAAAGTTCAACACTTCAAAAAAGTAAAAAACTTTACAAAAAACCTACTGTATCTTGGTTTATCTACAGTATCAACAGCAAACATTTCATCAAAACATCACCAGCAGAATATTAATCATTTCAATCCTCATCAATGTTTTCACAAATAACAGTGTCCTTGAAAAGCATAAAAATAAACCTTTAGTAATGACATTGTGTTTCTGTTGTTGTTCTTTTTCTCCAACACTACAAGTAAAGACACAAAAACACTTTGTGATAGCGATCAATTCAACTTTATTTATATAGCGTTGAATCACAACAAAGTCATCTCAAGGCACTTTACAGAACAAAGTCAAGATTATAAAGATGTATAGAGAGAACCCAACAATTCCCCCTGGAGCAAGTCATAGGCAACAGTGGAGAGGAAAAACTCCTTTTACGGAAGAAACCTCCAGCAGAAATAGGTTCAGAGTGGGCGTCCATCTGCCTTGACTGGTTGGGGTTAGTGGAAAGTGAAGAGAGAAAAGAAAAAGAGCAACAACAAAACGTCTGGCAGGTTTTTAGGACAGAGGGGGACAGAGAAAAGTAGAGAGGGACAAGAGGAGGAAAGGAGCTCAGTGCATTGGGGGGTGGGTCCCCCAGCAGTCTTAGCCTATAGCAGCAGGACTATAACTAACTATAAGCTTTATTAAAGAGGAAGGTTTTAAGCCTTGTCACAACCTGGCTCAACAGTATGTGACAAAGAAGGGAGGCCACACAAGGTTCTCAATAAACAACATATTTTAATTGAGTATATAAAGATTCAGTTTAAGTTTGTGAGCAAATCAGTGCAATGTTGGATGGAAAGTGTAAAAGACATGTAGACAAAACAAAAGAGAACTCAGCAAGCAGCCCAGGGGAAGAGACTGAGCCGATCTTTAAGGCCTCCTTTACAGGAACCTCAACCCAATTGACACAGGTGTACGTCATGCCCAAAGCTCAGCTCCACCCACTGGCTTGCTGGAAAACAAGGAAAAACACAGCCACACACACACGGAGAAAGACAGAACCCAGATCTGGCTTAGGCCATCACACTCCCCCCATATAACAGGGTTCCTACCCTGAACGTTACTACTATTGTATTTTTAGCTGCAGTAAATTAACAGTTGAACAGGGTACAGGCAACTTAACACAAGAATTAGTAGAGCTTACCTGAGACAATCTTCCCACACACACCCACAACTCCCGATTCTAAAATAATCAGCATCTCCCACCTCAGCAAACGTATGACTAACACTGAGAGTAAGCGTTATATAGGTGCACGGTAAAGAGCATCGGCCATGACGTTATCGTTGCCCTTAATATGTTTAATAACCAGGTTATAAGGCTTCAAAAACAGAGCCAGTGCACAAGCCGCTGATTAGGATTCTGAAGAGACTTTAAGAATCTAAGTGGGTTATGGTCAGTATATACAAGTTTTGGCCTGCTGAATCAAGATAAACATGGAAATGCTGCAAAGCCAAAATTAAAGCCAATGCTTCTTTTTCCATCACTGAATAATTCAGCTGATAAGAGGTGAACTTTTTAGAAAAGAAATTAATAGGATGATACCCTGTGGACCACCTTGAAGAAAACCGCACCCACTCCAATGTGGCTAGCATCCACCTGAAGGACTGATCCAAACGGGGAGCTAGCAAAACCGGAGCAGAACTTAATAAAGCCTTCACAATACCTTCAACCTCGATAGCAAATGCTTGTTGACAAGTTTCTGACCAAATAAAATTTTATTTTGCTTTAAGCAAGTCTCTTAGCGGAGCTACAGCTGTGGAGAAATTTCGGCAAAAACAACGCTAACATCCAACCAAACCTAAGAACCTCATTAGTTCCTTTTTAATTGTGGGAACAGGGAAGTCATCAATAGCTAACACCTTAGCACGAACAGGCTGTACCTGCCCTTGACCCACCACCTTACCAACATATGTTACAGTGGCTTTTGCAAATTCACACTTAGCCAAGTTCACTGTCAAATTAGCATCAGCTAGTCATTGGAACAAAGCGTCAATACGTTTCACATGCTCCTCCGAGGTGTCACTATATATCACCACATCATCCAGATACACAGCACAACCCTCAAGGCCAATAACTACCCTGTTCATCAGACGCTGTAAGGTAGCAGGTGCATTACAGAGACCAAAACCCATAACTGTATAGGAGAACAGACCAGATGGTGTTATAAAACCAGATATTTCTTGTGCTCTTGGGGTCAGTGGCACCTGCCAATACCCTTTTAACAAGTCAAATTTACTTACATATCTCGCTGCACCAACTTGGTCAATACGGTCTTCCACAGGTGGCAGTGGGTAAGAATCTGGTTTTGTAACAGAATTTACCTTACAGATATCTGTGCAACAGCGTGGTGTTTTATCAGCTTTTTCCACCAACAAGCAGGATGATGCCCAACTTGAGCAGCAATATTATTATCAAGCATGTATTTCACTTCAGCATCAATGATTTTAAGCCTGTGTCGAAAACCATTCACATAAGCTATGAAATTCTGAGGGGGTTGTTTGGTTTTCCATTCATCCTGAAGGTGATGCCAAGGGACCACGTACCTTGTGACCAAAACCAAATCATTAAGACTAAAGCCAATACTATCATGACACACTTCTCTGGCAGCTAACAAAAGCCAGGGCAAACCATCCTCCCAATCCCGTTGCATTTCTGTACAATACGCTTTCATTAAAGATTTAAGGGTCTGATGAAATCGCTCTAAAGCCCCCTGACTTTGCGGGTGATATGCAGACGCTTTGTTATGCTTAATATTCACTTGCTTGAGGACTTGCAAGAATAAGTGCGAAGAAAAGTTAGAACCTTGATCACTTTGAATGTTTTTTTCAAATAAGGAGATAAACTGAGTCAAGGCCTTAACAACTGACTTTGCAGTAATTGAGCACAAAGGATATGCAGCACAGCCTAGACTTAAAAGTAGAGAGGGTGTCTGCTTCCTTTATCTGAGCTAGGAGCTGGTTCCACAGCAGAGGAGCCTGATAGCTAAAGGCTCTGCCTCCCATTCTACCTTTGGAAATTCTGGGAACCACAAGTAGGCCTGCATTCTGAGATCGAAGTGGTCTACTGGGATGATATGGTGTTAGAGCTTTATATGTAAGAAGCTGGATTTTAAATAGATAGATGTAGCTGGTAATGGAAATTTATGGAGTGTTTTCTAATCATGTTGCCTAAAGGAGACATATATAAAGTAAAAAGTATTGGTCCTAACACAGAGCCTTGTGGAACTCCATAGCTAACCTTTGTGTGCATGGAGGATTCATTATTAACATGAACAAATTGGAATCTATCAGATAGATAAGATTTAAACAAACCTAGTGCAGTTCCTGTAATCCCAATTTCATGTTCCAGTTTCTGTAATAACATGTCTAGTCCATTATATTACACTGTTTCTGTACTATGATGAGCTCTAAATCCTGAACTATTTTCAACAGAACTATGGCTGTTAGTCAGCCTGGCTACAGTGCTGAACAGAAACCGGGGATTGTTCTTGTTTTCTTCTATTAATGATGAATAACATGTTGTTCTGGCATCAGAGATTATTCTAATTTGCTGGAACGCCACTTCTGTTCTAACTTTTGTGTTCCCTTTATGTTCCCATTTGTGAACTATACCATGGAGATCACATCTTCTGGTTTACTGCCGTCTTGAGAGGGGCAACACTATTGAGTATTGTACGTAGTGAGGCTGCAGAATTATCAACAATTTAATCAACTTGTGCAGGAATAACATTAAGGTGGCTACTTTCCAAGTAATTCCACAACAGTCAGTAGTGCTGTTGCTGTGGAGTGACCCCTCTTGAAGCCAGACTGGGGAAGTTGTTCTTGGAAAGAAAGTCTGAGAGTTGATTGAAGACTCGTTCCATTAATCAAATTGATGAATGGAAAAATACTTAAGTCATTTACTAACAGAGATTTAGAAGAGAGAGATCTGATATTTAATGATCCACATTTAATAGTTTTGGGGTTTTGTTCTGTAAGAGGAGTCGTCTTAACTTTTATTACTTTATCATGATTAACTCCTCTTGTGGTCATTTTTAGTTTATGTAATTTAGTTGGTCGGGGAACAGACACAGTCTCTATAGGTATGTGGGAGTTGTGGGGGGGTGACGGTTATAAGGACACTGCAGAAAGACGTGTAGGACTGGATCTCTGCATCCTAGGCTCAACTCTGGATTGTCATAATTTTGGTTGTCTAATAAAACCAGCCAGCATATATCGGATAAGAAAGCTGCACCATCTAAAGTAGGATGGATGCCATCTCTCTTAATCAGCCCAGGTTCGTTAAATCGTTTCCAATTATCTATGTTTTCCACATCGTTTGCTGGACACCACCTAGACAGCCAGCGGTTGGATGTCGACATGTACATGTCGTCACTGGTTAGATTTGGCAGGGGTCCAGAGAAACAGACAGAAACAGGACACAATAAACTTACAGCAGGAGGAAGTTTTTCACAACGACCACTCTACCTCCAAACCATGTCAGACAGTTTCAGTGCAGAATGTTTCTGATCTGGATTTTCACAGTAGAATAACAGGCCTCACATTCTATTATTTCATTGGCTTCATATCATTTGACCAAGAGGTGAAACATTAAGATAATATTCTTATTATTTCTGAAATAGTGTGTTAAACTGTGTAGACGTCCTTTTAATACAAAAGATGTTTTTCTCAGAATCTTTAACCACACATTTTCTTTTATCCACAGAGGAAGGACGTATGATTAAGATTTAAAAAAAAAGTGGGGGCAAGAAGTTTCAGCTAAATACAGTAATTCAGGAAACAATGTACAACTTAACCCACTGTGAAGAAAAACCAACAAGAGGAAACTGAAATAACCAGACAGAGACGAGTAATCTGGATGGAAGGTGTCAGCCTCCAACTTAGACATGACGACATGATGAACAGGCTTCTTCTGCTTTTTCTCTCAGTGACGGCAGGTTTAAAAAACAACTTTGTAATAATGGTGTAGCTTTACAGTACTTATACAAATACTTGCTTCTTGTTATATTGTAACAAGATGCAGAGTTAAATTAGCAGATGACAACCTGGAAAGTAAATTGTATCTTTTCTAAAATGTAGTTGTGTGTATATGACATCACTTCAACAATCTTGTGTTTGTGAGCAACACAGTGAGAATTTACAGTTTAATGCAGATTATTTCTGTACCAACAATACTTTACAAAAAACTACTGTATCTTGGTTTCTCTACAGTATCAACCGGAAACATTTCATCCAACATCAATCATTTCAATCCTCATCAATCTTTTCACAAACAGTGTCCTTGAAAAGCATAAAAATGGACCTTTAGTAATGACATTGTGTTTCTGTTGTTGTTCTTTTCTATAAGTAAAGACACAAAAACACACTGCAGACAGTGATCAATTCAATTCAACTTTATTTATTTAGAGCCAATTCACAAAGCTTTTTCATAATTGTGATATTGGTGAACGACTGCTCTACCTCCAAACCTGAATGTGACCAATCAGCAGCGTCTGAGACTGAGCACAGTTTCAGTGCAGAATGTTTCTGATCTGGATTTTCACAGTAGAATACTATATGATACCTATTTGTTACAACAAACTATCTGATCTCCATTGTGCCACGAGCAGTACTTCTATTTCCAGGACTGACATGACATCCTAAGCTTAAGAACAGTCTTATGGTCTTAACAGGAAGTGCGTCAACCACCAGAAAAACCTTCTCACAAATAGACTCAGAAATACACTGAAGCATGTTGTGGCTTTTCTTTCTTTGTCACAACTGAGTTCCTGTTTATTGTCAATGACATTAGCAAAGTTTAATGAGGAGGGAGTGATGAGTAAGAACAGCAGGGGTGGACAGACAGAAAGTGGGGGTAACAAGTTCTTAAACCTGCAGCAGAGATACAGGAAACAGTGTGAAGACACACAGACAAGAGGAATCTGAAATATCAATTGTAGGACGTAAGATCTCAGCATCCAAAACCACCACGATGAAAAGTTTTCTTCTACTTGTTTTTTTGCTGATGGAAGGTAAAAAAATAAATAAAATAGTATATATATACTGTATTTTTTTAACATTAGATTAAACTTTGTTGTCATTGCAGGAATAGAACCAGTTTAAGGCAGGTAGCTTCTAAACAAGAACTGCACAGACTAGTAGAGTATTACTCATTATTTATTAGGTGCAGGTATAACTGAGTGGATAAGTTTAAGAGTTTGAAAGCAAAGTGCTTTTTAGATCATTCTCAGAAAGAACCAGATCACGATACAGACAGTTTGTTTTGTTGATACACAACAAAGTGAGACAACAGGGATAATTTCACAATCAGAAGTAGTTATGTGATTATGTGAAGTTAGGTGATTATCAAAATACTTCCTTAAAGAAAACTCACAGAAAATCTACTGATTAAACCTAAAAGTCTTTATTTTCATGATCCAGACAGTTTCTGTTTTGTTGCCAGCATGTTAAGAAACAGGGATTATTTCAGAATCTGACACCAAATGTCTCTTTGATCAACAGGAAGTGAAGCCCCATCTAAACTGAAGGGATGTTTAAATGGATGGATTGAATTCATCTGTGGATACAACAACACCAATATCACAAAATATCATACGATTGATGTAGTTACTCCAAGAGAATCTTTACGAAGTACTCAGAGAGATGAGTGGGAAAACAAAGGGAGATGGTTTCTGTACCATGATACAACAAACCAACATCTCAGGGTGATCATCAAACCACAGCAACAGGAGGATTTTGGGAAGCAGCAGTGTCAGTTTCATACAGACAGTGTCTCAACCCCTGAAATCACTGAACTGGAATTGGATACTGGTAAGAAAATCTGCATCTTTTTTACTGTCTCTCAAGTTTTTTGTTAAGACTCTTTGTTACTGTTTTAATGTGATATACAAATGTTATTATGATCATAGTTGATGTGAAGTTTGATAAAACACTAAGAAAACACACAGAACATAAAAACTATACAACACACACAGTATTAGTCATTGTATTTAATTTTACATAGAAGCAAATGTTCTCAAATCCTAAAGTCTTCTGACTTGTCCTCTACAGCTTTCAAAGTAAAATTTGTCCATTTCATTACTTCTGGATAACTTGTCTTCTAGAATAATCCCACACAGCTGTAGCTGTATATGAGCCTGGCTGTTTAAGCCAAACCACCACTGATGAGGATGTGCTATGACCAAAACTTCATAGGTACATTTTAGAAAGACATTCTATCATTAGTTATGATTTTACAGTTATTAAATAACTAATGACACTGGTTTGATGATTAACTGTCCATGTAAACATCTGAAAGTCCAATGGTCTGCACTTGGACAAAACACTTTTCACTGTTGCTTCTCATTCAGACGTTCACTCAAACACTCATACACCGGTGGTGGAGCTGCCATGGAAGGCACCAACCTAATACATCAGGGGCAATGTGGGGGTTCAGCATTTTCCCCAAGGACACATCAACAAATGGACGGCTGGGGATCAAACCCCCGACCCTAACATTTATTTACGACTGCTTCTCCTCCTGAGCTGCCCTATGAATCAAAGAGTCGTTAGGGAAACTAAAAAACTAGACAAATCTGCATCGTAGAACATCCAGGACAAAGCCCTGAGCTTAAAACACAAATGTCAAAAAGACAACTGAGGATTAAAGAACTTTGCAAACTCATTTTTGCCTCTGTTATCAACCACTCATCCTGTTCAGTTTCATGGGGGGCTGGAGGTTATCTCAGCTGTCAGTGGATGAGAATCAGGGTCCACCCTGCACACAGATTCACATTTATGAGCAATTTAGAGTTACCCATTAACCTAAAAAGCATGTCTGACTCTGGAAGGACAGGGAGAACATGCAAACTCCACTTAGAGAAGCCACAGTCGTGTGTGGATTCAGACCAGGGAGCTTTTCCCTGTGAGGTGGCTGCACTAAAACTCCAATAGTAACCAATTACACATTCAGAGTAGTTTGCCTAACTGCTGGTGAAGCTGACAGTGAAGGTTAGTTTTCAGAAAACAGAGCTTCTCTGAAAATAAATTTGAATTGTTGTAAATTTTACCTTTAATCTCAAAATAATTTTTTTAACAACTCTGGACACCACAAACAAGTTGTCAACACAGCATGGACACATTAACATACATTTGAAGTCAATAGACGGGACATTTTAGAAAGAAACATGATCGTTAATTTGGAGCATGTTTGTATCTAACATCACCACCTGTCAGAAAATTCTTCTCTTTAGCTGCTAAATGCTACTTTGTTCCTGTCTGCTGTTTTAAGAGCAGTGGACTGAGGCCTCAGCAGCTGATATTAAAGAAATAAAAAGATATTTGTTAGAAAACAGAAATACGTGGAAGGACCAGCAGATTATCTGCATAACTGTCACAATTTTGGTTAAGGGACGACCCAAGTGAGGTGACTGAGAGGTATTGCAACACCACAAGTGCTTTTATTGTCAGGGACTTGAAAACCGCAAATCGCTCCTAACAGGAGGGTTCAGAATTGACAAGACTCAGACAAACTAGCCAAAGGGACCAGAACACGAGGGGGATTAACTTAATAGGAAATAAGATAGTAACATAATTTAACTAAATTAGAACTACAAAGGCTCAGGGATAAATATAAAACTGCTAACAGGCAAGTACACGGGAAAGCCAAAGGAAACCATCTTGCATAATATACTTAACCAGAGACATGGAGCAGAGAACACAACTACAAAACTGGAGGGTGAGTGAAAACAACACTGGAGAAAATCTTAGCCCAAAGAAACCTAAAATACTAAATGATTACTGGGAAAGAACACATTGAAAAAAGAACAACTAGGAGACGGTGAGAAAAATAAACCAAACCTCAGACCAAAACTACACAGAAAACACAGAGTCCAGAATACCAAAGTCCAAGATACAAGAGTCCAGATCTCCCAATAATTCAAGAAACATAAGTCCAGGCTTTACCAGAGGTCCAGAGTCTACTGTTGGGTTGGTGAGGATAATAACAATGACAGTAAACTCAACAAGGATATGGCAGGGAAGTGAAGGGAAGAACTTAAATAGAGGAGGGAACAGGTGCAAACAATGAGGGACAATGAGGGTAAAGCTGGGCAAAAGGAACCAGGCACAGGAAGTAGGGAGAAGGGGCCACAAAATAAAAGTCCAGAAACAGGAAATGCACTGTGACCACAAATAACCACAAATAACAAATTTAAATCATCTTTGTACAATGTTAATTTTAGACATTAACTTTTTTACATTTTCTCTTCAGAGGATGACAACTGCCAACACACCACATTTAATCACACTACATACACAACGGCTCAAACCACCATCTTATGTACAGACAAAGGAAACAGAGTCAGGTTTTTCTGCAAAGACAACGGTTTCATCTGTGAAGACATTTTATCAACAACTGTAAAATCAAATGGGAGCTTCAGTCTCACTGACAACAACAGTGGCTTCAACATCTCCATCAGTGACGTGTCCTCTCAGGATGCTGGTGTCTACTGGTGTGGAGTGAAACCAAATCAAGGAAATTATCGTGCAGCTCTTCAGAGAATACAACTGGAGGTTCAAAGTGAGTGATTCACAACTACTAGAGATTTGGTTTCTTTCTACATGAGTTAGATAAGAACTACATGTGTGAGCTTGTTACGTTTCACCAGGCTGATTTAATATAAGTTAAAAGTATGAAGATGTTATGTTAGCAGTGAAGGTTGTTCAAAGATTTAAGAAATACCTTCTACACTCAGTGATCTTTAGTGTCCAAGTAATGGTTTAAAAGTGAGAGCAGAGAAAATGCTACAAGCTGTTTTGTAAATCAACATACAATATACACTGATGTCTCGTGTGCTTGTTTAAAAGTGAAGGAAAATGTTGAAAGGTTAAAACATGTTTTAGCTGTTTCTTTCTACCTTCAGACATCAGTGTCATTAAAAGATCCTCAGCTGTTGGACAGACTCTGACCTACTGGTGCAGTTACCCAGAGGATGCTCCTGTTAACAAATTTATCTGTAAGGGAGAAGATCCATATGTATGTGAACAGCTGGTCAACATTTTGAAGCCAAACATGAAGACTGGGAAGTTGAGCATTGAGGATGACAGAGAGGAGAGAAACATCACAGTAACAGTGAGGAATCTAATAGCAGAGGACACTGGGACATACTGGTGTGGAGCAGGAACCAGTGACGAAAAGCGAAGAAACCAACTCTTCAACAAACTACTTTTGACTGTTGGTGAGTGCTGATGTTATTAGATCATTTGTATATAATCTGACCCCTGTTCAAACTGCAGTAGGCCGTGTGAGAGACGGTGACGTTCACCTGTAGCAGGTGAAACTCCCGTCAACAGCAGAGACGTCCATTTTGGAAAATGTTGGTGAGCATTTTACACCAGGTTTTACTTTTCAGAAGAAGCAGAAGAAGCTGCCACTGATCAACTTCACTGATTGGGAACTTGCTTCTTTTCATTCTAGTTTGGGTCGTACTGTACATGTACATACATACCATTAAACTTCCCTCTGACGTCCCCACATTAAAATATCTTTCTACTTCAAGCTGAAAAATGCCTCCAGATATTATCACTTGGAGGAACCTTTAGTTTAGATTAGGCAACAGGACCTCTGAGCAGGATTCATGAGGATATTTTAAATACAGGATGGTTTATTTTTTTGCAGCAATCTGCAAAACTGTTTTCATGTTCTCCATGTTTCTCTTAGACTTTGTTTCAGTGCCGTCAGAAACCTGGACGTCTGTTTCTTCAGAGGATTAAGGGCTTTGTATGAACCTCTGTCACATCAGTTACAGTCCCTTATGTCGTGTGTTTTGTCCTGCAGCTGGATCTCAGTTGGCTGCAGTCACAGCTACAGTCGTCCGTGTAGCTGCTCTGGTGGTTGTGAACATACTGATTCTCTTCTACACATGTAAGAGGCTGCTAACATGAAACACACCCACAAACGTTTCTCATTGGGGGTATAAGGGCTGGTGAGCCGTCATTTAAGAAATTCAGGAATCGGAATAGATCAGATCAAAGGTTCTTTAAAGTCAGGTGGGAGCAAACCAGATGAAAACAGTGGATGGAACAATTATCCAGAGATTTATTACAGTACAATTATCTATATAAAACCAATAAAATTTCTAAACAAAAAACCTCAATAGAAAAGTGGTATAAACTAAGAGCAAAACACACAAAGGAAAAACCTGAGTTGATGTTCAAAAAACTACCACACACATACACACACACTCAGAGTAACTGGTTATGATTACATCATGTCTAACACTAACCCTCAGAAGTTAAGGCCCAACCTCAGCCCTCATCTTAACCTACATCCAATTCGAACCTCAACCCTAAAACCAACTCATAACCCACAAACAGGTCTTTCTGTTTACAGGGGCCACTAAAATGTGATGGACATTTAGATTTGTCAACATATTTGTAGTTGTTCCCAGAGTCATTTCTGATTCTCAGGGTCACTACAGTGGATTATTTGTCCCCATGTTAATTTGGCACAGTTTGTACTCAGATGTCCTTCCTGATGCAGCCCTCCCCAGTTTCTACTGGGCTTGGTAGCGACACTGAACAGGTTCAGTATCTTGCCCTTGGACAAGGCAAGAAAACTGCACCACTGCTGCCCCCTTGTGTTTCCCCATTCATACTATTTTCTTTTTTCTCTGTCAGGCTCAAAAATCAGAAGAAATAGAAGAGAAAAACAGAAAAGTTGGGTAAGTTACCATATTAGTCTAAAATGGTTGTATTATGGGGGAGACCTGTATATACAGTAAAGTATTAATCCTGTGTTTTTCTTTTGGAAGGATCGTGGCTATGCAGAGGTACAGGACCCACCCAGAAGACCGTCTCAGGAACTGCAATGAAAACAGCTGTGATGGGACTCAAGAAAGACTGTGATCAGAGAGGAACTACACCCTTGTCAAATTTAATTGTTTGGTGCAGCTAAAAAAAAAAACTTCTGACAGGTCGATGACATCCCAACACATTCAAACTGTTTCCAGGCTTATGCTGTGTAGTCTGAGAAGTTTTCAGAGCGGCAACACTATCAAGTATTGTACATAGTGAGGCTGCAGAATTATTAACAATTTAATCAACTTGTGCAGGAGAAACATTAAGGTGGTTACTTTCCATTGTATTGAAATATGGTGAATCAAATGTTGAAATAATACATTTCATTGAACTTGTTTACAGTTTTCTCACTTGGATTTTTTTACTAACTGCTGTATAGTCCGGTATTGTAAATTCCAATGTTATCAGACAGAAGAGGATGAAAATTTCTGAAATTATCCGCTTCAATTATATATGTAAGTACAAGGTCTGTGGTCACACTTAGCAAGTGTTATCAATATTATTGGACCCAGAAAGAGAGACGGAACCAGGTTATTAGAAAGGTTAGAATGGTTTATTTGGGGGTAGGTAGCACGGGTAGAAACGGGGGAAAGGGTCAGGGGAAGGAGAACCTGGTCCGAAGAGCTTGAGACCCGGGGCAGGGGGCGGGAGCGATGGAGCAGCGAGTCGCGGGAGGAGGACGAATGGTGACCATTGGATTAGGTCCATGGAGATGAGGAGTCGAAGGGGGTTTCTGGACGCAGGTTCTGTGGGTGAGGAGACACAATGAGCAAGTTAGTAATAATGTGCTGGTTGGTTTTAAAGAGCCTGGTGCTCTAATGGAGGCTACTGAGACAAAGTGGAGACTTGTGGTGTAAAGGAGACCAGTATACAAGCTGCTGTCATCAGGGCGAATGATTGCAGGCAGGTGTCCAGGTGCACTGGGAGGAAACTAACACACGAAACAGACAGGGAGAGAGAGGAAGAGGAGGAGGAGGAGGAGGAGAGAGGAGGAGGAGAGAGGAGGAGGAGGAAGAGGAGGAAGAGGAGGAAGAGGAAGAGGAGGTTGTGACTGAAACTGTGAGTGGGTTTATTTACATTTTGGGGAAAAACCAATTGAATCTAATAATAAGTTAAACGCAGTGTTGAGGCTGTTACTGATCAGATAGAAAATCAATATCATAATTCATAAGACTTGGGGGGTTTGACTCATTTAATCCACATTTAATACCTTTGGGGTTTTGTTCTGTAAGAGGAGTCGTCTTAACTTTTATTAGTTTATCATGATTAACTCCTCTTGTTGTCATTTTTAGTTTATGTAATTTAGTTGGTCGGGGAACAGACACAGTCTCTATAGGTATGTGGGAGTTGTGGGGGGGTGACGGTTGTAAGGACACTGCAGAGAGACGTGTAGGACTGGATCTCTGCATCCTAGGCTCAACTCTGGATTGTCATAATTTTGGTTTTCTAATAAAACCAGCCATATTTCTGGATAAGAAAGCTGCACCATCTAAAGTAGGATGATGCTCATCAGCCCAGATTTTCCCCGAAATAATTTCCAAATATCTATGTTTCCCACGTCGTTTGCTGGGCATCACCTAGACAGCCAGAGGTTGAATGTCGACATTCAACAGCATGCGGCTGAACGTGTACGGCTGTCTAGGTGGTGCCCAGCAAACGACGTGGGAAACATAGAGTCCAACATTGTTTTGGCAAAGTTACACACCGACAGGAACAGGACACATCACACTTACAGCAGGAGGAAGTTTTTCACAACGACCACTCTACCTCCAAACCATGTCAGACAGTTTCAGTGCAGAATGTTTCTGATCTGGATTTTCACAGTAGAATAACAGGCCTCACATTCTATTATTTCATTGGCTTCATATCATTTGACCAAGAGGTGAAACATTAAGATAATATTCTTATTATTTCTGAAATATTGTGTTAAACTGTGTAGAAGTTACTAAAGTTGTTTTTCTCAGAATCTTTAACCACACATTTTCTTTTAACCACAGAGGAAGGACGTATGATTAAGATTTAAAAAAGAGAAGTGGCAGCAAGAATTTTCAGCTAAATACAGTAATTCAGGAAACAATGTACAACTTAACCAACTGTTAAGACAAACCGACAAGAGGAAACTGAAATAACCAGAAAGAGACGAGTAATCTGGATGGAAGGTGTCAGCCTCCAACTTAGACATGACGACATGATGAACAGGCTTCTTCTGCTTTTTCTCTCAGTGATGGCAGGTTTAAAAAACAACTTTGTAATAATGGTGTAGCTTTACAGTACTTATACAAATACTTGCTTCTTGTTATATAGTAACAAGATGCAGAGTTAAATTAGCAGATGACAACCTGGAAAGTAAATTGTATCTTTTCTAAAATGTAGTTGTGTGTATATGACATCACTTCAACAATCTTGTGTTTGTGAGCAACAAAGTGAGAACTTACAGTTTAATGCAGATTATTTCTGTACCAACTATACTTTACAAAAAACTACTGTATCTTGGTTTCTCTACAGTATCAAGCGCAAACATTTCATCCAAACATCACCAGCAGAACATCAATCATTTCAATCCTCATCAATCTTTTCACAAATAACAGTGTCATTGAAAAGCATAAAAATGGACCTTTAGTAATGACATTGTGTTTCTGTTGTTCTTTTTCTTCACCGCTACAAGTAAAGACACATGATCACAAATCTGAATGTGACCAATCAGCAGCGTCTCAGACTGAGCACAGTTTCAGTGCAGATGTTTCTGATCTGGATTTTCACAGTAGAATACTATATGATACCTATTTGTTTCATCAAACTATCTGATCTCCATTGAGCAGTACTTCTATTTCCAGGACTAAGCTTAAGAACAGTCTTATGGTCTTAACAGGAAGTGCGTCAACCACCAGAAAAACTTTCTCACAAATAGACTCAGAAATACACTGAAGCATGTTGTGGCTTTTCTTTCTTTGTCACAACTGAGTTCCTGTTTATTGTCAATGACATTAGCAAAGTTTAATGAGGAAGGAGTGATGAGTAAGAACAGCAGGGGTGGACAGACAGAAAAGTGGGGGTAACAAGTTCTTAAACCTGCAGCAGAGATACAGGAAACACAGTGTGAAGACACACAGACAAGAGGAATCTGAAATATCAAATATATTGATATTTATATGTACACAGACAGATCTGAGGTGATTGTCAAAATACTTCCCTCAAGAAAAATCTTTCACAGAAAATGTCAGTAAGTTAAATGTTTAAATGAAAAAAATTGTTTAACTTAACAATGCTACAATCTACTGATTAAACCTAAAAGTCTCTTTACTTTCATGATCCAGACAGTTTCTGTTGAAAGTCCAATGGTCTGCACTTGGATAAAATACTTTCTTAATGTTGCTTCTCATTCAGACGTTCACTCAAACACTCATACACCGGTGGTGGAGCTGCCATGGAAGGCACCAACCTAATCCATCAGGGGCAATGTGGGGGTTCAGCATTTTCCCCAAGGACACTTCAACAAATGGACGGCTGGGGATCAAACCCCCGACCCTAACATTTATTTGCGACTGCTTCTACTCCTGAGCTGCCCCATGCATCAAAGAGTCATTAGGGAAATTGGAGAAATCTGCATCGTAGAACATCCAGGACAAAGCCCTGAGCTTAAAACACAAATGTCAGAAAGACGACTGAGGATTAAAGAATCCTGTTAGTGATTCAAATTTCTTTGTATATGTTCCATAAATACAACTAATTTTCCTTTGAGACTTTCTTCCTGTGTCCTGTTTCTACCTCACCAGTCCCTGACAGCTTGTTCTGACTAATTTCACAGTGAAAAGTGGGTATTTAGTATTTATGTGTCTAACTGGTCTTGGAAGGTTTGATATAATCTTGTGTCGCCTCTCTTACAGAAAAAGAATGATGTTTTTCTGAGAGAGAAACCTTTGGACCCCAACACTGTGCAGTGGTTTAAAGACAAATCCTTCACCATAGATACAGGCTACAGGCTGCTCCGAGACATGAAGAGGCTTCAGAAGTGAAGCACTGCTTCAGTGCACTCAGTACCTTTTATTAACATAATGACACATATTTCATGCAAAGAAGTCTCAGATATATCAAGAACATTTTTCCAATGTCTTTTTGTTTGACTCCAGCTTTGTTAAACGTTTTAGTTATATTTAAACCCTCACAGCTCGTGGTCTGATTCAAACTTTAGGCACTTTGTTGGTGGTCAAAGCCCAGTAACCTGCACTGGGCTTTTTTAACTTCTGTTGCAACAAGAACAGCAGCACTAGATTCAAACAACTGCTGTTGTTTTTGTTGCAACAGTCATGGGATCCATGTGATGACTGTGTGAAGCTGGAACCATTTTAGTTCCACTGTCAGGAACAGTCCATTGTCGGCTCTTTGGGTTGTACAGGGGCGTTAAGGTTAAAAAGAGCTGCTCACTCTTGATCCCTGTACAATCTGACAGAACCTGAGCACAAGGAAAAGTCTTCCAGTGTCCAAATGTTGAAACCTGATTGAGACGGAGATAAATGTTGACTTAAAGGGGATGAAAACTTATGCAGAGACTTATTTTACGTCTTGTATTTTACATCCATGTTATAAATAAATAAAGTGGGGAAACTTCACACTTTTGATAAATACTGTATAGAACATGAACAATGCAACCAGGCAGTGAACTTGAAGAGAGTTTTTTAAACACTGCAACAACATGTGTGGTTACTTTTTATACTGTGAGTCAATTATTTCCGGCATTTTGTCTTAAAATATTATTGTGGGGATTTTATTACTCTCTGACTTTCTACCACATATTTCTTATTTTGAGGAAGAAGTTACAACTCAGACAAAAGGGGAAGTACAGAAAGGTGGAGGTGAGAGGTTTTAAAAGTAGCCAACGTCAGAAATTCAGGAAACACTGAAGACATTTACTGACAGTGGACACAAACGGACAAGAAGAAAGTGAAATAACCAACTGGAGACAAATAACTGAGGACCTGAGATCTCAGCATCCAGAACCAACATGATGAAGAGTTTTTTTCTGCTCCTTCTTTCAGTGATGGCAGGTAAAATATACAAATGTTCCAAAAAATGAATATGTTTCTGTTTGATGAAGTCTTCATGTTATTCATATCACAGATTATGTGGTGACAAAACTTCTGACACTTTCTGTTTTCTTGATGGACAAATCCGGATTATTTCAGACTGTGACAGAACATGAACTTTTCTTTCTAATCAACAGATTGTTACAATGACGTGAAGGGATGCAGAGATGGATGGTTTGAATTCATATGTGTCTATCCTGAAGGACAAAAAACTTATCAACAGATTCATGTAGTTCATGACAAACAAAGAATAACAAGCACAGTTAAAGACAAGTGGGAAAACGAAGGCAGAATATTTCTGTACCATAACACAACAGCAAAATATCTCAAGGTGTTGATCAAACAACTTCAACCTGAGGATTTTAAAGAAGAATACGAGTGTAAGTTTAACCGACAATCTAAGTCATCCAAGGAAGTGGAACTAAATTACAGTAAGGAAGTTTGCGTGTTTTTATTGTTATTAATGTTCCTCTGTTCCTTTGTTAAAACATTTTACCTGCGTTAAGAAAAGTGCTGCACAAACAATTTTTATCATTATCAGAACTTCATTTATTAATTATTATTATTATTAGTAGTAGTAACAGCATGTTTTATAAATGTACTATTTAATGTTATCATTCTACTGATATTTCAGTTCAGGCTTTTAAAATAAAATTTTGTATCCAGCTCCTTACAGAGATTAAAATAAGTTATATTTTAAAGCTGCAAAACAAAACTGAAATACTTTTACTGATTTGTGAGTAGAATTACTACAATGACATGATACTAACCTTCACAGTCAAACTCAGCAGTAATTATGATGTGTATTATGGCAGGAACTGTCCTTGTTAGTAAATGCAGTGCTGATACTGAATCACCAACAGAGATAAACAGTATCAGTTAGAAAAGATGATGAGAGTTTGTCCTATAAAATATGTAGATTTCCCTAAACAATGATCCTAAAGAAAATTACACAGAGAATGTTTTTCCTTTTTCTTCAAAAAAATACTTTTTCTTACTAGAGTCTTATAAAAAAGGAAATCTGGATGTTTTTTAATGTTTTGTACATTTTCCAGATTTAATGATACAATTCAGTGAATGAAGGATTCAGACCAATAAAGTGAATCTTTTAAGTTTCCTCAGCAAAGCAAACTTTAACAGAAACCTCTTTGACATATAACACATATTATAGTACAAATATAATGAAGTATGGTAATGAGTACACACTTCTGTACATTTCTATCATGTTAACACAGTATTATATATAGATATATTTTGCATGTTTTACTTTTCTGCTTCATTTGCAGAGTTTAACAACTGTCAGACTCCACTTACTGAAATCGTGACCAGAACCAATAAAGTCAACTTCACATGTGATATGTCAGAATATCACAGACAAAATGACACAGTCAAGTTTTTCTGCAAAGAGAACGATTTCTTCATCTGTGAAGACATTTTACCAACAAAATCATTTCCAAAGTCAAACAGGAGGTTCACTGTCACTGACACCAACAGTGGTTTCATCATCTCCATCAGTGATGTGTCCTCAGAGGAAGCTGGTGTCTACTGGTGTGGAGTGAAATCAGATCAAGGAAAATATCGTTCAGCTTTTAGACAAATACAACTGCAGGTTCTGAGTGAGTTATACTCCTATTAGATCAACTGGGTTTTGGTAAAAGAATCATTTGTGTTGTTGATCTCTTCAGTTTCTTATTGAAGAAGTAAAGCAGTTTATCATTTCTCTGAAAAGTCATTTAAATCACCAGGCTCATAAAAACTACTTTGATTTATTTCAATGATATTTATCCTCTGGATTTTGCTAATTGTGACCCTTATATTTATTCCCACAGCTCCTCCAACTACATCAACACCGTCAATTAGAACTTCTGTTGCTTCAGACCAGACAACTACTGGACCTGCTGAGACTCACGGTGAGAGACCTGCTGATCAATGAGGAGCATAATTGGGGGGAATGTTAATATGAAACTGTCAAGTTGGTTAAAGTCAGGTTTTGTGTAAGAAACAAGCAGAGGGGAAACAAGTGGAGTCAGAAGGCAGGTAAATACAGAGACAAGGTGAATTATATTAAGACAAAAATACAAAACAGGTTATTAAAAGTCCAGGAAAACAATTCCTAAGTGTGGACCAACACAAGACAGAGTCAGAGAATAAGTGATATGAACAACTCTGAATAAGGGACTGGAGGACGGTACACGATAACAAATAATAGTGGTTTTTGAGTTTTCCAGTTTCGGTGTGAAACGTTAAGAGTAAGACTCTCACATAAGTTATAGCTATATTTAGGTCTAGAGTTTATTGATAAGCTAGAATGGAAGATTGCTGCTACTCCTCCACCTCAGCCTGTGCTTCTAGGAACATGATCATTAACATGACTCATTTAAACGGACATATTCTTCCTGCTGTAACCAAGTTTCATTAAGACACAATAATTTATAATTTACTAACAGAGATTTAAAAGAGGGAGATATGATAATTAATAATCCATATTTAATAGTTTTGGGGGTTTGTTCTGTAAGAGGAGTCGTCTTAACTTTTAATAGGTTCATCATGATTAACTCCTCTTGTTGTCATTTTTAGTTTATGTAATTTAGTTGGTCGGGGAACAGACACAGTCTCTATAGGTATGTGGGAGTTGTGGGGGGGGTGACGGTTGTAAGGACACTGCAGAGAGATGTGTAGGACTGGATCTCTGCATCCTAGGCTCAACTCTGGATTGTAATAATTTTTGTTGACTAATAAAATCAGACATATTTCTGTACTGTACATGTACATAAATACCATTAAACTTCCCTCTGACGTCCCCACATTAAAATATCTTTCTACTTCAAGCTGAAAAAATGCCTCCAGATGACATCACTTGGAGGAAGTTAGTTCAGATTATGTCATCTAGTTGCTCACACTATGGAGTTTGTTATCATGGTCAACCTGAATTTCCAGGGCTCCTCCCGATAACATCATCTGAAATCTTACTGATAAAAAAAATAACAGATAGATGCAGAGAAATAAGTTAATACAGTGAAGTCAGAGGGAAGTTTAAAAGCGTTAATGTACATTTACACACTAAACTACAGCAAGTTTAACATTGGTGAAGTTGCTCTATAAGCGTCTCTATTCTTAAAAGATGGTAGAATTTTTAAACTTTGTCTTCTTGATGGGAGGTCATGAGTTCTGCTACATGTAACATCGATTGACGTCCCAACGGCCTCAGACTGTTATCGGGCTGATGTTGTGTAGTCTGATCCCAACAATGTATCTAACATCAGCCACCACCACAGAAACCCAGAACCTCAATCATTATTAATTTCACTTAGACTGGACTCGAGTGCAGATACAAAAGAAGACAGGCTGCAAGTAGTAATAAAAGACACTTAATGGAAGCTAAGTCCCACTTACCATTAATTCAGCGAGTAACCAGCATCAGTCTGGGTTTAAAATCAGACAAGTTGACCAAATACTGCAAAGAGTCCAAATGCAAACAATCCCATGAGGGAAAAAGTGCAGGTAACTGGATAAAGGTAAACCACAGAGAAATAAAAGAAAGCTGAGGTTGAGTGAACAATGAAGATAATCTGTTACTGAACAAGAGAAAATAGCAGGTAATTATACTGAGAGGAGACAAAATGGCTGCCAGGTGTGTTGGACTGGTGATAAAGAGTCAGGTGGTAAAATTGGAGGGACAATAAAGTGGACACAGCAGGAGGGGAGGGGCTGGTGAGCAGGTGAATCAGGGAAACAAAGGAGGCCTGAGCCTCTTGTGGCAAAGTGGGAGAAAACACTGGACGTGATTTAAGACGGAGCAAAAACCAAAAGGCACAACATCAGTAGCTAATCTAGGACGACTGGCTGGATACAGGAGTGATGATAATGTGTAAGACATAGACGGAAGAAACAACAGCCAATACACACAAAAGACTCCAACACACTGACTCACTTATGCTGCAACATTGAAAGGAGAGTGTAGGAGATGACAGAGAAGAGACAACAGTTCATGGACATGTCCAAGAACTAACAGGGACCTGAGGAAGTGAGAATGTAAAGGACCAGGCAACAGGACCTCTGAGCAGGATTCATGAGGATATTTTAAATACAGGATGGTTTATTTTTTTGCAGCAATCTGCAAAACTGTTTTCATGTTCTCCATGTTTCTCTTAGACTTTGTTTCAGTGCCGTCAGAAACCTGGACGTCTGTTTCTTCAGAGGATTAAGGGCTTTGTATGAACCTCTGTCACATCAGTTACAGTCCCTTATGTCGTGTGTTTTGTCCTGCAGCTGGATCTCAGTTGGCTGCAGTCACAGCTACAGTCGTCCGTGTAGCTGCTCTGGTGGTTGTGAACATACTGATTCTCTTCTACACATGTAAGAGGCTGCTAACATGAAACACACCCACAAACGTTTCTCATTGGGGGTATAAGGGCTGGTGAGCCGTCATTTAAGAAATTCATGAATCGGAATAGATCAGATCAAAGGTTCTTTAAAGTGGGAGCAAACCAGATGAAAACAGTGGATGGAACAATTATCCAGAGATTTATTACAGTACAATTATCTATATAAAACCAATAAAATGTCTAAACAAAAAACCTCAATAGAAAAGTGCTAAAAACTAAGAGCAAAACACACAAAGAAAAATCTGAGTTGATGTTCAAAAAACTACTACCACACACACACACACACACACACACACACACACACACTCAGAGTAACTGGTTATGATAGCATTAAGTCTAACACTAACCCTCAGAAGTTAAGGCCCAACCTCAGCCCTCATCTTAACCTACATCCAATTCGAACCTCAACCCTAAAACCAACTCCTAACCCCCAAACAGGTCTTTCTGTTTACAGGGGCCACTAAAATGTGATGGACATTTAGATTTGTCAACATATTTGTAGTTGTTCCCAGAGTCATTTCTGCTGTGTTGTAGCTTTTTGCAGCACATTTATTCAAATTGAAGTGAAGTCGTTTTTTAAAAATGAGCTTGTGTCTTGACTTGACAATTAAAACACAAACTTGTGGAAAAATCAAAATCAAAACACAAAATAACTATAAAAAACATCTGACCTGTGACAATTGAATCAAAATAAAAAGCCCTTAAACAACTTAATGTCTGAATACAACTGAATCCAGACATCGACTAGTTTAACTCTTGTCAGTTCTTTCCTTGTTTCTTATTCATACAGTTTGTGCTGATTGTTACATGAATACAAATCCTTTCCTTTGTGTTTTTTGAGCTCAGGGTCGCTACAGTGGATTAT
Source organism: Channa argus (assembly GCF_033026475.1). NCBI lineage: Eukaryota > Metazoa > Chordata > Actinopteri > Anabantiformes > Channidae > Channa > Channa argus. The sequence continues at coordinate 27,091,780 of NC_090201.1, read as the reverse complement.
TTGTCCCCATGTTACTTTGGCACAGTTTGTACTCAGATGTCCTTCCTGATGCAGACCTCCTCAGTTTCTACTGGCGACACTGAACAGGTTCAGTATCTTGCCCTTGGACAAGGCAAGAAAACTGCACCACTGCTGCCCCCTTGTGTTTCCCCATTCATACTATTTTTTTTTTTCTCTGTCAGGCTCAAAAATCAGAAGAAATAGAAGAGAAAAACAGAAAAGTTGGGTAAGTTACCATATTAGTCTAAAATGGTTGTATTATGGGGGAGACCTGTATATACAGTAAAGTATTAATCCTGTGTTTTTCTTTGGGAAGGATCGTGGCTATGCAGAGGTACAGGACCCACCCAGAAGACCGTCTCAGGAACTGCAATGAAAACAGCTGTGATGGGACTCAAGAAAGACTGTGATCAGAGAGGAACTACACCCTTGTTAAGTTTAATTGTTTGGTGAAGCTAAAAAAAAAACTTCTGACAGGTCGATGACATCCCAACACATTCAAACTGTTTCCAGACTTATGCTGTGTAGTCTGAGTAGATGACGACCACCTCATTAAAAACCCAGAACCTGAATCATCACCTCTGACCCACTTTCAAGGAAGGAAACGACAAAATAAAAATCCAACAGGCAGCAATTAATTGAAGCTGAGTCAGGCAGAAAGAAATGTGACAGGGAGGGTCACCAGCCTAAGTTCAGGGTTTAAAACAGGCACAATTTTCAAATGCAAGTAAAACAGGAAAGTTCAACACTTCAAAAAAGTAAAAAACTTTACAAAAAACCTACTGTATCTTGGTTTATCTACAGTATCAACAGCAAACATTTCATCAAAACATCACCAGCAGAATATTAATCATTTCAATCCTCATCAATGTTTTCACAAATAACAGTGTCCTTGAAAAGCATAAAAATAAACCTTTAGTAATGACATTGTGTTTCTGTTGTTGTTCTTTTTCTCCAACACTACAAGTAAAGACACAAAAACACTTTGTGACAGTGATCAATTCAATTCAATTCAACTTCATTTATATAGCGTTGAATCACAACAAAGTCATCTCAGGGCACTTTACAGAACAAAGTCAAGATTATAAAGATGTATAGAGAGAACCCAACAATTCCTCCTGGAGCAAGTCATAGGCAACAGTGGAGAGGAAAAACTCCTTTAACGGAAGAAACCTCCAGCAGAACGAGGTTCAGAGTGGGCGTCCATCTGCCTTGACTGGTTGGGGTTAGTGGAAAGTGAAGAGAGAAAAGAAAAAGAGCAACAACAAAACATCTGGCAGGTTTGTAGGACCAGTAGCTGCACACTGGAAAACACAGCTCCAAAGCCAGGGACACCTGCAGAAAGGGATAGAGCCTTATAGGACTAAGGACTAAGCCTATAGCAGCAGGACTATAACTAACTATAAGCTTTATTAAAGAGGAAGGTTTTAAGCCTTGTCACAACCTGGCTCAACAGTATGTGACAAAGAAGGGAGGCCACACAAGGTTCTCAATAAACAACATATTTTAATTGAGTATATAAAGATTCAGTTTAAGTTTGTGAGCAAATCAGTGCAATGTTGGATGGAAAGTGTAAAAGACATGTAGACAAAACAAAAGAGAACTCAGCAAGCAGCCCAGGGGAAGAGACTGAGCCGATCTTTAAGGCCTCCTTTACAGGAACCTCAACCCAATTGACACAGGTGTACGTCATGCCCAAAGCTCAGCTCCACCCACTGGCTTGCTGGAAAACAAGGAAAAACACAGCCACACACACACGGAGAAAGACAGAACCCAGATCTGGCTTAGGCCATCACACTCCCCCCATATAACAGGGTTCCTACCCTGAACGTTACTACTATTGTATTTTTAGCTGCAGTAAATTAACAGTTGAACAGGGTACAGGCAACTTAACACAAGAATTAGTAGAGCTTACCTGAGACAATCTTCCCACACACACCCACAACTCCCGATTCTAAAATAATCAGCATCTCCCACCTCAGCAAACGTATGACTAACACTGAGAGTAAGCGTTATATAGGTACGTGGGAAAGAGTATCTGCCATGATGTTCTCTTTACACTTAATATGTCTGTTAACCAGGTTATAAGGCTTCAAAAACAGAGCCAGCGCACAAGCCGCTGATTAGGATTCTGAAGAGACTTGAAGAATGTAAGTGGGTTATGGTCAGTATATACAAGTTTTGGCCTGCTGAATCAAGATAAACATGGAAATGCTGCAAAGCCAAAATTAAAGCCAATGCTTCTTTTTCCATCACTGAATAATTCAGCTGATAAGAGGTGAACTTTTTAGAAAATAAATTAACAGGATGATACCCTGTGGACCACCTTGAAGAAAACCGCACCCACTCCAATGTGGCTAGCATCCACCTGAAGGACTGATCCAAACGGGGAGCTAGCAAAACCGGAGCAGAACTTAATAAAGCCTTCACAATACCTTCAACCTCGATAGCAAATGCTTGTTGACAAGTTTCTGACCAAATAAAATTTTATTTTGCTTTAAGCAAGTCTCTTAGCGGAGCTACAGCTGTGGAGAAATTTCGGCAAAAACAACGCTAACATCCAACCAAACCTAAGAACCTCATTAGTTCCTTTTTAATTGTGGGAACAGGGAAGTCATCAATAGCTAACACCTTAGCACGAACAGGCTGTACCTGCCCTTGACCCACCACCTTACCAACATATGTTACAGTGGCTTTTGCAAATTCACACTTAGCCAAGTTCACTGTCAAATTAGCATCAGCTAGTCATTGGAACAAAGCGTCAATACGTTTCACATGCTCCTCCGAGGTGTCACTATATATCACCACATCATCCAGATACACAGCACAACCCTCAAGGCCAATAACTACCCTGTTCATCAGACGCTGTAAGGTAGCAGGTGCATTACAGAGACCAAAACCCATAACTGTATAGGAGAACAGACCAGATGGTGTTATAAAACCAGATATTTCTTGTGCTCTTGGGGTCAGTGGCACCTGCCAATACCCTTTTAACAAGTCAAATTTACTTACATATCTCGCTGCACCAACTTGGTCAATACGGTCTTCCACAGGTGGCAGTGGGTAAGAATCTGGTTTTGTAACAGAATTTACCTTACGGATATCTGTGCAACAGCGTGGTGTTTTATCAGCTTTTTCCACCAACAAGCAGGATGATGCCCAACTTGAAGAAGAAAGCACAGCAATATTATTATCAAGCATGTATTTCACTTCAGCATCAATGATTTTAAGCCTGTGTCGAAAACCATTCACGTAAGCTATGAAATTCTGAGGGGGTTGTTTGGTTTTCCATTCATCCTGAAGGTGATGCCAAGGGACCACGTACCTTGTGACCAAAACCAAATCATTAGGACTAAAGCCAATACTATCATGACACACTTCTCTGGCAGCTAACAAAAGCCAGGGCAAACCATCCTCCCAATCCCGTTGCATTTCTGTACAATACGCTTTCATTAAAGATTTAAGGGTCTGATGAAATCGCTCTAAAGCCCCCTGACTTTGCGGGTGATATGCAGACGCTTTGTTATGCTTAATATTCACTTGCTTGAGGACTTGCAAGAATAAGTGCGAAGAAAAGTTAGAACCTTGATCACTTTGAATGGTTTTTCCAAATAAGGAGATAAACTGAGTCAAGGCCTTAACAACTGACTTTGCTGTAATTGAGCACAAAGGATATGCAGCACAGCCTACACTTAAAAGTAGAGAGGGTGTCTGCTTCCTTTATCTGAGCTGGGAGCTGGTTCCACAGCAGAGGAGCTTGATAGCTAAAGGCTCTGCCTCCCATTCTACCTTTGGAAATTCTGGGAACCACAAGTAGGCCTGCATTCTGAGATCGAAGTGGTCTACTGGGATGATATGGTGTTAGAGCTTTATATGTAAGAAGCTGGATTTTAAATAGATAGATGTAGCTGGTAATGGAAATTTATGGAGTGTTTTCTAATAATGTTGCCTAAAGGAGACATATAAAGTAAAAAGTATTGGTCCTAATACAGAGCCTTGTGGAACTCCATAGCTAACCTTTGTGTGCATGGAGGATTCATCATTAACATGAACCAATTGGAATCGATCAGATAGATAAGATTTAAACCAACCTAGTGCAGTTCCTGTAATCCCAATTTCATGGTCCAGTCTCTGTAATAAAATGTCTAGTCCATTATATTACACTGTTTCTGTACTATGATGAGCTCTAAATCCTGAACTATTCTCAACAGAACTATGGCTGTTAGTCAGCCTGGCTACAGTGCTGAACAGAAACCGGGGATTGTTCTTGTTTTCTTCTATTAATGATGAATAACATGTTGTTCTGGCATCAGAGATTATTCTAATTTGCTGGAACGCCACTTCTGTTCTAACTTTTGTGTTCCCTTTATGTTCCCATTTGTGAACTATACCATGGAGATCACATCTTCTGGTTTACTGCCGTCTTGAGAGGGGCAACACTATTGAGTATTGTACGTAGTGAGGCTGCAGAATTATCAACAATTTAATCAACTTGTGCAGGAGTAACATTAAGGTGGCTACTTTCCAAGTAATTCCACAACAGTCAGTAGTGCTGTTTCTGTGGAGTGACCCCTCTTGAAGCCAGACTGGGGAAGTTGTTCTTGGAAAGAAAGTCTGAGAGTTGTTGAAGACTCGTTCCATTAATCAAATTGATGAATGGAAAAATACTTAAGTCATTTACTAACAGAGATTTAGAAGAGTGAGATCTGATATTTAATAATCCACATTTAATAGTTTTGGGGTTTTGTTCTGTAAGAGGAGTAGTTTTAACTTTTATTAGTTTATCATGATTAACTCCTCTTGTGGTCATTTTTACTTTATGTAATTTAGTTGGTCGGGGAACAGACACAGTCTCTATAGGTATGTGGGAGTTGTGGGGGGTGACGGTTGTAAGGACACTGCAGAGAGACGCATCCTTCATCTCTGCATCCTAGGCTCAACTCTGGATTGTCATAATTTTGGTTGTCTAATAAAACCAGCCAGCAGTATTTGAGGATAAGAAAGCTGCACCATCTAAAGTAGGATGGATGCCATCTCTCTTAATCAGCCCAGATTCGTTAAATCGTTTCCAATTGTCTATGTTTTCCACATCGTTTGCTGGACACCACCTAGACAGCCAGCGGTTGGATGTCGACATGTACATGTTGTCACTGGTTAGATTTGGCAGGGGTCCAGAGAAACAGACAGGAACAGGACACAATAAACTTACAGCAGGAGGAAGTTTTTCACAACGACCACTCTACCTCCAAACCATGTCAGACAGTTTCAGTGCAGAATGTTTCTGATGTGGATTTTCACAGTAGAATAACAGGCCTCACATTCTATTATTTCATTGGCTTCATATCATTTGACCAGGAGGTGAAACATTAAGATAATATTCTTATTATTTCTGAAATATTGTATTAAACTGTGTAGACGTCCTTTTATTACAAAAGTTGTTTTTCTCAGAATGTGTAACCACACATTTTCTTTTAACCACAGAGGAAGGACGTATGATTAAGATTTTAAAAAAAAAGTGGGGGCAAGAAGTTTCAGCTAAATACAGTATTTCAGGAAACAATGTACAACTTAACCAACTGTTAAGAAAAACCGACAAGAGGAAACTGAAATAACCAGACAGAGACGAGTAATCTGGATGGAAGGTGTCAGCCTCCAACTTAGACATGACGACATGATGAATAGGCTTCTTCTGCTTTTTCTCTCAGTGACGCCAGGTTTAAAAAACAACTTTGTAATAATGGTGTAGCTTTACAGTACTTATACAAATACTTGCTTCTTGTTATATAGTAACAAGATGCAGAGTTAAATTAGCAGATGACAACCTGGAAACAAAATTGTATCTTTTCTAAAATGTAGTTGTGTGTATATGACATCACTTCAACAATCTTGTGTTTGTGAGCAACACAGTGAGAATTTACAGTTTAATGCAGATTATTTCTGTACCAACAATACTTTACAAAAAACTACTGTATCTTGGTTTCTCTACAGTATCAACCGCAAACATTTCATCCAACATCAATCATTTCAATCCTCATCAATCTTTTCACAAACAGTGTCCTTGAAAAGCATAAAAATGGACCTTTAGTAATGACATTGTGTTTCTGTTGTTGTTCTTTTCTATAAGTAAAGACACAAAAACACACTGCAGACAGTGATCAATTCAATTCAACTTTATTTATTTAGAGCCAATTCACAAAGCTTTTTCATAATTGTGATATTGGTGAACGACTGCTCTACCTCCAAACCTGAATGTGACCAATCAGCAGCGTCTGAGACTGAGCACAGTTTCAGTGCAGAATGTTTCTGATCTGGATTTTCACAGTAGAATACTATATGATACCTATTTGTTTCAACAAACTATCTGATCTCCATTGTGCCACGAGCAGTACTTCTATTTCCAGGACTGACATGACATCCTAAGCTTAAGAACAGTCTTATGGTCTTAACAGGAAGTGCGTCAACCAGAAATACACTGAAGCATGTTGTGGCTTTTCTTTCTTTGTCACAACTGAGTTCCTGTTTATTGTCAATGACATTAGCAAAGTTTAATGAGGAAGGAGTGATGAGTAAGAACAGCAGGGGTGGACAGACAGAAAAGTGGGGGTAACAAGTTCTTAAACCTGCAGCAGAGATACAGTAAACACAGTGTGAAGACACACAGACAAGAGGAATCTGAAATATCAAATATATTGATATCTGACACCAAATGTCTCTTTGATCAACAGGAAGTGAAGCCCCATCTAAAATAAAGGGATGTATAAATGGATGGAATTAATTTTGTTATCATCATTGTTGACCTGAAGTTTGATAAAACACTAAGAAAACATACAGAACATAAAAACTATACAACACACACAATATTAGTCATTGTATTTAATTTTACATAGAAGCAAATGTTCTCAAATCCTAAAGTCTTCTGACTTGTCCTCTACAGCTTTCAAAGTAAAATTTGTCCATTTCATTACTTCTGGATAACTTGTCTTCTAGAATAATCCCACACAGCTGTAGCTGTATATGAGCCTGGCTGTTTAAGCCAAACCACCACTGATGACGATGTGCTATGACCAAAACTTCATAGGTACATTTTAGAAAGACATTATCATTAGTTATGATTTTACAGTTATTAAATAACTAATGACAGTGGTTTGATGATTAACTGTCCATGTAAACATCTGAAATTCCAATGGTCTGCACTTGGACAAAAAACAAATCTGCATCGTAGAACATCCAGGACAAAGCCCTGAGCTTAAAACACAAATGTCAGAAAGACGACTGAGGATTAAAGAAGCCTGTTAGTGATTCAAATTTCTTTGTATATGTTACAAAAATACAACTAATTTTCCTTTGAGACTTTCTTCCTGTGTCCTGTTTCTACCTCACCAGTCCCGACAGCTTGTTCTGACTAATTTCACAGTGAAAAGTGGGTATTTAGTATTTATGTGTCTAACTGGTCTTGGAAGGTTTGATATAATCTTGTGTCGCCTCTCTTACAGAAAATCAATTATGTTTTTGTAAAGAGAGAAACCTTTGGACCCCAACACTGTGCAGTGGTTTAAAGACAAATCCTTCACCATAGATACAGGCTACAGGCTGCTCCGAGACATGAAGAGGCTTCAGAAGTGAAGCACTGCTTCAGTGCACTCAGTACCTTTTATTAACATAATGACACATATTTCATGCAAAGAAGTCTCAGATATATCAAGAACATTTTTCCAATGTCTTTTTGTTTGACTCCAGCTTTGTTAAACGTTTTAGTTATATTTAAACCCTCACAGCTCGTGGTCTGATTCAAACTTTAGGCACTTTGTTGGTGGTCAAAGCCCAGTAACCTGCACTGGGCCTTTTTAACTTCTGTTGCAACAAGAACAGCAGCACTAGATTCAAACAACTGCTGTTGTTTTTGTTGCAACAGTCATGGGATCCATGTGATGACTGTGTGAAGCTGGAACCATTTTAGTTCCACTGTCAGGAACAGTCCATTGTCGGCTCTTTGGGTTGTACAGGGGCGTTAAGGTTAAAAAGAGCTGCTCACTCTTGATCCCTGTACAATCTGACAGAACCTGAGCACAAGGAAAAGTCTTCCAGTGTCCAAATGTTGAAACCTGATTGAGACGGAGATAAATGTTGACTTAAAGGGGATGAAAGCTTATGCAGAGACTTATTTTACGTCTTGTATTTTACATCCACGTTAGAAATAAATAAAGTGGGGAAACTTCACACTTTTGATAAATACTGTATAGAACATGAACAATGCAACCAGGCAGTGAACTTGAAGAGAGTTTTTTAAACACTGCAACAACATGTGTGGTTACTTTTTATACTGTGAGACAATTATTTCCGGCGTATGGTCTTAAAATATCATTGTGGGGATTTTTTTACTCTCTGACTTTCTACCACATATTTGTTATTTGGAGGAAGAAGTTACAACTCAGACAAAAGGGGAAGTACAGAAAGGTGGAGGCGAGAGGTTTTAAAAGTTGCCAACGTCAGAAATTCAGGAAAAGCTGAAGACATTTACTGACAGTGGACACAAATGGACAAGAAGAAAGTGAAGTAACCAACTGGAGACAAATAACTGAGGACCTGAGATCTCAGCATCCAGAACCAACATGATGAAGAGTTTTTTTCTGCTCCTTCTTTCAGTGATGGCAGGTAAAATATACAAATATTCTCAGGTTTATGAATGTTGCATAATGCATAGGTTCTGCAAAAGGCTCGTGATAATGTTCTTTATTACAGCCAGAAATAAGAGACGTCCTACAACTATATACTGTAAAGTCACATTTTGCTGCAAACAACTGAAACCAGCAAAATAACTATGTTTTTAAAGCAAACTTCTGTTTTGCTCCAAGTTTTTCTTATTTACATATACAGAATGCAACGTAATATTTAATAAAAGAAGAACCACAATATAAATGGTAGAATATAAAAAAGATGTTGGTGTAACAAGAAACAACACTGAGTTTAAAGTTAGAACCAAAGAAATGACTGAAACAACAGGAACAGACAGAATTAAAAATCACATAACAGAAATGATTGAGGCTCAGAAGATGCAGTGACAGGCAGGTCATCAATATGAATATGCTTCTGTTTGATGAAATCTTCATGTTATTCATATCAAAGATTATGTGGTGACAAAACTTGATGGACAAATAGAAAACCGAATTATTTCAGACTGTGACAGAACATGAATTTTTCTTTCTGATCAACAGGTTGTGACAATGAACATGAAGTGAAGGGATGCAGAGGAGGATGGGTTGAATTCATATGTGTCTATCCTGAAGGACAAAAAACTTATAAACAGATTTATGTAGTTCATCGCATACAAACAATAACAACCACAGTTAAAGACAAGTGGGAAAACAAAGGCAGAATATTTCTGTACCATAACACAACAGCAAAATATCTCAAGGTGTTGATCAAACAACTTCAACCTGAGGATTTTAAAGAAGAATACGAGTGTAAGTTTAACCGACAATCTAAGTCATCCAAGGAAGTGGAACTAAATTACAGTAAGGAAGTTTGCGTGTTTTTATTGTTATTAATGTTCCTTTGTTAAAACACTTTACCTGCGTTAAGAAAAGTGCTGCACAAACAATTTTTATCATTATCAGAACTTCATTTATTAATTATTTATTAGTAGTATTAGTATTTGCAGTAGTAACAGCATTGAAAAATGTTTCATAAATGTACTATTTAACTTTAACATTATAAATAAACTTCAGCAAATGTTCTCAAACAACAAATTCTACTGATATTTCTTTTTCAGGATTTTAAAATAAAATTCTGTATCCAGTTAAAGTCTTTATCGTTTTCTCTCATCAATCTCACTAAAGCTCATTACAGAGAATAAAATAAGTTATTTTAAAGCTGCAAAACAAAACTGAAATACTTTCACTGATTTGTGAGTAGAATTACTACAATGACATGATACTAACCTTCACAGTCAAACTCAGCAGTAATTATGATGTGTATTATGGCAGGAACTGTCCTTGTTAGTAAGTGCAGTGCTGATACTGAATCACCAACAGAGATAAACAGTATCAGTTAGAAAAGATGATGAGAGTTTGTCCTATAAAATATGTAGATTTCCCTAAACAATGATCCCAAACAAAACTACACAATAAAGAACAATTTTTCTTTTTCTTCAAATGTGATTTTACATTGTTAAAAAAAAAAACTTTTTCTTACTTGATTCTTATAAAAAAGGAAATTTGGATGATTTTTATTGTTTTGTACATTTTCCAGATTTAATGATACAATTCAGTGAATGAAGGATTCAGACCAATAAAGTGAATCTTTTAAGTTTCCTCAGCAAAGCAAACTTTAACAGAAACCTCTTTGACATATAACACATATTATAGTACAAATATAATGAAGTATGGTAATGAGTACACACTTCTGTACATTTCTATCATGTTAACACAGTATTACACTGATATATTTTGCATGTTTTACTTTTCTGCTTCATTTCCAGAGTTTAACAACTGTCAGACTCCACTTACTGAAATCGTGACCAGAACAGATAAAGTCACCTTCACATGTGATATGTCAGAATATCTCAAAAGTCGAGATTCAAAACAAAATTCCAGAGTCAAGTTTTTCTGCAAAGAGAACAATTTCAACTGTGAAGACATTAAACCAACAAAATCATCTCCAAAGTCAAACAGGAGGTTCACTGTCACTGACACCAACAGTGGCTTCAGCGTCTCCATCAGTGATGTGTCCTCAGAGGACGCTGGTGTCTACTGGTGTGGAGTGAAATCAAATAAAGGAAATGATCGTTCAGCTTTTAGACAAATACAACTGCAGGTTCTGAGTGAGTTATACTCCTATTAGATCAACTGGGTTTTGATAAAAGAATCATTTGTGTTGTTGATCTCTTCAGTTTCTTATTGAAGAAGTAAAGCAGTTTATAATTTCTCTGAAAAGTCATTTAAATTACCAGGCTCATAAAAACTACTTTGATTTATTTAAATATTTATCTTCTGGATTTTGCTAATTGTGACCCTTATATTTATTCCCACAGCTCCTCCAACTACATCAACACCGTCAATTACGACTTCTGTTGCTTCAGACCAGACAACTACTGGACCTGCTGAGACTCACGGTGAGAGACCTGCTGATCAATGAGGAGGATAATTGGGGGGAATGTTAATATGAAACTGTCAAGTGGTTATAGTCAGGTTTTGTGTAAGAAACAAGCAGAGGGGAAACAAGTGGAGTCAGAAGGCAGGTAAATACAGAGAAAAGGTGAATTATATTAAGAATAAACATACAAAACAGGTTATTAAAAGTCCAGGAAAACAATTCCTAAGTGTGGACGAACACAAGACAGAGTCAGAGAATAAGTGATGATGATTAACAGTCAGGGAAGTAATCAGATTACTCAAAAAGACTAGCAGGAGGTCAAAACCCTGGCAGGCAAAAAATTGCTATTGATTTATTTCAATGATATTTATCTTCTGCATTTTGCTAATTGTGACCCTTATATTTATTCGCACAGCTCCTCAAACTACATCAACACCGTTGATTAGAACTTCTGTTGCTTCAGACCAGACAACTACTGGACCTGCTGAGAATCTCGGTGAGAGACCTGCTGATGAATGAGGAGGATAATTGGGTGGGGGGCAGGTCTTAGTTGGTTTGCAGTTGTGCCACATTCTTTCCATTTTCAGATGAAAGATTGAACAGTGGTCCACAAGATGTTCAAGCTTGGGATATTTATTTAGAAAGCTAACCCTGCTTTAAACTTCTTCCTGACCTGTCTGGTTTGTTCCTTGGACTTCATGATGCTGTTGGTTCACTAATGTTCTCTAACAAACCTCTGAGAGCTTCACAGAACAGCTGTATTCATACTGAGATTAAATGAAACACAGGTGGACTCTATTTACTAATGAGGTGACTTCTGAAGGCCACTGGTTCCACTGGATTTTACTTAGTGGTATCAGAGTAAAGAGGCTGAATATAAATGCATGTGACACTTTTCAGATATTTATTTGTAAAAAAATTACTTTCACTTCACAATTATGTGGGACTTTGTTGTAACGTGACAAAATGTGGAAACGTTCAAGGGGTAAATGGTAAATAGTCGCTTATATAGAGCTTTTTATCCAAAGCACTTTACAATGTTGATTTCCATTCACACACCGATGGCGGTGGCTGCCATCCAAGGTGCTCACCTGACCCACCGGGAGCAACTTGGGGGATACTTCAATACTTCGACATGTAGCCAGGAGCAGGGATCGAATCACTGACCCTGTGGTTCATGGTCAAGTGCCTTACCAACTGAGCTACAGCCGCCCCAAAATAAATACTTTTGCAAGACACTGTACATGTGCTATATAAATAAAGTGGATTGGATCATTACAGAGTGAAGGACGGGACCACCAGAAACCTGGACTTCTGTTTCTTCTAGTTGTGGTGAAAAACCTGCTGACGACGACTGAAGGATTTATGAGTCTGTCAAACCAGTTACAGTTTGCTGCTCAAAACGACCATTTTGCCAATGTTTTGCATCTTATCTTCTACTGTATATAACAACAACAACAACAATAAAAATACTGTATCTAGTCTCAGTACCTCTAACCACGTCCTTGCAGTGTTTCGGTCCCTTCAGTCCAGTCGACTACAGGATCTGCCAAGTGCTTTTGGGTCCTGACACCAATAGAAAAGAGTTTTTGTACATATAGGATGAGCTCTGGATGATATGGTTTAACTACAGCTCTCTGCCTATTCTTGTGTGTTTCGTCTTGCAGGTGATTCTCAGGTTGGGGTCACAGCTGCAGTCGTCTGTGCAGCTGTTCTGGCGGTTGTGATCCTGCTGGTTCTCTTCTTCATACGTAAGAAGCTTATTAACAGCTTTACACAACATTAAACACAAAAAGCTAAAAACGTTTGCTAGTGGAAGTACACGGGCCCACAAGCATGGATTTCATGAATGAATGAATGTATTAAAAAGAGAACAACTTATGTCTGAATACAAAACATTTGATATATTTTCTCTTTTTTTTCTGCCAGGCTCAAAAACCAGAAGAAACAAAGCTGAAAAACAGAAAAACAAAGAGGTATTATGAAGATGTGCTTGTTTCGTAAAGTCTAGCAGAATGACATAGCTTTACGTAGCTTGTGCTGTTTTGTAGAACCTTGGTTCTGGAGGAACGTTATCTTGTTTCTGCTGTGTACTGTGTAACACTGTGTATAGTAGAAATGACAATAAAAGCCACTTAACTTGATCCCTTAGTCTCAGTGAGACATTAGTGTCCAGCCAGCTTCAACATTAACATGATAACAGGCTGAAATTGAACAGATGTCATGTTCACTTTGTGCGTTTGATTTAGTCATTTACCACAAAGAACAACTGAGGCTGATGACACTGTCAGTTTTCAGGTATTTACATTTATTCACCGGAAATGTTTTTATCCACAGCAGAAGGATCATAGTTATGCAGAGATACAAGAGCCCCCCCAGAAGACAGACCCAGGAGCTGCAATGAAAACGGTTTATGCCACTGCCAACTTTCCCACAAACCCCTCTGCCTTCATGGATTACTCCGAAATCACCTTTAAAAACATCTCTGAGAAAGTTAATAGTAACATATATTCTAACGTGAGATACAAAAATCAACACTCCACATACGCCACAGACCACGACTCGAAACCATCTCTTTAAACTCTGCTCCACAATGAACCAGCTGCAGCAGCACTGAAGAAATGTTTATTGCCCATTACATATTTCTGGGTCAGAGAAGCTAACAGCCAAGCATTTTTAGCAGCAAGCTGATTTTAATATGTAATAAAGTATCAAAAATAGCTTTTTGCTACCTAACAGCCAAAAACAGGTAAAATATTTGGTGCCTCTTTAAAAATGTGTCAAATGTCTCCATGTCTTTAAGAATCAAAAATGCTTTGAAACGGTTGGAAAGAAATTTGTGCTCTGTATCTATGTCATTTAAAAAGCTGGTTTCTGATGTACTTGTTAAAATATGCATAATTTAGAAATGTAGAGCTTTCAGTGACTGAAACTTTAATGGAAACAGCAAATCCAGATGCTAAGTGTATGTACGTAGTGAAGACTGCTGTGTCTTTTGTTTGGGAGGATTATTTGTGTGGGGGGGTTGTGGATGGGATGAGGGGGCTGAGCTGATGATTGTGTGGGAAGATCACAAAAATAAAAGGAAAGTTCTATCAAATAAGGCCGATAGTGCATCAGTTTCTTAAATTCTATTTTTCAAAGCAGGTACCAAACAAAACCTCCACACAAAATCAAATTATATACAGAAACACAATCATACAATCATCACAGCACTATACAGCAATATATTGCAAACATATTGAATTAAGCTCAGAGATTTTATCCCTTCTGCTTCAAAACTAAACATTTCCGAGCAAAACAAAGAAAATTAATGAAATAACTTTTGGAAATTCCCCAGACTACAACGCAGAAACCGTTTTGCTAGAAAATCTTAATTTCTAAAGTCATTTTGTGGAACCTCCCACTATTAATATATGATTCCAAAATTCTGAAAACAGCATTCACATGCCTTTATAATATCCCAAGTTTTTCAATAAGTCCAAATACAGGTCCAGACTTACTGAAGATCATTTTCAAGCCAACTGAGGGTCTCAACTGCTTCCTCCCTCAAGCCAAATGTGGCTCAGCTTTGTGCGAGGAAGCGCTGCCAGGTCTCTGGCAGCTAGAAGTAGGCAAGAAAGGCCATGTTCAGAAGAACCGTTCATTTTCAGGACAATTCATGTTCAGAAGAACCCATTAAAGTTAAAGAAGTCTTAGTAATGATGTTTAAGAAGATTTGTTTTTTTTTTAACAAAGCTTTTTTTGTGGAATACCTGATGCGGCCCATCCTCACCCAGACTCTGCCTCCTGCGGCCCCCAGGTAATTTGAGTTCAAGACCCCTGGTTTAGAACAAAGAATGTGTGAAACGGGCCGGAATTTTAGTTCCACTGTCAGGAACAGTCCCATTGTCGGCTCATTGGGTTGTACAGGGGCGTTAAGGTTAAAAAGAGCTGCTCACTCTTGATCCCTGTACAATCTGACAGAACCACTCTACCTCCAAACTATGTCAGACTGAGCCCAGTTTCAGTGCAGAATGTTTCTGATCTGGATTTTCACAGTAGAATACTATATGATACCTATTTGTTTCAACAAACTATCTGATCTCCATTGTGCCACGAGCAGTACTTCTATTTCCAGGACTGACATGACATCCTAAGCTTAAGAACAGTCTTATGGTCTCAACAGGAAGTGCGTCAACCACCAGAAAAACCTTCTCACAAATAGACTCAGAAATACACTGAAGCATGTTGTGGCTTTTCTTTCTTTGTCACAACTGAGTTCCTGTTTATTGTCAATGACATTAGCAAAGTTTAATGAGGAAGGAGTGATGAGTAAGAACAGCAGGGGTGGACAGACAGAAAAGTGGGGGTAACAAGTTCTTAAACCTGCAGCAGAGATACAGGAAACACAGTGTGAAGACACACAGACAAGAGGAATCTGAAATATGAAAGTGTAGGACGTAAGATCTCAGCATCCAAAAAGCACCACGATGAAGAGTTTTCTTCTACTTGTCATTTTGCTGATGGAAGGTAAAAAAATATATATACTGTATTTTTTAACATTAGTTTAAACTTTGTTGTCATTGCAGGAATAGAACCAGTTTAAGGCAGGTAGCTTCTAAACAAGAACTGCACAGACTGAGTATTACTCATTATTTATTAGGTGCAGGTATAACTGAGTGGATAAGTTTAAGAGTTTAAGAGCAAAGTGCTTTTTAGATCATTCTCAGAAAGAACCAGATCACGATCCAGACAGTTTGTTTTCTTGATACACAACAAAGTGAGACAACAGGGATAATTTCACAATCAGAAGAAGTTACAGATCTGAGGTGATTGTCAAAATACTTCCTTAAAGAAAAGTCACAGAAAATGTCAGTACGTTAAATGTTTAAATGAAAAAATACAATGAGTTTAACTTAACAATGCTACAATCTACTGATTAAACCTAAAAAAGTCTCTTTACTTTCATGATCCAGACAGTTTCTGTTTTGTTGGCAGCATGTTAAGAAACAGGGATTATTTCAGAATCTGACACCAAATGTCTCTTTGATCAACAGGAAGTGAAGCCTCATCTAAAATGAAGGGATGTAGAAATGGATGGATTGAATTCATCTGTGGATACAACAACACCAATATCACAAAATATCATATGATTGATGTTGTTACTCCAAAAGAAACTTTACGAAGTACTCAGAGAGATGAGTGGGAAAACAAAGGGAAATGGTTTCTGTACCATGATACAACAAACCAACATCTCAGGGTGATCTTCAAACAACTGCAACGGGAGGATTTTGGGAAGCAGCAGTGTCAGTTTCATGGAGACAGTGTCTCAGCCCCTGAAATCACTGAACTGGAATTGGATATGGGTAAGAAAATCTGCATCTTTTTTACTGTCTCTCAAGTTTTTTGTTAAAACTCTGTTACTGTTTTAATGTGATATACAAATGTTATTATGATCATAGTTGATGTGAAGTTTAATAAAACACTAAGAAAACATACAGAACATAAAAACTATACAACACACACAGTATTAGTCATTGTATTTAATTTTACATAGAAGCAAATGTTCTCAAGTCCTAAAGTCTTCTGACTTGTCCTCTAGAGCTTTTAAAGTAAAATTTGTCCATTTCATTACTTCTGGATAACTTGTCTTCTAGAATAATCCCACACAGCTGTAGCTGTATATGAGCCTGGCTGTTTAAGCCAAACCACCACTGATGAGGATGTGCTATGACCAAAACTTCATAGGTACATTTTAGATAGACATTATCATTAGTTATGATTTTACAGTTATTAAATAACTAATGACACTGGTTTGATGATTAGGAATCAAAGCACTGATGCGAACATTGGTTGACGACTGCTCGTCCTCTCATGAATCCAAGAGTCATTAGGGAAACAAGAGTTTAATATAACTAGACAAGTTGTAGAACATCCAGGACAAAGCCCTGAGCTTAAAAACAAATATCAAAAAGACGACTGAGGATTAAAGAACTTTGCAAACTCATTTTGGCCTCTGTTAACCACTCATGCTGTTCAGGGTCATGGGGGGCTGGAGGTTATCTCAGCTGTCAGTGGGTGAGAAGCAGGGTCCACCCTGCACCCAGATCTCCAGTCCAGAGAGACACACAGACAATTATTAACATTCACATTTATGGGCAATTTACAGTCACCCATTAACCTAAAAAGCATGTCTGACTCTGGAAGGACAGGGACAACATGCAAACTCCACCTAGAAAAGCCACAGCCGTGTGTGGATTCAGACCAGGGAGCTTTTTCCCTGTGAGGTGGCTGCACTAAACTCCAATAGTAACTAATTACATATTCAGAGTAGTTTGCCTAACTTCCGGTGAAGCTGACAGTGAAGGTTAGTTTTCAGAAAACAGAGCTTCTCTGAAAATAAATTTGAGTTGTTGTAAATTTTACCTTTAATCTCAAAATAATTTTTTTAACAACTCTGGACACCACAAACAAGTTCTCAACACAGCATGGACACATTAACACATATTTGAAGTCAATAGACGGGACATTTTAAAAAGAAACATGATCGTAAATTTGGAGCATGTTTGTATCTAACATCACCACCTGTCAGAAAATTCTCTTTAGCTGCTAAATGCTACTTTGTTTCTGTTTGCAGAGCAGTGGACAGAGACCTCAGCAGCTGATATTAAAGAACTAGAGATTTGTTAGAAAACACAAATACGTGGAAGGACCAGCAGATATAATGATGACAGATTATAATAATGAACACACCATTTACTGAATATCACAACTACACAACTGGAGGCTGAGTGAAAACACTGGAGACAATTTTAACCCAAAGAAACCTAAAATACTTATTGAAAACACTGAATAGAAATCCGCAAAGTTAACAAAGGAAACTCAGAAGCACAAACAAAAACCACAAGGTTTAACTCTAACAAAGACTTAAGTAACAGAAATGTAGGGGCAGAAATAATCAACTAGACAAAACAAAAGTACAAGGGTTACTGGGAAAGCACACAAAAAAGAACTACTAGGAGACGGGGAGAAAAATAAACCAAACCTCAGACCAAAACCAAAAAGAAAACACGGAGTTCAGGATACCAAAGTCCAAGATACAACAGTCCAAATGTCCCAAGAGTTCAAGAAACATAAGTCCAGGCTTTACCAAAAGTCCAGGGTCCACTGTGGGGTTGGTGAGGATGATAACAACAAGGATCTGGCAGGGAAGTGAAGGGAAGAACTTAAATAGAGGAGGGAACAGGTGCAAACAATGAGGGACAACGAGGGTAAAGCTGGGCAAAAGGAACCAGGCACAGGAAGTAGGGAGAAGGGGCCACAAAATACAAGTCCAGAAACAGGAAATGCACTGTGACCACAAATAACCACAAATAATAAATAACAAATATTTAAATCATCTTTGTACAATGTTGATTTTAGACATTAACTTTTTTACTTTTTCTCTTCAGATGATGACAACTGCCAACACACCACATTTAATCACACTACATACACAACGGCTCAAACCACCATCCTATCTACAGACAAAGGAAACAGAGTCAGGTTTTTCTGCAAAGACAACGGTTTCATCTGTGAAGACATTTTATCAACAACTGTAAAATCAAATGGAAGGTTCAGCCTCACTGACAACAACAGTGGCTTCAACATGTCCATCAGTGACGTGTCCTCTCAGGATGCTGGTGTCTACTGGTGTGGAGTGAAACCAAATCAAGGAAATTATCGTGCAGCTCTTCAGAGAATACAACTGGAGGTTCAAAGTGAGTGATTCACAACTACTAGAGATTTGGTTTCTTTCTACCTTCAGACATTAGTGTCATTAAAAGATCCTCAGCTGTTGGACGGACTCTGACCTGATCAACTTCACTAATTGGGAACTTGCTTCTTTTCATTCTAGTTTGGGTTGTACTGTACATGCACATAAATACCATTAAACTTCCCTCTGACGTCCCCACATTAAAATATCTTTCTATTTCAAGCTGAAAAATGCTCCAGATGACATCACTTGGAGGAACCTTTAGTTCAGATTATGTCATGTTGTTGCTCACACTATGAAGTTTGTAATCAGGGTCAACATGCTTTTCCAGGGCTCCTCCGGATGACATCATCTGAAATTCTAATGATAAAAAATATAGATAAAAGCATAGAAATACTTTAAAAAAGTGAAGTCAGAGGGAAGTTTAAAAGCATTTAATGTACATTTACACACTAAACTAAAAAAAGATTAAAATTGGTGAAGTTGCCCTTTAAGCATCTCTATTCTTAAAAGAGGGTAGAATTTTTAAACTTTGTCTTTGAATTATTGGTAATTCCCACTAAAAGTAAAAAGTATTAATCCTAACACGGAGCCTTGTGGAACTCCATAGCTAACCTTTGTGTGCATGGAGGATTCATCATTAACATGAACAAATTGGAATCTATCAGATAGATAAGATTTAAACCAACCTAGTGCAGGTTCTTTAATCCCAATTTCATGTTCCAGTCTCTGTAATAAAATGTCTAGTCCATTATCTGAGGCCAAGAGAAGATTGTTGGTGACTTTTACCAGTGCTGTTTCTGTACTATGATGAACTCTAAATCCTGACTGAAAGTCTTCATACAAATTATTTCTATACAGGTGATCACATAATTGTTTTGCAACTACTTTTTCAAAGATTTTAGAAATAAAGGGGAGATTAGATATTGGTCCATAATTAACCTGTTAATTAAACAACTGGGTCAAGACAGGGTTTTTTAAGTAATGGTTTAATTACAGCTACCTTATAGTCCTGTGGTACATAGCCTGCTTCTAAAGATAGATTGATGATATCTAATACGAACGTATCTATTAAGGGTAAAGCTTCCTTGAGCAGTTAGTTGGAATAGGGTCTAGCAGACAGGTTGTTGGTTTAGATGATTTAATTCCACAACAGTCAGAAGTGCTGTTTCTGTTGAGTGACCCCTCTTGAAGCCAGACTGGTTGACATGGAGGAAGTTGTTGTTGGAAAGAAAGTCTGAGAGTTGATTGAAGACTCGTTCCATTCATCAAATTGATGAATGGAACGATACTTAAGTCATTTACTAACAGAGATTTAGAAGAGAGAGATCTGATATTTAATAATCCACATTTAATAGTTTTGGGGTTTTGTTCTGTAAGAGGAGTAGTCTTAACTTTTATTAGTTCATCATGATTAACTCCTCTTAGGTCGTTTTTAGTTTATGTAATTTAGTTGGTCGGGGAACAGACACAGTCTCTATAGGTATGTGGGAGTTGTAGGGGGGGTGATGGTTGTAAGGACACTGCAGAGAGACGTGTAGGACTGGATCTCTGCATCCTAGGCTCAACTCTGGATTGTCATCATTTTTGTTGTCTAATAAAATCAGACATATTTCTGTACTGTACATGTACATAAATACCATTAAACTTCCCTCTGACGTCCCCACATTAAAATATCTTTCTACTTCAAGCTGAAAAATGCCTCGAGATGACATCACTTGGAGGAACCTTTAGCTCAGATTATGCCATCTAGTTGCTCACACTATGGAGTTTGTTATCGTGGTCAACCTGCTTTTCCAGGGCTCCTCCAGATGACATCATCTGAAATCTTACTGATAAAAAAAAAATAGGTAGATGCAGAGAAATACGTTAATATAGTGAAGTCAGAGTGAAGTTTAAAAGTACATTTACACACTAAACATAGATGGAAGAAGCAACAGCCAATACACACAAAAGACTCCAACACACTGACTCATTTATGCTGCAACATTGAAAGGAGAGTGTAGGAGATGACAGAGAAGAGACAACAGTTCATGGACATGTCCAAGAACTAACAGGGACCAGAGGAAGTGAGAATGTAAAGGAACCAGGCAACAGGACCTCTGGGCAGAATGCATGAGGATATTTTAAATACAGGATGGTTTATTTTTTTGCAGCAATCTGCAAAACTGTTTTCATGTTCTCCATGTTTCTCTTAGACTTTGTTTCAGTGCCGTCAGAAACCTGGACGTCTGTTTCTTCAGAGGATTAAGGGCTTTGTATGAACCTCTGTCACATCAGTTACCGTCCCTTATGTCGTGTGTTTTGTCCTGCAGCTGGATCTCAGTTGGCTGCAGTCACAGCTACAGTCGTCCGTGTAGCTGCTCTGGTGGTTGTGAACATACTGATTCTCTTCTACACATGTAAGAGGCTGCTAACATGAAACACACCCACAAACGTTTCTCATTGGGGGTATAAGGGCTGGTGAGCCCTCATTTAAGAAATTCAGGAATCGGAATAGATCAGATCAAAGGTTCTTTAAAGTCAGGTGGGAGCAAACCAGATGAAAACAGTGGATGGAACAATTATCCAGAGATTTATTACAGTACAATTATCTACATAAAACCAATAAAATGTCTAAACAAAAAACCTCAATAGAAAAGTGGTAAAAACTAAGAGCAAAACACACAAAGGAAAAACCTGAGTATATGTTCAAAAAACTACCACACACACACACACACACACTCAGAGTAACTGGTTATGATTGCATCATGTCTAACACTAACCCTCAGAAGTTAAGGCCCAACCTCAGCCCTCATCTTAACCTACATCCAATTCGAACCTCAACCCTAAAACCAACTCCTAACCCCCAAACAGGTCTTTCTGTTTACAGGGGCCACTAAAATGTGATGGACATTTAGATTTGTCAACATATTTGTAGTTGTTCCCAGAGTCATTTCTGCTGTGTTGCAGCTTTTTGCAGCACATTTCTTCAAATTGAAGTGAAGTTGTTTTTTAAAAATGAGCTTGTGTCTTGACTTTACAATTAAAACACAAACTTGTGGAAAAATCAAAATCAAAACACAAAATAACTATAAAAAATATCTGACCTGTGACAATTGAATCAAAATAAAAATCCCTTAAACAACTTAATGTCTCAATACAACTGAATCCAGACATCGACTAGTTTAACTCTTGTCAGTTCTTTCCTTGTTTTTTATTCATTCACTTTGTGCTGGTTGTTACATGAATACAAATCCTTTCCTTTGAGTTTTTTGTCCTTTCGGTTTATCCCGTGAGCTCAGGGTCGCAACAGTGGATTATTTGTCCCCATGTTAATTTGGCACAGTTTGTACTCAGATGTCCTTCCTGATGCAGCCCTCCCCAGTTTCTACTGGCGACACTGCACAGGTTCAGTATCTTGCCCTTGGACAAGGCAAGAAAACTGCACCACTGCTGCCCCCTTGTGTTTCCCCATTCATACTATTTTTTTTTTCTGTGTCAGGCTCAAAAATCAGAAGAAATAGAAGAGAAAAACAGAAAAGTTGGGTAAGTTAACATATTAGTCTAAAATGGTTGTATTATGGGGGAGACCTGTATATACAGTAAAGTATTAATCCTGTGTTTTTCTTTTGGAAGGATCGTGGCTATGCAGAGGTACAGGACCCACCCAGAAGACCGTCTCAGGAACTGCAATGAAAACAGCTGTGATGGGACTCAAGAAAGACTGTGATCAGAGAGGAACTACACCCTTGTCAAATTTAATTGTTTGGTGAAGCTAAAAAAAAAAACTTCTGACAGGTCGATGACATCCCAACACATTCAAACTGTTTCCAGGCTTATGCTGTGTAGTCTGAGAAGTTTTCAGAGCGGCAACACTATCAAGTATTGTACATAGTGAGGCTGCAGAATTATTAACAATTTAATCAACTTGTGCAGGAGAAACATTAAGGTGTTTACTTTCCATTGTATTGAAATATGGTGAATCAAATGTTGAAATAATAAATTTCATTAAACTTGTTTACAGTTTTCTCACTTGGATTTTTTTACTAACTGCTGTATAGTCCGGTATTGTAAATTCCAATGTTATCAGACAGAAGAGGATGAAAATTTCTGAAATTATCCGCTTCAATTATATATGTAAGTACAAGGTCTGTGGTCACACTTAGCAAGTGTTATCAATATTATTGGACCCAGAAAGAGAGACGGAACCAGGTTATTAGAAAGGTTAGAATGGTTTATTTGGGGGCAGGTAGCACGGGTAGAAACGGGGGAAAGGGTCAGGGGAAGGAGAACCTGGTCCGAAGAGCTTGAGACCCAGGGCAGGGGGCGGGAGCGATGGAGCAGCGAGTCGCGGGAGGAGGACGAATGGTGACCATTGGATTAGGTCCATGGAGATGAGGAGTCGAAGGGGGTTTCTGGACGCAGGTTCTGTGGGTGAGGAGACACAATGAGCAAGTTAGTAATACTGTGCTGGTTGGTTTTAAAGAGCCTGGTGCTCTAATGGAGGCTACTGAGACAAAGTGGAGACTTGTGGTGTGAAGGAGACCAGTATACAAGCTGCTGTCATCAGGGCGAATGATTGCACGCAGGTGTCCAGGTGCACTGGGAGGAAACTAACACACGAAACAGACAAGGAGAGAGAGGAGGAGGAGGAGGAGGAGGAGGAGGAGGAGGAGAGAGAGGAGGAGGAAGAGGAGGAGGGGAAAGGAGGAGGAGGAAGAGAGGAGGGGAAAGGAGGAGGAGGAGGAGAGAGAGGAGGAGGAAGAGGAGGAGGGGAAAGGAGGAGGAGGAAGAGAGAGAGGAGGAGGAAGAGGAGGAGGGGAAAGGAGGAGGAGGAGGAGAGAGCAGGTGCTGTCACAGGTTGTGACTGAAACTGAGTGGGTTTATTTACATTTTGGGGAAAAACCAATTGAATCTAATAATAAGTTAAACGCAGTGTTGAGGCTGTTACTGATCAGATAGAAAATCAATATCATAATTCATAAGACTTGGGGGGTTTGAATCATTTAATCCACATTTAATACCTTTGGGGTTTTGTTCTGTAAGAGGAGTCGTCTTAACTGACAGAGGTTGAATGACGACATGTGCATGTCGTCATTCAACCGCATGCGGCTGAACGTGTACGGCTGTCTAGGTGGTGCCCAGCAAATGACGTGGGAAACATAGAGTCCAACATTGTTTTGGCAAACTTACACACCGACAGGAACAGGACACATCACACTTACAGCAGGAGGAAGTTTTTCACAACGACCACATTACCTCCAAACCATGTCAGACAGATTCAGTGCAGAATATTTCTGATCCGGATTTTCACAGTAGAATACTATATGATACCTATTTGTTTCAACAAACTATCTGATCTCCGTTGTGCCACGAGCAGTACTTCTATTTCCAGGACTAAGCTTAAGAACAGTCTTATGGTCTTAACAGGAAGTGCGTCAACCACCAGAAAAACCTTCTCACAAATAGACTCAGAAATACACTGAAGCATGTTGTGGCTTTTCTTTCTTTGTCACAACTGAGTTCCTGTTTATTGTCAATGACATTAGCAAAGTTTAATGAGGAAGGAGTGATGAGTAAGAACAGCAGGGGTGGACAGACAGAAAAGTGGGGGTAACAAGTTCTTAAACCTGCAGCAGAGATACAGGAAACACAGTGTGAAGACACACAGACAAGAGGAATCTGAAATATCAAAGTGTAGGACGTAAGAGCTCAGCATCCAAAACCACCACGATGAAGAGTTTTCTTCTACTTGTCATTTTGCTGATGGAAGGTAAAAAAATATACTGTATTTTTTAACATTAGTTTAAACTTTGTTGTCATTGCAGGAATAGAACCAGTTTAAGGCAGGTAGCTTCTAAACAAGAACTGCACAGACTGAGTATTACTCATTATTTATTAGGTGCAGGTATAACTGAGTGGATAAGTTTAAGAGTTTAAGAGCAAAGTGCTTTTTAGATCATTCTCAGAAAGAACCAGATCACGATCCAGACAGTTTGTTTTCTTGATACACAACAAAGTGAGACAACAGGCATAATTTCAGAAATAGAAGAAGTTACAGATCTGAGGAGATTGTCAAAATACTTCCCTAAAGAAAATGTCACAGAAAATGTCAGTACGTTAAATGTGTAAATGAAAAAATACAATTAGTTTAACTTAACAATGCTACAATCTGCTAAATAAACCTAAAAGTCTCTTTACTTTCATGATCCAGACAGTTTCTGTTTTGTTGCCAGCATGTTAAGAAACAGGGATTATTTCAGAATCTGACACCAAATGTCTCTTTGATCAACAGGAAGTGAAGCCCCATCTAAAATGAAGGGATGTTTAAATGGATGGATTGAATTCATCTGTGGATACAACAATACAAGTATCACAAAATATCATATGATTGATGTTGTTACTCCAAAAGAAACTTTACAAAGTACTCAGAGAGATGAGTGGGAAAACAAAGGGAGATGGTTTCTGTACCATGATACAACAAACCAACATCTCAGGGTGATCTTCAAACAACTGCAACGGGAGGATTTTGGGAAGCAGCAGTGTAAGTTTCATACAGACAGTGTCTCAGCCCCTGAAATCACTGAACTGGAATTGGATATGGGTAAGAAAATCTGCATCTATTTTACTGTCTCTCAAGTTTTTTGTTAAAACTCTTTGTTACTGTTTTAATGTGATATACAAATGTTATTATGATCATTGTTGACGTGAAGTTTGATAAAACGCTAAGAAAACATACAGAACATAAAAACTATACAACACACAGTATTAGTCATTGTATTTAATTTTACATAGAAGCAAATGTTCTCAAGTCCTAAAGTCTTCTGACTTGTCCTCTACAGCTTTCAAAGTAAAATTTGTCCGTTTCATTACTTCTGGATAACTTGTCTTCTAGAATAATCCCACACAGCTGTAGCTGTATATGAGCCTGGCTGTTTAAGCCAAACCACCACTGATGAGGATGTGCTATGACCAAAACTTCATAGGTACATTTTAGAAAGACATTATCATTAGTTATGATTTTACAGTTATTAAATAACTAATGACACTGGTTTGATGATTAGGAATCAAACCGCTGATGCGAACATTGAAGACTGATCCTCCTCCCATGAATCCAAGAGTCATTAGGGAAACAAGAGTTTAATATAACTAGACAAGTTGTAGAACATCCAGGACAAAGCCCTGAGCTTAAAAACAAATATCAAAAAGACGACTGAGAATTTAAGAACCTTGCAAACTCATTTTGACCTCTGTTATCAACCACTCATCCTGTTCAGTTTCATGGGGGGCTGGAGGTTATCTCAGCTGTCAGTGGGTGAGAATCGGGGTCCACCCTGCACACAGATTCACATTTATGGGCAATTTAGAGTCACCCATTAACCTAAAAAGCATGTCTGACTCTGGAAGGACAGGGACAACATGCAAACTCCACCTAGAAAAGCCACAGCCGTGTGTGGATTCAGACCAGGGAGCTTTTTCCCTGTGAGGTGGCTGCACTAAAACTCCAATAGTAACCAATTACACATTCAGAGTAGTTTGCCTAACTGCTGGTGAAGCTGACAGTGAAGGTTAGTTTTCAGAAAACAGAGCTTCTCTGAAAATAAATTTGAGTTGTTGTAAATTTTACCTTTAATCTCAAAATAATTTTTCTAACAACTCTGGACACCACAAACAAGTTGCAGCATGGACACATTAACATACATTTGAAGTCAATAGACGGGACATTTTAGAAAGAAACATGATCATTAATTTGGAGCATGTTTGTATCTAACATCACCACCTGTCAGAAAATTCTTCTCTTTAGCTGCTAAATGCTACTTTGTTTCTGTCTGCTGTTTTAAGAGCAGTGGACTGAGGCCTCAGCAGCTGATATTAAAGAAATAAAGAGAGATTTGTTAGAACACAGAAATACGGGGAAGGACCAGCAGATTATCTGCATAACTGTCACAATTTTGGTTAAGGGACGACCCAAGTGAGGTGACAGAGAGGGATTGCAACAACACAAGGGCTTTTATTGTCAGGGACTTGAAAACCGCAAAACGGAAATCGCTCCTAACAGGAGGGTTCAGAATTGACAAGACTCAAACTAACCAAAGGGACCAGAACACGAGGGGGATTAACATAATAGGAAACAAGATGGTAACATAATTTAACTAAATTAAAACTACAAAGGCTCAGAGATAAATATAAAACTGCTAACAGGCAAGTACACGGGGAAGCCAAAGGAAACCATCTTGCATAAAATACTTAACCAGAGACATGGAGCAGAGAACACAACTACAAAACTGGAGGGTGAGTGAAAACTGTCGTGGCAAAAACTGTAAGGCAAGTTAGGAGGCAAAAAGGCAACTTACAAGTGAATGATAACGGTGAATTTAATCAGCAAATAGAGAAACATGCAGAGCAGAACAGAGCTACACTCTAGAGCGGGTCAATCTGATTGACCAAGATGTGTAGGTTGCTCAGCCTTTTATACATACAACTCAACAGCTGGGTTCACACAAAGAACAAAGGGATGAGTCAATGCAAATCAACCTTCATACAATGTGGTCAGGAGTCTTAATTAACAAGTTCATGTTACTTTGTCCTTTTGTCTTCATTGTCTTTTAAGTCCTTGAGATTGATGATTTGTGCTGGTTCCCGTGGGCTCCCTTCTGGGAAGCAAATGTTCAGGTGTAGGTAGTTTTATAGTTGATATCTACCTAACACACCTATTTGTGTGGCCAGAGACATGATGTCTTGCTGGGGAGCAAAAGGTGAGGAAGCACTGGTGTAAGCAGGTTTGATAGTGGGTCTGTGAGAAGTGTGAAAACAGTGAAACAGTGTTACCTAGATCTTGAAATTTCCCTCACACATCCCCCCTTTTATCATTTTATGATAATTACATGATCAGGATTTATTAAGGCTGAGCAACAGTAGGGACAGTTCATCAGAAATGTTAATTCACAAAAATTTTTCAAAACATTCCATCATTATGTTCCCAGATTGTGGCCAAATCAATTTAACTCAATGCTATCAGTTTCATTATACGGAGGTTCCCAGTTGGGGATATGAAAGGACTCAGGGGAAGCACTGTCTCTAAGTAAAGGCAAACTTTGAATAGTCATTTGGTGTGAGATGGAATGATCAATTGCATGCATTATTAGTCTGCGTGCACACGGAATAAGGCAACATCCTCACAGGGTTAGGGCAGTAATGCCTATATCAACACCTGCAAAAAGTGACAGGATGAAGGCCTTCCATTTTCCAAACACGACATCCCCAGCCCCAGGGGCTAGTGTCATCATGGCCAGAGTTCTCCATCGTTGGGCACCAGATGTTCTTGATGTTTGTTGGAGCTTGAAGTGTGGGCTGAGCCCAATCAGCACTTCTCCCTCCTCACCGGGGTGAACAATTCAGGGGACAAATTTAACTGTACCTTCCTGGTCGTTTTCCACGGCGGTTGTTTCCTTGTCTAGTCGGTGGTCTCCTGGGTGTAGTTCCTTTTCTGATTCAGGTGTGGGGATCTTCTTGCAGTGGCTGGCGTGGACCCACGTGGCGCGTCCCTCTACTTTCACTGCTGTACTGGAAGTCAGCAGCATTTGATGTGGTCCTGTGAAACGTCTCTGCCTCCAGCGTTTCCTCCGGTGGTCTTTGATGAGCACCCAGTTACCCGGTTTGAGATTGTGCAGGCTGGTGTCTGCGGGGGTGGACAGGGCTGCTTTCACCTGGGGACAAAGGACTTAGAGAGAGGCAGAAAGTTTTGCACAATAATCCAGCATCATCTCTTCATGATGCCCAGTCATCAGACTTTGTTTGATGGGATCAAGCCCTATACTAGGAGGTTTTCCAAATATCATCTCAAATGGACTTAACCCATGTGTTGTTCTTACTCTCGTACGCATATAGAACAGTACCAATGGTAATGCTTCAACCCATGTCAAACCTGTTTCTTCACAGCATTTTGTTAGTTTTGTCTTGAGGATGCCATTTTGTTGCTCTATTGCACCTGCACTGTGAGGGTGATAAGATCAATGATATTTGAATTCAAATCCCAAATAATTTGACAAATCCTTCAACACTTTGTTGGCAAACCCAGGACCATTGTCGCTACTGATCTTTTTTGGAATACCCCAGCGAACAATGATATCTTTTGTTAGCGCTTTTACCACTTTGGATGCATCCTGTTTGGAAGAAGGAAAAACCTCTACCCACTTGCTAAACATGCAAACCATGGTCAAGCAATATCTTTTGTTTTGGCATGGTGACATTTCAATGAAGTCAATCGTCCAATGTTCAAAAGGCCCATCAGGTGGGGGGTGACCTTGCAATGGCATTTTAATGGCACCAGAGGGATTGTTTGCGGCACAGATTAAACATTTTCTACAGTATTCAGCTGCATATGTTGAAAAACCCCTGGTGTACCAGTGAGTGTTGACATATGCACACATCCCCCCCTTGCAAGCATGATCTTTACCACGAGGTAATTTTGCATACAAATGGAAATAAGCCTTAGGTAAGCAAGGTTTATCATCTGGGCCAAGCCAAACCCCATTTTGTAGTGTTGCACCTGATTTTTTCCATAGAGTTTTTTGAGATATGCTTGCCAATGACTGCATGGTTGAAAGGTCAGCCTGTGGGTTGAGTTCCTGTGGAAGAGAAAGGAGAGTTAGGTGAAACATTTGTCCCGTCCTGGCTGCTGCTTTTGCTACGGCATCTGCTGCTGAATTTCCTGTAGAAATGGGATCTGTTTTGTTAGTATGAGCATCAAATTTTATTACTGATATTTGTTTAGGCAACATGATTGCATTTAAGAGTGCTGCAACCAGAGTGTGGTGTGCAATGGCTATTCTGGCTGATGTCATAAAACCCCTTTTTCTCCAGTAGTGTACCACTGGAAATGACATTATGTTTGGTGACAACAGCAAATCCAACTAGGTTTCTACCCGTTTTGACATCTCGGGAAGCAGACCCATCAACAAATAACCCTAAGTCAGCATTCAAGATTGGTGTGTCTGTGAGATCAGGTCTGGAAGTACATATGGTTTCCAGCACCTCTGTGAAGTTATGACGAACTCCAACCTCCACTGTAGGAAGAAGAGCAGCAGGATTCAGCACATTACATCTTTTCACAGGAATGTTAGGCATTTCCAGCAATACAGTGTGGTATCTCAACCAACGCTGAGTTGACAGATGTGCACTTTTCTGTGTGTGTGTAATATGTTTGTAACAGTGTGCGGAACCATAAGTATCAAATCAGAATACCCAACCAAATCACGTGACGCCAAAACAGCTTTTTTCTGCTGCAGCAACTGCTTTCAGACAGAGGGGCAGACCTGCTGCTACTGAATCCAGCTTTGATAAAAAAAAATAAATAAGCAACAGTCCGCAGTTTACTCCTGTGAGGTTGGCGTAACACAGAGGTCAACAAACCGAGTAAAAGGCATGTTAGGA
Organism: Channa argus; assembly: GCF_033026475.1. Classification (NCBI taxonomy): domain Eukaryota; kingdom Metazoa; phylum Chordata; class Actinopteri; order Anabantiformes; family Channidae; genus Channa; species Channa argus. The sequence goes on along the minus strand of NC_090201.1, from coordinate 27,061,536 downwards.
TTAGGCAGACCCAGAGTGGGAGCTACAGTGAGTGCTGCCCTAACATCACTAAATGCTTCTTTTCCTTCAATAGTCCATTTCATTTTTCACGTACTGAAAGTTGTTTAACATGCACCATAGCAGACAGGGAAGCTTTGCGCAAAAAGTAATTTGGGATCCACTGTCTGCAGAATGATGTCATGCCAAGGAAACTCATCATCTGTTTTTTTTTTTTTTTTTTTAAACAGGCTTAGGAATATTTTGAATTTTAAGAATTCATTTTGGTGACAGTGTTTTGCCCTCTGGGGTGATCACATGGCCCAGACATGTCACTTTTGCTGCACAAATAGCATTTTTGTCAAACTTATTTTATGGCCATTATCTGCAAGATGTTTTAAAAAGGTGCACCGTATCAATTTTGCATGCGTCTTCAGTTTGGCTACAAATCAGCAGATCATCTACATATTGTAAGAGCGCTGAGCCGGCCGGCAAATTAAGATCTTTTTTAAACAGGGAATATGGGAGTGCGCACTGGGGAATTGGTACATCGAATTATTACACCTGCTTTTAGCAGAGAATTGAACACAGGCCTTATGCCATCGATGGCTTCCTGCTTTAAAGAATATTGCTTCTGACATGGCCTGTACTCTGATTTTGGATGTACTGTCAGAGGTTCTGCATCTCTCATAAGACCTACATCATATTTATGGGCTGCCCAGAGAGATTTTGGAATTTGCTCGAGCTCTGGTGGTAAACTAGTTTCTGTGATGGTATAGGCTGCAGCCTGTGTGGTGTCATGGCCATCAATGAGCTCAACTGTTCAACTATCAGCTTGTACAACTGATAACTGAGTACGATGTACATCACCCTTCCTACTGTATTCCGTCCTAGGACCTAATGCTGTTGGTTGGAAATCCTCGAGGAGCAGCCGCTCTGCAACCATGGGCCCAGTTCTTGCCAACTCCAGTCAGAAGGTTTAGCCAATGGGATATGTGGAGTGTCCCCCTTAAATTGTACTTCCTGTTTAGAGGAGAGTGAGACAGAGGCAACCGCAGCAGAAGTCCTTGTCCAATACACATTTATCAAACACATCACTTCCAATTCACCATATTCAACATACCACTGACTTTCTCCATTCAACATACCACTGACTTTCTCCATTCAACATACCACTGACCTTCATATTCAACATACTATTGACTTTCTTATTCACCTTCTGGTCCTACATTTACGTGTGCTTTATAGTGTAGTGACTTATGATGTTGGAATGTTTGTGTGTGTGTGTGTGCGCGCAAAATCTGCAAGCTGCTGTGCAACAGGTGTGTTGTCAACAAGTTTCCATTTATATGCATCATATCTGGGTTTTGTCTTTGTGTGTGTGAATGTGTAGATGCGGGTCATCTGATCTGATTTCTGCTCCTGTATGGGTGTCACCTGATCCAGCGTCTGCTCCCCCTGCTCTCCCACTCAGTCAGCCAATTTCTGGTTTGGTCCTGTTTAGAAATGCATCCTTAAGATGGTCCTCATAGGAACTCATGGGGTTCCTTCCCAGTCCATCTTCTGGTGGAACATGACCACTGTGGATGTCATATGCCTCAGTTAACCGTGCAAGAAATGCTCCCACAGACTCGTTTGGCTCCTGCTGTATGGCACTGATCACACTCATGTCTTGCTTAAGCGGAAACTTTGCACACCCTGCAACAGTAGTGTTACAGCGTTCCTGTATAAAGCATTGTCCTCATGTTCCCAGTCTTGCTGCTTCAGACGAAGCCTGAGATTAGAGTTGGTAAACAAGTGTCTGACCTTGTGAAAATCACATCTCAGCTGTCGCTTCAACAGGCGCTCCAGTTCCTGAAATGTTGGTTTGTAGTCCTGCACCATGTTCTGGAAGACCTCTCCCCACTTGATAGCATTTCTTTTTGGGTGAGTGACTTTCTCAATTGCTAATGTCCAATTCTGTCCAGGAGTGGAAAACAAGTTGGTGCCCATGAACTCCTCCCACCTCAATCATAGGGAAAGTTAGGACATGTATACCATCTCCTTTCTGTTCTTCAAGATTGGGGGGAAAGTTCTGTCCTTACGATCTGGTGTGCATGGAGTGTCCTTTCACACTTCCAGGGCTGGGCTCCAGGAGTGATTCCTCAGAGGTGTTGCCCCTTTGTGCTCCTTCTGTGGCTGCTGCATTTTGTGATGGGGAGGGCTGGCTTGGATTTCCCCTGCTGTGCTGCTTGACTCTGGTATGGTTGGGGAGGCAGTGGAGGAGCAGAGACCAGATCTGGATCCACCTTGTGAAACTCAGACAATACAGGATACAGAGGTTCAGTGTCAGAACAATCTTTTGGTCTGTAAACTACATTTTCTGGTTCTTTCCGTTTTGGCCTCTCATGTTCATTTGCAATCTGTCGTCTAAACATTCTACTCTCCCTCACATGACATTCATCTTTCCACATACTAAATGCCTTCCAGTCAGGAACACCTTATGCTTTCTTTTACTTCGTTTGGACAAGGACTTGTGATTCTCTGCGCTCTCCCTCTCTCTCTTTTCCAGTTTATCTTTTAACTGAGCTAACTGTCTGCTACTCAGACTACCCTCTTTAGGAAACCCCAATTCCCACCATTCAGTCAATTGATTACAACTACCCTTGTATTTTTTTGACATTTCTTCACATAATGGTGACAAATGAGTTGGCAGACTGTGCCCAGGCCAGGCGCTCATTTCTCTAGTACCCAGTACTATACCCATTCCTCTAGTTGCCGTTCCCTAGCGCTACCTTTCCTCGTGCGACTCAGAGTTTACTGCGCAGCATACAACAGTAGTCAATAGCACCACGGTTCAACTAAGACAACGTCTTGTCAACTACCCAACCAGTAGTGAGTTTTATAGAGCTCTCTTACCAAGTTCTGGTCTGCTCGCATTTTTTCTCCGTTGCTGTTTCACCGCCGTATTACGGTCCGTATCGCTTCTGGATTGGATCGGCGGGTGGGCTCCTTAGGAGAATAGCTTCTCAACCATAGGGAGGAATCAACTCTTACATGTGTACACTGCTACTGTTCATCCATCAGAGTCCAGACCACACGTCGAATCCCACTTTTCTGACACCAATTCTGTCGTGGCAAAAACTGTAAGGCAAGTTAGGAGGCAAAAAGTGAATGATAACGGTGAATTTAATCAGCAAATAGAGAAACATGCAGAGCAGAACAGAGCTACACTCTAGAGCGGGTCAATCTGATTGACCAAGATGTGTAGGTTGCTCAGCCTTTTATACATACAACTCAACAGCTGGGTTCACACAAAGAACAAAGGGATGAGTCAATGCAAATCAACCTTCATACAATGTGGTCAGGAGTCTTAATTAACAAGTTCATGTTACTTTGTCCTTTTGTCTTCATTGTCTTTTAAGTCCTTGAGATTGATGATTTGTGCTGGTTCCCGTGGGCTCCCTTCTGGGAAGCAAATGTTCAGGTGTAGGTAGTTTTATAGTTGATATCTACCTAACACACCTATTTGTGTGGCCAGAGACATGATGTCTTGCTGGGGAGCAAAAGGCGAGGAAGCACTGGTGTAAGCAGGTTTGATAGTGGGTCTGTGAGAAGTGTGAAAACAGTGAAACAGTGTTACCTAGATCTTGAAATTTCCCTCACAAAAACAACACTGGAGAAAATCTTATCGCAAAGAAACCTAAAATACTAAATGATTACTGGGAAAGAACACATTGAAAAAAGAACAACTAGGAGACGGTGAGAAAAATAAACCAAACCTCAGACCAAAACTACACAGAAAACACAGAGTCCAGGATACCAAAGTCCAAGATACAAGAGTCCAGATTTCCCAATAGTTCAAGAAACATAAGTCCAGGCTTTACCAAAAGTCCAGCGTCTACTGTGGGGTTGGTGAGGATGATAACAATGACAGTAACCTCAACAAGAATCTGGCAGGGAAGTGAAGGGAAGAACTTAAATACAGGAGGGAACAGGTGCAATGAGGGACAACAAGGGTAAAGCTGGGCAAAAGGAACCAGGCACAGGAAGTAGGGAGAAGGGGCCACAAAATAAAAGTCCAGAAACAGGAAATGCACTGTGACCACAAATAACCACAAATAACAAATTTAAATCATCTTTGTACAATGTTTTTAGACATTAACTTTTTTACATTTTCTCTTCAGATGATGACAACTGCCAACACACCACATTTAATCACACTACATACACAACGGCTCAAACCACCATCTTATGTACAGACAAAGGAAACAGAGTCAGGTTTTTCTGCAAAGACAACGGTTTCATCTGTGAAGACATTTTATCAACAACTGTAAAATCAAATGGGAGCTTCAGTCTCACTGACAACAACAGTGGCTTCAACATGTCCATCAGTGACGTGTCCTCTCAGGATGCTGGTGTCTACTGGTGTGGAGTGAAACCAAATCAAGGAAATTATCGTGCAGCTCTTCAGAGAATACAACTGGAGGTTCAAAGTGAGTGATTCATAACTACTAGAGATTTGGTTTCTTTCTACATGAGTTAGACAAAAACTAGATGTGTGAGCTTGTTACCTTTCACCAGGCTGATTTAATATAAGTTAAAAGTATGAAGATGTTATGTTAGCAGTGAAGGTTGTTCAAAGATTTAAGAAATACCTTCTACACTCAGTGATCTTTAGTGTCCAAGTAATGGTTTAAAAGTGAGAGCAGAGAAAATGCTAAAAGCTGTTTTGTAAATCAACATACAATATACACTGATGTCTCGTGTGCTTGTTTAAAAGTGAAGGAAAATGTTGAAAGGTTAAAACATGTTTTAGCTGTTTCTTTCTACCTTCAGACATCAGTGTCATTAAAAGATCCTCAGCTGTTGGACAGACTCTGACCTACTGGTGCAGTTACCCAGAGGATGCTCCTGTTAACAAATTCATCTGTAAGGGAGAAGATCCATATGTATGTGAACAGCTGGTCAACATTTCGACAAACATGAAGACTGGGAAGTTGAGCATTGAGGATGACAGAGAGGAGAGAAACATCACAGTAACAGTGAGGAATCTAACAGCAGAGGACACTGGGACATACTGGTGTGGAGCAGGAACCAGTGACGAAAAGCGAAGAAACCAACTCTTCAACAAACTAGTTTTGACTGTTGGTGAGTGCTGATGTCATTAGATCATTTGTATATAATCTGACCCCTGTTCAAAGTGCAGTAGGCCGTGTGAGAGACAGTGACGTTCACCTGTAGCAGGTGAAAGTCCCGTCAACAGCAGAGACGTCCACTTTGGAAAATGTTGGTGAGCATTTTACACCAGGTTTTACTTTTCAGAAGAAGCAGGAGAAGCTGCCACTGATCAACTTCACTGATTGGGAACTTGCTTCTTTTCATTCTAGTTTGGGTCGTACTGTACATGTACATAAATACCATTAAACTTCCCTCTGACGTCCCCACATCAAAATATCTTTCTACTTCAAGCTGAAAAATGCCTCCAGATATTATCACTTGGAGGAACCTTTAGTTTAGATTAGGCAACAGGACCTCTGGGCAGGATTCATGAGGATATTTTAAATACAGGATGGTTTATTTTTTTGCAGCAATCTGCAAAACTGTTTTCATGTTCTCCATGTTTCTCTTAGACTTTGTTTCAGTGCCATCAGAAACCTGGACGTCTGTTTCTTCAGAGGATTAAGGGCTTTGTATGAACCTCTGTCACATCAGTTACAGTCCCTTATGTCGTGTGTTTTGTCCTGCAGCTGGATCTCAGTTGGCTGCAGTCACAGCTACAGTCGTCCGTGTAGCTGCTCTGGTGGTTGTGAACATACTGATTCTCTTCTACACATGTAAGAGGCTGCTAACATGAAACACACCCACAAACGTTTCTCATTGGGGGTATAAGGGCTGGTGAGCCCTCATTTAAGAAATTCATGAATCGGAATAGATCAGATCAAAGGTTCTTTAAAGTGGGAGCAAACCAGATGAAAACAGTGGATGGAACAGTTATCCAGAGATTTATTACAGTACAATTATCTACATAAAACCAATAAAATGTCTAAACAAAAAACCTCAATAGAAAAGTGCTAAAAAGTAAGAGCAAAACACACAAAGGAAAAACCTGAGTTGATGTTCATAAAACTACCACACACACACACACACACACACACACTCAGAGTAACTGGTTATGATTACATCATGTCTAACACTAACCCTCAGAAGTTAAGGCCCAACCTCAGCCCTCATCTTAACCTACATCCAATTTGAACCTCAACCCTAAAACCAACTCCTAACCCCCAAACAGGTCTTTCTGTTTACAGGGGCCACTAAAATGTGATGGACATTTAGATTTGTCAACATATTTGTAGTTGTTCCCAGAGTCATTTCTGATTCTCAGGGTCACTACAGTGGATTATTTGTCCCCATGTTAATTTGGCACAGTTTCTACTCAGATGTCCTTCCTGATGCAGCCCTCCCGAGTTTCTACTGGGCTTGGTAGCGACACTGCACAGGTTCAGTATCTTGCCCTTGGACAAGGCAAGAAAACTGCACCACTGCTGCCCCCTTGTGTTTCCCCATTCATACTATTTTCTTTTTTCTCTGTCAGGCTCAAAAATCAGAAGAAACAGAAGAGAAAAACAGAAAAGTTGGGTAAGTTAACATATTAGTCTAAAATGGTTGTATTATGGGGGAGACCTGTATATACAGTAAAGTATTAATCCTGTGTTTTTCTTTTGGAAGGATCGTGGCTATGCAGAGGTACAGGACCCACCCAGAAGACCGTCTCAGGAACTGCAATGAAAACAGCTGTGATGGGACTCAAGAAAGACTGTGATCAGAGAGGAACTACACCCTTGTCAAATTTAATTGTTTGGTGAAGCTAAAAAAAAAAACTTCTGACAGGTCGATGACATCCCAACACATTCAAACTGTTTCCAAGCTTATGCTGTGTAGTCTGAGAAGTTTTCAGAGCGGCAACACTATCAAGTATTGTACATAGTGAGGCTGCAGAATTATTAACAATTTAATCAACTTGTGCAGGAGAAACATTAAGGTGGTTACTTTCCATTGTATTGAAATATGGTGAATCAAATGTTGAAATAATAAATTTCATTGAACTTGTTTACAGTTTTCTCACTTGGATTTTTTTACTAACTGCTGTATAGTCCGCTTCAATTATATACGTAAGTACAAGGTCTGTGTCACACTTAACAAGTGTTATCAATATTAGTGGACCCAGACAGAGAGACGGAACCAGGTTATTAGAAAGGTTAGAATGGTTTATTTGGGGGCAGGTAGCACGGGTAGAAACGGGGGAAAGGGTCAGGGGAAGGAGAACCTGGTCCGAAGAGCTTGAGACCCGGGGCAGGGGGGGGAGCGATGGAGCAGCGAGTCGCGGGAGGAGGACGAATGGTGACCATTGGATTAGGTCCATGGAGATGAGGAGTCGAAGGGGGTTTCTGGACGCAGGTTCTGTGGGTGAGGAGACACAATGAGCAAGTTAGTAATACTGTGCTGGTTGGTTTTAAAGAGCCTGGTGCTCTAATGGAGGCTACTGAGACAAAGTGGAGACTTGTGGTGTGAAGGAGACCAGTATATAAGCTGCTGTCATCAGGGCGAATGATTGCACGCAGGTGTCCAGGTGCACTGGGAGGAAACTAACACACAAAACAGACAGGGAGAGAGAGGAGGAGGAGGAGGAGGAGGAGGAGGAGGAGGAGAGAGAGGAGGAGGAAGAGGAGGAGGGGAAAGGAGGTGGAGGAAGAGAGGAGGGGAAAGGAGGAGGAGGAGGAGAGAGAGGAGGAAGGGAAAAGGAGGAGGAAGAGGAGGAAGGGAAAAGGAGGAGGAGAGACCAGGTGCTGTCACAGGTTGTGACTGAAACTGAGTGGGTTTATTTACATTTTGGGGAAAAACCAATTGAATCTAATAATAAGTTAAACGCAGTGTTGAGGCTGTTACTGATCAGATAGAAAATCAATATCATAATTCATAAGAATTGGGGGGTTTGACTCATTTAATCCACATTTAATACCTTTGGGGTTTTGTTCTGTAAGAGGAGTCGTCTTAACTTTTATTAGTTTATCATGATTAACTCCTCTTGTGGTCGTTTTTAGTTTATGTAATTTAGTTGGTGGGGGAACAGACACAGTCTCTATAGGTATGTGGGACTTGTGGGGGGGTGACGGTTGTAAGGACACTGCAGAGAGACATGTAGGACTGGATCTCTGCATCCTAGGCTCAACTCTGGATTGTCATACTTTTGGTTGTTTAATAAAACCAGCCATATTTCTGGATAAGAAAGCTGCACCATCTAAAGTAGGATGATGCCATCTCTGCTCATCAGCCCAGATTTTCCCCAAAATAGTTTCCAATTATCTATGTTTCCCACATCATTAAGATGACATTAAGATGATATTCTTAATATTTCTGAAATATTGTGTTAAACTGTGTAGACGTTCTTTTAATACAAAATATGTTTTTCTCAGAATGTGTAACCACACATTTTCTTTTAACCACAGAGGAAGGAGGTATGATTAAGATTTTTAAAAAGTGGGGGCAAGACGTTTCAGCTAAATAGAGTAATTCAGGAAACAATGAACAACTTAACCAACTGTGAAGACAAACCGACAAGAGGAAAATGAAATAACCAGAAAGAGACGAGTAATCTGGTATCTTGGTTTCTCGACAGTATCAACAGCAAATATTTCATCCAACATCAATCATTTCACAAACAGTGTCCTTGAAAAGCATAAAAATGGACCTTTAGTAATGACATTGTGTTTCTATTGTTGTTCTTTTCTATAAGTAAAGACACAAAAACACACTGCAGACAGTGATCAATTCAATTCAACTTTATTTATTTAGAGCCAATTCACAAAGCTTTTTCATAATTGTGATATTGGTGAACGACTGCTCTACCTCCAAACCTGAATGTGACCAATCAGCAGCGTCTGAGACTGAGCACAGTTTCAGTGCAGAATGTTTCTGATCTGGATTTTCACAGTAGAATACTATATGATACCTATTTGTTTCAACAAACTATCTGATCTCCATTGTGCCACGAGCAGTACTTCTATTTCCAGGACTGACATGACATCCTAAGCTTAAGAACAGTCTTATGGTCTCAACAGGAAGTGCGTCAACCACCAGAAAAACCTTCTCACAAATAGACTCAGAAATACACTGAAGCATGTTGTGGCTTTTCTTTCTTTGTCACAACTGAGTTCCTGTTTATTGTCAATGACATTAGCAAAGTTTAATGAGGAAGGACTGATGAGTAAGAACAGCAGGGGTGGACAGACAGAAAGTGGGGGTAACAAGTTCTTAAACCTGCAGCAGAGATACAGGAAACACAGTGTGAAGACACATAGAGAAGAGGAATCTGAAATATCAAAGTGTAGGACGTAAGATCTCAGCATCCAAAAAGCACCACGATGAAGAGTTTTCTTCTACTTGTCATTTTGCTGATGGAAGGTAAAAAAATATATATACTGTATTTTTTAACATTAGTTTAAACTTTGTTGTCATTGCAGGAATAGAACCAGTTTAAGGCAGGTAGCTTCTAAACAAGAACTGCACAGACTAGTAGAGTATTACTCATTATTTATTAGGTGCAGGTATAACTGAGTGGATAAGTTTAAGAGTTTAAGAGCAAAGTGCTTTTTAGATCATTCTCAGAAAGAACCAGATCACGATCCAGACAGTTTGTTTTCTTGATACACAACAAAGTGAGACAACAGGGATAATTTCACAATCAGAAGAAGTTACAGATCTGAGGTGATTGTCAAAATACTTCCTTAAAGAAAAGTCACAGAAAATGTCAGTAAGTTAAATGTTTAAATGAAAAAATACAATTAGTTTAACTTAACAATGCTACAATCTGCTAAATAAACCTAAAAAAGTCTCTTTACTTTCATGATCCAGACAGTTTCTGTTTTGTTGGCAGCATGTTAAGAAACAGGGATTATTTCAGAATCTGACACCAAATGTCTCTTTGATCAACAGGAAGTGAAGCCTCATCTAAAATGAAGGGATGTTTAAATGGATGGATTGAATTCATCTGTGGATACAACAACACCAATATCACAAAATATCATATGATTGATGTAGTTACTCCAAAAGAAACTTTACGAAGTAATCAGAGAGATGAGTGGGAAAACAAAGGGAAATGGTTTCTGTACCATGATACAACAAACCAACATCTCAGGGTGATCTTCAAACAACTGCAACGGGAGGATTTTGGGAAGCAGCAGTGTCAGTTTCATGGAGACAGTGTCTCAGCCCCTGAAATCACTGAACTGGAATTGGATATGGGTAAGAAAATCTGCATCTATTTTACTGTCTCTCAAGTTTTTTGTTAAAACTCTGTTACTGTTTTAATGTGATATACAAATGTTATTATGATCATAGTTGATGTGAAGTTTAATAAAACACTAAGAAAACATAGAGAACATAAAAACTATACAACACACACAGTATTAGTCATTGTATTTAATTTTACATAGAAGCAAATGTTCTCAAGTCCTAAAGTCTTCTGACTTGTCCTCTAGAGCTTTTAAAGTAAAATTTGTCCATTTCATTACTTCTGGATAACTTGTCTTCTAGAATAATCCCACACAGCTGTAGCTGTATATGAGCCTGGCTGTTTAAGCCAAACCACCACTGATGAGGATGTGCTATGACCAAAACTTCATAGGTACATTTTAGAAAGACATTATCATTAGTTATGATTTTACAGTTATTAAATAACTAATGACACTGGTTTGATGATTAGGAATCAAAGCACTGATGCGAACATTGGTTGACGACTGCTCGTCCTCTCATGAATCCAAGAGTCATTAGGGAAACAAGAGTTTAATATAACTAGACAAGTTGTAGAACATCCAGGACAAAGCCCTGAGCTTAAAAACAAATATCAAAAAGACGACTGAGGATTAAAGAACTTTGCAAACTCATTTTGGCCTCTGTTAACCACTCATGCTGTTCAGGGTCATGGGGGGCTGGAGGTTATCTCAGCTGTCAGTGGGTGAGAAGCAGGGTCCACCCTGCACCCAGATCTCCAGTCCAGAGAGACACACAGACAATTATTAACATTCACATTTATGGGCAATTTACAGTCACCCATTAACCTAAAAAGCATGTCTGACTCTGGAAGGACAGGGACAACATGCAAACTCCACCTAGAAAAGCCACAGCCGTGTGTGGATTCAGACCAGGGAGCTTTTCCCTGTGAGGTGGCTGCACTAAACTCCAATAGTAACTAATTACATATTCAGAGTAGTTTGCCTAACTTCCGGTGAAGCTGACAGTGAAGGTTAGTTTTCAGAAAACAGAGCTTCTCTGAAAATAAATTTGAGTTGTTGTAAATTTTACCTTTAATCTCAAAATAATTTTTCTAACAACTCTGGACACCACAAACAAGTTCTCAACACAGCATGGACACATTAATACATATTTGAAGTCAATAGACGGGACATTTTAAAAAGAAACATGATCGTAAATTTGGAGCATGTTTGTATCTAACATCACCACCTGTCAGAAAATTCTTCTCTTTAGCTGCTAAATGCTACTTTGTTTCTGTCTCCTGTTTGCTGAGCTTTGGACTGAGTCCTCAGTCCTGATATTAAAGAACTAGAGATTTGTTAGAAAACACAAATACGGGGAAGGACCAGCAGATACGATAATAGATTATAATAATGAACACACCATTTACTGAATATCCTCATAACTGTCACGATTTTGGTTAAGGGACGACCCAAGTGAGGTGACTGAGAGGGATTGCAACAACACAAGGGCTTTTATTGTCAGGGACTTGAAAACCGCAAAACGGAAATCGCTCCTAACAGGAGGGTTCAGAATTGACAAGACTCAAACTAACCAAAGGGACCAGAACACGAGGGGGATTAACATAATAGGAAACAAGATGGTAACATAATTTAACTAAATTAAAACTACAAAGGCTGAGAGATAAATATAAAACTGCTAACAGGCAAGTACACGGGGAAGCCAAAGGAAACCATCTTGCATAAAATACTTAACCAGAGACATGGAGCAGAGAACACAACTACAAAACTGGAGGGTGAGTGAAAACTGTCGTGGCAAAAACTGTAAGGCAAGTTAGGAGGCAAAAAGGCAACTTACAAGTGAATGATAACGGTGAATTTAATCGGCAAATAGAGAAACATGCAGAGCAGAACAGAGCTACACTCTAGAGCGGGTCAATCTGATTGACCAAGATGTGTAGGTTGCTCAGCCTTTTATACAATAGTAATAATTTGAATAGTCATTTGGTGTGAGATGGAATGATCAATTGCATGCATTATTAGTCTGCGTGCACACGGAATAAGGCAACATCCTCACAGGGTTAGGGCAGTAATGCCTATATCAACACCTGCAAAAAGTGACAGGATGAAGGCCTTCCATTTTCCAAACACGACATCCCCAGCCCCAGGGGCTGGTGTCATCATGGCCAGAGTTCTCCATCGTTGGGCACCAGATGTTCTTGATGTTTGTTGGAGCTTGAAGTGTGGGCTGAGCCCAATCAGCACTTCTCCCTCCTCACCGGGGTGAACAATTCAGGGGACAAATTTGACTGTACCTTCCTGGTCGTTTTCCACGGCGGTTGTTTCCTTGTCTAGTCGGTGGTCTCCTGGGTGTAGTTCCTTTTCTGATTCAGGTGTGGGGATCTTCTTGCAGTGGCTGGCGTGGACCCACGTGGCGCGTCCCTCTACTTTCACTGCTGTACTGGAAGTCAGCAGCATTTGATGTGGTCCTGTGAAACGTCTCTGCCTCCAGCGTTTCCTCCGGTGGTCTTTGATGAGCACCCAGTTACCCGGTTTGAGATTGTGCAGGCTGGTGTCTGCGGGGGTGGACAGGGCTGCTTTCACCTGGGGACAAAGGACTTAGAGAGAGGCAGAAAGTTTTGCACAATAATCCAGCATCATCTCTTCATGATGCCCAGTCATCAGACTTTGTTTGATGGGATCAAGCCCTATACTAGGAGGTTTTCCAAATATCATCTCAAATGGACTTAACCCATGTGTTGTTCTTACTCTCGTACGCATATAGAACAGTACCAATGGTAATGCTTCAACCCATGTCAAACCTGTTTCTTTACAGCATTTTGTTAGTTTTGTCTTGAGGATGCCATTTTGTTGCTCTATTGCACCTGCACTGTGAGGGTGATAAGATCAATGATATTTGAATTCAAATCCCAAATAATTTGACAAATCCTTCAACACTTTGTTGGCAAACCCAGGACCATTGTCGCTACTGATCTTTTTTGGAATACCCCAGTGAACAATGATATCTTTTGTTAGCGCTTTTACCACTTTGGATGCATCCTGTTTGGAAGAAGGGAAAACCTCTACCCACTTGCTAAACATGCAAACCATGGTCAAGCAATATCTTTTGTTTTGGCATGGTGACATTTCAATGAAGTCAATCGTCCAATGTTCAAAAGGCCCATCAGGTGGGGGGTGACCTTGCAATGGCATTTTAATGGCACCAGAGGGATTGTTTGCGGCACAGATTAAACATTTTCTACAGTATTCAGCTGCATATGTTGAAAAACCCCTGGTGTACCAGTGAGTGTTGACATATGCACACATCCCCCCCTTGCAAGCATGATCTTTACCACGAGGTAATTTTGCATTCAAATGGAAATAAGCCTTAGGTAAGCAAGGTTTATCATCTGGGCCAAGCCAAACCCCATTTTGTAGTGTTGCACCTGATTTTTTCCATAGAGTTTTTTGAGATATGCTTGCCAATGACTGCATGGTTGACAGGTCAGCCTGTGGGTTGAGTTCCTGTGGAAGAGAAAGGAGAGTTAGGTGAAACATTTGTCCCGTCCTGGCTGCTGCTTTTGCTACGGCATCTGCTGCTGAATTTCCTGTAGAAATGGGATCTGTTTTGTTAGTATGAGCATCAAATTTTATTACTGATATTTGTTTAGGCAACATGATTGCATTTAAGAGTGCTGCAACCAGAGTGTGGTGTGCAATGGCTATTCTGGCTGATGTCATAAAACCCCTTTTTCTCCAGTAGTGTACCACTGGAAATGACATTATGTTTGGTGACAACAGCAAATCCAACTAGGTTTCTACCCGTTTTGACATCTCGGGAAGCAGACCCATCAACAAATAACCCTAAGTCAGCATTCAAGATTGGTGTGTCTGTGAGATCAGGTCTGGAAGTACATATGGTTTTCAGCACCTCTGTGCAGTTATGATGAACTCCATCCTCCACTGTAGGAAGAAGAGCAGCAGGATTCAGCACATTACATCTTTTCACAGGAATGTTAGGCATTTCCAGCAATACAGTGTGGTATCTCAACCAACGCTGAGTTGACAGATGTGCACTTTTCTGTGTGTGTGTAATATGTTTGTAACAGTGTGCGGAACCATAAGTATCAAATCAGAATACCCAACCAAATCACGTGACGCCAAAACAGCTTTTTTCTGCTGCAGCAACTGCTTTCAGACAGAGGGGCAGACCTGCTGCTACTGAATCCAGCTTTGATAAAAAAAAAAAAAAAAGGCAACAGTCCGCAGTTTACTCCTGTGAGGTTGGCGTAACACAGAGGTCAACAAACCGAGTAAAAGGCATGTTAGGATTAGGCAGACCCAGAGTGGGAGCTACAGTGAGTGCTGCCCTAACATCACTAAATGCTTCTTTTCCTTCAATAGTCCATTTCATTTTTCACGTACTGAAAGTTGTTTAACATGCACCATAGCAGACAGGGAAGCTTCGCGCAAAAAGTAATTTGGGATCCACTGTCTGCAGAATGATGTCATGCCAAGGAAACTCATCATCTGTTTTTTTTTTTTTTTTTAAACAGGCTTAGGAATATTTTGAATTTTAAGAAATCATTTTGGTGACAGTGTTTTGCCCTCTGGGGTGATCACATGGCCCAGACATGTCACTTTTGCTGCACAAATTGCATTTTTGTCAAACTTATTTTATGGCCATTATCTGCAAGATGTTTTAAAAAGGTGCACCGTATCAATTTTGCATGCGTCTTCAGTTTGGCTACAAATCAGCAGATCATCTACATATTGTAAGAGCGCTGAGCCGGCCGGCAAATTAAGATCTTTTTTAAACAGGGAATATGGGAGTGCGCACTGGGGAATTGGTACATCGAATTATTACACCTGCTTTTAGCAGAGAATTGAACACAGGCCTTATGCCATCGATGGCTTCCTGCTTTAAAGAATATTGCTTCTGACATGGCCTGTACTCTGATTTTGGATGTACTGTCAGAGGTTCTGCATCTCTCATAAGACCTACATCATATTTATGGGCTGCCCAGAGAGATTTTGGAATTTGCTCGAGCTCTGGTGGTAAACTAGTTTCTGTGATGGTATAGGCTGCAGCCTGTGTGGTGTCATGGCCATCAATGAGCTCAACTGTTCAACTATCAGCTTGTACAACTGATAACTGAGTACGATGTACATCACCCTTCCTACTGTATTCCGTCCTAGGACCTAATGCTGTTGGTTGGAAATCCTCGAGGAGCAGCCGCTCTGCAACCATGGGCCCAGTTCTTGCCAACTCCAGTCAGAAGGTTTAGCCAATGGGATATGTGGAGTGTCCCCCTTAAATTGTACTTCCTGTTTAGAGGAGAGTGAGACAGAGGCAACCGCAGCAGAAGTCCTTGTCCAATACACATTTATCAAACACATCACTTCCAATTCACCATATTCAACATACCACTGACTTTCTCCATTCAACATACCACTGACTTTCTCCATTCAACATACCACTGACCTTCATATTCAACATACTATTGACTTTCTTATTCACCTTCTGGTCCTACATTTACGTGTGCTGTATAGTGTAGTGACTTATGATGTTGGAATGTTTGTGTGTGTGTGTGTGCGCGCAAAATCTGCAAGCTGCTGTGCAACAGGTGTGTTGTCAACAAGTTTCCATTTATATGCATCATATCTGGGTTTTGTCTTTGTGTGTGTGAATGTGTAGATGCGGGTCATCTGATCTGATTTCTGCTCCTGTATGGGTGTCACCTGATCCAGCGTCTGCTCCCCCTGCTCTCCCACTCAGTCAGCCAATTTCTGGTTTGGTCCTGTTTAGAAATGCATCCTTAAGATGGTCCTCATAGGAACTCATGGGGTTCCTTCCCAGTCCATCTTCTGGTGGAACATGACCACTGTGGATGTCATATGCCTCAGTTAACCGTGCAAGAAATGCTCCCACAGACTCGTTTGGCTCCTGCTGTATGGCACTGATCACACTCATGTCTTGCTTAAGCGGAAACTTTGCACACCCTGCAACAGTAGTGTTACAGCGTTCCTGTATAAAGCATTGTCCTCATGTTCCCAGTCTTGCTGCTTCAGACGAAGCCTGAGATTAGAGTTGGTAAACAAGTGTCTGACCTTGTGAAAATCACATCTCAGCTGTCGCTTCAACAGGCGCTCCAGTTCCTGAAATGTTGGTTTGTAGTCCTGCACCATGTTCTGGAAGACCTCTCCCCACTTGATAGCATTTCTTTTTGGGTGAGTGACTTTCTCAATTGCTAATGTCCAATTCTGTCCAGGAGTGGAAAACAAGTTGGTGCCCATGAACTCCTCCCACCTCAATCATAGGGAAAGTTAGGACATGTATACCATCTCCTTTCTGTTCTTCAAGATTGGGGGGAAAGTTCTGTCCTTACGATCTGGTGTGCATGGAGTGTCCTTTCACACTTCCAGGGCTGGGCTCCAGGAGTGATTCCTCAGAGGTGTTGCCCCTTTGTGCTCCTTCTGTGGCTGCTGCATTTTGTGATGGGGAGGGCTGGCTTGGATTTCCCCTGCTGTGCTGCTTGACTCTGGTATGGTTGGGGAGGCAGTGGAGGAGCAGAGACCAGATCTGGATCCACCTTGTGAAACTCAGACAATACAGGATACAGAGGTTCAGTGTCAGAACAATCTTTTGGTCTGTAAACTACATTTTCTGGTTCTTTCCGTTTTGGCCTCTCATGTTCATTTGCAATCTGTCGTCTAAACATTCTACTCTCCCTCACATGACATTCATCTTTCCACATACTAAATGCCTTCCAGTCAGGAACACCTTATGCTTTCTTTTACTTCGTTTGGACAAGGACTTGTGATTCTCTGCGCTCTCCCTCTCTCTCTTTTCCAGTTTATCTTTTAACTGAGCTAACTGTCTGCTACTCAGACTACCCTCTTTAGGAAACCCCAATTCCCACCATTCAGTCAATTGATTACAACTACCCTTGTATTTTTTTGACATTTCTTCACATAATGGTGACAAATGAGTTGGCAGACTGTGCCCAGGCCAGGCGCTCATTTCTCTAGTACCCAGTACTATACCCATTCCTCTAGTTGCCGTTCCCTAGCGCTACCTTTCCTCGTGCGACTCAGAGTTTACTGCGCAGCATACAACAGTAGTCAATAGCACCACGGTTCAACTAAGACAACGTCTTGTCAACTACCCAACCAGTAGTGAGTTTTATAGAGCTCTCTTACCAAGTTCTGGTCTGCTCGCATTTTTTCTCCGTTGCTGTTTCACCGCCGTATTACGGTCCGTATCGCTTCTGGATTGGATCGGCGGGTGGGCTCCTTAGGAGAATAGCTTCTCAACCATAGGGAGGAATCAACTCTTACATGTGTACACTGCTACTGTTCATCCATCAGAGTCCAGACCACACGTCGAATCCCACTTTTCTGACACCAATTCTGTCGTGGCAAAAACTGTAAGGCAAGTTAGGAGGCAAAAAGTGAATGATAACGGTGAATTTAATCAGCAAATAGAGAAACATGCAGAGCAGAACAGAGCTACACTCTAGAGCGGGTCAATCTGATTGACCAAGATGTGTAGGTTGCTCAGCCTTTTATACATACAACTCAACAGCTGGGTTCACACAAAGAACAAAGGGATGAGTCAATGCAAATCAACCTTCATACAATGTGGTCAGGAGTCTTAATTAACAAGTTCATGTTACTTTGTCCTTTTGTCTTCATTGTCTTTTAAGTCCTTGAGATTGATGATTTGTGCTGGTTCCCGTGGGCTCCCTTCTGGGAAGCAAATGTTCAGGTGTAGGTAGTTTTATAGTTGATATCTACCTAACATACCTATTTGTGTGGCCAGAGACATGATGTCTTGCTGGGGAGCAAAAGGCGAGGAAGCACTGGTGTAAGCAGGTTTGATAGTGGGTCTGTGAGAAGTGTGAAAACAGTGAAACAGTGTTACCTAGATCTTGAAATTTCCCTCACAAAAACAACACTGGAGAAAATCTTATCGCAAAGAAACCTAAAATACTAAATGATTACTGGGAAAGAACACATTGAAAAAAGAACAACTAGGAGACGGTGAGAAAAATAAACCAAACCTCAGACCAAAACTACACAGAAAACACAGAGTCCAGGATACCAAAGTCCAAGATACAAGAGTCCAGATTTCCCAATAGTTCAAGAAACATAAGTCCAGGCTTTACCAAAAGTCCAGCGTCTACTGTGGGGTTGGTGAGGATGATAACAATGACAGTAACCTCAACAAGAATCTGGCAGGGAAGTGAAGGGAAGAACTTAAATACAGGAGGGAACAGGTGCAATGAGGGACAACAAGGGTAAAGCTGGGCAAAAGGAACCAGGCACAGGAAGTAGGGAGAAGGGGCCACAAAATAAAAGTCCAGAAACAGGAAATGCACTGTGACCACAAATAACCACAAATAACAAATTTAAATCATCTTTGTACAATGTTTTTAGACATTAACTTTTTTACATTTTCTCTTCAGATGATGACAACTGCCAACACACCACATTTAATCACACTACATACACAACGGCTCAAACCACCATCTTATGTACAGACAAAGGAAACAGAGTCAGGTTTTTCTGCAAAGACAACGGTTTCATCTGTGAAGACATTTTATCAACAACTGTAAAATCAAATGGGAGCTTCAGTCTCACTGACAACAACAGTGGCTTCAACATGTCCATCAGTGACGTGTCCTCTCAGGATGCTGGTGTCTACTGGTGTGGAGTGAAACCAAATCAAGGAAATTATCGTGCAGCTCTTCAGAGAATACAACTGGAGGTTCAAAGTGAGTGATTCATAACTACTAGAGATTTGGTTTCTTTCTACATGAGTTAGACAAAAACTAGATGTGTGAGCTTGTTACCTTTCACCAGGCTGATTTAATATAAGTTAAAAGTATGAAGATGTTATGTTAGCAGTGAAGGTTGTTCAAAGATTTAAGAAATACCTTCTACACTCAGTGATCTTTAGTGTCCAAGTAATGGTTTAAAAGTGAGAGCAGAGAAAATGCTAAAAGCTGTTTTGTAAATCAACATACAATATACACTGATGTCTCGTGTGCTTGTTTAAAAGTGAAGGAAAATGTTGAAAGGTTAAAACATGTTTTAGCTGTTTCTTTCTACCTTCAGACATCAGTGTCATTAAAAGATCCTCAGCTGTTGGACAGACTCTGACCTACTGGTGCAGTTACCCAGAGGATGCTCCTGTTAACAAATTCATCTGTAAGGGAGAAGATCCATATGTATGTGAACAGCTGGTCAACATTTCGACAAACATGAAGACTGGGAAGTTGAGCATTGAGGATGACAGAGAGGAGAGAAACATCACAGTAACAGTGAGGAATCTAACAGCAGAGGACACTGGGACATACTGGTGTGGAGCAGGAACCAGTGACGAAAAGCGAAGAAACCAACTCTTCAACAAACTAGTTTTGACTGTTGGTGAGTGCTGATGTCATTAGATCATTTGTATATAATCTGACCCCTGTTCAAAGTGCAGTAGGCCGTGTGAGAGACAGTGACGTTCACCTGTAGCAGGTGAAAGTCCCGTCAACAGCAGAGACGTCCACTTTGGAAAATGTTGGTGAGCATTTTACACCAGGTTTTACTTTTCAGAAGAAGCAGGAGAAGCTGCCACTGATCAACTTCACTGATTGGGAACTTGCTTCTTTTCATTCTAGTTTGGGTCGTACTGTACATGTACATAAATACCATTAAACTTCCCTCTGACGTCCCCACATCAAAATATCTTTCTACTTCAAGCTGAAAAATGCCTCCAGATATTATCACTTGGAGGAACCTTTAGTTTAGATTAGGCAACAGGACCTCTGGGCAGGATTCATGAGGATATTTTAAATACAGGATGGTTTATTTTTTTGCAGCAATCTGCAAAACTGTTTTCATGTTCTCCATGTTTCTCTTAGACTTTGTTTCAGTGCCGTCAGAAACCTGGACGTCTGTTTCTTCAGAGGATTAAGGGCTTTGTATGAACCTCTGTCACATCAGTTACAGTCCCTTATGTCGTGTGTTTTGTCCTGCAGCTGGATCTCAGTTGGCTGCAGTCACAGCTACAGTCGTCCGTGTAGCTGCTCTGGTGGTTGTGAACATACTGATTCTCTTCTACACATGTAAGAGGCTGCTAACATGAAACACACCCACAAACGTTTCTCATTGGGGGTATAAGGGCTGGTGAGCCGTCATTTAAGAAATTCATGAATCGGAATAGATCAGAGGTCGAATGTCAGCTACACCAGTGATACGAAGCACAATATAAAACATGTTTTATTCTAATCAAAGGTTCTTTAAAGTCAGCTGGGAGCAAACCAGATGAAAACAGTGGATGGAACAATTATCCAGAGATTTATTACAGTACAATTATCTATATAAAACCAATAAAATGTCTAAACAAAAAACCTCAATAGAAAAGTGCTGAAAACTAAGAGCAAAACACACAAAGGAAAAACCTGAGTTGATGTTCAAAAAACTACTACCACACACACACACACACACACACACACACACAGAGTAACTGGTTATGATTACATCATGTCTAACACTAACCCTCAGAAGTTAAGGCCCAACCTCAGCCCTCATCTTAACCTACATCCAATTCGAACCTCAACCCTAAAACCAACTCCTAACCCCCAAACAGGTCTTTCTGTTTACAGGGGCCACTAAAATGTGATGGACATTTAGATTTGTCAACATATTTGTAATTTTTCCCAGAGTCATTTCTGATTCTCAGGGTCACTACAGTGGATTATTTGTCCCCATGTTTATTTGGCACAGTTTGTTCTCAGATGCTCTTCCTGATGCAGACCTTCCCAACTTCTACTGGCGACACTGCACAGGTTCAGTATCTTGCCCATGGACAAGGCAAGAAAACTGCACCTCTGCTGCCCCCTTGTGTTTCCCCATTCATACTATTTTTTTTTTTTCTGTGTCAGGCTCAAAAATCAGAAGAAATAGAAGAGAAAAACAGAAAAGTTGGGTAAGTTAACATATTAGTCTAAAATGGTTGTATTATGGGGGAGACCTGTATATACAGTAAAGTATTAATCCTGTGTTTTTCTTTTGGAAGGATCGTGGCTATGCAGAGGTACAGGACCCACCCAGAAGACCGTCTCAGGAACTGCAATGAAAACAGCTGTGATGGGACTCAAGAAAGACTGTGATCAGAGAGGAACTACACCCTTGTCAAATTTAATTGTTTGGTGAAGCTAAAAAAAAAAAACTTCTGACAGGTCGATGACATCCCAACACATTCAAACTGTTTCCAGGCTTATGCTGTGTAGTCTGAGAAGTTTTCAGAGCGGCAACACTATCAAGTATTGTACATAGTGAGGCTGCAGAATTATTAACAATTTAATCAACTTGTGCAGGAGAAACATTAAGGTGGTTACTTTCCATTGTATTGAAATATGGTGAATCAAATGTTGAAATAATACATTTCATTGAACTTGTTTACAGTTTTCTCACTTGGATTTTTTTACTAACTGCTGTATAGTCCGCTTCAATTATATACGTAAGTACAAGGTCTGTGTCACACTTAACAAGTGTTATCAATATTAGTGGACCCAGACAGAGAGACGGAACCAGGTTATTAGAAAGGTTAGAATGGTTTATTTGGGGGCAGGTAGCACGGGTAGAAACGGGGGAAAGGGTCAGGGGAAGGAGAACCTGGTCCGAGGAGCTTGAGACCCGGGGCAGGGGGGGGAGCGATGGAGCAGCGAGTCGCGGGAGGAGGACGAATGGTGACCGTGGGATTAGGTCCATGGAGATGAGGAGTCGAAGGGGGTTTCTGGACGCAGGTTCTGTGGGTGAGGAGACACAATGAGCAAGTTAGTAATACTGTGCTGGTTGGTTTTAAAGAGCCTGGTGCTCTAATGGAGGCTACTGAGACAAAGTGGAGACTTGTGGTGTGAAGGAGACCAGTATACAAGCTGCTGTCATCAGGGCGAATGATTGCACGCAGGTGTCCAGGTGCACTGGGAGGAAACTAACACACAAAACAGACAGGGAGAGAGAGGAGGAGGAGGAAGAGGAGGAGGGGAGACCAGGTGCTGTCACAGGTTGCGACTGAAACTGAGTGGGTTTATTTACATTTTGGGGAAAAATCAATTGAATCTAATAATAAGTTAAACGCAGTGTTGAGGCTGTTACTGATCAGATAGAAAATCAATATCATAATTCATAAGAATTGGGGGGTTCGACTCATTTAATCCACATTTAATACCTTTGGGGTTTTGTTCTGTAAGAGGAGTCGTCTTAACTTTTATTAGTTTATCATGATTAACTCCTCTTGTGGTCGTTTTTAGTTTATGTAATTTAGTTGGTGGGGGAACAGACACAGTCTCTATAGGTATGTGGGACTTGTGGGGGGGGTGACGGTTGTAAGGACACTGCAGAGAGACATGTAGGACTGGATCTCTGCATCCTAGGCTCAACTCTGGATTGTCATAATTATGGTTGTCTGATAAAACTAAACATATTTCTGGATAAGGAAGCTGCACCATCTAAAGTAGGATGATGCCATCTCTGCTCATCAGCCCAGATTTTCCCCAAAAACGTTTCCAATTATTTATGTTTCCCACGTCGTTTGCTGGGCATCACCTAGACAGCCAGCGGTTGAATGACGACATGTACATGTCGTCATTCAACCACATGCGGCTGTACGTTTACTCTGTCTAGTTGGTGCCCAGCAAACGATGTGGGAAACAAAGAGTCCGACATTGTTTTGGCAAAGTTACACACTGACAGGAACAGGACACATCACACTTACAGCAGGAGGAAGTTTTTCACAACTCTACCACCAAACCATGTCAGACAGTTTCAGTGCAGAATGTTTCTGATCTGGATTTTCACAGTAGAATAACAGGCCTCGCATTCTATTATTTCATTGGCTTCATATCATTTGACCAAGAAGTGAAACATTAAGATAATATTCTTATTATTTCTGAAATATTGTGTTAAACTGTGTAGAAGTTACAAAAGTTGTTTTTCTCAGAATCTTTAACCACACATTTTCTTTTAACCACAGAGGAAGGACGTATGATTAAGATTTAAAAAAGAGAAGTGGCAGCAAGAAGTTTCAGCTAAATACAGTAATTCAGGAAACAATGTACAACTTAACCAACTGTTAAGAAAAACCGACAAGAGGAAACTGAAATAACCAGAAAGAGACGAGTAATCTGGATGGAAGGTGTCAGCCTCCAATTTAGACATGACGACATGATGAACAGGCTTCTTCTGCTTTTTCTCTCAGTGATGGCAGGTTTAAAAAACAACTTTGTAATAATGGTGTAGCTTTACAGTACTTATACAAATACTTGCTTCTTGTTATATAGTAACAAGATGCAGAGTTAAATTAGCAGATGACAACCTGGAAACAAAATTGTATCTTTTCTAAAATGTAGTTGTGTGTATATGACATCACTTCCACAATCTTGTGTTTGTGAGCAACAAAGTGAGAACTTACAGTTTAATGCAGATTATTTCTGTACCAACAATACTTTACAAAAAACTACTGTATCTTGGTTTCTCTACAGTATCAAGCGCAAACATTTCATCCAACATCAATCATTTCAATCCTCATCAATCTTTTCACAAACAGTGTCCTTGAAAAGCATAAAAAGTAAAGACACATGATCACAAATCTGAATGTGACCAATCAGCAGCGTCTCAGACTGAGCACAGTTTCAGTGCAGAATGTTTCTGATCTGGATTTTCACAGTAGAATACTATATGATACCTATTTGTTTCATCAAACTATCTGATCTCCATTGAGCAGTACTTCTATTTCCAGGACTAAGCTTAAGAACAGTCTTATGGTCTTAACAGGAAGTGCGTCAACCACCAGAAAAACTTTCTCACAAATAGACTCAGAAATACACTGAAGCATGTTGTGGCTTTTCTTTCTTTGTCACAACTGAGTTCCTGTTTATTGTCAATGACATTAGCAAAGTTTAATGAGGAAGGAGTGATGATTAAGAACAGCAGGGGTGGACAGACAGAAAAGTGGGGGTAACAAGTTCTTAAACCTGCAGCAGAGATACAGGAAACACAGTGTGAAGACACACAGACAAGAGGAATCTGAAATATCAAAGTGTAGGACGTAAGAGCTCAGCATCCAAAACCACCACGATGAAGAGTTTTCTTCTACTTTTTTTGCTGATGGAAGGTGAAAAAATATATATATTTATATATACACTGTATTTTTTAACATTAGTTTAAACTTTGTTGTCATTACAGGAATAGAACCAGTTTAAGGCAGGTAGCTTCTAAACAAATACTTCAAAGACTGAGTATTACTCATTATTTATTAGGTGCAGGTATAACTGAGTGGATAAGTTTAAGAGTTTGAGAGCAAAGTGCTTTTTAGATCATTCTCAGAAAGAACCAGATCACGATCCAGACAGTTTGTTTTCTTGATACACAACAAAGTGAGACAACAGGGATAATTTCACAATCAGAAGAAGTTACAGATCTGAGGTGATTGTCAAAATACTTCCCTAAAGAAAATGTCACAGAAAATGTCAGTACGTTAAATGTGTAAATGAAAAAATACAATTAGTTTAACTTAACAATGCTACAATCTGCTAAATAAACCTAAAAGTCTCTTTACTTTCATGATCCAGACAGTTTCTGTTTTGTTGCCAGCATGTTAAGAAACAGGGATTATTTCAGAATCTGACACCAAATGTCTCTTTGATCAACAGGAAGTGAAGCCCCATCTAAAATGAAGGGATGTTTAAATGGATGGATTGAATTCATCTGTGGATACAACAATACAAGTATCACAAAATATCATATGATTGATGTAGTTACTCCGAAAGAAACTTTACGAAGTACTCAGAGAGATGAGTGGGAAAACAAAGGGAAATGGTTTCTGTACCATGATACAACAAACCAACATCTCAGGGTGATCTTCAAACAACTGCAACGGGAGGATTTTGGGAAGCAGCAGTGTCAGTTTCATAGAGACAGTGTCTCAGCCCCTGAAATCACTGAACTGGAATTGGATATGGGTAAGAAAATCTGCATCTTTTTTACTGTCTCACAAGTGTTTTGTTAAAACTCTTTGTTACTGTTTTAATGTGATATGCAAATGTTACTATGATCATTGTTGATGTGAAGTTTGATAAAACACTAATAAAACATACAGAACATAAAAACTATACAACACATAGTATTATTCATTGTATTTAATTTTACATAGAAGCAAATGTTCTCAAATCCTAAAGTCTTCTGACTTGTCCTCTACAGCTTTCAAAGTAAAATTTGTCCATTTCATTACTTCTGGATAACTTGTCTTCTAGAATAATCCCACACAGCTGTAGCTGTATATGAGCCTGGCTGTTTAAGCCAAACCACCACTGATGACGATGTGCTATGACCAAAACTTCATAGGTACATTTTAGAAAGACATTCTATCATTAGTTATGATTTTACAGTTATTAAATAACTAATGACAGTGGTTTGATGATTAACTGTCCATGTAAACATCTGAAAGTCCAATGGTCTGCACTTGGACAAAACACTTTTCAATGTTGCTTCTCATTCAGACGTTCACTCAAACACTTATAAACCAGTGGTGGAGCTGCCATGGAAGGCACCAACCTAATACATCAGGGGCAATGTGGGGGTTCAGCATTTTCCCCAAGGACACTTCAACAAATGGACGGCTGGGGATCAAACCCCCGACCCTAACATTTATTTACGACTGCTTCTCCTCCTGAGCTGCCCTATGAATCAAAGAGTCGTTAGGGAAACTAAAAAACTAGACAAATCTGCATCGTAGAACATCCAGGACGAAGCCCTGAGCTTAAAAACACAAATGTCAGAAAGACGACTGAGGATTAAAGAACTTTGCAAACTCATTGTTGCCTCTGTTATCAACTACTCATCCTGTTCAGGGTCATGGGGGGCTGGAGGTTATCTCAGCTGTCAGTGGGTGAGAAGCAGGGTCCACCCTGCACACAGGTCTCGAGTCCATCTCAGGACGAACACAGAGAGACACACAGCTAAAAACTCCAATAGTAACTAATTACACATTCAGAGTAGTTTGCCTAACTGCTGGTGAAGCTGACAGTGAAGGTTAGTTTTCAGAGAACAGAGCTTCTCTGAAAATAAAATTGAATTGCTGTAAATTTTACCTTTAATTTCAAAATATTTTTTTTAACAACTCTGGACACCACAAACAAGTTGCAGCATGGACACATTAACATACATTTGAAGTCAATAGACGGGACATTTTAGAAAGAAACATGATCATTAATTTGGAGCATGTTTGTATCTAACATCACCACCTGTCAGAAAATTCTTCTCTTTAGCTGCTAAATGCTACTTTGTTTCTGTTTGCTGTTTGCTGAGCAGTGAACAGAGGCCTCAGCAGCTGCTATTAAAGAACTAGAGATTTGTTAGAAAACACAAATACGTGGAAGGACCAGCAAATATAATGATAATAACAGATTATAATAATGAAAAAAAACATTTACTGAATATCTGCATAACAAATATTTAAATCATCTTTGTACAATGTTAATTTTAGACATTAACTTTTTTACATTTTCTCTTCAGATGATGACAACTGCCAACACACCACATTTAATCACACTACATACACAACGGCTCAAACCACCATCTTATGTACAGACAAAGGAAACAGAGTCAGGTTTTTCTGCAAAGACAACGGTTTCATCTGTGAAGACATTTTATCAACAACTGTAAAATCAAATGGGAGCTTCAGTCTCACTGACAACAACAGTGGCTTCAACATGTCCATCAGTGACGTGTCCTCTCAGGATGCTGGTGTCTACTGGTGTGGAGTGAAACCAAATCAAGGAAATTATCGTGCAGCTCTTCAGAGAATACAACTGGAGGTTCAAAGTGAGTGATTCATAACTACTAGAGATTTGGTTTCTTTCTACATGAGTTAGACAAAAACTAGATGTGTGAGCTTGTTACCTTTCACCAGGCTGATTTAATATAAGTTAAAAGTATGAAGATGTTATGTTAGCAGTGAAGGTTGTTCAAAGATTTAAGAAATACCTTCTACACTCAGTGATCTTTAGTGTCCAAGTAATGGTTTAAAAGTGAGAGCAGAGAAAATGCTAAAAGCTGTTTTGTAAATCAACATACAATATACACTGATGTCTCGTGTGCTTGTTT
Organism: Channa argus; assembly: GCF_033026475.1. NCBI lineage: Eukaryota > Metazoa > Chordata > Actinopteri > Anabantiformes > Channidae > Channa > Channa argus. Next base: position 27,034,147 of record NC_090201.1, on the reverse strand, counting down.
AAAAGTGAAGGAAAATGTTGAAAGGTTAAAACATGTTTTAGCTGTTTCTTTCTACCTTCAGACATCAGTGTCATTAAAAGATCCTCAGCTGTTGGACAGACTCTGACCTACTGGTGCAGTTACCCAGAGGATGCTCCTGTTAACAAATTCATCTGTAAGGGAGAAGATCCATATGTATGTGAACAGCTGGTCAACATTTTGAAGCCAAACATGAAGACTGGGAAGTTGAGCATTGAGGATGACAGAGAGGAGAGAAACATCACAGTAACAGTGAGGAATCTAACAGCAGAGGACACTGGGACATACTGGTGTGGAGCAGGAACCAGTGACGAAAAGCGAAGAAACCAACTCTTCAACAAACTAGTTTTGACTGTTGGTGAGTGCTGATGTCATTAGATCATTTGTATATAATCTGACCCCTGTTCAAAGTGCAGTAGGCCGTGTGAGAGATAGTGACGTTCACCTGTAGCAGGTGAAAGTCCCGTCAACAGCAGAGACGTCCACTTTGGAAGATGCTCACCAGCATCAAAATAAAATAGCTGATTACTTATAGGTTGCTACATTAACAAGGCTTCTGAGAATCATTCAGCTTCTGGCGATCAACTTCAAACCAAACTAAATGTAATCAAAACTTGAGCCAGACAGTAAAGTTATACTCCAAGGCCCATAATTACAAGATAAATGGGAAATTTCCTGAATTTTGGTCAACATCTGTTAATGTGTATTTTTATTTCATATATTTTGCTTTTACATTTGTAATCTTAACCTTGTTTACAGCTTCTGATGCTTCAACCAGTAGACTACTGCATCTAAGACTCACTAAGGAAGTATTTCTGTTTTCTGAAACCTGCTGCAGGACAGGAAGGTGTCATCTGTTTAAGCTGAGGCAGGGGTTCACAAGTTTACACAGAAACCCTGTTGAGTCTGTTCCAGTTCCAGGCTCATGATGACGACTTCTGATTTTTCTCTTTAACAAAGAATTTTTGATCATTACACTCAGTTTCACAGTTATTGGATGATGTTTTTTGGCATTTGGCCTCTGTACAGTAACAAAATCGAGATTTTCAGCTTTAATTCAAGGGCTGAGACTGAAGTGTGGCACTAACCATTCAGGAATTTTTATTATTTTTGCTGGCTCTTAAACAATAGAACAAACCAACATGTGGATTACATTCAATACAAAACCCTTTGCAGTGATTGAGCTTTGGCTTCAGCCTACTCGCCTTCGGTCTCATTTGAGAGGACATCAAGTATCATATAGTAGAACACTGAATGTAAATTGTATAAAAATGCAATGATATGCAAAGTCTCTCTATTGGCTTGAGATCAGGTGATTGACTTGGGCAGTGAAGAACATCTCGTCTCTTTGACTTGAGGAAGTCTTGGGTAGGTTTCGCTGTATGTTTTGGGTCATTATCTCTCCGCAATATGAAGGAGCATCTTCTCAGTTAACCCATCAGCAGCATTTGGCTGAATCTTAACAGAGTATGGCCCTATACATGGCCTATGCCATAACTCTGCCTCGACGATGGTGGACGGAGGATATGATGCTTTGAATCATGAGATGTTCCTTTCCTTCAAGTTCATCTTGGTTTCATCAGTCCAGCGAATCTTCCAGAACTGCAGAGGCTCTTCTAGGCATTTTCACAGTCTAATCTGGCCTTTCAGTTCTTGTGCATTACCAGTGGTTTGCACCTTGTTGTGAAGCCGTCTCTTGACTGTAGACTTTGACACTCACAAGCTTTGAGGAGGCTCAAAGGATAAAGTCCAGATAAATTTGGCAGCATTTCACTCAGAAATTTGCATTCTCAGAAGAACCCCGTCCAGACAAAGCCAGGAGAATGTCAGGCTTCCAGTGCATGTGACAGGGGCTATAGACCAACAAAGGAACAGGCCACATCTGACCATCCAACTGCTTGTCAGTCATTAGCGTCATTATTAATGAGCCACAAAAATGAGAGTATGAAAATGGCTGTAATTGCTCAGTGGTTAATGCTCCACATTTGTCAAACACCTTGAATTAAAGCTGAAAGTCGAATTTGCTCAGATCTTCAGTGTTTTATTTCAAATTCAGTCTGGTGGTGTACAAAGGCCCAATACCAAAAAGCTTATCCCTCTTGTGACATTTATGAACCTGACTCTATTTATTTATTTAGCTTTTATCATTTTTTTACGGTTCTATTCTATTTACAGAGACTCTACCTACTGTAACAACTGCTAATACTTCTAATCAGTCAACTACAGCATCTGCTGAGACTCAAGGTGAAAAAGTGCTTCTGTTTTTAATGATCTACTGCAGAAGGAGGAGATAGAAGTTTATGTGGCTGACAACTCCCACAATTCTACATATCAGACATACGACTTGATGTAGGTGGCTTAAATTCAGCTCATCGTCCTGTTGTTGTGTGGTTTTGTCTTGCAGCTGGATCTCGTTTACGTGGGGTCGTTTCTGTGGGTGTGCTGGTCGTGTTCATTTTGGTTCTTGTCTACTTTTGTAAGAGCGTTTTTTTCCCAATTTAATTCAATTGTAATTCATAAACTAAACATATTCCCACAGATATCAACACCAACACACTGTTTCTCTTATATCTCTTTTATTTCTCTCTGTCAGGTATAAAAATCACAAACAACAAAAAGGTAAGTGAACAGATTTATCTAATAAGCTTTTTTTCTATTTATTTATGCCTGTTGTAGGATTTACTGTGATCAATAGCATCTAGCGCAATGATGGAGCTTCATAAAAACAGTCTGACATCTTTCCATTAACAACACTGATATCACCGAGCATCTTTGCTGCCTAGTTAGTTGTTTTTGCTACTTTACAAATTCAAAACTTCAGTTTCACCGGATGTTGTAGCTGCTGTGAAGCCAGAGCAGCTCTGCCTGTTTATGTGCTAGAAAACTTAAAGTACCAAGAGGAAAATGAAGTGTCCACCACACTATGAACCAAACAGTTAGTTGTTTTAGAGGCAGTCAAACTGTGGTTTCATGTTATTATTCTGTTTATAGAAATGATTAATCCCGTGTTTTTCTCTCTGGAAGGATCATGTGTATGCAGAGATACAAGAGCCCCCCCAGAAGAAAGACTGGGGAACTGCAATGAAAAGCACTTATGTCTTGGCCAACTTTCCCACAAATCCCTCGGCCTTCAAACATGCAACTGAAACCCCGTGTGAAGGCAGCTCTGATGAAGTTAATGATAAAATATATTCCACTATATTGGAAATTGACCAATGCTTTACATGCACTACAGTCAATAACACACCCACATCCCCTGATATCCCTCTCTATTCTACTGCAAACCTGCCACAGCAGGACCCCCCCCCACATCCCCCACACATATACTCAGAGCTGAGTTCAGAGATTAGAGGCAGCAACAACATTGCTTTTTAACATTTTGTCTCTTGTTTTACTTTTAGCATATTTAAATGTTTGGTTTACAAAAAGTTTACATCTGAGTGGGACATTATCTGGACTTTATCCTTTGAGCCCCCCCCTCGTACAATGTCTGTAAAATGTGCGTGAGCTCGTGAGTGTCAAAGCTACCATTGCATCAGGTGGTTTCCTGCATCCTTATCTTTGTGTGTTCAAATAATATTTTTGTAAACTTTTTTTTGTTGCAATATCAGTTAATAAGCCTTTTAGATGCTTGTCAGTAAACTAATATCTGCACGTTATACATATGCATGTGATGCCAGGGATGCAATCTAAAATGTACAAAACACTGTTTAAATCCTGAAAGTTTTTCTAAATTGTATATATTTCTGTGAATTTCATTATTTACAAATAACAACTAATAAAAATGAATTTGTGTGGAAAAAAAAACATACATTATATGAAACTACATAACCGACATGACCATGGTCAGAGGCCACCTGTAATACCTTCAGGCACCACCAGCAGGCCGTGGACAACTGGTTGAAAACCCGCTGCTGTACTGGACAAAATCAGTTGTTCATTAAGAGATATTAAAAAAACAATACAAAATATTTTCCTGTAGAAAATAACTAATCATCGGCCAATAAATTGATGACAAATATCTAAAAAATAGGCTCCTTTGAACTAACAACACTTTTTAGTCTTCACTGTCAATTGCTTTGTCTTTAAATATCCACTCAAGATATCGTGTTATTTTTTCTATAGAATATCTCAGTTTAATAATATGACGAGATACCTTCCGACATCTGTATGAAACCTGCAAACATAATCCCGGCAGCAGTGTGGCTCCTTAAACATGTCTCATTTGCTAATTGATATTAGTAGTAAATAAATAGAGCTTGACAGCTCATGTGGAACAGATCATTAGTGTGCAGACACGGTACAGCAGTGTTTGCTTTCTCCTCCCCAGGACACAGCTCAGCAGAGCAGAGAGTGGAAGGCACATTTTGAACATCAGAAATTGAGATTAAAAAAACGAAAATAGGAATTTGAGTGCAAAATGTTAATGAGAGCAAACACAGCAAGGATGAAACTGGCACAGAAACCAAATCGGGAAACAGGAAGCAAATGCTGTCGTGTGTCACATGCTGCATCGATCCATCCATACAGCTCCTGACTTTCTACTTTATAATTAGCTCGGCTGCAGCAGGTCTCTAACATTAAAATGTGCATAATAGGTCATAATTAAATGTTTGTACTAATGCGCTATGGAGTAATTTTACAGGGGTAAAGAGTTTTCTGCAGTAACTATTTAGTGTCTCACTGCAGAGTTTTGGAAAATTAATAAGGAAAACCACACAGACAGTTCGGTAATATACAAACACGCTTAGTGAAAGACAAATGAGCAGGAAAGAAGAACATGGGTAGATAAAAGTGAAAATGAAGACAGGAAGCCCAGCTGTTCACAAGGTGGAGCTCACTGACCGAATGAAAAGAGGAATTGATGAACAGAAAGTTTTAAGAGTTAAATAAGCTTTCTGAGGAAATCAGCTGAATGATGAACAGAATGCGGAGCTCTCTTCTACTCATCCTTTCTCTGCTGACAGGTAAAAAGATTTCAACCACCGCATTTCACAAATTAGAGATCTGATAAATATGAGTATCTCACTTTACGCTGTACTTCACTAGTGGTTTTTGTTGTTCTTGTATTTCTTTACTGTCTCAGTGTTGGTTTTACATTTGCACTGCTTCTCAAACTACAACCAGTCTCTTTTAATTTATACTCTCCTTTACAGTCATAGGTTGACTAAATATAAAGTTTATTATAGGAAATTAAACCATATTGAATAATTAAAGATTGACACGCACACATGTCAATTCAACTTATAGCTAAATTACAACAGCCAGAAGTTGTAGTAAATGAAGATCTGTTTGGAAGTTTGTGACAGTACTGTACATTTAGTATCAATGATTATAAGACAGCTGCTAATTTAAGTGAATATGTGGATATTAGAACCATGTTTGAATGCTCTTGGACGTCAAGTCATTCTCAGCGTACTCAGAAACCTGCATAACAAATCGCTGGTAATATGAAGGCTATAGATTCCCTGGTTTGAAGTGCCCAGCCGTGTCTCCTTACTTGCATGAGTTTGACTGACTGGAGACCACCAGTGTGTGAGTGTGAATGGGTGAATGAGAAGCGATGAAAAGTGCTTTGGTTTACCATTTGAGTAAGAAGAGTAAAAAGAAAAGTGCCGTGTAAGTGCAGACGACGTTTACCATCTATCGACTCTAAAGTAGAAAACAAATATTTGCTAAATAGACATCCACTGCCCAAATAGCATCATTGCCACTAATTTAGTTTAATTAAGTTTCTGTCCATCTGAGGTCAGTTTTTTTGGTCACCACCAGCTCTTCCAGGAAATATCAAAAGGGCTAAATGCCTTCGGTGTTTTGACTGTCAGTGCCGAGCGGGTAGTGGATTGTGTGTAGAACACAGCTTGGGACAAATGCAGCTCGATGATCTTTCAAACCTGCAGACACATTTTCTAGCAGTAAAACCAAAAGAATGAACTGAAGTACAGCACAACTCTACACAGAGCTGAGAGCAACTGCAGATTTGTGTGATTATCATCATCTGGTTTGTCATTAATGGAGCAGCAAACAAAACCCACCATGTGATTTATCTTTATGATCTAATCTGTCTAGTCTGCACTGATAGAGTTCATTCTGACTTCAGCAGTGACTGGCACATTGTTCCAGTGTCTGACATGATATAAACATTTATTTTGGTTGCAGGTTGTGAGGCCTCATCAAAAGTGAAAGGATGCACAGATGGATTGGCTATATTCACCTGCAAATGTCACAAATCTGGGCAAAAATCATGTGATCAAAAAACAACTATGCAAAGTACTGTGGATGCGTGCAGAAGGTTTCTGAACCCCGATACAAAAGATGATTTACTTAGTTTGTACATCAAGCAGTTTGAACAAGGCCCAAATGCAAAGAAACAGAAACTGAAAGTTGGTAAGAGACTAAGTTTGTCATAAAATGTGTTTTTTTTAACATTACAACATGTCTAATTAAAAGTGAAAACATAAAATTTAACTGCCACAAAACACATTGCAGTTTGTTTTTCTGCTTTTCATCGGTCAATAAAAAGTGTTGAATCCAGATGAAATACTTTAAAAACTCGTGTTAGACACGTTACATACATGTGAAGCTTGTTACCATTATTTTTGCCTTTTTTTTAAATAAAAGAAATCTCTAGAAAAACTCATCCTCTAGTCAGAAGATCAGAAATAAAATCCAAAAAACTGTAATGTATGTGAGTGGGATGATAGGTAGTTTTGTCATGTGTTAACTTTTCTGATTCATTTACAGAGGCTGACGTCTGCCTGGAACCATTTACACACACTACATACAACACAGCTAAAACCAGCATCGTGTGCAATAAGTCAGGAAATGAACACAGCATCATGTTTTTCTGCAAAGAGAAAAAGTCCATCTGTGAGGACGTTTTATCGACAAAATCAAAAGGGAGGTTCACTCTCACAAACAACAACCGCAGCATCTCCATCAGGGACGTGTCCTTAGATGATAACGGTGACTACTGGTGTGGAGTCAGATCATATAAAGAAAAATACAATGTAGCTCTGAGAAAAATACAACTAAAGGTTGAAAGTAAGTAAAATACACCTGCAGCATCTGAGGATTAATCATAGTAAATGAAACTGCTGCCAAATACTTTTTATAGACCACGTTTACTGTTTTTATGTCTTTGTTGTCTACAGAAATTATTAAATTCACAAGATCCCCAACTGTTGGACAGGATTTCACATACTGGTGTAATTACAGCATAAACACTTTCTCCGAGAAATTCATCTGTAAGGGAGAAGATCCATCCCTGTGTAGAACTGTGGTAACCACCCAGAATAAAGGTCTCCATGACAGATTTTCCCTGAAAGATGACACAAAAAAGAAAAATCTCACCATAACACTGAGGGAAGTAACAGCAGAGGACAGTGGGACATACTGGTGTGGAGGAGAAAGCGCTGAACCCAAAAGCAGCAAAACATTTCTCCACAGATTTGTGATGACTGTGGGTGAGTCCTGCTATTTTCATGTGTGTCCTCTGACCCTGGTCCAGACTGTTGGAGGCCAACAACTTAACAAACAGCATCTACTAAAGCTTCAAACCTTAACCAAACACTCTGATCGCAATGTTATTGACTTTCACACTTTCCAGTAGTATATGATGTTGATTCAGAGAAAATTATTTTTAAAAAACATCTGGTTCTTTTCTGAGATTTTATTGATAAAAATTGGACAAAATTATTTCTTTACTTAAACTAAAGCAAAATTAAACTAAAGTGAAAATGCAGTTATTGACGGTGTTTGTTACGTCTGACCATCTGTGGCTTGTCTTGTTATTTTCGTGCCGGAACATTGGCTGGTTTAGATCTGCTCACCCACAAAGCTTTTATCTGTTTTCTTTGTCTTATTCTGTGCAGGGGTCAGTTCACATTCGGTGAAACAAGTTATGTGTAGTCAGTTGTACTTTGAGCAACGTGCTTCTTCAAACCCATCTAAGTCAGAGTAATATAAATAGAATTATCCTGCCTAAGTTCATAGACTGCAAATACATATGGACATTTCTGTAGCAGTGTTCACACACATGCAACACTGCCTGCACTGCTCTAGCAACACAACACCAAAGAGGTTTATTACGATGCGGAAAAATTGAATTTCAGAAGCATCTTGCACTTTCAGATTGTTAGTTAACGTTCATTCGCTGATGGGCTTTTTGACATAGAGGGAACTGAAACTAGCAACTTTTTGGTTTTTCTATTTTTGGTCAAGAAATGTACACATCACATGAAACAGGATAATCATGCCAATAATTTATTCTTTTCAGGCCAGTGAACTGAGAAATACAGAGAAATACTGACTTTGTTCATGGAAACACTATTGTGGACCCCCACAGACCAACATTGCTACCTATTCCTAATATTTATAAATGGATTCAGTATCAGAATGAACTTTCTCTGTTTTTCTCAAAGCTCTCTGTCCTTTCATAAGAGCTGGTTCATTTAAAAAATGCTTTCACTTGCAGCTTAAATGCACTTGTGTTTGTTTGCAGTGGCACCACGCACCTCTCCTGTTTCTTCAACCACGCAAACGACATCTGCTGCGAGTCCTGGTAACGGTCTGAAATCTCAGGGGGTTGGTGGGTTTACAGTATTTCTAATTATTTCTTCAAACTAGTTTGTGCAAAATTACACTGAAATTTGTAATACATACAGCTTCAGCTGTTAATGTGTTTTTATTGTTGTGCGGTTTATGTTGCAGGTTCTTCAGTCATTATTGTGGTCGTCTGTGTAACACTGCTGCTGCTGCTGATTGTCCTGATTTTGATCATTTTTTACAAACGTGAGAACATCTTGAAACACACACATGCCATTTAACTTTAAAGCTGATATTGTTGACTAGACATGAATTTATGACTGAAAGTTCCTCATCTTTGCTGTTTTTCGGGAAAACACAGTTTAGTTTAGTTTAGTTTAATCATATTAGTAGGAGTTAGTAAAATTATTATTCAAAATAATTTCATTTGATATCTGTTTATTTTTGTTCTCTTCCTTTTAGGGTTTTCATCTTCAAAAAACACAAACACTGGAGCAGCACAGAAAAATAATGAGGTTAGTGTAAATGTACAATTTGTCTCAGTGTATCAATTAAAAATAAATTGCTATCAAACCTACAATTCTGACATTGAAGCATGATGGAAAAATCTGGGTTTTTCTACATGTGTTCGCTAATAAAAAAGAGTCTAACTCAACTGAACTATAACCTCTATCATCAAACTGGCAAAATAATTTCCAGGTGTTGTTGATTAAATACACATATGAGCCGGAGCTCTAATTAAAACTCCCAATAACTATTATGTAATAAATACAGACTGAAGCACCAGTCAGACACGAAGGTACAGTGATGAACTTTAATGATGGGGACAATGGGGAAAAAGTCAGAGGCCAAAACCAGTCTGACAAGAAAACCAAAGAAGAGTTCAACTGGTCTTAGTTCATTCTGGAAGCTGACAGATGAGATAAACGGATATTTACAGATCTCAAAGTAAATACTATGAAATGTTACAGCTGAGAAAATATTTGAGGATGTGGAGAAATGTAGTTGAGGTTATTAGAAACACTTTTTAAATTAGTCGGCTTTAAGTCTGAAGTACATTAGGCTAAATGTGTTACGTGCAGCTATTAACCTGCTTTTGATTGATTTCTAATTGCACTGTTTGGGACCATTTGACGGATGGTGCTTCCTGTTAGAATTGGATGTGAACTATTCAAACTGTAGTTTTCCCTCTTCTCTTAAAGGATTATATCTATGAGGACATACAGGAGCATCTGCATCAGCCAGACTTAGACAACGTTTTGACGATTTATGCCACGGCCAACTTTCCCATGGACCCGTCCGCCTCCATGTGCTACTCTGTCATTGGATTTAAAAACGCTGATGATGAGACATCGGCCCTCAGACCCAGCTCCACTCACTGTGAGTATTCCAACGTGAAGTACAGCTGCAGAGTATCTGCAGAGGAGCCTCTCTACTCAACAGTCAACCACCCACAGCAGGAGCCAGGAAACATCAGGCCTGACGGGAATTAACAGCTTTATTTTAGATCGTTTATTTTTAATGTGACTACTAAAAAAAAAAACAGCTCAGTGTTCAGAAATCACACCAAGATTTCTGGTTGCTACAACCTGCTGACTTACATCAGTGACTTGGAGACGTGGGACATTTAAATGTCGGAAATGTTTGAGACACAAAGGGTTTTTTAGCATTTAGTCAAAATGCCCGTTTGACCTATGAACGAACAAACAGACTGAGTAAATAAAGTTCTAGTATCACTGAACTGAGAGTGGGTTATTACAATCAACGTTATAAATCTGTATTGGCTCAAAATAAGCCACATCCTGTCACAGTCACACTGCACAATGTTTCCTGTGTTTTGTCTTTCCGGTGAATGAATCTTTGTTCGAAGTGTAGTTTCTGAAAGACCCTATGAGTTTCTGATACTCCGGCGTTTTCCTTTGACTGTCTGTCAGTAGCCTAAGTTTGTTTCCTTCCTGATCAGTTTTCTCACAGTGATTTAAATCTAGTGACAGGAAATTTCTGTAAGATCAAATAAAAACTGCAATACGAAGTTCATGGTGTTTTTTTTATTTAATGTGAACTAAATGAAACCATGTTGTTACTGACAGAAAACTGAACAGAAAAACCCTGCAAAAATAAAGCATAACACGAGATAGTCAAAAAGTTATGTTCTGACAGAATGATGTGAGAAAATTTTGTTCAAATGTATTGTTTTCAAAAAAAACAAACTGCCAGACGGATTGGATCATGAGTCTGACCTGCACGTGCTTCTTTAAAAAAAAACCCATCCCATTAAAACACAAACTCGTCCATCATTCAGTGCTCGGTTTAGCTCATATCCATGCTCTCTGTGGCTCCCACGCCCCCTCCCTCCCCTCGCTGGATGCTTTGGTAGATGGACGCCATGTCAGCGTTGGTTCTGATCTGGTTGGCGAACTCGGCCATGCTGGGGCTCCTCTCCACCTCGGGCAGGGCCAGCAGGGCGGCGACGGCCCGCATGGCTGAGCGCCGCAGCTCCTCCTGCTTCTCGAACTCCTGCTTCACAGACCCGGCCTTCACCTACAGGTAGTGTGGGGAATAATTCCTGTCAGTTTGTTGTCAGAATATCCATTGCACATATTTGCTTCTCACAGTTGTCATTTCTCTTCCAGCCACAAGGTGTCTCACTAGTCCCACCTACACATCTGTTTCTTGTCTAATCACTCGGCTCTCGCTCCCTCAGCCACCACACCTTTAAAACTTTAAACTTTAAAATGGCAATTTTCCTCTCCACAGAAATAAAGATGGTGACCGGGAATGTTCAATTGGAAAAACCACCTTGTACTGCTTTCTGCAGTGATGGGTGGATCTACTGTGACCTGAGAGGCCGATGCTAAGGCTTCTTCCTTCGTATATGTTGCCCCCATAAGCAATTCTGAGACACTAGGGACAACGTTTTGTGTTCAGTGTCTTGTCCAGGGACACTTCGACATGCAGCCAGGAGGACCAGGAGCTGGACCACCGACCCGGTGATTCATGGCCGTCTGCCCTACTAACCAAGCTACAGACACCCCAACAAAGACTTTGATATAAAAACCTGTCTGAGTTGTGTTTGTTAAGCCCCGTGGACTGGTAATGTACGGCTGGACCGACCACCAATGGCATTTATATCAGCCATAATGTGAATTATTGGCTTTAAAGAGTTTCTCTGTGTGTGTGTGTGTGTGTTACCTTGGTGGTGCATGTGGCTTTGAGTGGCTCCACCAGTCTGTCCAGTCTCTGGAGAACAGCAGCAGGACACAGAGAAACCAGTCTGGCCAACATCAGGAAAGTCAGCATCTACAGCCCACAGAATAAGTGGGAGAGCAAAGGTGAAATATGCAGTATCACGGTTATGCAGGTGTTTCTTCATAGTGACAGAGGTTTAAACATTTGAGTGCAACAAGTTATTATCAGCTCTGTAAATTTCACGTGGACATCAACACAAAGCTGCTCCTACAGGAACAAACACTGAAAGAACCAAACACTGGGCTGCTCTTGGTTTTTGCTTTAATTGTTCAAACTGGAAAAAAAGGTGGCAGATATTTTAGTCAACTTCTCCCAAACTCTCCACTAAAATCATTTGCCTACTGCAAACTGATTTTTATAAAAACCATTAGAAAGCGATTTCCTTAGATTTCTAAAGGCCACCCAGGTTCCTCTAATCCCTGACTACAGAAATCAGGTTTGCATGACAGAAAACGATTCAGCTTGGTTAAGAAAGCCGGAAGCAGAATAATCTAAATTGTTGTGGTGATGTCTTTGAGTAATAAGAAGTAAGATGGCATCTGTATTTATTAATTTTGCCCACCCTAATATCATAGTGGTCTTTCAGCCCTTCCTCTACATGATCCAGGAACTGCAAGACATCCAGGCCTTCCAGGCAGCTGTCCAGCAGAGTGTACATACACTCAAACGCTGCTTTACGCACATCCAAGCCATCGTCCACGGTGTGTTTGAAAGGGCCCATCTCCACCTGCAGCTCACACACACAATTAATCACACATCTGCACAGAGCTTTGGAAAACATTAGCACCCAAATGAAAAGCCCACTTCTCTGATGAGGTCCTTTCTGATCTGAGTCTCCTTATACAGGTGAGACAGCACTTTTGGCAAGAGAGCGCGGATCAGAGATGGCTTGTTATGAGCTGCAGAGTTAAACATCACCAAAGCCACACGTCGGACATTGATGTCCCCGTCCTGCAGGGTCTTCAGGAAGTCACCTGTCAGAGAGAAAAATCACTTCTGCAGAATCAACAGGATGCGTTTGTGGGCTCTTCTATTTGTGTCCATGTTCGACTCTTGATATTCAAAGTATGTAGGTATGAACTGGTTGTGTCAGTGTCAGTACTCGCAGGGTTTTTTGATTCAGCTTTAGATTTAAGGTTGAGTTGACAGGATAGAATAAGACACGGTGATGTTTAGATCTCACTCCCTTCTGTTAATTATCTCATATTACAAGCTAAATATTAAAAATTTATTTTTCAAGCAGTTTTCTATCAAAAAAAAAAAAAAAAAAACGCACAGAGGAGCACTTTTGGTCTTGGTGGAATTTTTTTCCTTTCTTTTTCTACTTTTCACGTGGTGAGCAGCTGTAACAAGGCAACACATTTTCCTTATCAATAAAGTTGTTTGAATCTTGCATCTTTGTTTACATGACCAAAGCATGTGGTCGAATGCTGGTTTTTACATCTGCCAGCGGTTTCCTGCAGCTCTGTGTCAAACTATTTTGCTAAGCTTTGTCCACTTTGACATGGCTGAATCCAATTTTATTTAAGTCTATCTTGTAAAGTTTCACTGACTATGTAGGACAGATTCCAAAGACAAGGATGAACTAACTTAAAACAGCCTTTAAAAGTGTGAAACTATCGTTTAGAATTAAGATGCATTTTGGTTTGTCCTTATATACTAAACCTTAACCAAAGCACAAGTGTCTGCCAGTGTCTATTACCCATGTAGTCCTTCAGCAGTGAGTCTATGGGAGCAGGGTGGTCAACAATAGTGAACTTGATAGCTGTCACCACTGTGCTGCGAGCCACAGGTGAACCTGTGAGGGGGCAGGAAGAGGATTAGTGTTCTAAAATGATTTGGTTTGTCTTTTTATCATGTTACGTTTAACTGAGACGTTGGAAATAAACTGTGAGCAGTAAGTCACCTTTTGCCAGCCTGCTTATAGCTAGTGCAGTTACCATAAAACGGAATATTTGCTCACTATAGTAGTTTTAAACTGTAGCTTCATGGCTTCAGAACAAGGCTCAAGCCTGGAGGTGTGTTGGATGAATTATTAGTAGTAGTAGTAGTATGGAGCACCATTGTTCAACCCTCCTCACACATCCTACCAGCTTTAAGTTGCTGTTTCAGTCTGGGTAACAGCTGTGCAGGGTTAACCAAGGTCAGTTTTCCCAGACACTCTGCCACCAGGTTCCTGGTCCCCTCCTCCTGACACTCACAGTTCTGAAACAGCAGGTCCCAGATAGACTCCACATGGGGCAAAAGACTAGAGGCTGGACAGGCACTGAACAGAGAGACAGAGAAAGAATTCAATGACAAAAAAAAAAGGGGGTGGGATACTAGGGGAGCTTGAACTTAGTTTACAATAAATCAGGTTATTAGTGCATTTGGAAGAAAATGTGGTTGCAGTACTGGAGAATCTCATCCGCACTCAATGAAATGCTGTGAATTCTGTTCAAAAACACAAAACTGGCCTTAAATCAAATCAGATGTTTACATGGATATGTTCTCTAGTCTTTTCTAACATTTATAACACAATTGTGGGACATTTAAACTTAGTGGTGTCAGAGTGAGGAGTTGTCCATTGTAGTTTTGTGAAACAATAATGATGAGGAGGAAACTCACATTCACAGACACACACATTAACAACCACACACCTGATGACTTCTTTGAGTGAGTGTAGCAGCAGGTACTGTCTCCGTGGCTGGGAGCAGATCTCCTTCAGCAGGAAGGGCAGGTAGTCGTTTAGGCTGCCAACCGCCATGCTGCCTAAAGCGGAGGAGGCTGCCGTCTTCACCTGAAACGATAAAGTTTCAATACACAGTAGGCAGCTGCGTGGATCTTGGGTTTTTCTTCTACATCCATCCACCAAGTCAGTAACTAAACCTGAACAAACTTGTTTAGTTTTTTACAAGCTGCTCCGCACAACAATGGTGCAGCCTCGGAGGTGTAACATTTACAGCTGTTTCCATCATCTCCCATCCACATAACCTAATGCGCATGTTTCCCATCTCTAGTGTCAACTACATGAAAAAAGCCAAAAAAATAAAAAGGCAACAATCTGAAAAGTAAAGTTACATTAGATGTAAAAACAGAAGAAAGAATAGTTAAATGCTGAAACCAGTAGACTGCATAAAAGTTTGAGAGCAGACACATGATGTCACTGTTTAACCAAGCAAGTAACTTGTTCGTGTTTATGAAGCGTAAATCTTCAATCTTCATCTTACCTCCTCACTGGTAGAGGAAAAGGCCTCCAGGATGACTCCCTGCACCTCCTTACTCCCTCCCAGACTGCCGCTCCTACCCACCTCCCCAAGGCACAACAGAGCCAGGACACGAGCAGACTCCCGAGAACCAGGATTCTTTACCTCCTGTATGAGGCGGGTCACTGTCGCTGGTGTCTCTTTGGGACAGGAGGAGGACAGAGCAGCCACACAGCGAGCAACAGAGTGGTAAGACTGTCTGTGGATGTCTGCAGACAACTGAGAGCTGTGAAATGGCTCAGTGAGGGGCTTCAGCAACTGACTGGAGGGAGGAAACAAGAACAGAAGAGGAGAAGAAACAAGGAGGGGAAAGGAAAGGAAATGAGGAGAGGAAAGGAGGAAACAAGGAGATAAAGATATTTACATTAGCTTTAAATCTGTCAGTCAACAAAAAACCTGAAAACAAACCAATAATTCTAATCCGTCTCTAACTAGAAAACTGCTGAGGGGTTTCCACTGTTTCCACAGCTCACCCACCACCCAACCTTACCTGTAGGCCAGGTTACTGGTTTTGGACAGCACCAGTGCCTGCAGGAAGTCCAGAATGGCTGCCAGGGCACCGCCCTGCAGCAGCGGAGAGTGGACGAGTCTGAAGACTCCCGGCAGCACAGAGGAGCTGATCTTAGCAAGGGAGGACGGACAGGCTCTGGCCATGCAGGTCAGCAAGGTGATGGATACCTGAACAGCATGTCAACCACTTTGTTTACTTTGCATAGGACATTTTTGTCTGTGGACACTGAAATTCCTAATGCTGCAACATTTTGATATAAGGTGAAGTTGTTATACTGGCAATCAAATCTGATGAAACCCCATCACATGAAGCTGCTTCTGGACTGTTTTGTCGGCCTCATGTGTACAGTTGTCAAATTACTACAAACCACTGGCTGCAGTTTTGCTTCTGTGTTTTCTTCTCGTTTACATCCCATCAGTGCGTCTGTCTGGATATTAACCTTAAATTTAACCAGGAAGTCTTTTTTTTTTTTCAAGGTGCAAATTGGCCAAAATGGCAGAGATTAAATACACAATTACATTATTAAAACAAACCTATTAAAGTTGATTTCAATGTTTCCTTCCTACCTGAGATACGTGCATGTCGCTCTCGTCCACCAGAGAGGGAAGTTCGCTCAGAACGGGCTCCAGAGCTGCAGGTTTGATGCTGGCAGCGTGATGCGAGACCAGCGCCGTCAGACACGACAGCGTGCTGAGCTTCAGAGCACGCTGGTTCTTCCTCAGAAAAGACCCCAGCACAGACAGAGTTTCTGACAGGATGGACGAAAGCTCAATCTGTTCGAGAGTTAAGTTACAGTTTATTCACAAAGTTCTCATTTGCATTTCTTTTAATGCACATGAAAAAAAATGAAAGTCCATCCGAACCTTTATTGGAGAAGCAGCGATGAGCGTGATGGTTCTAACCGCCGTCAGTCTTGTTATCTCATTCTTTAATCTCTCCAGGAATATTTTCAAAACCCCTTGTAGCTCTGCACCCAGGTGATCACCAAGGTGACACACCATGTGACCCATACAGGAAATAGCCCTCTCCTTCACCTCCTGGTCGATGTCTGTTGCTTTCAGTCTCTTCAGAGTCACAGCAAACACCTTTGAGAAACAAGGTTTGACAGTTTTTCAACTATGCAAAACTCCAAACACCATTCAGTCCAAACATTGACCATCAGTAGCAGCACTATGTTTACTCTATCATCTCCAACAGGGGCCCCAGAAGGTCTGTAGACCACAGAAGCAACAGCAGAGTAAGCCAGACGCCATAAGTAACTCATTAAAGTTCACTGAAAAACTCATGTGCATCGCATTTCATTGTGTGGGAAACAGAGAAAAACAGCAAATATGCACAGACCACCAGGAGTCTCATCTGACCCATCACACCTCTCTGACAAAGGTTTTGTCGGCTGCGACGCTCTGTCCCTGCGGCCTCATCACTCTCACCAGCTGCTGGGTGACCAGAAGAGCCTCCGAGGTGATTTTATAGAAACTGTCTTCCACACACGCCACCACCGGAGGCACCAGCACCTGCAGAGACCACAGCAGCAGTCACGGTCAATATGCTGATGTTGTTGAGCCAGATGCCACATGCTCACTAAAGCTAATGTTTTTTCAGCTGTGTATGTCAGAATAAAACAAACTGTCCCTCTCTCTCTGTCCCTCTCTGCAGGTGTCCCCAGCTTTTGGGTTGTGTGTTTTCCAGTGTGCAGCTACTGGTCCTACCAACCTTCCCCCATGTTTGTTGTTGCTTTTGTCTCTCTTTTAATTTCTTCCTTCACTTTCCACTCACCCCAACCGGTCAAGGCAGATGGTCGTCCACCCTGAGCCTGGTTCTGCTGGAGGTTTCTTCAATTAAAGGGAGTTTCTCCTCTCCACTGTTGCCTAGGGCTTGTTCAATGGGGAAATTGTTGGGTTCTCTCTATACATCTTTATAATCTTGACTTTATTCTGTAAAGTGCCTTGAGATGACTTTGTTGTGAATTGGCTCTATATAAATAAAGTTGAATTGAATTGAATGTAAATGAATTGAAACCTACTTCCCTGCTTCCCTGTTTTGTACTTGCTCACCTCACAGTACAAGCAGGACAGTGGCTTTAGGGGACTAGCGTTGGCTACACATCACTACACTGGCAGCTTTAGTTACTTTACAGTGTGAGATTTCTGGGAGCAAAAAATCCCTATCAACCAGTCAAGTTGAAGTTTACAGCCCTGTCTCATCAGTTCAGTAAGTTTATGCCAAATGTGAAGAAATTACCTCAATGTGTTCTGTACTACGCATTCACAAAGAAGGGACTGAGAGCCACAAAACTAACTGTGTCGTGGCACATTATATATTA
This sequence comes from Channa argus, assembly GCF_033026475.1. NCBI lineage: Eukaryota > Metazoa > Chordata > Actinopteri > Anabantiformes > Channidae > Channa > Channa argus. The sequence goes on along the minus strand of NC_090201.1, from coordinate 27,016,254 downwards.
AAATACTGCTTTAATTTCACCCTGCAGAGCAAATGATGACATTTACCAAATGTAGATGAATCGGTTGAGCTAAATGAACAGAATGAGCCACAAACTAAAAAAACAAACTTTCAAATGATTTCCTACAAGGTAACCCTGCTTTTAATGTGCAAATCAGACTTTTGCACAGTATTTCTTATAGCACCTTTTGAAATATCCAACAACAAAGCAGTGAAAGAGGTTTAAAGGACCTGCATGTGTGGCTGAAAGGCCTGTGGAGGCTGTGAGAGGAGGAGGACATGGAAGAAGGACAGAGCATCAATCCTCATGGTGGAGGAGCTGGATTTGTCTGTCAGAGAGAAAACTATGCCTGGAAGGAAAGGTGGAGAATGGGGGGGGTGAAAAGCAGGGGGGGGGGGATGAAGTAGCTGAAGGAAAAGATGAACAGAGGTAGAGAGATTTTTTACCAGGAATTAGAACAGGTATGTGCTGCTCCAGGGCTCCAGCTACAGTGTGGGCCAGTTCAGTGAGGAGACAGAAGCAGCCCTGTCGAGATTTAAAGCTCTTCTCCTTCAGCTGCCTGTGCAGAGTCTTCACGATCAGCGGCACCTGGGTGGAGACAGACACACAGAAACACGAGTGACTTACTGTGTCCTATATTCTACAGCTTCAGTTACTCTGCTCACACGGAATATAATCAGCTAATTAATGCTGACGTATCATTACGGATGAATTGTTTTAAATCAGCTTCAACTGTACCTGCTGCTGTTGCTTTGTTCAATACCAAGGCTTTCTGCTCTTTTAATTCATCATATGAAAAGTTTTTTAAATCCTGAAATTCTGTTTCCTTATTTTGTTTGTTTGCTACCAACTTAAGGGTCAAATTGTGAATAGAATCATAGAATTCATCATAGAATAAACTAAACCTAACAAGACCTGAACATTTTAGATTTCTGCAGAGCCCTTATTTACGAGGATCAAGTTTTATAGTAACTAAATGGATTGATGTACAGAGAAACCACTTTCTTTTTGCAGTACTGCTACTATGCTGCTACTGCCAAGTATGGCCTCGTTTTGTGGAGCACTGTGCTTGAGCTTCCGATCTCTCATTGGAACCACAGCATGGTTACTGTCAGGTGAGGTGAGCTGGGTAATGTTTTTAAATGTGGTTTCTAAAAAAAATACTGAATCTTTACCTGCTTCTTCAGCATGGTGACGACTGCAGGCTCCTCCTCGCTGCTCGCCCCCGATTCCGAAGCGATGAGGCCGTGGCGACTCGATCCCCCACGCGTTTGCCTCAGCAGCGTTGAAAAAGCAGCAAAGACGTCGGCTCTGACGTTCTCCTCACGCTCCTTGAATCGGGCGATCAGAGCGGGGCAGATCGAGGAGTAGAAGGAGAGGAGGAGGTCACGCCGAGTGTGGATCAATGCCTCCAGGCACTTGATGGAGGCTCGTCGTACCTTCCAGCTCATATCGTCGTCATCGCTGTACTCTTCATCTGATTCTGAATGAAGTCATATAACAAGAGGAAACAGCCGTTATTTCATACTAAAAGAACATGGATTTCAAAAGAATCGATTCTAGTTACAATATTTATGTAGCTAATTAATGCTTACTAGTAATTTCTCTGTTATACAAACCTGCACCTTATGTGCATCTGTGATGTTTCACAAATTGATTAAATTAAATTAAACATATTTAAAAACCTTTATGTTTTATTAATAACTGCAATAAATGGCTTCTTTCTTACAGCTTGGCCACTCAATCTGAGGGAAAACACAAAGCAAACTATGCCCTGTGACGTCTTCTGTTGTGAACTGCCTGAACATATACATGAAAGACATGAGCGTGAAACTGAGGTTTAAGACGAAACAGAAAGTATCACCTAACCCATAACTAACCCATAACTAACCCATAACCCAGTGGCTGCAACTTGTGGTTAAGCATCTAAATTCCCATTAGTCTCAGTACTCAGACTTGTAGTTTCAAGGTTTGAGCACAGCAAAGCAGTATTTACTAAGGAAGCTGTCAAATCTTAAAACGTGTGAATTAACCAAAGAGAAAAAGACAGACAGAGCACACAAACCGTCATCAAGCACGTCCTCTACGTCCATGCTGTATTCCTCCTCCTCTTCCTCCTCAGCATCATAGTTGTAGTTGGGGTCAAAGGTCATGAATTTAAGACAAAGCTGAGTCACTGTGGGAACATGGGGAGACATCTCCTTTGGACATCTGTCAATTAATGAACAGCATGAGTGATGGAGAGAGGGAAGGAGAATACAGCAGTGTGTGTGTGTGTGTGGTGTGTGTGTGTGTGTGTGTGTGTGTGTGTGTGTTTGTGTACCTGCGTATAAAGGCTTCAAAGGCCTGGAAACAATATTCTTTCAGCTCATCATCCTCCACGCTAGTGAACTTTACTACCATGGGAATCAGCTTCTCCAAATGCTCACCTACAGAACACACATACCAAATCAGAAGCTGGTTTTCAGAGCTGAATAAACCATAAGCCTGAGAGTAAATTCAGAGTAAGACCGAATGTGATCTCTGCAGATCCTGACTCTGTGCATTTGAAACTTTTTAGTAAACATAGTTTGGGCTCTCAGATGCCTTTACCATGAAGACAATAACATGATATTTGTGCTGCAGTTTTTATGCAGATCATTGCAACTAAAGACACAATACTGACTGGGTTGTTGTGCTGAACATGAAATCACATGTTCTCACCAGAGTTGTACAGGAAATTGCAAACTAAACGTTTCTGTATAATTCAGCTTTCCCACTTGGCCAACAGTTTCCTCACCAACACGATGGCCGCCCTGCCGGCTGATGGTTGCCAGGCACTGGATGTAAGTTCTTGTCATCGAGGTGGGCGGGCCCATGGCCAGCTCTGTCATCAGGTGTTCAGTCAGCTGGGAGAAGAGAGCAGGGCTACAGCAGGGCACCAGTTGCCCAAGAGCTAAGATGGAGCGTTTCCTCACTGCCATTCTAGGACTGGTTAACTGGTAAAAAAAAGATTTTTTTCTTTTTAATTCTGACACATACTGTAACAGCAGTATGCATAGTGTGAACATGCTGTATATTGTTGTTGTGGTGTACAGATGGAGGGCAAGGGCACCATCTTGTGGGGCAGGTGATCAGAGTGCCACGCTGATTACAACTGGTTACTGGCATAACCTTTTGTTTTATTTGGCTCAAAAGTAATTTATAGTTCAGATGTAATAGACAGGCTGCAAAGGTAAAGCTACACCCCTGTACTGACCTACTGTGGCAACTCTTTTCAGAGTCGTGACAAAAAGTCCAACTCACCAACCAAGTCAGGGGGATTCTCACAAGATGCTGCGTGAAAACTAAAATGTAACACAGCACAACTTCACATTCTCTATACTGCAACTACTCTTCTGCTTTACTGCTACAGCTGGAATAAAAGATGGGGTGAAGTTTTTCTGACCTGTGGCAGCAGACAGGACAGCAGAGAGCTGTGAAAACTGACGAGTGCCCCACTCAGTCTGCAGAAAAAAGGAAAAAGCAATAAGTGGAAACCTCATCTATGATTTCTTACTCAAGGTAAATAACTATGCAGCTAATTAGTATGTAGGTGGTTTGATAGTGGACTGTACAGACACAGATGTGTTACACATCTTAACCACTCGTCTACCAGACAGAACTTTAATATTTTGTGGAAAAGAAGAAACTTTGACTTGATGTTGATGCAACAGTAAAGGTCAGTGGATGATGAATAATCTTGAGTAATCCTGTCAGTATTTGTGGAGATCATTTACTCTACACCAAAATGAAAGACAGGCTGAGGTCCTTGTGGTGAAAAATGGTTCACACATTTTTTTGTTTTTACCTTCCCAACATGTCTGACAGGATGTCCAGAGCCTCTAACTGAACTGACACGTCTTCCTGTTTCCCCACGGCTCCGATCAGCTGGGAGGTAATCTTCTTGCACACACCCACTGTCAGAGCCAAACCTGGCAAAAATAAATAAATACATAATATATATATATATACACACACACACACCCAGAGGATGCAGAGGAAAATCACAACACGACTGATAACTAGACAAAACAGCTGTCCATAAAGTAACAACACATGCGTCGCTCAAGTACACTAATGTGTGTTTCTAAATCTGCTCTTAAATTCACAAATCTCACGCAGTGACAGATTTTATTATTACTGAGGAAATACATGAAAAGAATATAAATAAATCAATAATGTTCACAATGTTCCTTGGGTATCCCGGAAAACAGTGTAACCAAGTTGGTGACCCAGATCACCTTGTGTTTCTTCATGTTTCAGTCTCAAGCTGATTGAGAAATTATACAAATATCTATTCTTTATGAATCCACATAAGTAGATGAATCCAATTCAGCTGTTGCACAGATTTTGCCTTTTATAAACTAAACTTGATTTTGCAAATATTCATCAAATATCCCCATATATTTTATTACTGATTGACAGTCCCAACCTGATGAGGACAGCGGCAGCTCAGCGATCACAGTCTTCAAACCCATACTGGAAATGTCTCGCAGCTGTTCTTTGTCGGACACCATGTTTGAACACAGTGTGTCCACCATCGTCTCCACCTGAGGCTCCTTCACTTTGCTCACCAGAGGTGCAAGGCTGAAATCAAACACTTAAAGTAAAAATAACTTAAACTATATCCCAGATTTGCAGTGCACACATACGGAGTACAGTGATGTGGTTTCTCTTTGTAATTTGTAGTTCTGATTTAACTTTTTACTACAATATTACGTATTTTCCTCTAATTTATTCTGAAGTCTTATAAAAAACACATTTCCTGAGCAAGTTGCACGTTACGTATGATACACCAGTACTTCTAAATCCATTATTAATTTCCCTCAAGTTAACAGATTAAAAATGTGAAGTTATGGTAAACTGTGTTGACTGTTGGTTGACATTATTTCCATTTTGTGATAGATGAGGTCTGTTTACCTTCGCCTGCTACAAGGGCTTGAGTGGTTGCATTCAAATGATTCTAATTTGATGAAGATGGAAGAGATGAAAAGGAGGAAAAAGGAACGATACCTGGAGACATTTAATGTCCATGTCTATGTTGGAGAGCAAATGAGTTTTAGCATGCTAACCTAGTTAGCAATAAATCTCTTTATGACATTTCAGTGTCTCTGTACAGCTGTGGAATTAAACAGTCATTTACACATTCAATTAATAACCACATAATAGTCACTCATTCATCCAAATGTATTTACTTCTAACATAGTTCATCATCAAATGCTTTGTATGTGCCCTGCTCCATTTAGCCAATAGGTCACAAGTCCAAAGAGGAAGTTGGTGGTTTCAAGGCTCTTTATAGGTGAGGGAAATTGGACTGTACCATGTTGAGAGAAAACAGAGGGAGGTTTTCAGGGAACGCTTTTTAAGTAGAGCTGTACCGAACAATATTTTTTTTTTTGTCAATTAACCTATAGATTAGTTTCCCATTAAGCACTTTTTATTTTTCAACTGCAATTAAGCCCAACGCTGGGTAAAGAATCAGTTTGACTCTTCACAAAAGCAGGAAACATCTTGATGAAGGAATATTTGTCCTTTTACCATTTCACCGCCAGGTTCTGCACCTCCCCATTCTTATCCTCCAGCAGCTTGAGGAGCATGATCACCACCTTTCTCTCACTGTCCTCGTCCAGTTTAATGCTGTCCTTCTGCAGCTCCAGCATAAGGTCATTAGTGGCCATGAACCTGGACAAAGACACAGATGGACATGGACAGAAAAGGGACATACAGTAGTAAAATGGGTTAGAGTAAGGATTTTTTATCTATCTATTTTTCTTCTATCATATCAAGAGAGCTGAGCTTCACCTACACACAGCTGGATTAAATGAGAACAATAAGGCAAAATGAGAGTTCAATCATCAATTAATACATGTTATTAACACCATAATATTGACAGCATTATCATGTTAGTGTGGATTTAGACATTTTTATCTCACCACACGATAACAACTGGTGTAAAGCTGCAGTGACTAACTGATTAGATGATCTGCAGAAAATGTGTTTTTAGGTAAAATGACGAGACTTTGTTATCATCCAGTGACCTATGTGTGAACATCCACAATATTGCAGCAGGTTCATGTGCTGACAGCTGGCTAATGCATATTAATGCATCAATATTTACTAGTTGAGTATAATTTCCACTAAAAAACTGTACCTGAAAAGTAACAAAAAGCGGCAGCTAAAAGTAGTAAAAAGTACAATTTCACCACAAATTGAAGTGGAGAAAGTAAAAGTATAATGCTCAAATGAGAAAGGTACATAATGGTATCAATTTAAAATAATTATTCTTATAATATGTTCTGAGTGAATCATTTTGCAAAATGTGCCCTTTTACGTTCTTCATGTGCTTCTACTTAAGAAACATTTCTAACAGCATTTCTACACTGTGGTGACGATACTTCTACTTCCAGCACTGCACATGAGTCAGAACTAAAAAGGTGTCACCATGTCAGACTGTTGACTCCGTGTCTCTGTCCTACCTGAAGTCTTTGTCAGTGGACGTCATCTTCTCCAGCAGGTTGGAGATGTGATAAGACACGTTGGACATCTCGCTACTTGGACAGGGGCTCTGTGATCTGCGTTTTTCTCCGATCAAGTCAGAAAAGTTTACGCTACAACATGGCGAGGCGGCGGGATCGGAACCTGACACTCGACGGGCTCAGATAAAAATAGATGTGAGGGGCCTGGATTCGGGCCGATGGCGCCGCCGTGTGGACGCGTTGGTTATGCGTCCTCACAATTCTTTGGTGTTTTAAGGGATATTGCGCTTAGAATTGGGAAAGAAGAGAGTTGTTAAAAGTATATGAATATAATGTTGAAGTAAAGGTATGAAAGTATCAACTAAGTACTCAAGTACATTTATTTGATAACTGAAGTCACTGATTTAACGCTTTATTTTAAATAATTTTACCTCTAACAGAATATGGCATTGATGTGAGTATATTCGTTGAAGACAGAGTGGATAATTTTATTCTTTTTTTTAATTTGTATTCTCTGTTGCTATTTTAAATATGAACATTTAAATATGAATATGAACATCTTGTCTAATCGATTGATTAATTCTTTGGTTGAACGGAAAAGTCCCAAAGTCACCATCTGTACGTGGAACCTTTCGCGGGCGTCCTTGTTTCCGCGAAGAAACAGGCGTCGGACCCTGCGGGAAGCTGTTTCTGTATTTCTTGCCACGTCGGAATAGTAGTAGTTGAACTCACTCAATTCATTTCCTAACAAACGAGGAGCTGCTTTCTGGAGGGTTTTTTGGTTCATCTGCAGTCATGGTGAGTGTGCTGACGTTTAATCGAAGTCGTTTGGTCACGTTTGTGTTGTTTAACGGTGACCGTGAAGCGCTGACGTGCCCAACTTGGAAGCAGCTCGTTAGCACAGTGGCTAATGGCAGAAAGCTACTTTTATATTTTGTTCTCACTTTAATACAGATTTATTCCTTTTTTTAAATTTCAGGTTTCCGTTATCAATACGGTGGATACCTCTCACGAGGACATGATTGTAAGTTGTCGGGTTTTCTTATTTTCTTTTAACGTCAGCTGGTAGTTAAAGCTAGCTAACGTTAGCATTCGCTGCACTGACAGGCTAATCATAATAAACGCCAAATATTTAGCTAATATTATGAGCTGCAGCTGCAATAAATACACAGCTGTCTTTGTGATTACCAGTGATGTAAAGTTGTAATTCTACCTAAATGCAATTTTATAGCAGTTGAGTGTTTTCATCTTCCACTACCTAAGGCCTAGCTCACAGCAACTTCCCTTAAAAGGATAAAAAATAAAAATTAGACCGATTCAAGTCTAACAGTTTTCGAAAGATTCACACCTTGTTGTTACCTAACAAGTCCGTTATTGCAGGTGTTGATGTCTCATTGTGTGTGTTTTAGCACGATGCCCAGATGGACTACTATGGTACTCGACTTGCCACTTGTTCCTCTGATCGCACTGTAAAGATCTTTGATGTCAGAAACGGAGGTCAGATCCTGGTAGCAGATCTCAGGGGGTAAGAGACCACAAAAATTATTCAATAGCATTTATTTTTTTTGCATTAAGTGTATTTCCATTATTTTACACATTGCTCAATTCAACTGTAGCCACAGTCTTTCTCTTCATGCAAGTGCAGAATGTGCAGCGCCAAACGATCGACGAATCTTTGCTTGAGTCCAGACATGATGTTGGCTTTTTTTGTCACAGCCAACAAGACACAATTCCTTTAACTTGAAAAATTAATATGGGCTGATATTACATGTTTGTTTTCATCATAACTGCATTTTACACAGAGTATATTGGATAAACTGTATTTCTCTGTGTTTGTGCAGCCATGAAGGTCCTGTATGGCAGGTAGCGTGGGCTCACCCGATGTTCGGAAACATCCTGGCTTCCTGTTCATACGACCGTAAAGTCATCATCTGGAAGGAGGAGAACGGAGCTTGGAACAAGATGTATGAATATACCGGACACGAGTCATCAGGTCAGGAGTGATCAATGTGCTGGAGTGTGTCTTGTTTTTAGCATTTTAGTTTTCTACTCCCTCCAGCAAGTGTGGTATAACTTAATAAAATGGTTTAAGTCTTTTATGAAGAGCAGGGTTCTGGTTACAACTACAGAAGTTGGTGGTCTGAAGTCCCTAAATCTGCTTGTTTGTCTTCAGTGAACTCTGTGTGCTGGGGTCCATATGAATTTGGCCTGATCATGGCTTGTGGCAGCTCAGACGGAGCAATTTCCCTTCTCACCTTCACTGGGGATCAGCAGTGGGACATCAAAAAGATCAGCAATGCACACACAGTAAGTTTGACACTCGGCTGTGTACGATTTATATAATTAATTGTATTTCTATTACTGTATGAGAAGAGTTGTCCCAAATGTTCTCTCCTCCGTTTTCTGTCTGTTCATTTGCTAGTGCTGGTCTGTGCAAATGTGTTTAATGATGTTGTAACTTTTCTTCAGATCGGCTGTAATGCAGTGAGCTGGGCTCCAGCTGTGGTTCCTGGTAGCCTGATTGACCAGCCGTCAGGACAGAAGCCAAACTACGTCAAACGCTTTGTTTCTGGAGGCTGCGACAACCTTGTCAAACTCTGGAAGTAAGTTGGCATTTGGTCCACTTTCTGTGGAGCTTGAAGTATTTTTTGGGGAATTGTGTAATGACAAGATATGGGGGAGAAAATATGGGGCAAAGAATAATAATGACATAGTTTGTCAGCGACGCTCACGTTGAGTCTGGCATTATGAAACCCTAAATAGTTGCGGCAGTGTATTTTTTTTTTTTTTTTTTGGTAAAAGACTGAAGAAGCAGATGGCTTAATTATTAACTGTCACTCTTGTCTACAGAGAGGAAGACGGTCAGTGGAAGGAAGATCAGAAGTTGGAGGCTCACAGTGACTGGGTGAGAGATGTCGGCTGGGCTCCATCGATTGGTCTGCCCACCAGCACCATCGCCAGCTGCTCCCAGGTCAGATTTGTTTCCGTTTAAATGTTTAGTAAAAGCCTACAAGTAATGCTTCTGCCTTGGTCCTGAAGACCTGCTAGAAGTTTGTAAACTGCCAGATGTTGCTGAACCCAAAGCTTCATCTAAATTATCATTAACATGACATAAGTGAAAGCTCTGTAAACAAACTCAGATTTTCTTTGCACCTCCTTTAAGGACGGACGCGTGTTCATCTGGACGTGCGACGACCCTGCGGGCAACACGTGGAACGCCAAACTCCTAAATAAGTTTAATGATGTTGTTTGGCACGTCAGCTGGTCTATCACTGGAAATATTCTGGCTGTTTCTGGGGGAGACAACAAGGTAGGTTGGTTGTATTTTGGTTATGTGCAATTTGAATCATTATCATGAAGCAAAGCCTCTTTTAGCCCAACTGTACCTCAGTATTTTATTCTGCATTTAAAAAAAAATAAATTTAGAAAGTTGTTTGACTTGTGATTTTTAGGGGCTTAAATAATTCAGAAGACATTTGTTTATCTTTGGTGTATTGGGGAAAGGAAAAGGAGTCCAGTTGACAAGATTAAATCTTCGGATATCTTTGGTATAATTTTAAAGTCACTTCCAGGAGCATACAGTATATCTCAGTTACTTCATTTGCAGTATTTAATTACCATGGTGGATTAGAAAGACCCAATTTTGTCACAGAAACTACTTGAGGACAAATTACAGAAAGTTTTATAACAATCTGATCAACTGACAAAATAATCAACAGGTCAGTGGCCCCTTCTACCAGGGCTCCTGCATGTTTGCAAGTAAAACGTGCAGAGCCGACTTGACTTTTTCCCACTTATTCATGCAGTGCGTTTGTGTGGGATTATTTTGTAGGTGACACTGTGGAAGGAGTCGATGGACGGTCAGTGGGCCTGTATCAGTGACGTCAGCAAGGGCCAGGGCGCCGTGTCCACCATCACAGACACACAGCAGAATGAGCAGTGACACACACACAATGAACCCTGACTCTACAGGGCCCACAGCCTTCAGAGATGAATCACGTGTTATTAGAGATGCCAGACATTTTATCTGACAACAAAACATCGTCCACAGCTCCACAGTTTGTCCAGGATAAATATTTCTACATTTTATCAGAAAGGGAAGAGAGGATCTCTACACAGAGTTTGGATTTTTTTTCCAGTTTGTCATAATGTTTGGAAATGTAAACAGGATAATTACCTTCATATTTTTATCAGGTGCTCTCCATTGTTGTCTAGTTTTTTTTTTCCCTATTGTAGTTGTCACATGAACAAGAACCCACCCTCCATCACATCCCCATGATTTTCTGCTCCTGAAACATTCCACCAAACGTATGTTAGGATGATCAACATTTTTATCTGCAGTATAGCAGTAAATGTAATAATAATTGAATAAACAGTTTATTTAATTGAGTAAAGACACATTCATTTTAACACATGCAGGAGGATCATTGTTGTCAACAGGTGTTAATGTAAATTCAGAGTCTGCCTTAATTAAGCTGCCACTACATTTCTGTGACGACCAGGAAAGGAGCTAAATTGTCATCAGCTTTCAATTTTTTTTCTTGCACGTCAGAAACCATTGATGTGTTTTCCATATTTGATGTAATTAAATAAATGTTCAAATAACAATGCTCAATGATAAGGAAAATTAATTTCTGTGGGTTGTACAGTTGGAAGAACAAACCACGTCGTTGTTACTAGTATACATTATTAGGATCTAGCATCCAACGTGTCTTACCTGCTGGTTCATTCCATCGCTGGTGGCCACAGACCCATGGAGGCCCCCACCTTTAAAACTTACAGGACATAAAAGATCTGCTGCTGAAGCCTTAGAGCCAGACACCAGAGGAAACCTTCAGGAGTGTAATGGAGTCAGTGTCTCAATGGAGCCAACAACATAAGGGAGGTGGTTTTCATGTTGATCAGTGCTGTTTAAATCTGATTTCACTTCCATTAAAAGTGCATCTGCTCCTCATAGAACATCATATTTTCATTCTTCCAGGTTTTGAGACCTGCTATATCACTGCCCAAAGAACCTGATGGGGACCTAATGAGGAGCTGATGATGCATTTGTATGTTTGTTTCCATGTGGACTGTGTAACAGTGTAATGGTGGGAGAAGTGTTAAGACAGTTTGTTTGAACCTCAACAAAGCTTTTAAACTGTTTTGAATGTGAAATTTGAAACTGAACAAGTAAAAACAAATCAGAGATTCAGATTGAATCGGAGCTGACTTGGCTCTTGTGTGCAGTTTTCTCCTGATAACATGATGGGAAGGAAGTCCCTGCATGACACGCACCGGTTGCCAATCAAAGCATGGAAAGTGTTGGTGGTGACGGCAGTGGGTGGAGGTTTGCAGAAATGAATGTTTGGCTCCTGTAGGTCTGGGAGGGGAAGACGTTCAGGCCATGTGGAATAAGAGGAAGGTCACATTTAAACTGATTGGACGGTAGAGAGAAGCGGGAATTTTAGTGGGTGGAGAGAAAACCACAGGCGTAGCTGAACTTTAAAAAACATCTCCAACTTTTAGTGTAAATAAGCAGATTTGTGCTGAATAAAAACCATTAACATTCTTTACCAGACACCTGTCCAACATTTTACAGTAATTTCCACTGCTCCATAAGACTTAAAACAAAGAGACACTGGAATCAACACAACGCAATAAAGATATAAAGACATGGAACATGTTTTTTTTTAAAGGTAAAGAAAATATGGAGGCTGATATTAGTTGCTCCTGAACAGGTGATTTAGAGTTTTAAATTTTGTCTTGCAGTTCAGTAAAGGTCAGTGTGGCTCTTTGCAAAAGTTTGGCACAAGTTTAGCACAGCGCTGAGAACTGAAGCTAAGAACCAAACATCTCCGGCTGAAGCTTTCAGATCAACACAGAGATTTGTTGTAAAGTTGAAAGTCTCCATCTGGTGTCACACAATTTAAGACTCAAATCATCAGTGTTTGGAGGTTTTCAGACTGTAATACAATCATCAGTGACCTGAGACGCTGTGGAAATGCTAACTTCTTGGATCTGTATTTTAGTGCCACTGTTTCATCAGGATGTACAGAACATCTTTCACGGCACACACTTGTAAATAAACGTCTAAGAAGAACCCAGATATTAAAACTGTGACTAAGGGGAATCGGGTCATTTTAATAGTTTCCAATATCAAACAGGAACTTGTTTGCAGAAACAACTGTTGCTGCAAACAGGGAATTGTTGTTCCTGCACATTATATGCAGTTAGTTAGTGTGTGTGTGTGTGTGTGTGTGTGTGTGTGTGTGAGGTAAGGAAGGAAATAAAAACTCTAATACTGATCATGCCGGACAGTTTCCTCCCGCCACTTTTTAGGCGCCAATTTTTTTTTGCATAGCTTATTTATTCAGCACCTCGAGCTCTGAACCATCATTGGGACGTTCAGTTCTCGTCCAGAGTGGTTCTGCTCTGTCTGCTGCTGTTTGAAGATCTGATTGAAGTCATATCAACCTGACTGGTGAGTATTTTCTTTCTGCTACGGTGCTAAAATACCTGCAGTAGTTTCTTAAGGTTGAAGCTCTTTCTCCGACTTTATCTGCCTTTTTCCTTTGTGTGCTGCCGTACAATGTTTGGCAGGAAACCAAATGGATTTTTGCAAAGCTGCCAAACGGCCATTAAAAATAGTTTGGCTATCGTGCTGAAAATGTCGTGTCCAGATTTATATTTAATTGTTCAGATTTTTTTAAACATTGTTTCCTTGTGCATCTCTGCTTTGCTTCTTTACGGAGTTCTTCCTATTGATTTTTTAAATCTAGTTTTTTTTTTCCTTTTCTTCAGAGGCTCAGTTGTAGATCTTAATTTACTCCAACAGAGGTGCAGATAATGTGGATACTGTTGCTGCATCTGCACTGATCCTTTTAGTGCATTAGTGCATTTCTATGTATGTATCTTGGTACATGAGACCCACATTTCATGAATAGGTCACAAAAAAGAATCGGTCAATCCAAATTCCTGAGATTTCCTTTGGCCTTGAACTGTTTCCTTCCTAGTAACCACAGGCTGTGTACAGCAGGTTGAAAAGAGCAGAATAATATTTCCTTGAGCTCATATAATTCCTTGATCTTTGTTTTATTAGGACAAAGATAAATATAAAAAAGACCCTGTTTTTTCAGATTCCCACATAATAAACATAATTCTGAGCATTGTCTGATTAATCCTCATCTTTTAACATCTTGCTGATGAAGCTTTTCAGATATTACTTTCCCTTTCCTTCACCTCTGATGTCTTTTTCTAGCCCACATTTTCCTGCTCATTGGCTTTTTCTTTATGTATTTGACCCCTCAGGATACGTCTTATCATTTTGGACATTGTCAGACTCTTGGGCGCCACCACCAAGCACTAATTTGTCCAAGTTGTACTGGTTTATGGCCAAATACCCAAGAGACTCAGCAAACAATGATATTCTCACTGTCCCCAGCTGTGTCTAGTGCTAATTAACACACGTTAGAATGATAACAGGCCAGCACATTAACATTTAGCTCAAATTACTGCTGTTCAATCTCAGGCTGTAGTCCAATGTTGTGTTTGTGTGACATCTCACGTGATTTTCTTTTAGAGTCAAAATGAAGGTCGCAGCCTTCAACGTTAAGAACTTTGGAATGAAAAAAGTCATGGATGACACTGTGCGGAAGAATCTAATCAAGGTGAGAAGCTGTGTTGCACCAGGGTTTGACCGTGTCCACAACAAACTGAACATATTTCATGATTCATATTTTGAGATTTTCTTTCTATTCTATTTAATGTTTTAATGTATTTTTTTCGTATTGTGTTTCTTGCAGATTGTGTCTCGCTACAGTGTGTTGGTGATGTTGGAGGTAAAAGATCTCAGGGCTGTGAAGAAGTTCCTCAAAGAACTCAACAATTATGGGTGAGAGATCTTCAGTGGGACAGTTTTTGTTGTTTTTGCCTTCTTCCAATGAACTTTTAGGAGCTTTCATCAATCATCTTTAACATTCATTAAGTCATTTAGTTCATGTACTTTTAATGTTGTGAGGAGCTGCTGCAGCTGGCCAGAGTTTAGCCGGGGAGGGGGTCATATTCCCCCCCGGACACCGGCTAGAACTGCCCCTGTCAGTGACACCTGCTAAACAGGGCATCAGATAACACGGAAGAGGAAAGTATGATTCATGATGGCTGGTGAGGACACTATCTAATGACTCTGCAAATGTTTCGTCTCGTCTCGTCACAGTAAAGGACAGGTTCACCATTTTTGAAATATGTCAGGTCTTAATTAGTGCAACAACTTCTCCTTTTTTAAATCCCAAACCCATGGAAACGATGGCCGACAAAATCCACAGTTATGTGCAAAAACTGATTCAAATGTGCATCTGAAGTCTGAGTTAATCAAACGAAGGAAAAATAGAAGTCGTAGTTAAAAGTTCCCTTTTTTGTGTTTCCCTGTTGAATTTCAGTAGAAGGAAAGTAACAAAAAGAGGAAATGTGAAACCACAAATTCTCCGGCTTTGAGAGTTAGTCATCTAGTGTAAATAGCTTTTGAAGGTTGAAGCCTCATATTGTCACTTTTGATCCATTGTTCCACAGAAAGAGGGCTGTGGATTTCAGCCCCCATCACATGCAAACTGTGGGGGGCATCTTTTGGAGGGATCTCCTGTATTTATAGCAAAGGATGATTACAGCTAGTTTGGGCACCTGACTATTGTTTTACACCAGAGCTGCACATATGAGAATCCACTGTGTCTCTGTTATGAAGCAAAGCATGGAAGATGTGGAGAAGATTAAAAGAAGCCTTCACCGATATTGAACTTGCTTCTTTTGGATCTACTTTGGGTAGTAAATGTAAATGAATGCTTCCCTCTCACATCCCTGTATGAAAATATTACTCTGCTTCTGGGTGACAAATGCCTCCAGATGACATCACTTGCAGGAGCCTTTAGTCAGATTATGTTTTCTTGTTCATACTATGGAGGTTGTAATCAGGGTCAACGTGCTTTTCCAGAGCTCCTCTAAATGACATCCTCTGAACTCCTATTATTGAAAAACTCCTCCAGTTGATGTCATCTGGAGGAGTTTCTCAGCTAGAAGAAGAGAAATATTGTAATAGATGGATGTCAGAGGGAAGTTTTAAAGAATGAATGTACATTTACACACAAAACTAAAGCCATAGAAAGCAGGTGGAAAATTGGTGAAGTCGTCCTTTAATTAAATAAATGTTAAAGTTTACTTAAAGTCGACCTGAAGATATCAACAGTGCATCCCTTCCACTGGAAAAACAAGATAGAGATAATAGATAACCCCATTAAAATGCTGATTATGTTTTTAATGTTTTATTGTTACATGAAATGTAATAATTTGTACATGACGTGTGTAACACAGATGACGTTTGATGTTTTTGGACAGAGACAACAAAAGTAATCCGTTCGACATGCGGTGCAGTAAACCTCTGGGACGAAGAACCCACAGGGAGCTGTTTGCCTTCTTCTACAGGTATGAAAGATTCAAAACAAAGTGGATCTGCTGTCCACAGTCTCACAAATTACCGGTTCTCCTCTAGAGCTGCATCAAATTGCATTGACCACTTTATGAAAAGTGTGGACATCACTGTTTCTCTGTACATAAGGTTTCTGAGGTCAGATGTGTGCAAGGATACGAACACATTCAATATTTGTGTGTGTGTCCCAGACAGGAAGAGGTGAGCGTGAGCGAACAATACCAGTACGAAGAAGGAAACGAAGACGTGTTTGCCAGAGAGCCCTTCATCCTGAAGTTCAAGTGTCCAAAAGCAGGTACTTCTGTGGACGTACGTCTCACGTGGTTGAGTGAACACTGTGAATGTCTCAGCATGGTGACGGTTGTCTTCATAACGTCAAAGGTCTTTACCGTTTGGTGTTAGGTTTGACACAGTAACATCCTTTGACCTGACGTGTTCTTAAATCGTCACAAGTGGAAAAATGTACTGGCTCATGTTCACAGTGTTTACTGCCAGTTTGCATGAGGGGAAAGTTGAAAACACATATTAGATATTACAATGTCCTTTGGTCCAAAAACTCCTGAAATGTCCGCTCCCATCAAACGGGACAGTTGAGCTAATTAAACTACTAATTAGCACGCTAAGCATGTCCAGAGCTGACAGCGTCCATAAGTGGAAGTGTCCCCGAGGAAAACACTGAACCTCCAAGCACAGCAAAATGGAGGGTTGTTTTCAGGAAGAGAATCCAGGGCGAAATCAATGTACGAACCACAGAATACGAGCGGACGGGTGAAAGAGTCAAAGAAATAAGTGAAAATCTAAAAATCAGTTCTCGTGTTTACGAATCACAAATCATAAAGTGTTCACTGCTTTACCTTCACCATCTCAGAGCCACAGCTAGCAGCTATACAATCATTCACATGTGAATCAGAAAATATAACTTAGAAAAGTTCATTCACTTTCTTTAATTTGCCTTGGAACAAAGATGCCAACTTCCTATTCTGGCATTTGTGTTAAATGTTTGGTGAGTTCAGGTCAGGATGTCAGTGAAGGTCCTCACAGGCATAGAAATAGAAGTGTGTGTGTGTGTGTGTGTGTGTGTGTGTGTGTGTTACATCTTGCTTTGTTTGTGCTTCTAGCTGTGAAGGATCTGATCCTGATTCCAGTCCACACCAGCCCAGAAGACACAGAGACAGAGCTGGGTGCTCTGGATGAGGTGGTCAAAGCTGTGAGGACACAGTGGAGGACACATGTGAGTTGGACAGTGTACAGTTAATATATAACTTGCTATTAGGGGCACGATTTCTGCAGGTGACCTTCAACCAAATCAGATCAGCACGTGTTCTACTGTAAAGATGGAGGCTGTAAACGCGTCGCCATCTTTATGAGCTGCTGTATTTTCGTGTGACTAAATAAAACCCAAACACAGTTGTTTGTTCCTGGCAGTGATGGGATAATTAAATATGTTGCTTTTTCCAGAAAATTATGATTCTGGGAGACTTCAATGCAAGTGGACCTTATCTATCAAAGAAGAGGAAGAAACGTCTCCGCCTCAGCTCGTCTCCTTACCACTGGCTGATTGAGGACCATGTCGACACCACCACAAGCAACTTAAACGACCACACCTATGACAGGTATCGCTACACGATGGACTTTTACAATGTGCTTGGTAACACGTTAAATCACCACACATAATCACATAATCCATTCGAGGTGCAATGTGAGAATTGCTTTATCACATCCATTATCACAAGAAACTCACAACGAATTTGCGTTTGCCAAATATGTTCATCCCTGATTGTGTCATGACCACATTTATGCAGGATTGTGGTGTTCGGAAAATGGATGGTTAAAGCCGTCGTGGCCGGCTCAGCCAAACCTTTCAACTTCCAGGCAGCATACCGCCTGTCTGATGCCAAAGTAAGGCTGACATTTTCCACACAGAGTGTTAAATTCACAAATTAATATCACAGTGATGCTGTTCTTCAGATAGTTTTATGATGTGTTTCCTTCCAGGCTAAAGCCATCAGTGACCACTACCCTGTGGAGGTGGAGCTTAGGTCAAAATAACATTTGACGCCACAGAAGAAAGGTATGTTTCCTTGTCACTGACACTGTTTATTCTAATATTCATTTTAGGAGCGTTTTAGTGCCTGAAGCCTTATTTAATCATTGGGCTTTTTGTTGCCCGGCCCACTGACTCACTGACACGACTTGACGACACACACACAGTATTTTATCCCGTGATCGGCGTGTTTCTGCTTAGTGTTGTTCAAAATGTTGTTCAGATGTGTTGTTCAGAATCAGACCCTCATTTGTTCTCTTTCTTTTCTCCTTTGCAGGGTCCTGTTGCAGATTTCTTCTCTTATTCCCTTCTGCACCTTGGTGACCCCGACACACATCTCACTCATTTAGACCTTTGATTGCTGCGATTCTTTTTTTAATGTTTCAATTATGAACCTTTTTTTTTTTTAAATAAATCTGTTACTTTAACCATTTAAACCGTGTGTCTCCCAATTTGTCATGGCTTCAAAACACATCTTACTGGTGTGTGTGTGTGTGTGTGTGCGTGTGCGTGCGTGTGTGTTACCTGTTACCCCTCAGTTCAGACTGTGACCTTTCTCCTCCTACATTCGTTAACCCAGGAATAGAAACTGTCTACTGACACAGTTTTACTCCTGTTTCTTATTTTCCTCTTCACATGCCTTCATGCCAATCTCAGCAAAGGCAACTGTTTTCTTTTTTTTTTTTTCATGGTCTTTAACATCGTCCATGAAAAAGGATTCTAACATTTTGATCAATTTTCATTTCTTTTTTTAGTGTTATGTAAAACAAATACTAAGCTCTATGCATATTCATTTCTCTATATGTGACCCTTAATCCAACAGAGTAGTTTATGTTGGGGGGACATCCTGCACAGGCCATTATTGTCATTTATCATTATTATTATTATTATTATTATTATTATTATTATTATTATTATTATTATTGCACCACAAATTATAGCTTTCCATTCACCTCCTTTCTGCAGGAGGGTGAAGTCAAATGTACAGTGGTTCCTTTACCGTTTAAATCATTGTAATCACATTTCCAACCATCTGTACCTCGTTCCTGATAAGGGTCACAGGGATATTTCAGTTATATATCAGATATCAGATAACAGCAGGAGAACAGGGCTTTTGTTACTGTAATAACACCCATAACTTCCCAATCGTTTATTCAAAGTTATTCAAACTGATGTTTATCACAAACACCTGCTGCATATTCAAATGATTAAAGAGACTTTTGCTGTTGCTGCTTTTTAACTATGTCGAGGAATATTGATGATATCAGGGAAGTAAAAACCTGAATGAGAACTTTACTAAAGCTCCTCCAAGTGAATATCTCATTTGTCCAGACCATCTACTCCAGGCCTCCTCTGGCCAGTGATGATGTCAATATCACCACAGCTGGAGATGGCAGGACTGATTTCTCTGGGTGTCAAACACTGTGGTGAGCAGCTTTACGTAGGAGTCAACATAGCAACGCCAAGAGACGTGACATGGACGAGAACCGATTGGTCTCACGGCTCCTGATGTCACGAAGGTATGTTTCATTCTCACTGACATTATTTATTCTCTATGCGTCACAGTTATTCTAATATTAATTTTAGGAATGTTTTAGTGCCTGAAGCCTTATTTAAACATTGTTTATCATCATGGGCTTTTTTTGGTGCGACTGTGGTGCAGGGAGGTAGAGCGGACGTCCACCAATCGCAGTTGTAGGTTCAATCCCCTGCTCTTCTGGTCACATGTCGAAGTGTCCTTGAGCAAGACACTGAACCCCAACTTAGTTGCTCCAGGTGAGTGTTGGCCAGCTGCATAGCAGCTCCCCCATCGGAGTGTGTGAGTGTGTGATTGTGAGTGTGAATGAGAAGCAGTGTAAAGCGCTTGCAGACCATTTACCATGTGCTAAACTGTTAAAATTTTAAATGAACCTCGATCGTTTCATTTCAAACCCAATGTTCTGATGCACGAAATCAAAATGATAAAACTGGTGTGTCTGTCCAAATATATACAAGCCTGAGTGTAGATATTCATACATCTGCCAATTTAAAGCAAATGCTAGTTGAACTAATTGCAACAAAATCCAGAACTTATGAGATTCATTCTTCTCTTTACAATGTCTCCTTTAAATATACGCCTGTGCTTTTCTCTCCACCCACTAAAATTCCCGCTTCTCTCTACCGTCCAATCAGTTTAAATGTGACCTTCCTCTTATTCCACATGGCCTGAACGTCTTCCCCTCTCAGCAGCAGGAAAAAAGAAATTCAAATCCGGTTTCCTCCCGCCCTTTTTTTCTGTGAATCACTTCACCACCGGATTCTTTGACTGAAGGTGCTGTTATTTTCAACACGCTTTCAACAAATGATCAATTTCATTTCATTCATGAAGTGATTGTCAATAATTTCACTGTGCTCGTGTGACAACTTTGTCTTTTTCTGGCAGCAGAACCTCCTGTCCTCAGGGTTTAGACAGACTTTACCTCACAGAGACTCTCGTTTGTTTTCTGACATCGTCAAAACCACTGCTGGAGATTTGACTCAACTCATCCCAACAACACTGGTGAGTTTTACTTTTATTTGTATCTTTTTCATTTCTTTCTTCTTCAGGTTTTCAGGTGGGTTTTCTCTAACACATGTTTGTATGAGGGGACAAAGGTTGTAATTTTGTAAATGCCTGTAAGTGCATCTGTGCATTTCTAATCCTACTTTTGCAAAGGTTTGCGTTTAGGAAGAGATTAAGGTCAAAAAACAAATGTTCATTGTTGAACACCTTTAGCCCTGTTTGCTGCCTGGTAACATCAGAAAAGTTTTCTGTTCATACCTCTTCTTCTTTGGATTGAAGCGCTGTGCTGGCTGGTTTCAATAAAATATGTGAGCTCATTTCTGGGAACGGCTGCATTTATAGAATTAAATGGTAAAAGGAATCATGTAAAAACATGCAGCTGAGATTAATTATGCGTTTCTCTCTTGAGGAAGTGAGTCAGAGTTTAGCAATAGACGTTCTGTACTTCTACATCAAGCATCATATTCGCTTTCCACTAATTGTAATCTGTCCATGACACAAACACTACGGACTGAGTGTCCCTTGTGTCTTACCTGTTGAAAGACAAATGAATCACAGTTGAGCTCTGCATATAATGCTGCATGCATTCATACACTTTTTCTCAATTGCTAAAATGCATTTAATAATCAAGGTTCACTGTAGGTCAAACACAGTTGGATGCAGAAAGAATGAATCAAGAAAACAGGTGCGGTGAGCAGCAGGGTTTATTCTCTCTAGTACAATCACATGGCTTATTGATTGATGGATTTTGCTGCCTACTGTTTAGTGACTGATTGAAAGACGGTAAAAGTCTGACCCCAATTTGTGTTTTTGGAGGAAAATCGCCTTGTGTTTAGTTAGTGTGTCATTTTGGGCAGTGAGCTTCTGTTTCAGCCTGTTTGTTAACTGTTCTGAACATGTGACTTCAAATTAGACTGAAGTGTCTGAGCAAATAAGAAAAACTGTAATAATCAAATTATGCTAAAATATGCTGCGGCTTTTCAGCTTCTACTTCCGTCTTTCTTCCCCATCTGCTTTCTCATTTTTTCCTTCTTCCAGCCCACAATATGCTGCTCATATTGTTTTTTAATTTTACCAAAGTAAAATACCTCAATGACTACTTCATAGATTGTGCTTAAATTTATGTTTCCATCGAGATGAATTGTATTGATATGGTGATGCCCAAGGTCCAAGTTTACCTTTTCCAACATTTTATTTTACAACCAAATACCTACACGCCTAATTACATACACAACTCAAATTTGGGTTGAAATTTGTGGAAAATGTCAAAAGTTCATGCTACAGCAGTGGTGGCACAAGAAAAAACGTCATTGTTTCAATAACTTGTCGGTTGTTAGGTGTTGTGTTGGTCTCATGATGATGAGGACTTGTGTACTGTAACACAAGTTCAGCCTCACTAACTGTGTACTTGTTGTATTTTATATATATGTTTGTGCAACATCCTCTGAACTTACGTAAAGTCTGTTTTCACAGCCAAAATGAAAATCGCAGCCTTCAACACCAAGAACTTGGGAATGTCAAAAGTCAAAAATGACGAAGTGCGAACACATCTCATCAAGGTAAGTGAGTCTTTGACATTTGTTGGTTTTGCTCTGATGTTCAGTATTGTGATACACTTGAATAGAGCAGCTGTTCCATAAATTCTGTAACAGTTTCTCAGTTTTTAAGCTGAAACCATCACAAAGGTGATAATTCTACGTAGGGACGTCCCAGTGGTGAAGGGCTTTGGGCCTGATGCGTGTACTTGAGTACTCACACTTCTCTGATAATGTTCCTGATACCAGATCAGCCAGGTGGAAAATGTCAGAGCTGTTTTAAGAGAACTAATGAGGACAAAAGTAAAGCTGCTGTCTTAAAGTCTAAAGATCTAGTTACTAACAGTCAGACTCATGTTTCTTAAGATTATTTTAAAAACGTTTAATATTTGTGACAGATATCAGCAGTACCCAGGGTTATATACAGTAACTAAACGTTACCTGAAGTTCACATTGAAGTTCAATTTTCCAAATTAATTTTACCTTCATGTTCCTGTGTGGACTCTACAGTCCATGTTGTCCACGCTTCTCCATGCAGGATCTCACCCTGAATCATTTTTCATTTTTCTTCTTTTTAACGAAAGCTGCTCTGTTAATTAAAAACCAGTCACCGCCATATTTGTTTAGGCAGAAGAACTCGCGAGAGTTTCCGTTCTCACAGAATTAGCTTGACGGCAATGGACTGATGAGAATTTTCAGACGCATCTGGAAACTTGAAATGAATAGGAAACATTGTAAACATCTGAAATACTGGGAAAGAAGTGTTGTACTGATGTACTGGAGTACAAATATTTAAAGAGGTGGTTCTAATGTTTTGGCCCCCTGGTTATTTTAAACAGTGTTACCAGGTCTAATCTTTTGGCTAATTGGTGTAATATTCAAATTAAGTGTCCAAGTTTGAAAGGTCCACAAATTACACAGTCACTGGTTCGATTCCTGGTTCATCCACGTTTGCATGTTAAAATTGGCCCATTTCTTGCTCTTTGAACATAGCAGCTGTTTGTTCATTGTTGTCATATGCTTTATTATATTGTGTTCTACGTTTGTTCTACTGCCTTTAAATATTTTAAGTAACCTTACGTGTTGCAATTGCTGCTGTGCTTCTTGCAGATTGCGTCTCGGTACAGTGTGATAGTGATGCTCGAGGTGAGGGATAAGACTGGCGAGGTCATGGACATGTTCCTCAGCGAACTCAATAAGGACAAGTGAGTTGTCTTAAATTGAATGAGTCCCGTTCCCATGGTAACAGGCAGGGCCACCTGCTGAACAACAGCATCGAATGAAAACGTGGCTCCTGATGGAAACACAGCAATGTCCATATATATTTGGAGAGTGACTCATCATTTTGACTCTGTACACCAGCACATTAGATTTGGAATGAAACAATCACTGTGTGCTCAAGATGGAGACTGTCAGCTTTAATTTAATGCTTTGGTTGAAATCTTAGCCATCTCTATTCACAGACCCCTAATGTTGGTGGCGTATAAATATGTAGACCGTTGGCTGCTCAGCAGGTCAAAGGTTTAGCCTTGATTCTAGTGTGTGATTTGCTTGTTAACACCATGACGTCCAAAGGTGTGTCACCGTCAGTGAAGTACAGTAAGCCGTCGTTAGGCTGAAAAGCCAAATTAATTATTTTGGAAGACCACAAATAACAACTGGGATCCATGACAAAAGAATTCTTTCCTGGTGAAGAAAAAACCTCTTTACAGCAGTTGGTCAGATACGAAAGACCATCCAGGAAGTAGATGTGTCTGTGCAAGAGTCAAGACTGAAGAGAAGACAAGCAGAGAAAATATAGAGGGTTTACCAGAAAATGTAAAGCATGGGTACCTGTGAAAAACAGGGAGACCAAATTAGAGTTTGTCCAAAGCCCAAGACCAGCTAATGATGTGGTGACTGAAACTGAACTCCAGGTGTTTTGGTTCATTGACAGAGACAACAAGAATCGTCCGTTCGCCATTGAATGCAGCGAACCTCTGGGACGAGGGTCCCACACGGAGCGTTTTGTCTTCCTCTACAGGTAAGACGAGAACAACACTCTCCGAACTTCTGCTCTCCATGTTGAGGTTAGGTAACAGTACTGAATGCACTGTGTCAGTGTCCAAAAATGACAAACTTGTATGTTTGTTTCTCAGAAAGACGGAGATGGAGATCATGGACTCATACCAGTATAAAGAACCTAAGAAAGATCTGTTGACCAGAGAGCCCTTTGCTGTGTGGTTTAGGTGTTCAAACACAGGTATGAGTGTGTGTGTGGCGATGTTGTTCAGACCTGGTTCATATTGTAATTATGTTTCAGTGAGGTTGGTGTGTGTACATGCAACTAATCAAATAGCTGTTTCTGTCTGCTGCAGCATTGTTAAATCACTATAAAGGTTAAGGATGGAGTTTGAGGTGTGTGTGTGTGTGTGTGTTTGTGTGTGTGTGCTTGTAGTCGTGCAGGATCTGGTCTTGATCCCAGTCCACACCAGACCACAGGACACAGAGATGGAGCTGCATACCCTGCATGACGTGGTCACACGTGTAAAGAAAAGATGGGGAATTGAAGTGAGTAACTACCCCACAGCTGAAATACAATATATGTTGGTATTTAGAAATGCTGCTGATTGATTCCGGCCCAAATCTTTACATTTGTGGACAGTATTTGAATTCCACATTTACCTTATAATGTGCAGACATACTGGCCTCTACTGGTTTAAACTGGCTATCGCACTTAAAATGTGCTGTGAGGTTGATGCGAGCTGTACTTCAACAGCCAAATAAGATTATGACAAAAGCAGCAAAAGAAACAGATTTAAAAAGATAAAAACAACACATATTGTGTAAAATGCAATAAGTTAAATAAAACTAAAATAATAAAATCAAAACAATATCTTGCCCCTGGGAATAAAGTCTGGAGATAATGTTTGTGATTGGCTCTTTGATGTCTGTTTGCTTCCCTGTGTCCATGCACCTTGATAGCAGGTAAGGTTGTGCCAAAAGTTCAGTCGCCACAGTGGATCATTGTCCACATGTTGATTTGGCACAGTTTTTATGCCGGATGCCCTTCCTGACGCAACCCTCCCCAATTTTTACTGGGCTTGGACCGGCACTGCACAGCTGGGTAGTAGAAGGGGCCGCTGGGGGTTCAGTGTTTTGCCCACAGACACTTCAACCCCAGGATTGGGGATCGAACCACTGACCCTGTAGACAACTGCCTTTACCAACTGAGCTAATAGTTCATCATTAATAGCCATTATCATAGTAAAACATTATGGAATGAAAAAACTGTTTTGGAAATTGCTAATTAGGATACTGACTGCTCATCACCTTTATGATTCCACTTGGTTCTGTCAGCATTTGCCTATTTATACATGAAGCAATGTCAGCATTTATTTAGAGTCATGTTTTATATCCACATTTACTCTTTAGCAACTCCAGAGAAAATTCTCTCTCTGTTCAGTTGCTGAGTGTTTGTCAGCTAAGAACAGATGAATAACACTGAACATAGATTCTAACACAGGTGTAGTGATGTGATGCTTTGTATTCAAGAGAAACAGCCTAAACTTCAAGGCACGGATGGGGATTGAACCCATGATCTTTGGTTTACGAGACCAACGCCTTACCACTTGGCCACCATGCCTGCAGAGTAGCTGAGTTGGTAAGGCAGTGGTCCACGGGCCACAGAGTCAGTGGTTTGATGTCCTCATGTACAATGACTATTTATCAATTCTTCCAGATGCATCTCCATTTGCAGAAACGTTGCCACATTTGGTCAAATGTAAATAGAGAACAAATTTGCAAATGGTCTGAAACCTATTTTGATTGGACTGATTGTAATTATACGGAGAAAACAAAAATATTCTCTCATTCTGAAATTCCAAAGTAAGGCTGTAATTGCTGCCAAAGGGTCTGAATACTTATGTAAATGTGAGGATTCACTTTTTCTTCATTCATATATTTGTAGAAGTTTGAGATAAAACGTTCTGTATTTCTTTGCAGAACATTATGATTTTGGGGGACTTTAATGCAGACGGACGTTACTTCTCAGAGAAGGACAAGAAACAGCTGTCCATCTTCCGTCCTCCGTATCATTGGCTGATAGACGATGATGTCAACACCACGACTAGTAACCACAATGACAACACCTATGACAGGTAACTGTACATTTTGTGTTGCAGAAAGTTGACGTCTTTTCTCGTTTAAAATCCGAACATTAGGTCTAAATGTCACGTTTGTGCTGCTCATCCAAATAAGTTTTGTAGTCGGGCTTCTCCTCAGCTTTTTACTGTAAGGATGAAGACTAACTGGCTAATTAATAACTCGCTTGCATTATTTTTCCATCAGGATCGTGGTGTATGGAGATGACATGTATGAAGGTGTTGTAGATGAATCAGCTCAGGCTTTCAACTTCCAGGCAGCATACAAACTGTCTGATGCCGAAGTAAGATTGTTCACGTTTTCCATGGGAAATGACATAAGTTCCAAAACTGCTCTTTATAACATGTAGAACTTGTTTTCTTGCAGGCTGAAGCCATCAGTGACCACTACCCTGTGGAGGTGGAGCTTAAAGAGGTGGATGAGGAAGAGGACGAGGACGATGAGGAGTACGATGAGGAGGACGATGAGGAGGACGATGACGATGAGGATTACTGTTAGAAAAATGACAACCTGAGAAGAAGCATCGTGAAGGTTGTGTTGTGTTGTTCTGATCCGGTTTTACGTTATATTGTAAAATGTCACAAAGCTTAAACCATGTTTCATTTAAGAACCTTTTTTTTAAATAAATCTGTTACTTTAATCATTTATACCGTGTGTCTCCCAATTTGTCATGGCTTCAAAACACATCTTACTGGTGTGTGTGTGTGTGTGTGTGTGTGTGTGTGTGTGTGTGTGTGTTACCTGTTCCCCTCAGTTCAGACTGTGACCCTGCTCCTCCTACATTCGTTAACACAGGAATAGAAACTGTCTACTGATACAGTTTTACTCCTGTTATTTTCCTCCTCACATGCCTTCCTGCCCATCGTTGCTGCTTTTTAACTACATCGAGGAATATTGATGATATCAGGGAAGTAAAAACCTGAATGAGAACTTTACTACAGCTCCTCCAAGTGAATATCTCATTTGTCCAGACCATCTACTCCAGGCCTCCTCTGGCCAGTGATGATGTCAATATCACCACAGCTGGAGATGGCAGGACTGATTTCTCTGGGTGTCAAACACTGTGGTGAGCAGCTTTATGTAGGAGTCAACATAGCAACGCCAAGAGACGTGACATGGACGAGAACCGATTGGTCTCACGGCTCCTGATGTCACGAAGGTATGTTTCATTCTCACTGACATTATTTATTCTCTATGCGTCACAGTTATTCTAATATTAATTTTAGGAATGTTTTAGTGCCTGAAGCCTTATTTAAACATTGCACTTACAGACCATTTACCATGTGTTAAACTGTGAATTTTAGACCAAATCCGTAAATTAATTTGTGTCTGTCCAAATATATACAAGCCTGAGTGTAGATATTCATACATCTGCCAATTTAAAGCAAATGCTAGTTGAACTAATTGCAGCAAAAGCCAGAACTTATGAGATTCATTCTTCTCTTTACAATGTCTCCTTTAAATATACGCCTGTGCTTTTCTCTCCACCCACTAAAATTCCCGCTTCTCTCTACCGTCCAATCAGTTTAAATGTGACCTTCCTCTTATTCCACATGGCCTGAACGTCTTCCCCTCCCAGACCTAAAGGAGCCAAACACTCATCTCTGCAAACCCCAACTGCTGTCAGGATCCACGCTTATTTTGGCAACTGGTGTGATGAAAGTCATGCAGGGACTTCCTTCCCATCATGTTTCCAAATCCATATCAGCCACCTTGTGACTGATTAAGACTGATTCTGGTTTGTTTGTTCTTTTTGTTTAGGTTCACATTCCACATTAAGTGCAGTTTGACAAACTGCCTCAACACTTCTCTCACATTACACTGATATACAGTCCACATGGAAACAAATATACAAATGCATCATCAGCTCTAATGGGCTTAAAGCAAACTCCTCATCAGGTCCCCTTCAGTTTGTTTGGATCCTGATACAGCACGTCTCAAAAGCTGGAAGACTTTATTGTATGTTTAGATTCTGGATTTCTCAATGAGGAGCAGGTGTATTTTTTTTTCAATAATTGAGTTTTTTCTGGTGAAACCTTAATTGACACTGATCAACATTAAAAGCACCTGCCTCATGTTATTGCTGCCTCTCTGTCCCCAGAAGAACTCTGATCCATTGAGGCACTGACTTGATTGGAGATGTTCTGAAGCAGCCATCTCACCATCACCATCTGGTTCTTCTGGGTCAGTCACTCTGATCCTTATGCTGCCCATTTTTCCTACATCAACGTTCTACCTAATATCCCAAGGTGATGATGGTGGACACGTAGTCCTGGCATTTAACTTGCAAACATGCAGGAGCTGTGCTCAGATATACAGTAACTGCAGCTGTGTGAATAATAATAGTAGAGATCAGGCATCAAACTGATATTTATAACCGAACACGATCACTTGGATTGATTCCAACATCTGTGGTGGAATTTCCTCCTGCAAGTGTAACAATTAAGGGTGTGCATGTGTGTGTGTGTGTGTGTGTGTGTGTGTGACGGCAGCAGGAAAAAGAATTCAAATTCAAATCCCGTTTCCTCCCGCCGCTTTTTTCTATGACCACTTCACCACCTCACTCTTTGACTGAAGGTGCTGTTATTTCCAACACGCTTTCAACAAATGATCAATTTCATTTCATTCATGAAGTGATTTGACTCAACTCATCCCAACAAAACCGGTGAGTTTTACTTTACTATGTTCTGTTTTATGTTCCACTACTTAAACTACTTGTACTTCTAGTTTAGTTTTTATTTGTATCTTTTTCATTTCTTCCTTCTTCAGGTTTTCAGGTGGGTTTTCTCTTGTATGAGGGTTGTAATTTTGTAAATGCCTGTAAGTGCATCTGTGCATTTCTAATCCTACTTTTGCAAATGTTTGCTTTTTGGAAGAGATTAAAGTCAAAAAACAAATGTTCATTGTTGAACACCTTCAGCCCTGTTTCCTGCCTGGTAACAGCAGAAAAGTTTTCTGTTCATACCTCTTCTTCTTTGAATTGAAGCACTGTGCTGGGTGCTTTCAACAAAATATGTGAGCTCATTTCTGGGAACGGCTGCATTTATAGAATTAAATGGTAAAAGGAATCATGTAAAAACATGCAGCTGAGATTAAATATGTGTTTCTCTCTTGAGGAAGTGAGTCAGAGTTTAGCAATAGACGTTCTGTACTTCTACATCAAGCATCATATTCGCTTTCCACTAATTGTAATCTGTCCATGACACAAACACTACGGACTGAGTGTCCCTTGTGTCTTACCTGTTGAAAGACAAATGAATCACAGTTGAGCTCTGTATGCATTTATACAGAGATTACACTTTTTCTCAATTGCTAAAATGCATTTAATGAAACTTGGATCAACTTGATGTTGATCATTTCCCAACCTTTTTCAAAACTGGTAACACATGTCATTCAATGGCCCAAAACCTGGTTGTGAACTGTGCAGGTCTGAATCAAAGATGAGGGACGACAGTCAGTGTGGATGTTAATGAAAAGTATTTCATGTCTTCATTTTCTCTTCCCACCCATAAGTTTTTTTCGGTTTCTGTTTTTTCACTTTAGTATTTACAGCACTCAGCTTTTCTGTTTTTAACATTATGAAAAAAGAACGAAATCTAAAGCAGTATGATAAAAAAACAAAGCAGATTTCAGGTGAAAACTGAGTTGGTTCAGTCTAGATGTTCACTGAAGGTCCTGCGTAAAACACAGTTGGATGCAGAAAGAATGAATCAAGAAAACAGGTGCAGGTGCGGTGATAATATTACATATTATATTAATATTAATATTAATAATACAATTATGCTAAAATATGCTGCGGCTTTTCAGCTTCTACTTCCCTCTTTCTTCCCCATCTGCTTTCTCATTTTTTCCTTCTTCCAGCCCATAATATGCTGCTCATATGTTTCTTTATTTTACCAAAGTAAAATACCTCAATAACTACTTCATAGATTGTGCCTAAATTTATTAATTCATCTCGAGTTTCCCTCGAAATTGAGGTTTACCTTTTCCAACATTTTATTTTACAACCAAATACCTACACACCTAATAACATACACATCTCAAATTTTGGTAGAAATTTGTGGAAATTGTCAAAAGTTCATGCTACAGCAGTGGTGGCAAAAACAGGTCATTGTCTCAATAACTTGTCGGTTGTTAGGTGTTGTGTTGGTCTCATGATGATGAGGACTTGTGTACCGTGACACAAGTTCAGCCTCACTAACTGTGTACTTGTTGTATGTTATATATGTTTGTGTAACATCCTCTGAACTAACGTAAAGTCTGTTTTCACAGCCAAAATGAAGATTGCAGCCTTCAACACCAAGAACTTGGGAATGTCAAAAGTCAAAAATGACGAAGTGCGAACACATCTCATCAAGGTAAGTGAGTCTTTGACATTTGTTGGTTTTGCTCTGATGTTCAGTATTGTGATACACTTGAATAGAGCAGCTGTTCCATAAATTCTGTAACAGTTTCTCAGTTTTTAAGCTGAAACCATCACAAAGGTGATAATTCTACGTAGGGACGTCCCAGTGGTGAAGGGCTTTGGGCCTGATGCGTGTACTTGAGTACTCACACTTCACTGATAATGTTCCTGATACCAGATCAGCCAGGTGGAAAATGTCAGAGCTGTTTTAAGAGAACTAATGAGGACAAAAGTAAAGCTGCTGTCTTAAAGTCTAAAGATCTAGTTACTAACAGTCAGACTCATGTTTCTTAAGATTATTTTAAAAACGTTTAATATTTGAGACAGATATCAGCAGTACCCAGGGTTATATACAGTAACTAAACGTTACCTGAAGTTCACATTGAAGTTCAATTTTCCAAATTAATTTTACCTTCATGTTCCTGTGTGGACTCTACAGTCCATGTTGTCCACGCTTCTCCATGCAGGATCTCACCCTGAATCATTTTTCATTTTTCTTCTTTTTAACGAAAGCTGCTCTGTTAATTAAAAACCAGTCACCGCCATGTTTGTTTAGGCAGAAGAACTCGCGAGAGTTTCCGTTCTCACAGAATTAGCTTGACGGCAATGGACTGATGAGAATTTTCAGACGCATCTGGAAACTTGAAATGAATAGGAAACATTGTAAACATCTGAAATACTGGGAAAGAAGTGTTGTACTGATGTACTGGAGTACAAATATTTAAAGAGGTGGTTCTAATGTTTTGGCCCCCTGGTTATTTTAAACAGTGTTACCAGGTCTAATCTTTTGGCTAATTGGTGTAATATTCACATTAAGTGTCCAAGTTTGAAAGGTCCACAAATTACACAGTCACTGGTTCGATTCCTGGTTCATCAATGTTTGCATGTTAAAATTGGCCCATTTCTTGCTCTTTGAACATAGCAGCTGTTTGTTCATTGTTTTCATATGCTTTATTATATTGTGTTCTACGTTTGTTCTACTGCCTTTAAATATTTTAAGTAACCTTACGTGTTGCAATTGCTGCTGTGCTTCTTGCAGATTGAGTCTCGGTACAGTGTGATAGTGATGCTCGAGGTGAGGGATAAGTCTGGCAAGGTCATGGACATGTTCCTCAGCGAACTCAATAAGGACAAGTGAGTCGTCTTAAATTGAATGAGTCCCGTTCCCATGGTAACAGGCAGGGCCACCTGCTGAACAACAGCATCGAATGAAAACGTGGCTCCTGATGGAAACACAGCAATGTCCATATATATTTGGAGAGTGACTCATCATTTTGACTCTGTACACCAGCACATTAGATTTGGAATGAAACAATCACTGTGTGCTCAAGATGGAGACTGTCAGCTTTAATTTAATGCTTTGGTTGAAATCTTAGCCATCTCTATTCACAGACCCCTAATGTTGGTGGCGTATAAATATGTAGACCATTGGCTGCTCAGCAGGTCAAAGGTTTAGCCTTGATTCTAGTGTGTGATTTGCTTGTTAACACCATGACGTCCAAAGGTGTGTCACCGTCAGTGAAGTACAGTAAGCCGTCGTTAGGCTGAAAAGCCAAATTAATTATTTTGGAAGACCACAAATAACAACTGGGATCCATGACAAAAGAATTCTTTCCTGGTGAAGAAAAAACCTCTTTACAGCAGTTGGTCAGATACGAAAGACCATCCAGGAAGTAGATGTGTCTGTGCAAGAGTCAAGACTGAAGAGAAGACAAGCAGAGAAAATATAGAGGGTTTACCAGAAAATGTGCGTTTTGTCTTCCTCTACAGGTAAGACGAGAACAACACTCTCCGAACTTCTGCTCTCCATGTTGAGGTTAGGTAACAGTACCGAATGCACTGTGTCAATGTCCAAAAATGACAAACTTGTATGTTTGTTTCTCAGAAAGACGGAGATGGAGATCATGGACTCATACCAGTATAAAGAACCTAAGAAAGATCTGTTGACCAGAGAGCCCTTTGCTGTGTGGTTTAGGTGTTCAAACACAGGTATGAGTGTGTGTGTGGCGATGTTGTTCAGACCTGGTTCATATTGTAATTATGTTTCAGTGAGGTTGGTGTGTGTACATGCAACTAATCAAATAGCTGTTTCTGTCTGCTGCAGCATTGTTAAATCACTATAAAGGTTAAGGATGGAGTTTGAGGTGTGTGTGTGTGTGTGTGTTTGTGTGTGTGTGCTTGTAGTCGTGCAGGATCTGGTCTTGATCCCAGTCCACACCAGACCACAGGACACAGAGATGGAGCTGCATACCCTGCATGACGTGGTCACACGTGTAAAGAAAAGATGGGGAATTGAAGTGAGTAACTACCCCACAGCTGAAATACAATATATGTTGGTATTTACAAATGCTGCTGATTGATTCCGGCCCAAATCTTTACATTTGTGGACAGTATTTGAATTCCACATTTACCTTATAATGTGCAGACATACTGGCCTCTACTGGTTTAAACTGGCTATCGCACTTAAAATGTGCTGTGAGGTTGATGCGAGCTGTACTTCAACAGCCAAATAAGATTATGACAAAAGCAGCAAAAGAAACAGATTTAAAAAGATAAAAACAACACATATTGTGTAAAATGCAATAAGTTAAATAAAACTAAAATAATAAAATCAAAACAATATCTTGCCCCTGGGAATAAAGTCTGGAGATAATGTTTGTGATTGGCTCTTTGATGTCTGTTTGCTTCCCTGTGTCCATGCACCTTGATAGCAGGTAAGGTTGTGCCAAAAGTTCAGTCGCCACAGTGGATCATTGTCCACATGTTGATTTGGCACAGTTTTTATGCCGGATGCCCTTCCTGACGCAACCCTCCCCAATTTTTACTGGGCTTGGACCGGCACTGCACAGCTGGGTAGTGGAAGGGGCCGCTGGGGGTTCAGTGTTTTGCCCACAGACACTTCAACCCCAGGATTGGGGATCGAACCACTGACCCTGTAGACAACTGCCTTTACCAACTGAGCTAATAGTTCATCATTAATAGCCATTATCATAGTAAAACATTATGGAATGAAAAAACTGTTTTGGAAATTGCTAATTAGGATACTGACTGCTCATCACCTTTATGATTCCACTTGGTTCTGTCAGCATTTGCCTATTTATACATGAAGCAATGTCAGCATTTATTTAGAGTCATGTTTTATATCCACATTTACTCTTTAGCAACTCCAGAGAAAATTCTCTCTCTGTTCAGTTGCTGAGTGTTTGTCAGCTAAGAACAGATGAATAACACTGAACATAGATTCTAACACAAGTGTAGTGATGTGATGCTTTGTATTCAAGAGAAACAGCCTAAACTTCAAGGCACGGATGGGGATTGAACCCATGATCTTTGGTTTACGAGACCAACGCCTTACCACTTGGCCACCATGCCTGCAGAGTAGCTGAGTTGGTAAGGCAGTGATCCACGTGCCACAGAGTCAGTGGTTTGATGTCCTCATGTACAATGACTATTTATCAATTCTTCCAGATGCATCTCCATTTGCAGAAACGTTGCCACATTTGGTCAAATGTAAATAGAGAACAAATTTGCAAATGGTCTGAAACCTATTTTGATTGGACTGATTGTAATTATATGGAGAAAACAAAAATATTCTCTCATTCTCAAATTCCAAAGTAAGGCTGTAATTGCTGCCAAAGGGTCTGAATACTTATGTAAATGTGAGGATTCACTTTTTCTTCATTCATATATTTGTAGAAGTTTGAGATAAAACGTTCTGTATTTCTTTGCAGAACATTATGATTTTGGGGGACTTTAATGCAGACGGACGTTACTTCTCAGAGAAGGACAAGAAACAGCTGTCCATCTTCCGTCCTCCGTATCATTGGCTGATAGACGATGATGTCAACACCACGACTAGTAACCACAATGACAACACCTATGACAGGTATCTGTACATTTTGTGTTGCAGAAAGTTGACGTCTTTTCTCGTTTAAAATCCGAACATTAGGTCTAAATGTCACGTTTGTGCTGCTCA
The DNA here is from genome assembly GCF_033026475.1 of Channa argus. Lineage (NCBI taxonomy): Eukaryota > Metazoa > Chordata > Actinopteri > Anabantiformes > Channidae > Channa > Channa argus. The sequence goes on along the minus strand of NC_090201.1, from coordinate 26,981,658 downwards.
TCCAAATAAGTTTTGTAGTCGGGCTTCTACCTCAGCTTTTTACTGTAAGGATGAAGACTAACTGGCTAATTAATAACTCGCTTGCATTATTTTTCCATCAGGATCGTGGTGTATGGAGATGAATTGTATGATGGTGTTGTAGCTGAATCAGCTCAGGCTTTCAACTTCCAGGCAGCATACAAACTGTCTGATGCCACAGTAAGATTGTTCACGTTTCCATGGAAATGACATAAGTTCCAAAACTGCTGTTTAAATCATGTAGAACTTGTTTTCTTGCAGGCTGAAGCCATCAGTGACCACTACCCTGTGGAGGTGGAGCTTAAAGAGGGGGATGAGGATGAGGATGAGGAAGAGGACGAGGATGAGGATGAGGATGAGGATGAGGATGAGGATGAGGATGAGGAGGAGGAGGAGGAGTACGAGGACGATAAGGAGGAGGACGATGAGGATGAGGAGGACGATGATGAGGAGGAGGACGACGAGGGCGAGGAGGAGGAGGACGATGAGCAGGAGGAGGAGGAGGAGGAGGAAGAGGAGGGAGAGGAGGACGACGATGAGGAGGAGGAGGAAGAGGATGAGGAAGAGGACTATGGGGACGATGAGGAGGACGAAGATGATGAGGATTACCGTTAGAAAAAGTACAACCTGAGAAGAAGCCTGGTGCAGGTTGTGTTGTGTTGTTCTGATCCTGTTTTACGTTATATTGTAAACTGTCACAAAGCTTAAACCACTGGTGTCAACGCAGCAGCCGGAGACACAGAAGCTCACTCTGTGGTGACCTCTGCTGTCAGCTCTTCAGCACTGCGCTGACAGTTCACCTCCTCTGGTTGTTGATTAGTTCCTCCACTTTATAAACCCAGAATCAGACCCTCGTTTGCTCTTTGTCTTCTTTTCTCTTTGCAGGGTCCCATTGGCCACATTGCAGATTTCCTCAGTTATTCCTCCTGCACCGCAGTAAACCACAAAACACACTCATTTTTGTTTCTTTGCTGAATATTTTTTTAAATAAATCAGTTTCTTTACCGTGTGAACTGTGTGTCTTTGTCCTGGCTTCAAAACACATCTTAATGGTGCGTGTGCATGTGTGTTACCTGGTGCTGTTTGCTCAGCCCTCCCCTCATTTTGGACCCTGCTCCCTTACAGTAATTAAATTAGAAATAAAAACCACCTACTGCTGCAGTTCCACTCATCACTGGCTGATAGTCTGGTTTTGGTCGGGTACCAGACCTGTTTTCTGAAGCTTTTCTGAAGACCCTGTTTGTACCTGCCTGGTTCTCTGGATCCCCTGCCCTGTATTTCTAGACTGTGGCTCCATCTCCTCTAATTTGAACTTTGTCTCTATCTCCTTGGACTCAGAGTGTTTGCAGACAGGAAGCACATAGAAGTCCTGATAAAAGAGGGTGTAGAGACTGTGGGGTGTGTTACATTTTGCATGCATCTGTATGTACAGTGTGTGTGTGTGAGTGTGTTTTGTGGTCCACAGAGACACTTCCTGCTTTCTGTTGCTCAACAGTTGTCCTGTTCTCTGCAGACATCAGTCTCTGTTTGCTGGAACATCAGCAGCTGCTGCAACCCATTGCTTCACTTGTGGATTTTTCTTGTTTCAGCACAGCAGGTGAGGTTTTTTTTTTTCTTCAGATTGTGTTGCTTTTTCTGCCTCTCTGGACTAAAAACTCCCGACTGCGACATGTCATTGTTATTTTACACCTGATAAAACCTGGAAACAGTTGTTGGGAAACCTTCACGAAGCGAGTCGTTCTTTAACTCAAAGCGGTGTCGAAGAAAAATACTTTGAGTAAACACACGCAGCACATTTTCAGTTTCAGTTCAAACGCAGCAAAGTGAAACCAAAAAAAAAACCTGTTTGTGTTTCACCAGATAAGCAGACGGCGACTACAAAATGCTAACAAACCATTTTTCTTTGAGAGGCAGCAGGAAGAGTGTTAATGTACAATGTGAAGCACTGAAGTCCTGGTGCCAACAAAAAGGACATTTACTCGAATACTTTAGTACAAATTTAATGACATTTCAAGTATTTTCATGTCACTTACGAATGATTTTTACCGCTATTTGTCTGAGAGCTGTATTTATTTTTCAAAATGAGATTTTTATGCTTAAATCATATAAAGAGATTGGAAATGTGAGGCATTGTTATAACTACATATAAAGAATTATATATATATACTAGTACAATAAAAAACTATAATATAACGTCGCTGCACACGTTTCTATAACTGGTTTTTCTAACTACTTTTACATAAGTACAATTGTTTATGCAGGACTTTTTTGTTTTCATTCCTACTTCATAATCTCCCTCCAGCGGGTCAAAGACCCATCAACGTGCTTTAAGGCTGATTGTGTCCTTTTCCTAAAACACTCGGGCACATAAGTATTTAAACAGTGACACAGTTTTTGAACCGTCTGTGTTGGCATAGAGAAAAAAAAAATTATGAAAACCTTTTCACTGTACAAACATATATGGACTTAACCTGTGGATCTTTTAACTTCGGAATGAAAAGCAACTTTCACATCATGCACGATACTTTCCAAAAATTCAGTTTAGGTTGTAACACTTTTTTTACTCGACGTTAACTTTATTAGTAGACTTAGTGGTGTATTACTTATATATCTCGCATTTGTACATTAAGTATTGTTGTTGTACACTAAACTATAATTGTTGTGCCTTTCAGAACTTCCCTGAGAATCATCAGCTTTTCATCTTTTCTGTATTATTAAGTGAATTAGTGACACTTATCTGCATCCAATGAACAGCAAAGCAGCATGTTCATAGTTAACAGTTAATAGTAAATACCAGCTTAAACTTGTTGGATTAAATATTCTGGGAAAAAAATACACTTGTGCGAGCAGATTAACTTTTACAAGAAACAGGAGGTATCGTGTTGCCATGGATACAGAGAGTTGCCCCGTGGCCTCACATTTTAGAAAGCTGCACTAAATTAGCTACTGACAGTTTGCTTTTGCCTTGGAAAAGTGACAACTGTCACCAAGCTTCTGTGACGCGGTGTTAAAAACCTGCAGGTTGTGCAGCAATCACTGTTATTCTTTTGCAAACTGTGTCATCTTCTAATTTTTACTTTCATGTACTTTGTATGATCCAGATTATGATGGAAAGATGACACTGTTACAGGAAACTGACACTTTTGCTTTAAACAGTTTACCATTTACCAGTTAAACCACAGTGTCTTCTGCTCTGGGCTATTTTTTCTATTTGTTTGTGTGTGTGCTTGTTACCCAAACCCACACTTCATCTGACTCAGTTTCCCTATTTCCTCCCCTATGTTTTTACTTTTTCACTCATTAGGACCCTTGTTTTAATCCTCTGAATCATTTTTCATCTTCTTTCCATCAGTCAAAATGAAAATCGCATCCTTTAATGCCAAGAACCTGGGCATAAAGAAAGTCACAGACAAAGCAGTCGTCACCATCCTCACCAAGGTACATTATCACTTCACCAGCCAAGTCCTCATGTACAGTGACTACAGAATTAGGACCCCAGATTTAAATACACTTATTTCCAGATCATATCCCAGTACAGCGTGGTGGTGATACTGGAGGTGGTGGATAAGAGCGGTAAGGCCATGGAGAAGTTACTTCAGGAACTTAACAACACTGGGTGAGATTTCTCCACCGTAACAAGATTTTCTTTGCAATATTATAATTAACCATCAAGCATTTTAAGCATGTCAGTGATTTTTTTGATCAAGGAAATAAGCAGATAATCGGTGTTCATTCAAAAGGAGCTTTAACTCTGTAAACAGAGAACATTGATATGATCATTAGTTTGTTTGCGTTGGGAGCATGTGACCCTGTGGCTGCGTGCAGCTTCACAAAGATGCCGACATGGCTGCTCAACAGAAATCATTGGGCCCTGCTGCTAAACCCAACCCTCGGATGGATTCGAGAGGTCAGGGGTTCCTACAGAAGAGATTCTTTTTTAAATGAGAAGATGTCAAATCAAATATTGTTAGAAAACAAAACAAATGGTGTGAAAAAGCTACGAAACAATGTTGCAAGAAAAGACAAAAGCAAAACGATGCAGAAATTTTAAGAGAAAGTCAGAAACCAATGTGGGAAAGACGACCAACACATGCAAAGCAGCTGAAACACTGACAAATGATGCAGAGAAGACAGAACAATTGAGGACAGACAACAATATCCTAATGCCTTCGCACATAAACTCAAACGAATTCAGTAAATACACATGTGACACTTCTCACGTAGAGTCGTTTTGTGTTGTGTCGACCTTCTTCAAAACTAACAGATGTGGTCCCTACGCCATGAGCGCCAGCTGCCAACTGGGACGAGACACCTACAAGGAGAAGTTTGTGTGTTTCTACAGGTGAGAGAGAGCCCACATTCACAGGCTGCATGTTTTAAAAAAAACTTCCATCCTACTTCATACATGCAGCCATGCTGTTTCTGTGTGTCTCAGGAAAGATGAGGTGACACTGGAAGCCTGTTACCAGTATGAAGATAATCAAGTTGGAGATGAAGACGCCTTCGCCAGAGAGCCCTTCATCCTGCGCTTCAGCTGTCCAACCACAGGTTTGTGTTCTACGCGAACTTATGTGTGAACAGCTGCGCATGTGTTCAACCTTGTAACGCACTGTACACTGTGGATGTTTCCAGCTGTGAAAGACCTGGTTCTCATCCCCGTGCACACCAAGCCAGAGGACTCTCTGAAGGAGCTGGACGAGCTGTACGACGTGGTCAATGATGTCAGGAAGAACTGGAAGACCGATGTAAACATTCAACCGTCTGTTAAAACATTTCAATATTTAAATTAAATTCAAATTTTTGCTCCTGATGTCCCAAACGTCACTAACAGGTACAGCTGTGCTTTAAAACACTAATTCTGATGTGATGTGATTCTCATAAAGAGAAGCGTAAATGCTTAGAAACAAAACGTTTGAGGAAAAAAAACTGAGTGGCTTCATAAATGTTGAAAAAGTTTCCTTTCTAAAAACTTTTCTTCCTTGTTATATTTCCAAGTTTGTTTTTGTCTTATTCACCCACCCAGGGAAATTTGGATGAACACCGTTTCTATAACATAATTGATTTAGGTGTTTTTAGGCCTGAAGTTTCTGTGATGTGCATGAATACAGCACAGGATCAGAAAGATCACGTATTATCACTGAAGTGTTCACTACATTCACTTCCTTTAAGCAGCATTTTGTAAGTGGAAAAGCCACAGTCACATCACCACATCCATTCCAGCACGTCCGTCTCCACCTCGTGTCACCGTGTGCTGTAGAAACTACAGAGCTGACATGAGTGGTGTGAACATAACGCTGAGGTTTCTGTGCTAATCCTGAACTAAGGGGGGGGTTGCTTTTTGCTAAAAACGTATGAAGTGGGTCCTGCATGTACAGCTGCATGTGCAGCAGATTGTCCCTAATTAACCTTATTAGCTCAGATTTAAACCTGACATGAGACTAGAATTACCAGCTCATGTTTGCATGAAGTTAAAAGTGGCCTTGACCTTTGACAACCAAAAACCTAATTGTACATTGCAAAGCACATTCGCTTTTTAATTTCTTTTGCAGTGATCAGCAACTTAACACTGCCCGTAACACCAATTTTGAATATTATCACCCCAATAAAACGCCGTTACAAAAACTTTAGAACGAGCAAAGTGCAGCTCCCTGTAGGGACAGTGCGGTTACTTCATTTATTTGCATCCAAATCAGGACATTTCTACCTAAACATGTTATATTTGACTAAATTCTTTACTCCTCGGTTTATTATTATTCACCATCACAGCAAAGAAGCCGGAAGACAGGGTTCATATTGGATGATGACAGTAAAAATGCATGGACACATTTTTACATAAAGGATTTTTTTAAGTAATAGTTAATGTGTTTGGTTGTATTATGTCTTTTGCAGAAAATTATGATTTTAGGGGACTTTAACGCAGATGGACGTTACCTCTCCAAGAAGAAGAGGGAAAAGATCCGCATCCACTCTGAGCCCTTCCACTGGCTGATAGATGATGACGTGGACACCACCTCTAGTAACCACAATGACAACACCTACGACAGGTGACGTGCATCCTACCAGCTTTATTATCTGAGTGGGTTGGTTTTAAATGTCTTCTTCTACTGTTTCTAAAGTTTGCGATGCATTTGCTGCCAACAGGATCGTGGTGTATGGAGAGAAAATGCAGAACACCATCGTCCCCGGATCAGCCAAGTCCTTCAACTTCCAGAAAGAGTTCAACCTGACTGATGAACAAGTAAGACGGGAACAAAAGCGAGTTAACAGTTTCAAATTGATCGGCTTTGGCTGACGTGTAATTGATAGATGGCTGATGTGCTGCTTGCTCCATCTTTTGGACTCAAGTCAAACTCTAACAAATAATCGGTTCTTCTCGCAAAATCCATTTGCATAACACAGTGGTTTGCCTGCTTTGCTTGTTTTCCAACTATCCCTGCACCACCCACTTCTGATCACCTGGATCAGGTGTGTTCAGTGAGTCAGAAGCTAGTAGATACCAATTCACTTTGTCTTCCCCCCCTCCACCCTCATCTAAGATAGTATAGTCCATCTTCTGCTTGACTGAACATACCTGATCCATGTAATCAGCAGTGGGTAGGGTTAAGTGGAAAACAAGCAGACCAAGGATGCTTGAGGACCAGGATTGGGACCCACTAATAATCACAGGTGGTAGTTGATCCACCATTAGCATTGTAAACCAGTAATAAAACATCTAGAGGTTCTGTGGGCTGCAGGATTGAACTGTGGACAGGGTTTTCAGGAGGCTCGCATTCAGTTCAAGGTATCCGAGGCAGACGCAGCACCACTAACTACAAAGTAGGAAAAGTGCATCATTGTGCACTACATCCACCTTTATATACTGTCTCAATTGTGTATTTAGAGCTCAGGGAGGTGTAGGAAATGCATGATGGTGTTTTGTTGGAGACAAGGTCAAACAACATCCAGCTCTTCATTTGTTTTCAAAGACTCTCAGTGTCAGTGACCACTACCCTGTGGAGGTGGAGCTGAAGACGGATGAGAGCAACACCAAAACACCAAGACAAAGGAAGACGGTTGGTTCTGTGATAGCCACAGAAGGACAAACTCCAAAGACAGGTATCACATCACTTTACTTTGCGAAACATTTTCACTTCTATTGCAAATCTGACCACAGTTAAATTAGACATTTTAAATGAAATAAAAAAAAAAACTCATTGATAAATTATTGTGTTTTATTCTGTGTGCATATTTTATTTCTGTTGACTCTAAACTAACAGGGAAATCGGGGACCAAGGCCGAGCCGGACGGTCTAAAGAAGAAGAATGTGACGCCGAAAAGGGGAAGTTGCGGGTTGTCAGCAACATCCTGCACAAAAACCAAGAGACGACGCTTGAACAAATGAAACAGACGTTTCAGATTTTGCATTTGCTCAAAATTTAAATGCAAATTTGAAATCACTTTATCTCCATTAGATGTGACTGCATTTCTGATTTTGGTTTGTTTGCGTGATCAGCTGTGAAAATCCAAATAATTTAGAATGTCTCTGTGTATTGTACAGTCACAGAGCACTTATAGGTACACGTGTACATCTGCTCCACCACATGTAGTATTGTTTAAATGTTTTAATAATTAAACAGATTTTTCCAAGTTCCATTTTTAATGAAAAAAAAGTCTCCTGAAGACACATTTCTGCATGTTTTGAAAGGTTTGGGGACGTCAGTGCCCAAGTAATTTTGCTCAGGTCTTTATCAGCAGATGAAGTTTTAAAGAAATGATTAAAACCATCAGATTGTGGTCAGTATTTGACCTCTGAAGTCAGACAAAGTGCAGCCCTGATCACTGTCACTGTCGTCCTTGCACTCAGCCAGTGATCATGTCCTCCAGAGACATTTTCAGCACATTGCAGGTTTTTTTTTTTCTTCTGCGATACAATAAGTAGTTTTATGCAAACAATGGATGAACTTGATTATATGTGAAGAACCCACAACTCTGCTGATGAGCTTTACATTTTCATTCAGCTCATTGTTTAAATTCATTACATTGGTAGCACTTTGCTTTACAGCCAATAGTGGGGTCATATCAGTAATATTTATGTAACAGTATAACAGGAATATTACAGCAGTTATTAAAATAACTTTTAGACCCTTAGACTTAAAAAGACACACAATGAGGCATCATGATGTTCTTTTCGTCTGTTTGGGATAATTTTGTCTGTTCAGATGTCAGATGTTTGTTGCGTCACAGGAGGTTTAAACAAAGGTCGATTAAAAATGGAAAAAAAAAAAGTAAGAGGTTTAACAAGTGGTAACAAAAGTACAATTTAATGAGGAGTCAGGAAACAGACTCCAAAGCAAAACTGACTAAAACACTAAAAGAAGAAAAGAAACCAAAGTCAAGCAGCAGCCCTTTGAATTCCAAGAGCCTTCTGAAACACACTGTGGTCTAGTTTGAAGAAGATGAAATAGGAATGATATGATCACAGCTACTGGCAGCAAGAAAAAACCTTTTTGATTAAGACCATCCTCCTGTCGCACTAATTTTACTGTGCAGAAAAGTACAAGGTGTGTTTTTATGTCCTCCAGCATCTGTGTGTGCAAACTTAAAATGAAGAGGAAACATTCTAAATCCTGAACATCTGAAACACTGGACACCTGACACCAATCACTCACTGCTCCAGCTTCTCTCCTCCTCTCCTGGCTCCACCCAGGGAAGGTTTAAAAGGCCCTGAGACACCTGAGACTCGTCTGTTTCACTTCTCTTTGCTTCTCGCTGACTCAGCGGTTCACACTCTGTTCCCAGCAGGCCTTTTATTGGAAACAGTTTTTTGACTTCTCCCTTCTCATTCCTCCCTAATCTCTCCTTCTCTTCCATCTATTCCATTGTTGACTCGGCGTTTCTTCTCCATCTCTCTCCACCATGAGTCTGAGTCGTAGCAAGCGAATCAGCTCCAGCAACTCTGTCCGTAGCAGCGGCGGCTCGAGGAGGCTTAGTAGTTTCAGTCCAGGTCAGGGGGCTTTCAGTGGCATGTCCCTGAGCAGCAGTTCTCTGTACGCGGGCGCCAACGGGCATCACCACGGTCTGGGCGCCCCGCTGGCATCCCTGTCTGTCAACAAGAGCCTGTTGGCCCCCCTCAACCTGGAGATCGACCCCAACCTGTCCATGAGCCGAGCCCATGAGAAGGAGCAGATCAAGACCCTCAACAACCGCTTCGCAAGCTTCATAGACAAGGTAAAGTGGAAAAGCTCAGCAGGTACAGAGAAGCTGAGCAAGCACATATTCCACACATTCTCTGATTCCAGCCACAAAATATTATCCTCTTTAATACTGTGGACTAAACCCGTTTTACATTTACTGCAGATTCATCCTTTAAAATGAGAAGTTCAGTGCCTTGTCTTGCAATTCAAGTTCAAATAGATAAGAAATTAACGCTCCCTTTCATCACTTAAAACCTGATCTATGACTTTTAGGTTATAGATAGCTGTTACCAAACCTAGAGAGATAACATAGTCTCATTTTATTTCTCACTTTAGCTGCGTGGAAAATACTCGGATACAACTTCAGTATTTCGGTTTATGAAATCACATTGCATTTAGGTGCTGTGTTTAAATGAGTGTACGGTAGCTGCACATTTTGTGAGGACACTAAAAATGTTTTGTTTTATTAGCAGTGAAAGTGGCTACTGATTATAAATGTAGCACTACATTAACCTAACTGTGCTAAATTTCCCAGCGTGTTCCAGTTTTATGTTGGTTTTTTTGACTTTGACTAACAACATTGTGGTAAAGTGGCAGGTTTGCAATTTTTTTACCATCCTTCCAAAACCGAATTAACAGCAAATGAACTGACAAAGTTGAAATAAAATAACTTGATGTAAAAGTATCAAAAAGAGATTTTTAAACAACAAAACATAATAATAAAGCAAAATACAAAGAGACAAGATAATTACAAAAATGAGTGGTTATGAACACAAGACAACAAGCAACTACAATAAGTTGCTAAACAACTAATAAACGATATTCGATCTAATGATCTAATGCAAAATGAGTAAAAAAAAAAAACTGGCAAAATAACTTTGTTGACAAAATACTAAATAACATTACACTAAAATGACCACAAGGAGACATAAAAAAGACACAAAAGAACTTAATGTCCTTGAGCAAGACACTGAACCCCAACTTAGTTCTTCGCGGTGAGTGTTGCCCAGCTGCATAGCAGCTCCCCCATTAGTGTGTGTGTGTGTGTGTTTGTGAGTGTGAATGGGTGAATAACAAGCAGTGCAAAGCGCTTTGAGTGCAAATAGGTAGAAAAGCGCTTTACAAGTGCAGGCAGACCATTTACTATTTAAGTTGATATATGGACTTGTGCAAAATATCTAAAAAGAAATGCAGAACATCCAAAGAGACAAAACTACATTTAGATGCAAATGTCAGAGTAGGACTACACACAAATCCTATAAACACAAAACCAGTAAAAGGAGACAAAAATGACCATCAGGAGACATAAGACAACCACAAACCAATGCAAAAATGCTGAATACCTTAATAAAAAGATGCCCATCTACCACAGAGACACAAATAGCAACTAAATATTGATGTAAAATGAGTAAAGACAGACACAAAACACCCACAAGGTTTCTGGGAGGGTGGGGGACTTTGTCCGTGCCCAGAGGCTTCCATCCATGCAGCAGGTCATGTCAAAGAAGGGAGTAAATGTCGAGGATCCTGAAGAACACAGGCGCCACTCATTTCCCAGTGATAATGTCGAACACCGATACCGTACTTAGGCAACATCTCCGCTTTCTCACGGAGTAGGTAACACAGCTGCACAATAGAGGCTTTGTTGGCTTCTCACATCAGCAGAGATACACTTGAGGAAAGAGACAGAAAGAGACAGAGTGCTGTTCTGGACGGATGTCCGTTTGTCCAAATTAACCTCTTTGTTTTGTGGCAGTTTAGCAGATCCCTCATACAATGGGGATCTGGAAGCCTCGGCGTTAATACAAGCTGTCGGTTTTAACAAAACCAAGTCCTTTGATTGTTACTTTTATGTCTTTTTTATGTGAATAGTGAAAAAAATTAAAGAGAAAAGATGATTTTTAAAAAACCTATTAAAAAACCTATTAAAAAAAACATAAAAAAATCTAGTAATATAGTGACACACCAGCACCTTTTGATATGTGAGCTACATAAAAATACAAATACATGGGTAGGAATTATAAAACAGCACAATACAATATCCTTATGTAAATAAGGTTAAATATGTTCTTATATTATATTATTACTATTATGAGTTATTATGAAGTATTAAAAGTTAAAAGTTGCCTTCTGCAAACATATAAAATCTCTTTTCTCTGCCTACAAATCCTCAGATTATTGTGCAAAACTGAAAGAAGCTCCAACACTCCAAAGACAAACACAAAATTATGATGAATTATGACTCAAATTATGGCTCGTGTTGACTTCCCACCTAAAACACACAAAGCAGAAAAGACAAGAAAACCTCAAACTCAGTGTTAATCGATCCATCGCGGATAAAAAAAAAACACATTTCGGTAAGAATTAATTAAACACAGGAAATCAGTTGGTTTTACGTTTATAATCTCTTTTGTTTGCCGTGAGTGTGAATATGTGACTTTGTGCCACTGTTCTGCAGCCACGTGTAAAGACATGAAAAACTGTTAAAAAGCAAAACCAAGTCAACTGAGAAATCAGCCTGCTCTGCAATCCAAGCCCAGCAGCCCCCCAGTGGCTCTGAAACATTAAAGAGCTTCCTGCGTGTGCACACAAGTAATTAGCTCGATGCAACATGACACAAAACGTCAATGTGAGCGAATGACCCACTGTCACTGAGAAATGTGCAGTAATGGTTAGAACTGGGTTAAATTGCAAACGTAACACAGAGACTTGAAACTTTTCAAAGGAACATTTTCAAAAAAAATCCATAATCTGAGATTTAAACCCTGAACCAGTGGTGGACATTTAACGTCTCTGTCCCATTTCAATTCCCCTGACTTGGGTTGTAACCTGATCAATCAGGTCAGACACGGTGGGGTTGTGTCTCAGAGGGAGATTATTTTGCCTGGTACAGAACTTGGGCTTTGTGTTGGCGGGTGGAGGGAGGGAGAAGGTATAATAGGTGGTGGATAAACCCGGCTGCAGGCAGGAAACTCGAGCTGAGTGTTGACACCGAGCTCGAGCTGATTATCTACTGGAGTTAACCTCAGATGATGGGGTGGAAGAAGTACTCAGATCCATTACAGGTGATGGCATTTAAAAAGTGAAAACAGCAAAATGGATATAAGGGATTCAAATAATCATTGTTGTACAAGTAACAATTGCATTTATCTAAAATTGCAGTTATTTGAAAAGAAAACGTCACTCATTAGTGGAACTCGGGTGACAAAATGTCCAAGTGAAATCCGAGTGAAAGTGCATTAAAGATGGATCTTTAATTTTGCTTATGATAATTTTTTAATGTACGTTTGGAATTCTGCTTTTTAGAAAATCTGTACATGCACACGTTTTAAACCGCATTTAATTTGCGAAACAATTAACTAATTTAATAATAACGTTTAAAATACAGTGTGTTTTCTCAAACTCAAACTCATCAATATACTTCAGAATGAGACACATCATTAACCTCAGCACGTGGCTTCGGTTCTTCAATAAAACCACAACGATGCTAATTCTTGAAAAAGCCTGGCAGATAGTCCGAGTACAGGAGCTAACACGAGCTAACTGTATGTATGCTAACCTGCTAGTGTACAGTTAGCGTGTGTTAGCTTCCGTGTTAGGAATTGCGAAGAGCAAACGAGTGTAAAGAGAGTGAAGCGTCAAGTAGCTCAATTACCATGATATTTTAACACAGGGAGCATTATAACATTAAATATAATATACGCACATGACAGCAAGTATAACATTGATTTGTTCTTTACATTACGGTGGTTTCACATATATGTCATAATAGAGTTTTTTTAGCAGTTGTAACCAGGCAGATGATTCTTCCAGGAGATGGATTTTTACCTCCCCTCAATTATTTATTATTATTTGTTTATGACTGTTTGTAGGAAAAAATGGTGGATGGTGTCTGACACTGAACAAACACCTTTCAAGCACATTATTACTTCTTATTTATTATTTTCAAAAAGGTTTTTAAATGTGTGTTTAAAGCCTTTTCCATTTCAATGTGCCGTCCTATTTTAAGCATGTGCCCCCAGTAAAAACAAAGACCATGGGATGAAATATCCGACAGGTAGGAAGAAGAAACAAGATGTCTGATGTGACCAGCAAGCCCACGAAGAGACGCTGAGACTGCTGCAATGTTGCATTTTAGAGAGTCTACCAGTAAAGACCAGTCTGATATGTCTTTGTAAAACCCCTTCAGGTTCGTTTTCTGGAGCAGCAGAACAAGATGCTGGAGACCAAACTGGAGCTGCTGCAGGGTCAGGGGGTGAGCCGGTCCAACGTGGAGCCCCTGTTTGAGGCCTACATGGCGGGGTTGAGGCGCCAGATGGATTTGGTCAACAACGACAAGATGAAGCTGGACGGAGAGCTGAGGAACATGCAGAGCCTGGTGGAGGACTACAAACACAAGTAAATGATGCCCCTGTGGGTCTGTCAGTTGCCAGTTTATTAGGTTAAAACTAAAGCAGGCTGAGACTATGTCTACATTAAAAGGGCAACTTCAATAATTTTCATCTTGCTTACTATGGTTCCGGTTTGGAGAGCAGCCCCAATCTACAATATATGGATGGTATTTAAAATGTCCTCTACTTTCCCTGTGTTACAACATCAATTTGTTACAGAAAATCCAAATATGTTCAGCTCAGAGGATGTCAGCACTATTAGTTCTCAGTATACCCCACTGTGATTTGTCTTCAACAGATACGAGGACGAGATAAACAAGAGGAACAATCTGGAGAATGACTTTGTTATCCTGAAGAAGGTCAGCACACACACACACACACACACACACACACACACATAATTGATTCACACACTGTAGGTGTGGTGAGTAAGATGAGCCACTCTTTTTTTCCTGATTATCTCCTCCGCTCACTTTTGACTTTCTTTGTCTCGACTTTCTCGGATGCATCAAACACATAAACTCGGTGACACCCTCTTTAGTCAGTGCCACACAAGAACAGATATTTGACTCGATTCTGCTTAGAACCTTTTAGGATTTAGCAAAGTTACTTATATAAGTGCAGTTTTATGCCATTTGGGAATTTCAAGTCCACAATTTAATTTGAACTTTTTAAATACAAAAGATACAAAAGAAACAAATAAATTCTGATGAATTATTGTGGACGAAGCAGCTCACAAGACATCAAAATCAGCTCCAGAGGTTTTTTTTAAAGTCGCTGTCTCCATGTACATGAATCAGACATAACATGTTAGATTTTACTGCAGAAATTTTGCGTCATACCACAAGACACGTGTCATCAACAGCATGAAGTTCAATAGTGGATTGAATCCTTTGTTATCAGTAATTCAGTCAGATCGATGATCAGAGACATTAATTTTTTGTGGAGTACTTGCACTATTGTAGTTGCAGTACATTTCAGAACAGGTGCTTAGTACTTCAACTTAAGCACAAAGGTGATACCTGTACTTATAGTAGAGTTCTTTCTAAGGCAGGAGTTTGTAGTTTAACTGCAATATTAAGTTCTTGCTGACATGGCTGTAGATGTGTTGACTTTATTTATTGTATTATTATTTTTATTCTTTTTTTTCTCTGTGTGTGTGTGTGTGTGTGTGTGTGTGTGTGTGTGTGTGTGTGTGTGTGTGTGTGTGTGTGTGTGTGTGTGTGTGTGTGTGTGTGTGTGTGTGTGTGTGTGTGTGCAGGACGTGGACTCAGCCTACCTGGTGAAGGCAGATCTAGAGGATAAGGTGGGAGCTCTGACTGATGAAATCAACTTCCTGCGTAACGTCTATGAGGAGGTAAAGAAGCTCCTTTATGCTACGAATTCCTGAGGTCATAGGGATCAAAACAATCATCTTTCTGCATTTGTTTATTTGGACACTTTTCGTCCTTCCGCTATTTCCCAGTGGAAGTCACACATTTCCTTTAGTTCATTGTTCTGTCTCTCTGATTTGCTTCACTGGAGACTCAACATCAAATGTTTATTGAATGTTACTTGAAAACCATCTGTGCTTATTGGAAATGGAACGTTGAACATGTGAAAAAGATTATCCCACATCAGCTACAAAGAAACATGACTGGACATGTAATTTGGTGGTAAAAATAAATCTTTTAAATCTTAATGATATTTTGACATTGCTTATACTTTCACATAACATTACCTACTAACATTTGCTGTCACCCGCTCATATTTACTTCCAGGAGCTGCGGGAGCTGCAGGCCAGCATCAAAGACACGTCAGTGGTGGTGCAGATGGACAACAGCCGCAGCCTGAACATGGAGCAGATTGTAGCTGAGGTCAAAGCCCAGTACGAGGAGATTGCGGCCCGCAGCCGAGAGGAGGCAGAGGCCTGGTATAAGAGCAAGGTGAGGACAAAAAAAACTACATTGACAAGTAAAACATATAGTGTTAAATATAATAATCAAGTATACCACCAAAGATCACAGTGTGTTTTTTAACACTTTACAGTGTTACACAAAAATGCATCGTTACAGAGTAACAGCCTGATAATTAATGATTTTTTTATTAGGGACTATGACAAACTCAGATGCAAGCTGCAAGACTCATGTTTTCTGAAATTTTATGTTAAAAAAAAACAAAAAAGTTATTTTTTTTTTGTGCTAAACACTTTTTTATTAAATAACTCCTACACTAACATTAGTTCCACGTGTATTTAGTAAAAGGTCCCTGGTTCAAATCCCCAGTACACAGCAGCTTTTCTGTGTCGAGTTTGGATGTTCTCCCGGTGTTTGTGTGGGTTTAATTAATGACTCTAAATTGCCTGTGGGTGTGAACCCTTTCCAGGGTGGACCCCACCACTTGTCCAATGACTGCTGGGACAGGCTTCGGCCCCCCGTGACCCTGAAAAAAAATATATTATAATGAAATAAAATAAAATAAAAGCAACAATATGTTTTATAAGTTTTTCAGATCACTGAATCAAACTTTGACCCTCATCCCCCAAATTTGAAAAGCTTTTTCAAACTTTCCTCTGCGTGTAGTTCCACCAAATGTCGGAGCAGGCCAGCCAGTTTGAAAACGAGCTCCGCATCGTGAAGGGAGAAGTGGCTGAAGTCAACCGACTGATCAGTCGTCTGCAAAGCGAGATCGAGGCCGTCAAAGCTCAGGTGAATGTTCGGCCTGGCGGGGTGAAGGGTTCTGCATCATTCACAGCCATCATGGTTCATTTCTCGTCTCTGTCTCCACCCTCAGCGTGGGAATCTGGAGAACCAGCTGGCTGAGGCGGAGGAGCGTGGAGAGCTGGCTGTAAAAGAAGCCAAAGCCCGAACCAGAGACTTGGAGGATGCACTGCAGAGGGCCAAACAAGACATGGCCAGACAGCTCAGAGAGTACCAGGTAACAGAGGGAAAGACCTGCTTGGAAAGGAGACAACTTGTTTATATTGACTTAATATGGTCTAAAAACTTTCCACAACTTTCATCTTCACCTGTAGGATCTGATGAACCTGAAACTGGCCCTAGACATTGAGATCGCCACCTACAGGAAGCTGTTGGAGGGAGAGGAGGACAGGTAAGAGGAGGAGAGAAAGACAATAAATGTGTGGTTAAGTGTCTTTGCTCCAACATACCAACTAATCTCAGTCCTCTGTCCTGCAGACTGGGACAACAGACCATCCTCAACATCCAGGCTGTCTCCAATTACAGTGAGTAACAAACTCTATGAAAGACACACGCAGAGGGAGGTGGAGACCACAACCATAGGAGTATTACTGTCACTGAAGATGCATTTCAAATGTACAATAGTTTGTTCACCCAGAACTGGCCTTTTGTGTGTCTAAGGTGCTTTTTACCGTGGCCTTATGCCAGACCAGTCCTTAAGGACATGGCCCAAAAAGCCAGGTGTCGGCTGTCAACCCGATGCTTCGGTTGGTCTTCATCAGCTTTAGTTATTTGATGTTGACTTGATGTATTATGGCACCAAGTGGCACATAGGAAAACTTTAGGCAAATAGGAAATGCACTTAGAATTTTCTCTCCATTACAGATCAGGTAAAAACTCTCTAGTTAACAGACAGTAATGCAGAATGTTGTTCTGTGCTTAGTGCAGAGTAAACCTGGGGGGATGAGATCAGCAAACTTCATAAAATATCCCCAGGTCATTAAAACAAAGGACATTCAAAAAACATCAGTGAAAATGGTGTCGAACATACAAAGCAAGTGTTTTGTGTTCAGCGTGAGTGAAATCATCAAGGTTTCAGTTCATCTTGTTTTTCTTTCTCTTTCACCCTGATTTCTTCTGTCTTCGGTCTTTCAACATGTCCTCACTGTCTGTCTCTGTGTGCAGGCACTAAAAGTACCAATGGCTACCACAGCAACATCGGCTCTCCTGCTCCAAAACTGCTGATAAAGATGACTGAGACCAGAGATAGCACCAGATACAGCTCTCACTGAGAACACACACACACACACACACACACACACACACACACACACACACACAGAGTAAACTGTATAGACTTGCTTTGCAAAGTCTTCAGGCACCTTCACCTTCTGAACACTTGACTTGGTTGTAAACGTAATATCTGATGCAAAAATCCGACGTCAATAATTCCAACACAGTAATAGCCTATAATATATTACTATCATCAGACTAAACATTTGGTACTATTAGTATACTTTGGTACTATAAATATATTTTGATGCTGATAATTTTGTGCATATGCTTATGTCAAATTATGCCATTTTGGGGCAAAAAAGTACTGAACTAGGGGTGAATACCTTTTTAAATCAGTAATTTTATCTTTCTCTTTCTAAAGATTTGTTTTCATCTGAACTTGAGTCATCACCTGTAGACTGAGGGGAAATAAAATTGAACTTCTGCATTGAAATTTGAATTTAAAATGATAAAATCCGCAGAAAGTAAAGGGAATCTGAATACTTCCCAAAGCAATACGTGTACCAACATCAAGCACTCAATAAACATGTAGATAAACACAAAGCCTATTCATTATGATTTTTTTTAACAGCTATCTCCAAATGTTTGTAGGTTCACAGGGATGTTTAATTGTAGCCTTTACTTATTACATTGGGAAAATAAACTAATCTATACTTCTTAACATGGAAAAGGGAAAATTAGTTGGAAATTTTTGGTACTAATATAATTTACACTATATTCAGATTTTAATGTTAATCTGCTGTCATGTCAAATTTAATTGAACTGTTCTTTTAACTTTAGTTGGGCCGAGCAGTGTGGGGAAATGCTGTAGGCTGCTGTTTTATTATGTTTTATGCTTCTGTAACTTAGATTATAAGAATAGAAACATATTGTAGTAAGTAATGTGCTTGTGATGTGGAGTCGTGCATTTTGCTTTTCCTGATACCAGCTGAGTTTGGCTGCTTGTATTTTTACACAAAAATACAGCATCAAGTAAATTAGTCGTCCTCTACAGATGTGGTCGGTGGCGTAACAAATAAAGTAAAGTGAACATGACCAAACAGGCTGTGGAGCTTTTTTTTCTTCTTTTCAATTCAGTTCAACTTTATTTATATAGCGCCAATTCAAAACAAAGTCATCTCAAGGCACTTTACAGAATAAAGTCAAGACTGAAAAGATGTATAGAGAGAACCCAGCAATTCCCCCTGGAGCAAGCTCTAGGTAACAGTGGAGAGGAAAAACTCCCTTTAACGGAAGAAACCTCTAGCAGAACCAGGCTCAGAGTGGGCGGCCGTCTGCCTTGACCGGTTGGAGTGAGTGTAAATTGAAGAGAGAAAAGAAAAAGAACGAACAACAAAACACCGGGCAGGTCTGTAAGACCAGTAGCTGCACACTGGAAAAAGATTCAAAGCCAAGGACTGCAGAAAGGGACAGAGAGAGAGGGAGACAGAGAAGGAAAAAGACAATTACGGGAGAAAACACAGAGTTAATGTAATACAGTGTTGTCAATTGTGGGTGAGAGGGAGAGGAGGAGGAGGAAAGGAGCTCAGTGCAATGGGGGGTGGGTCCCCCAGCATTCTAAGCCTATAGCAGCATAACTTTAACTAACTCTAAGCTTTATTAAAGAGGACGGTTTTAACCCGAGACTTAAAGTAGATGTTAAAGAGGGTGTCTGCTTCCTGAATCTGAACTGGGAGCTGGTTCCACAGGAGAGGAGCTTGATATCTAAAGGCTCTGCCTCCCATCCTACTTTTGTGAACAGGAAGAAATATGCTATTCAGATGAGTAATCAACATTTGATTTCTACCACCTACTAAATATTGCTATAATATCCTGGTTTCATAACCTTTGATATCATAGTTGTACATTTGCTTTGCATTTCATGTTAAATATTAAAACAAATTAGTGTGAAAATACTTTGTTAAAGGCAAAAGCCCTGCATTCAAATATTTAGGTAATAGAAAAATATATATCTAAAATGAGTAAAAGTACTCTTTATGCAGAATATGTGACATAGGGTTAATGTTTAATAGAACACAGGATAGGTTCTGTTAAAAACTTTCCCTTTAGGGAGCTTGTGAAGCTTTATCTCGTATTATTAAAAAAATGTGATGACAGTTTTTTGATACAACTGATTCTCATGTAAATGCAATTAGTAAAAGGTGCATTTTATAATGTGGCAAAAGTATAACATAGCATAAAATGGAAATGTTCAAGTAAAGTACAAGTATGTCGCTGTACTCATAGCTAAAGTCTGTCAGTAAGTAGGAACATGGCGCCATCTAGTCGTTAGTTTAGGAATGTTCACGAGAGAAATGCAAATAGTTGCTTTCATTAAAAGTTTCCACAAAGTCCTTTCCTGAATGTCAGTAGAAACGCAGTTAAAACGGCGTTTTCCTACATGGTTTGTCATGTTATCTTTGTGAAATCCGCTGAAAATAAAAAAAAGTCCATAAATACAAAAGTTACGTAGTAACGTATGGGCGTATGAGGACGCTGTTGCTTAGTAACCGTGGGCCGATAGGAGCACGAGAGCGGTAGAAGGGGGTTGGGTAAACACATCTAGCGGCGCACGCTTTCTGATTGGCCGCCGCCGAACAGTTTTCGCGCCAACGCGCTGTATTGTGGGAATTGTGTACGGAAGTCTGCGCTTCGCGGGGGGACGGTGTTGTTTTTATGCGAGTTGTGGTTGTGTCGTGTGGTGGGGTTTAACTCCAGGAGGCTTTTATAAACTTGACCGAAACTGTAACTGTACGTTTGGACGAATGCGGGGCGAAGAGTCGTCGGATTCCGAGTCTGGTAGAATGGAGGAGAGTTCAGTCCGGAGGAGTTTGGAGGCGTTGTGTCAGGAGCTGAACATGGACGAGCAGACGGCCACTGAAGCCATGGAGAACTTCATTGCCATATGGAATACATACACTTTGGAGGTAAATAAAGTCATGTGAATGACGTCTGTCTTTATTATCAGGTCTGCTGTTAAACCCACGTCTTCATAAACCCTAAAATGTTAGTGAACTGTGTGTAAAACTGCCAAAACTTTAGTTCAGTGTGGAACTGAGTTAAAGGGCTTCAACCAGCCATTGTTTTCCTAATTAACGTTATCTCACTAACCCGCTTGAAAATCCTAATCACACAGTTCCCATAAAGCGACTCTGCAAAAAATATGTTATCTGTAATAATCAGCGGTTCACAGAGAAGCTTGTCTGTTACGATTCTGTCACACTACTACGTCTTTCTACGCCCAAAGTAATAACTCTTTTATGACGAGTGAGTGAACGTTTTAGTAAAATGCAACTGAAACATTAGTTGATTATTGAGATGAGAAAAAAACATTTAAATATATATGATGTTATTTACAAAAGCTTTGTAAGCTGAATATTTACTTTGGTCAATAAAAAAGTATATTTGAAAATGTAATCAACAGCTCGCTGAACTCACTTGATATAACTAAGGACTAATAGATGATGAAATATTGCTTGCAATAATATGCATAACTTTAAACACAACTTTTCAAATAGGACCTCAGGTCATTGTCGTTATTGATACGTTTGTTTTTAAGTTATCCATTAATTGATTGGTCTATTGAATGTTAAAAAAATTGTCAGTAATCTTTTTGCAAAACTCTAGGTGAAGTTTTCAAAAATCCTTGTTTGGCGAATAGTAGAAAATCCGCAGTTATTCGGTTTCATTGTATAAAATACATCAACATCTGATGTTGAGGAAGATCGAAGAAGAGGTTGGTTTATTTTTATGCTTGATAACAAATTGAGTTATGAGAGTTTTCATCTGAATGACTATTTTGTCTCTGTACTGAGGGGGAAAAGGGGCTTTAAGTGGAAAAAATCCAGATCGAAACATTTCAGTGTCCCAGCTGAATAAGGTAAAAAGTCACGGCCTCAAATTCATTTCACCTTAAATATTTTTGAGGATGATACTACTTCTGAGTTACATAATGCACTGTGAATGTCAAAAATGAAATGTTGCTTCCTTATATGCTTGGTTGGGCAAACTTCAAAGCCACCTTGGCCTTAAAACCTTTCAAAGGCAAAAACTTTAAAGGCAGTTATGTGTCATCATTGATGATGTGATCAAAGCAATATTTTTTAAAACTATACAAATCTTGAAAAGTATAAAAGATAATAAAAAGCTGTATACGATCTATCAAACGGTGTTTAATTAAAGTAATGAATCCTAGTAATGATGGATTTTAACTCACCTTATTTTGTTTCTGTGTCATTGTGCTAAGGCAAGAAGTTAGAAAGTATTTGAAAATGACATTAGAGCTGCAGCTCTAATATCTTCTTTGAAAAGGAACAAGTACAAACTAGATAAACGTGTGTTATAGAGCCTGCGGCTGTTGTGTGACAAATAAGTTAATATCCAGATTTTTTTTTCTGTAATTACTGATGAATTGCTTTGTCTATAGACTATTTGTGCCATATTCACATCAGTCTAAAACTCAGATATTCAGTTATTAATGACATAATACAGAGAAAGGATCCATGCACAAAATATTTACACAAGATTGCAATCTTGAAAGGTGAATGAGTAACTACCTCTGTTTGTTGCTTGTTAAATTAATTAACATTGTTATCTGTTCTATGGTGACTTTTACTCCTGAAAGGCAAATTTGACATCCTACTAATGACATTAAAATGATGTACATGATTCTTCTAGGACATGTTCATCACGTTGTATGTTGCTGTTTTGCCTTGGTGCGTGTTGAAGCGGGTCGGTGATGATGACGACATTATTGCTGTGGCGGTGTTTAAATGACGTGTTGCTGTGTTCTTCACAGGGTGACGTGGTCCACTGGTTGGCCTGTGCTCTCTATGCAGCCTGCAGGAAGGGATCCACTCCCACTGTGGGTAAAGGCCTGATGGAGGGAAACTGTGTCTCTCTCACCAGGATCCTTCGCTCCTCCAAACTCAGGTGCGTTGCCGTTGGTTCTGTAGTACTTGGCAGCCAAGTGCAATAACATCTGGCAAGACCGCACTGTATAACCCCAGGGCAGAGTTGATCTAAAAAAGATCTGATAAATTCCTGGTAAAGACTGGAAACTTGGAGTGACCTGAAATCTGAGGACTCTGGTTGAATGTATTCTGGACTGCAGTCAAACACAAAATATAATAATATCACCCAGAAGCAAACGTGTTTAATTCAGACTCCATAAAAGCACCATATCTGAAACACTGCTAGAAAGAAAAGCACTGTAGTCTTTTCAACAGGAATTAATTTAAAAGGAGCTTTGAATGAGATTTCGACCTCTAGTAGCAGATTGTATGTGGTGGAGCCCTGGTTTGTTTGTGCTGTGCATATGCACAAGGACACACGTGAGTGACACATTACACATTCTTGCCCTTATCATTCGTTTTTATTTTATTTTTTTACTAGTTGTGATAATGCACAGCCATCCATCCACTGTCATGAGTGAGAGGTGGGGTACACCCTGGAAGGGTCTCCAGTCTAACTTAGGGCCAAGCACAGAGAGACATACACAGACAGACAACAATTCATGCTCACATTCGCACCTACAGGGGACATGGACTGCAGATGCTCTATTTAATCTATTTAAATTGTAATTATAGGTCTGAAAATGCAGACGAGCATTTCACACTTAGGAAATGTTTGTTTTTCATCTAAAAACTAAAGTAGCTGTGCATTTTAATGAATCCTATTATTAGAGAACCTTGTTAATGCCTATGCAATTTCTGCTGTTGTGCACATTTTCAAATTTCAGAAACACTCGCTCACAAATGTCCCTGCAAAAACATTCTCCCTTATGAGGAATATCACACACAATTTGCAACCAACAGGGACATGTGCTGGGAGCTCTGGCTCCATTCTCACTCTGAAAAATGTGTTACTATTAAACTTCTTTAATCGTCCAATGAAAAAATTCCTTTAGCGGTAGCCAGTGTTAATGAAACTTGACAATTCTGGTAAAACATATCTGTCTAATGTTATGACTTCATGCTCATGTTTTCCTCCTTGGAAAATCTGCATTTAAGTTGTACATTATGATAATTGGGTTATTTTCAGTTACATTAATATTAATACTAATATATATACTTGTTAATACTTGTAAGTTCTGCATTAATAAGCATCATCTTTCTTTTTCTTTTCTTCTACTCCTTCATTTTGAAACAAACCTCAAGCTTTGTTTAATTTTTTTTGACCATCGCGATCATTCACATCATGGTTTTCGCACGTTGCTCCCTAACGCCTTTTTTTACCGTCCTCCCCAGTCTGATCCAGTTCTTCTCTAAGATAAGGAAATGGGCCGACATGTCCAACCTGTCACAGGACTTCAGGCTGCGCATGGAGCGGCTGGAGCGCAACTTTGAGGTTTCCACGGTGATTTTCCGCAAGTTTGAGCCCATCTTCATGGACATGTTTCAGAATCCCCAGGGAGGCGAACCACCGCGGCAGCCTCGCAGCAGGAAACACAGGCAGGACACATATACGTGCACACACACACTTAATGCCTGTGTTATTTCCCATTTTATTTTTTCTCCAATTTGTACTGTTTTGTTCCTGTCAGATAAAGTTCTTGTCTTTTTATGACCACAGCCCTGAGCTGGAAACACAAGTAGAGATTTTATTCTCTCTGTCACATTTAGTCTCGGTCACCCAGCCCCCGTCTAACTAACACAGTGTGTTTGTTCTCTGACTCTGCAGGCGGCTTCCCTGTCACATCAGCGATTTGTTCAAGTTCTGCTGGACTCTTTTTGTCTACACCAAAGGTACAAAACAAAATGCCGATCAGCTAAAAACTGAGTCAAACTACGTTTCCAACTAATATTTAATAAATGGGTTAGTAACTATTGTATACTAGTGCATAGCAAGTGACCCACGATAAACTCTGTGTGTGTGTGTGTGTGTGTAGCTAACTTCCGTATGATCGGTGATGACCTGGTGAACTCATACCACCTGCTGCTCTGCTGTCTGGACCTGGTGTTTGGCAATGCGCTGCTCTGCGCCAACCGGAAGGACCTAATCAACCCAGCATTCAGAGGTGTGTGTGTGTGTGTGTGTGTGTGTGTGTGTGTGTGTGTGTGTGTGTGTGTGTGTGTGTGTGTGTGTGTGTGTGTGTGTGTGTGTGTGTGTGTGTGTGTGTGTGTGTGTGTGTGTGTGTGTGTGTGTGTGTGTGTGTGTGTGTGTGTGTGTGTGCGCACAGATTCAGAGTCCAGTTTCTGCAAGACATGTTTATTTGTCACAAACAGAACTAACGTCAGTGGCCAAGTGAATCAAATTGTCAAATCTCAGTCACTTTGGGATGTGGGCCACAAGAAAATATTCATATCTGATCTCTGGCTCTGTGGCCAGTGACCTTTATGCACCTTTACACAAGTTAATTAGGCAATTATTTATTAAATAATTAATGAATTGCATAAGATGACATATTAACATTAGCTATCAAAGGCCAATGAATAAGATGTCATTAATGCTGATAATGTCCAGACACATGTTCTCACACCATGTGTGGTGCTGTGTACTACGGTGCGTAGGTCTGCCTGCTGTATACGCAGCTGATGGTCACCTCTCACAAGATGAGCCCCCTCCGTGCGTGTTGGACAGATTGTGTGAGCTGCACGATGGCCTGGTGGTGGAGGCCAAAGGCATCAAACAGCACTACTTCAAGCCATACATACAGAAGCTGTTCCAGAGACAGGTACACCCACTCTGTAGCACGCACATATGTTTATTCTTATTTCTCTCCTCTATTGTTTAAAGTTCATTCAATATCCTCCCCTTGTCTGTTACAATCTGCTCTCCATTATTAGATCCTGAAAGGCAACGAGGAGCATTTGACAGAAATGTTGGATCCGCAGACCTTCATTGATAACAAGTAAGCTGATCAGGAGTGTTATGACACTGGAATTGTAAAGCAAAGGGTTACGTCTCTATCTACGTCCGTTCGCCTTAAAGAACAGAAGTATACGATCAAGTCATCTCATTGGGGATAAGCCGTCGGTATAACATGCTTTTTAGATCCTTACTGAAGGCTTTATGCACCGTTCCCCTGCCTGCTTTTTTGCACTGGGAAGAAGTAAAAGTGACATTTAGGTCACAGATAAAAAAAAAAACAGGGGCTTTAAATCTATAATGTTTGAACTACATGAGCAGTACTTGCCACTTGGACTCTAATTCTGAGTAATACCACAAGTTTATACTACAAACATGAGGTTATTAATGAGGTGAGGTAAAAGTAAAAAGAAAAGCCCAAAATACCTGCATTGACAGACTCCAGCTGTGGAAGTTGGAAGGGATGTAGCTTAGCCAGAGACTGCATCAGATGGCTGCACTGGGCGGTGGAAGAGACACATTTATGAAGAAAATTATACAAAATATTTTAAAACTTGTGTTTTTATTTTCACCATTAATGTTGCCCATTCTGTGAGTGCGTCTTTCCACTATAGATCCGCCCACATTCTAGGTGTTAAAGATGTGTTTAAGGAAAAATAATATCATGTTTCGTATTAGTTACATTATCTGAGAATATAGGAAAGCAATATGCAATTGAGTGTGAAATCTAAAAAGGCTTTGGTGCAGTTAATGACTGATGGTGCTGTGAGTCACTGGGACAATGCAGTTTGTGAGAGGACAGGAGCAGGACGCATTGCGAATCCCACGTCTTTGTTAATGATAATAATGTTGGGAGGGTATTTTTAAAATCCTATTTGCAAAATGAGAATCAGCAGCACATCTTCTTAGAGCGTCCTTCCGGGAAGATCGATTGTTCTTTACTACAGCGAAAGAAAATGTGAATTACTGCACATTTCCATCCCCTATGGTTATGTGGGAATAAGGCTTTGGTGCATTGAGATAAACAGTTGATGGCATTTTCCAGTCACTGCAATTAAACCACTGCAGAAGGAGAGAGAGTGTGTGTTTAAGATGTATCACAGTGTGTAACTGTATTTGTGTGTGCGTGTGTGTTCCCCACAGTAAAGCCATAAACAGGGAGTATGAGGAATATGTGTTGACTGTAGGAGACTTTGATGAACGCGTGTTTCTTGGAGCCGACGCGGACGAGGAAATCGGGACTCCGAGGAAGATCGTTCAGGAACAGTCAGCCAGACAGATAACCAGTCAGAACCAGCTGCAACAACATGTAGAGAAGGTACACGCAGATCCACCAGAGACCACACACACACCGAAGGTACACCAACACACGAGCAGTTATGGGACCCCACTGTCCAAATTAGGTTTATCTTGTCTTTGCTTCTCGTCCTCCCCGTTTACATAAATGATGGGGTCTGACTGCTTGGAACTTCTCTCAAAGTAATGCAACCCATTGCACCATCACTCTGTTTTAGTTGGTAAGGCATGGACCACAGGCTCGACCCCTGTCTATGTCGAAATGTCCTTGGGCAAGACGCTGAACCCCATGTTGCACCCGGTGGGTCATGTGAGCACCTTGCATAGCAGCCACTGCAATCGGTGTGTGAATGAGAAGTAACATTGTAAAGCACTTTATAAGAGGCCATTTCCCATTTATAATTCTGAGAATCTGACTAAACTGAAAGTCGCATTTTTTCCTCGGCTGTTGTGACTGGACCAGTCATTGGCTTTATGCTGTGTTTTATATTAAGAAAGCAGCTCCATGTAGCAAAATGCTGCTTTTAGTTTACCAACGGACCCGACATCGCCCTGAACTTACTTTTTGCAGGGTGGGATGTGGGATAAATTATACAAAATATTATACAAAAGAGCACATTGGATTGTAGTGATAACCTCGGTGTCTTTTTGCAGTCGGGTTCTCTGGCTCCATCCACCCCTCTGACAGGACGACTTTACCTGAAGGAGAAGGACTTGCTCGTCACACCTGTCTCGTCGGCGACACAGAGCGTCAGGCGGCTGCAGAGCATGGTGGCCAGACTACGGACGGCCCCAAGTGACCAGCTGATGCAGATCTTCAAGTCAGTTCCTCTTCCACATCTTCTTTCTGCATTTCATTTTTGATGTGGGTGACGTGAAGAGAGTGAAAAATAGACTGAATGAGACTTGTACGTTAGAAAACAAGTCATTTCTAAAGTTTAGCTCTCAGAGGACCATGTTTGGTCTCATACATTAGATGATCACGGTTGAGTTTTTTTTTCTCAGTCACGTCATCTTACTTCCTACTTGTGTGACACATCGACGTATAGATGTATTTATAAGTGAATTCATGTATATACGTTGATTATTTATTTATTATATTATATATTTATTATATATTTATGCGCCTACTTACATACATATGTCGATGTGTCCTCCTACCCATAATTTGGACATCACACGCTTGTATAGAAGAATTGTAAAAACTATAATCATCCTACGTTCTTTGAGCATGAGACATTGAAAGTTAAAAACCAATACACAACCATGAAAAGACACATTGAACACAGGTTGAGGTAAAACTTGAATACGTGAAACATTTTAGTTTAGTTTAAATGCTATGCTGAAATTTTCAGCATCAGATTTCTAGATCACTGCGTATTCACAATTATGTCTTAATATTTAGTGTATTCAGCTCTGTTTTAGGATACAGCAGTAAAAATTTTTTGTTACATAAGAAAAACCTCCTGTCTGCACTTCAGGTCAACAGCAGCACAAAAAACTGCCTCCAAGAATGAACCCACTCCTGAGTCTGAACACAAACTGAACATGATATTTCCGTAGCCGGTTATGTTGATGCGTAGCACAACCCCTAAAACAAAGCTGATCCTCAGAGTGTTGAGCAAATCTGACCAAAGTATCTGAACTAGCTTTTAATTTTACATGTCCCATCCTGTTCTCACAACACTGATTTCTAAAATGTGGGTTACAAACAGTAGTGTGCTCGTTTTAATATTGCTAGTGTATTATTGTACATGCGTAAAACTATAAGACTTAACAACAGTAGAAACCTCCAAGCTGTTTGACGTTAACACAGTGTCCTCTGCTGTTTCCCAAGGTCGTGCTCCCGAGATCCCACAGATTCCATTCTGGCTAGAGTGAAGACGCTGGGACAAACCTTCAAAGAACTTTATAGTAATGACTCAGAGGACACACCTGGTTCTCATATAGGTACAACATAGTCAAGTGAAGAATGTTAGTATGACACAGTTAGTTAACGGCGTGATCTGCAGTAATTTATAATCTTGTTTCAGATTTTGCAGAGAACCGACTGAAGCTGGCAGAGATCCTCTACTACAAGATCCTAGAGAACGTCATGGTTCAGGAGACCAAGCGGCTGCAGGGCAAAGACATGAGTGTAAGCAAAAGACAGTGTGTTTTATATGTTTTAATAACTGTTTATTTTCATATTGTTGCCTTTAGCTGTGACTGGGTGCACATCTGTGTTTGTGTTGTCAGGTGTTGCTGGAGCAGGATATCTTCCACTGTTCCCTGATGGCATGTTGTCTAGAGGTGGTGTTGTTCTCCTACAGCTCCCAGAGGACTTTCCCCTGGATCATCAACATCTTCAAATTAGCTCCGTTTTACTTCTTTAAGGTAGCGCACACACACAAAAAAAAAATCACATCTGTCATCAAATTTCACCGTTTTGCTCATTTAAGACTTTTTCAATCCCACATTTGTAGCAGGAAATGTTTACATGAAAACATTAAATTTTTTATGTCTTTGCATTTAAAAGGAACAATGTATTTCACAATGGAGTTATTGTATCAATGGCTTCAAAGCACATTCAAAACCTTTGCACTGTACTATATATTTTTTTTTTTTATTGTGTGCAGGTGATTGAGGTGTTTATTCGCTCAGAGGAGGGTCTGTCCAGAGACATGGTGAAGCATTTGAACTCGATCGAGGAGCAGGTTCTGGAGAGCAGAGCGTGGACTGCAGACTCTGCCCTGTGGAGCGCAATGCAGGCAGCTGGGAACAAGGTCCCCACAGTGGAAGAGGTCAGCGGGACACACGTATACACAAATACTGTTACGAGGGATAGAAAATTTTAACCATTGTTTGCAGTAAAACCTGGTTAAATTAGACGTTTTTAGTGATGACGCCTCACGTAGTGGATGTCACATTTCCCTAACTGTGCTGGTGCATTGGCTAATAGGAAAATCTGCTTGGATCACAGAAAACATGAGAAGTTTATATATTCCAATAACTTTGAATATAACCAAACAATGTGACTAATATAATCAGAAATCTGTACAATAATCGTTTTGGGGGATGAAGTGAAATTTGTGTTAGTGTAAGTTATTAAAAATAAGTGAAAGTGGGAGAAAAGTTTTTGTAGCATGTTGGGGCCAAGGTCATGTTTGAGACCAGGTCTCCTGCTTTGGAAAAAACTCCAGGCAGGAGAACAAAAAACATTTTAAAGTAAGTGCTTTATTATAGCCTTCAGCAGTAAATAAGCAAGAAACTAGTTACTCAAGTTTCTCCACACTGACCTCTGGTTTTATATCTAATAAACACAGTTTACCTCATCTGTGATGAGCCACTGTGTGGCTGACAGTCCTGCTGCTGAAGTACTTGTACTCGGTTTTCTCTCGAGTCTTTGCCTTTTAGCTGCTTTCTGTTGCTCCATCTTAATCCCCATGTGTAATCAACTTTCTTCCTTTCCTCCTCCGCCAGGTGAATTTTTCCTCCTGTCTCGACAGCGGTTCAAGTACAGGTTCCACAAATGGAGTTCAGTCCCACCTGCCTCTGGTCGCCCTCTCCCCAATCATTCACCCACGCATCAGAGAGTTCAGATCAGGCCTGGGCAGTGCCCGCAAAGGTGTGTTTTAATTGGCGTGTGTTCAGTTTAGTCGTTTGTAAATGCCGGTTGCATATGCGCTGATTTATCTTAATTCCAATTCTAGAGGTCCCCCCGTCTCCGCTGTCGGTCCATGACAGGTACAGCTCCCCAGCAGCTGGCAGTGCCAAACGCCGTCTTTTTGACGATGCTCCGAGTCAGACTTTAGGAGGGAACTCCGGTATGAGCCCGGTGTCGTCTCCGGCAAAAATGCTGACATTTGGCTCAAGCAGCACCCTGAAGATTGGAGGCCAGAGCACACAGACCATCCTGAGTATCCCACTGCAAGGTAACCAACATGTAGAAGGCACAGAAAGACACACTAGCTTAACCGTGACATGAATTAGTTATTCAGCTGTTTCTATTCTAATAACACACATATGAACACCACAACTGATTATATGAATAGAAAAAACCAACAACACTCTGCTTGTGCTTACTGCCAGTTGTGTCTGTGTGAATTTCTGCAGGTGTGAATAACGATCGCACCATTACACTGATTCCGGTTCAGCCGTACAACTCCTCCGGTACAGTCAATGCTCAATTCCTGCTGACCGCCTCCCCAAGCAGAGCTGCTACCGCCACTGTACCCGCGACCTCTGACCCCCAGACTGGAAGCGGCCGGCCACGGCGCACTGGATCGCTTGCTCTGTTCTTCAGGAAGGTACGAGCTGTAAAATGACGGTGTTTAGATGTTAGAACATGTGGTCATTTAAACATCAGTGTGGGTGTAATTTGGTTCAAGCACTTTCAATCATTCACTAAGGTTTCTTGTAAGACTGTCCCAGAAAAACCTTGTTTTCCAACCACAAACAAAAAAAAAGTTTACCAATGCCATCCTCACAGTTTCAGGTACTGGTTTCTGGGGACCATTGTATAATCTGAGCAAAGATTTAAGACACAAACAATAGTTTGCATCACGTGGATTTTGCATTGGTTTTTACTCTGGATGCACTTCCTGCCCTAACTTCCTGTTCCCTTTCATCTGGGCTTGAGACCTGTCCAAGGTGGTCGAGCTGGGCAATACTTGGTGGGGTGGGATTGGAAACCCGTGGCTCTACCACTGATCAGGATCAGGATCAGGATCAGGACCAGCCCCCCCTCCCCCTCCCCCTATTTTGTTTCTCACCTTAACATCACACATCAGGTTTCAGAAATAAAACAAAATGTGTGCTTGGGTGCTTTTATTGAAAGTGACTTTAAGAGTGAAGTCAAGGAGCAGATGTTAAAGCTAAGTGCCACTACTTTCAAAAATAAAAAGCATTTAATTGTTTATAGGAAATTTAGTTTACTTGGCTTTTTTCGAAATTGTAAATCACTTTATGTGTGTAATGAGGTAGAAATTTGATCCTGAAATTGGTGTGGTGTGATGACAGGAATGTTCCACTGAACTTGGGTTTTCCTGCTAATAAAAGGTTTCAGTTCTCTGACCAACTTCTCTCTCTCTGTTTCCAGGTGTATCACCTGGCCAGCGTGCGTCTGAGGGATTTGTGCGCTAGGCTGGACATCTCCTCTGAGCTGCGAGGGAAAATCTGGACGTGTTTCGAACACTGTCTTGTTCACTGCACGGATCTGATGAAGGACAGACACCTCGACCAGCTGCTGCTGTGCAGCTTTTACATTATTTCCAAAGTAATGGAGCTTGTTGAGTCACATCTAATGAAGTATATTGGTTTTGATTGTTCCCGGTAGCTTATCAGGGTCTTTAAAATCCTGCTCATCTTTGGAGGGTGATTCCATCTTTCTCGCTTTGCAGATCACCAAAGAGACTCACAGCTTCCAGGACATCATGAAGTGTTATCGCAGCCAACCACAGGCCAGCAGCCATGTGAGACACACACACACATCACTGAATGTTGTTATATAAAATACAAAATTTTACAGAACAAAAACCCTTTTATGAAGTTACCTTTGTGTTGTGCAGGTGTATCGTAGCGTTTTACTTCGCCGCACTCCGAGAGAAGCAGTGGCTGACGAGAACATGGAGGTGGATCCTGTTTCAGGCAGCGAGTGTAAGATCACAGATGTAGACATCTTAATACTATTTGTTACTTATGATAAAAACATTTGTACTAGCTGAATGTGAATTATTATTGTGTTAGTTTTAGGGTTAAGCTTGTCCCTTTATGACATTTCAGGGGACGGGGATGTGAATGTCTAATGTAACATCATCATAATGCACAGTCAGCTGGTACAAAAGTTCTCTCATCATCAGAAGTCACAAAAATGGTCGAAAAAAAAAAGTTTATAGTAAAATCATTTAAATTGCATTGGTGCAAGCATTTAAATCCACCTTGATAAATTTATATAAAAATTTATTTTGATTTCTGATGATGGGATATTTGGACTAGCTCATCATTTATTGATTCTGATTTTATTTTTTGCCATAGTAAGCTCCATTGCAGCTTCATTACTTTGTGTCTAGTTAATGTTGAGTTTCAACTGTTTTTCTTTATATAAAAAAAAAAAGTAATTTCAAATAAATTTTAATTTGACTAATTAATAAAATAATAATTTATTAGAGTGGCAAAAGTAAAAGCTGAATTTACTTCACGATGATATGAGGTGGACAACATTACTTACAGTAATTGATCCATGTGGTCCTACAGCTGCAGAGAAAACCAATCAGGCCCCAGGAGACACCAACTCTGACCAATCAGGGGATGAGGAACGTGGCGACCTCATCCAGTTTTACAACAACGTCTTTGTCCTGAGGATGAAGAGCTTCGCGCTGCGATACGCCACCCACGATAGCCGGGTATGACAGGATGGCAGAGGGGGAAAAATGTTCAGTAAAAGTTCGTACAGCTGGATTGAATAAAAACATGATCTGATCTCCTTTTTATTCCTGCAGGCCGATGCTCCTCCCCTCTCCCCGTTCCCATCAGTCCGGGCTCAGCCCCTCTCTCCTCGTCGAGTCTCTCAGAGACATTCCTTGTATGTGTCCCCTCACAAGAACTCTGCCGGCTGCCTCACGCCAAACTCCTACACGTACAGGATTAACAGCAGCCCGTCCAAGGCAAGAACCCGCACACGCAGACTAAAGTTCCTCAAGTGAATCGATATTGTACGTTTCTCACTGAAACTGGTCTGTCTGCTGTTTTTTCACTGTTCCTTTTCGTTGCTTCCTTCCAGCAGGAGTTATCGGACATCAACCGGATGATCAGACAGGGCTGTGTGAGCAGGAAACGAGCCTTCACCATGGAGGGGGACGTGATGATGTCTTCAGCGTGCGACTCCCCCAGCAAGAGAATGTGCCCAGAGAATGGCAATAGTCCAGATGTGCTGTTGAAACGTCTGCAGGACGTTGTGTCCGAGCGCCAGAGTCACTAAAGAAGACACAGACATTAGAGTAATGAATTATTCTCATTACTGAACGTTGCTCATCAGAGAAATGTTTGTTTTTCTCCCCAGAAACTTTGAGTCACTGTATGACTTTAGTGTCATAAGACCTGTGCTCCGAATAATGGCCGACAGGATTCATGCCGTTCTGTTTTATACATGTAATTCCACCGATAGGGTTTTAACAACCCTGACTTCAGTAATTTTATGTCAATAATCTCATCAACACGCCACGTCAGCGCTATTAACAGAGGATGGAAGTGTCAGTTATGGACATGTTTGACTTTTATTACCTTCATACCTGAAAGCCTCCACGGTTTTACAAGTAGCTCAGGTAAACTAGTTTCCAAGGCCAAATGGATCATGAATCATCTCCTTTTCTGCTGTCCGGCATCTGGGAGCCATGCTGCTGACTGACATTTCATTTTTGGTGAATGGACATAATAAAAAGCTGAGCTGAAGAGCATCGGTTTAAAGCAGTGAGTTTACATAGGGTTTTGCAACATACAGGAAAACTCCAACAAACACGCCAAAGGCAAAACCAACATTTGACGGCACAAAATGAAACAAATACTCATTTTGCTTCCATTAAACTCATGTTTGCCATAACCAGTTTAAGTCCATTGCACAAGACTTTGCATCTCACCCCTGAAGAAGCCCCTCTTTAAAAAAGGTAACACACACACACACCGACTATTGCTTGAAGAAAGTGTTTATTACATAATTTTTTTTTTTTTCTTGCCGTTTATACTGGGCACTAACAAAAAAAAAAAAAAAAAAAAAAAAAAAAAATCACTGCAAAGCTCACACAGTTTAGTGCAGCAACTCACAGTGAGCCCATTTTTTGTCGGTGGTCATTACTGAGGTGGTGGTGTCACACTGGACTACAGTGTTTTAAATTGTGTTTCTTTTCACTAATGCAGACCAACTTCAACTCCAGCGTCTGTGACAAACGTAATTAAAGGGATTCATGTCACAGAATCTCAAAACCAGCACATTAAAAATAATACAACACATAAAAATAGAAAAAAAAACTCAAAGTCATTTGTCAAAGGTTTCTTTATCCATATATAGCAAATCGTCTCTTTGTACGTTGTCTAGTGTTTAACACGTCTTTCACTGTAGTAACTGCAAAGTCTTCTAGTTTTATTGTTTATTTTTTTTTAAGTGTTCTAATGTGTTTTACTGTTTCCTTTAATCATTGTTTGTGGTGTTGGACAATTTAATGTTGTAATAATGCGAACGAGTGCATCAGAAGCAGCATTTTTGTGCCCAAGTGTGTAGTATCTACACTTCGTTTTAACTGAATTGAACATTTTGTCAGATATACGTTCACACAACAGTACAGATGTGAGAAAACATTAAACAGCGTACGGTTTTGTTCCGATCTAGTTTGCTAAAAGCTCACTGGAAAGAGTGGATAATTTAACTGCTTGTAAAATATGAAACGTGTTGATTCAACACATTTAAAATAAAATAATGAATAACAGTGTTTAAGCAGAACACAAAGTTGTGTGACTCTGTATTTTCTACAAACTGTTTTGTACAATAAAGCCACTTTTAGCACAGTTTGGGTTTATTAGTTATCGTTTCATTTCTCTCTGGAGTCACAGTGGGGCCACACAAAAGCAGATTGATTCCAGATCCATGCTACAATACTCTGCATATCAAAATACAAATCTACCAGACAATTGTACAGTTTTCACACATCTAAGGATTAAAAATTATTATTTTCATTGTCTTTTACATAGCGGTGGGGTGACACGTTGATGTAATCGATTACAGATAAATATTGATGCATCACAAGCAGGACTCCAAACTAATGGTGTCCCATTGTCCCGGGGACAGTAACAATTGCACCTAAAAGATCACGATCTGGGACAATGAAAGAAGCTGACAGTGCATTTACTTGTTAAACGTTAACTAGAGCATGAAGAAATCTGTGTTCTGACATCATTTCATATGAATTCACCACTATTAGCAAATATGAAAATGAACTTGTGGGGCAGAGTCTGAGCGAGGACAGAGCTCAGCTTAGAGGGAAGAAACAGCATAGGGAGAAAAAAAATTAAAATAAATCAAACTTGCTTAATAACAGCAACTGCTTCAAGGTTTGACATGTTCACGGATGCTTTTCTGTACACTTCAGTTTGAAGTGGCAGTTAATTGAGTTACTGTTCGACCTTTACTGAGCTGTTGCTCATTTTCTCTTTTTTTTTTTTGATGGTTGTGTCTAAAAATCCCCCTGAATCAACACTTTCTGAAATACTCGGTCCAGCTACAACCACTGTGCCACATTCAAAGTCACCTTTTATTATATTATATTAGGAGAAATTTATTCCTCAAACCAAAAATAGGCATCTTAACTCATGTGTGTTCTAGTCTCTTGTAAAGCCTCTTCACAATATAATTAAAGCAAAAGCTTGTTTCATTCAAGTTGAAAAGAATGTGTTGCCATCTGTTTAATCAATTCCACAGCAGAATGTGTGAAACAGCCTGCAGAGCTCGCAGAGCACCATGTTGTTTGGTCAAGAAAGTTGGGACAGGGGCTACAAAAGGCTAAAAAAGCAATTGCTGGAGAGCAAAAACAAATAGAGCAGCATTTGACAACTAATTAGGTTAATTGGCAACAAATCGTGACGGTATAAAAAGGAGCATTTCAGAGAGGCAGAGCCTCTCAAATGTAAAGACGGGCAGAGGTTCACCAATCTGTGACAAACTGTCTCTAAAGAGTCTGAAACTATTTCAGAAAAATCTTCCTCAATATAAAATTGCGAAGACTGTGAAGATCCCACCATCTAACGTCTATAATACCATCAAAAGATTCAGAGAATCACAAGGAATCTCTGTGTGCAAGGGACAAGGCCAAAGGTCAAACATGGATGCGTGTGATCTTCAGGCCCTCAGGCAGCACTGCAGTAAAAACAGGCCTGATTCTCTACTGGACATCACTGCATGGACTCAGGAACATTCCAGAAATCACTGTACAATCCACAAATGTAAGTTAAAGCTGTATCATACAAAGAAGAGACCAGATGTGAACATGATCCAGAAACACTGCAGTGTTAAAATGGAAAACTGTTCTGTGGTCAGAGGAATCAAAATTTGAAAATGTTTTTGTTAAGGTTCTACATGTTCTACAGACTAAAGAGCAGAGGGACCATCCAGCTTGTTATCAGTGGACAGTTCTAAAGCCTGATGTATGGAGGTGCATTAGTGGCTGTGGTGTGTAAAGCCAACACATCTGGAAAGATGCCACCAATGCTGAAAAGC
The DNA here is from genome assembly GCF_033026475.1 of Channa argus. NCBI lineage: Eukaryota > Metazoa > Chordata > Actinopteri > Anabantiformes > Channidae > Channa > Channa argus. The sequence goes on along the minus strand of NC_090201.1, from coordinate 26,944,778 downwards.
ACACAGAGGTTTTAGAGCAACATATGCTCCCTTGCACACAAGGGATGGTCTCGCATATTTCCGCAAGACAATGCTAACAAATTCTAAAATATAGTCAATTTCTGTCACTAAACTGCTGCTCACTGGATATTTCCTCTTTTGTGAGACCGTTCTCTGTGAACCCTAGAGATGGTTGTGCACGTTTCCAGCCCATTTTGATGCTCACTTTAGCATTAATGCATTGAGTTGCTGGTCTGTGATTGGTTCATTAGTTAAGGAGCAGTTGAACAGCATCTCATTGCATGAGGCCTATAAACAGACATTAAAGTGATCATCAGAAACAAAGTCATATCAAATCATATGTGAAATTACTATGAGTCTTTATATAGTGTTTGTTAAAACTATGCTGAATTAGTTCAACTGTCTCTTTGACTGTTCTGTCCATTTGTCCTTTAGGGTTTCAGGCTCTTGTGGATCATTGACGTGTTGAACCCTCAATGTGCCAGAGAAGCCAAGCTGCAAGGAGCTGGAGGCTCAGTCCACTAGTAAGTTTTACTTCAGTGCTTGTTTATTGCTCAAAGGATGTAGGATCATATTATTTTTCACAATTATTCTCCACAATGCAGAAAGAGTGTCTCCAAACTATGGCTGGGAGGACGCGTCGACGTAAACAACATATGCACATATATCCCCTCTTAAGTTCATAAATAAATTATTGATGAATATAAATTTTTATTTTTAGTAAATATTAATTGAAAGGTAAAGAGCTCAATGGGGAAAATAGTCTATAGATTAGTCGACAACAAATAAAACATAATTAATTGTTGTTAGGTGCAGCCCTAGTTTTACCTTTATCTCAAGCCCTAAAAATGTTAAAAGGCTGATTGCTGGTCTGTGTTTTGGTAAATCTGTTTTAATATTTTGGAGAGAAACATCCTCAGCGTAGCGTTAAATCATTAGCACTGGTTTTTTTTGCCCACTTGGTGGCAAAAAGTGCAGCAAACTGTAAACTCAACATCAGCATAATCAGTTTGTTTACATACCTAGTAAAAAGATTTGAACCGCGTAGTGACAGAAGCACAAACAAATAAAAGATGGAAGTTCTGCACACTTCCTGCACATCTGCTCTTTCAAAAAGCCAATTAGAAAACTGTTTACACAATGTACCTGAGGAAGGTCAGGTTTCCTTAAGCCATGGTTACCATGGTTACAGAAAGGTGTCCCCTTTGCATGACTGTTAAGAAATAAGCTTACTCGAGAAATCCAACTGTGACCAGATTACCTACAGGTGCATGTAAATGCACTGAATGTCAAAATGTCATAATAGAATATTGTTTGTGTGTGTGCTCAGAAAAATGATGCTTCACAAACAGCCTAAACCGTTTGCTCAGAATCACTGGAGAGTGTCCTGTTGTGGAATCACACAGGAAGGTTGTGGGGGTTCCCATGCATAATGTATCGTCCTGGACCTTGAGCACTCCCTGTTACCATGGCGACCACCATGGCAACCACATCTGTTTCCCTTCGTACCCTTTGAATCTCAGCGAGTTAATGTCTCCTCGTCTTTACCTAAAAACAGTTGTTCTTGAATCTGAGTTAAAGTCTGAAAGAGGAAAACAGTGTGAAATTTCCCCTGTATGCAATTTCATTTTTAATCATTAGCATTTAGTTCATGGGTTGAGGATAAAAACTAGCAGTTTATTCTGCCATTAATCTCTAATTTGTGTTTAGACAGGTTCTAATGAACTGTCAGCATCACATTAGTTTACATAAATCACCTCTCATTTGTTATAAAGGATCTACGTAGATGAGCGAACACAAGTAACCACTGCTTCTCCACCTGCTTGTTTCCATGACGATACAACTCCTTCACTGAATAATGCGTCTCTCGGAGATGAGTCGCCCAGGAATACAAAAACACGTGGAGGTGCAAATTGATGAACAACAAAGATGATCACACTCTTCACGTAGACTTTTTTTCTGGTGTTCAAAGAAAATGTATCACAGCTCACCCCTAAGCGAGATCGGCGTAAAAATCAGTTTCAGTAAGTTTTTGTGTATCGGTTGGATTGATGGTTTAAAATGAATGTGTATTTGTCTCTAAATTATAACGATAATAAAATCTGAACATAGAATGCTAGAAAATCCAGACCATAAAGTGGCTTAAAAAAAATACTCAGGACGACAAAAAAGACCAGTCTGAATATATACAAACACACACACACACACACACAGGCAAAGTGACAATGAAGAGACTGGAAATCAGTAGAAAGACTCAAAACCACAAAAACATTTACACGAACTACACTGATGCCAACCAGAGATAATGTGACAAGTCTCCAAAAAGCCTCAGAAAGTTGGTAATGGACAGTCAGAGGGGTGAAAGGTCATTTACTTGTCTCTGCCTGGAGCTCGTTTAATCATAAGCCGTCTCTTGACGTGCGAGATGAATCGAACTCCGTCCCAGTAAAACTCTCAGTAGCTAAGCATTGTGGGGATTTCAAGAATCACATGATGCTTTACATTCTGGTGAATACAATCGTATTCTCTGTCCTGTAAAACCAACTACAATGGCCTGATCTAAAATTAGCCCGGCTGCGTATTTAGGCCACCTCAGACAAGAGGGAGAAAAGCCTCTCGGTGGTTTCTCTGCGCAGTCACTGACTCGACGCTTCCCCTGACCTCATGTCTCCGCAAAGTGAGCGGTGATAATCTGCCCGAGGCTTGGAAGGAAAATGATCCCAGCCACCGTGACATGAGATGATTCAACTTTTCACGAGCGGCTGCCTTCTACATGGATGACTTCTCAACAGCCAGCGTATGCTGCACTGAGACAGAGACTAACATGTTTGTCAAAGCCAGAAAATGTGTCTGTGATGTTTAAGGTATCACTGGTAGGTCGTTTAGGATTTTACTTTTTTTTTTCCATTTTAGCTGCCAACGGCATAAAAATCACACAGAAATGTAGTAGAATCAGCAAATACAGCCATGTTTTTAACCAAGTGTTTAAAAAAAAAACCAAAAAAAAAAAAACGCATTTTAAGCTGAATTGCCTTCAACAAAACTTTCAATCCATCTACTGAACAGATATGAGCCCTCAACTCCAACATTTGTACCGTAAAGAAACATAACTTCAGCAATTCAATTTGGTTCAATTCCTAAAAGCGCTTAGCTAAATCCTGGGAACTCACCAAGCACAAAATGATCACAAAGAGATGCACAACAAGACAGTCAAGTCCCAAAAGGTGCAAATGACAAAAACAAACCTCAGAAAAAAGATGCTTCTTTTCCTTTGGGCTGTTCCCTTTCAGGGGTCACGACAGCGAATCATCTGCCTCCATCTAACCCTGTCCTCTGCATCCTCCTCCCTCACTACATCCAGAAATCTCCTCTTTGCTCTTCCTCTAGACCTCCTGCCTGGCAGCTCCAACTTCAGCATCCTTCTACGGATATAACATGTACATGTACAAACCACCTCAATCTGGCCTCTCTGACTTTATCTCCGAAACATCTAACATGATCTGTCCCTCTGATGTCCTCATTCCTGATCCTGTCCATCCTCAAATTGATTGATTGAAAAAGCAGAATGGAACATCTGAAACAAACAAGTAACTTAAAAAATTGCACATTTACCACAGACTCAAGACCAATTCTGTGCCCAGGGGCCCGTTTCCTCATGATCTGTCCACAGATAATGTGAATACTTAGCATGTTACTATACTAACATTTAAAGTTTTTTGCTGCAATAATACCAACATACTAGATTAAAAACCTGACGTTATCATGGTGTAAGATGAAAAGTGATTTTTTTTCCTCTGAAGGACAACATTTAAATCTAATTCCAGGACATTTAGACTTAGTGGTTGAGATTTTGAAGGAATGTAACAAATGTCAAATTACTGGTGGTTCTAGACGTATAATTAAAAGATCACCACATGCTGCTGCTCCAAACATGATTCAACAGTGTGAAGCTGAGGTTTCACAGCCCATGTGATTGAGGATGTTTCCCTGCGGAAAAGAAGTGTTTGAAGCAGCAGATATTTCAGCTGTGATCAACTGGATAACGTGTGAACAAAATCAGACATTTACTCATGTGGAGTTACAAAGATACCACTGTATAAAAGATACCAACATTTGTATAAATGTTCATGTGTGCGCTACATATCTGTTGCTATGGTAACATGCATGGTTTCTGTGTGAAAATGTAAATCTTCACACACCAAGGCAGAGCATGCTTTTCTTTCCCCCTCCCCACCTCTGACGAATTCATCTTTCAAAGCTTAGACAATTTCTGCAATGAGGAGACCAAAACATCCACTATCAAATCCATTTATAAGGTTTAAAGTTTATCTTATCAGAACAATGTGTGTTTGTTTTAGATTTTAGACAGATTTGATTTCCATTCCCATCTCATGAGCTTCTACAATCTGTATCACGTTTCCAATATTGAATCAGTTGAAGCAAAATAATAAATCTCTGCTTTGCTTGCAAAAACTGACTTTACACAATTAAAACGGGGCCCTTCTCCCAAATATTCTGCTTTTCCTCACAGCGAATCATGTGCCTCCATCTAACTCTGTCCTCTGCATCCTCTTCTCTCACACCAACTAACTTCATGTCCTCTCTCACTACGTCCATAAATCTCCTCTTTGCTCTTCCTCTAGACCTCCTGCCTGGCAGCTCCAACACACCTCAATGCAACCCCCTCTGACCTTCTCTGAGGATGCTGATGGAGAAGTACAAAGCAAATACTGCATCTGTTGTCTCTTTCTAAGTATGAAACCATATTGCTGCTCACAAATGTTCACCTCTGCCCTTAGCCGAGCTTCCACTACTCTTTCCCACAACTTCATTGTTTGTCTCATCAGCTTTATTCCTCTGTAGTTGCCACAGCTCTGCTCATCTCCCTTGTTCTTAAAAATTGGTACCAGTACACTTCTCCTCCTCAGCATCCTCTCACTCTCCAAGATCTTGTTAAACAAACTAGTCAGAAACTCTACTGCCACCTCTCCTAGACCCTTCCATACCTCCACAGGTTTGTCATCAGGACCAACTGCCTTTCCACTCATCTTCTTCAACGCCCTCCTCACTTCACTCTTACTAATGGTAAATGGTCTGCACTTATAGCGCTTTTCTACCTATTGGCACTCAAAGCGCTTTACACGGCTTCTTATCTATCTAATCTTTGCTACTTCCTGCTCCACACCAGTCACCTCTTCTACTCTTCGTTCCCTTTCATTTTCCTCGTTCATCAACTCTTCAAAGTTCTCCTTCCATCTTCCCATCACACTCCTGGCACCTGTCAATACATTTCCATCCTTATCTTTAATCACACTAACCTGCTGCACATCCTTCCCATCTCTCTCTCTTTGTCTGGCCAACCTGTACAAATCCACCTCTCCCTCTTTAGTGTCCAACCTAGCATACAAGTCCTCATATGCTCTTTGTTTGGCCTCTACCTTCACTTTACGCTGTATCTCCCTGTACTCCTGTCTACTCTCTTCAGTCCTCTCAGTGTCCCACTTCTTCTTAGCTAACCTCTTTCTCTGTATACACTCCTGAACTTCCTCGTTCCACCACCAAGTCTCCTTGTCCACTTTCCTCTTTCCAGATGACACACTGAGAACCCTCCTACCTGTCTCCCTGATCACATTAGCTGTAGTGGTCCAGTCATCTGGAAGCACCTCCAAACCACCCAGAGTCTGTCTCAGCTCCTCCCTGAAAACTACACAACATTTTTCCTTTTTCAATTTCCACCACTCGCTCCTCTGCTCTGCCTTAGTCCTCTTCATCTTCCTCACCACCAGTCATAAAGCCTGTACTGTATGTGACCTTTTTTTTAATGCCAATCAATTCCTTTTTCTGCTTCTGAAAGATTAAAAGGAGGTCAGGTTCTATACTAGCTCATAGGATAAGAGACCATGTACGACCTTTACAGGTGACAATTCTGTTACAGGGTAGAGACTGAGAGGAGGACTCATACTCACTTATTAGCAATATGTACATTTAAATCCATCTGGCCTGCATATGCTTCCATCTCCAAGCACCTGGAGACCACAGACACTGGGAGAGCATGCAAACTCATAAGTCACCTTTGTGAAATGCTCTCTGGCTTTTTGCTGCTATATTTGAATTTGTGTGTGCTCCTGCTGTCTGACATAGGATTTAAACAACGTCCTAGCAACACAAAAGAAATGGAGGTCACCCATTTTAACCACTGCAGCAATGGTACACAGACCTCACTGATCACAAGATGGCGCTGCATCGCCAACAGTTAACATGATGTGATGCAATTTCACAATCGCAGTATTCAGGTCATAAATGAGGTGACAGAGAGAGATATGATCGAAAACAAAGGTCCCCGCGTGAGGTCAACACAAAAGCACTGCAGCTCATCGTTTTAGTCTCCTACCACTGGGTTTGTCCACGAACACACATCCCTGAACCACACTGTCCTCAAGGTTCACCATGAAAGAAAAGCAGGTTTTAAGACATAGAAAATGTGAATCACTAGATTGAGTTGTCCTTTTGACAGAAAACAACCTCTGATTAATTTATTCCCATTTGTTTTATAGCATTAATGTTGACACTAAAAACGTTTTACGTGTATTCAGAAGCCATGTGCTTCGCAAAACACTTGTGTGAGTGGGCTTTTTTTATTCTCCTCTTCAAGATATAGAACATCTGCTACACTTTAAAGTAGAAACTAATCTCATTACAAACATTACTAGCAGAACCATTTCTGTGCAGAACAGAGAGTCTTGATGAAAACGTTCCGATGACTGAAGATGGCAGATCAACCTGCATGTTCTGTCTCCAGTCACACACCTGCTCTCACTAAAGCCTTTCATCCGTGGGGAAAACTAATGTTTTCTGAATAGAATATAACATATGATTTATAGGCAACATAATTATGGCATCAATAAAACGCAATTTTTAAGTTGTATCAACCGCTGAAGTCCGTGACGTTGGCCCGCAGGACTCGTGCTGGGTCAAGGCTAACGCTAGCTAGCATGCGCTAACGTTGACCTGCTGGCGTCTACAATAAAAACACGGTCATCTTACTTCTTACTTGTTGTCGCAGTAAAGTGGAGCAAGTCAGCTACTGCCGAGCATCCGGCTCCATGCAGGAAGGCGTCTCTGGCCCATCGAGTGTCAGCAGACCCAGACAAAAACCCAGTCCAGTCTGTGGCGCGACCTCCATCTCGCAGTTCAACAGCAAAATTACTCACATAATTAGCACCGTGGATGCTAAAGGTTCGATGCTCATCAGTGGACTCACCAGACACAGTTCACTGACTTCCTACGTCCTGGAACGCATCAACTAATGTAGAGGTGAATCTACGTAAAGACGTCGAGTTACGTTACATAAATACGACGTTCGCGTAAAATCGCGTGTACGAGCGATTTATGTTGATGCGTCTTCCCGCCCATAGGTTGGACACACAAATTCTCTTTCTATAATTAGTTGTGCAGAAGAATGGTGAAAAATGAAATGATCCTTCTCTGTTTGAGCAGGACACATTCAAAGTTCAGTGTTACATTAAGCAATAAACCAGCAATGAAAAGACACATAACTTCCAGTGTTTTTGTCAGGTGTCATTTGTTCCGGACAGAAAGTTCTCATCGCCAGCTTCGACTGCTCCGTCTTCAGATACGTCATTAACAGTTGCACTGTTACTGTCCAAAAGTAAAAACTAACAGTCACAGAAGCAAAATGCCAGGTGCATCTATTTCAGACATCAAATCCAATCAGCATGTTCCAGCAATAATTTACCTGCTTTACTCCGGGTGGCTTCACTCAGCTCTTACAAGGTGCATAAAAACAGCCACTAACACAACCATTAGCTGTAACAGTAAGTCAAGCAAGACATGTTTCTTACTACAGCATTTTGCTTTATTTTCATTGTGTTGCACAATGTGGAACGTTTGCAATAAAAGGTTTGATTAGGATCTTTTCCCACGGTTGATTTACCACCTTTAATCCCCCTCAGTCAAAGCTGAAACCATTAAGGGGGTTTTGCACACATTCTGTTGACCTGCTTCCAATTTGACTCTTTGTCTTTCTTATGATCACTAGTAATGGTTATGATAATGATGATGCAGGATGACAACAAAACGCGTACTTGTAAGTCTGAATGACTTTATATTTATTTGCCTTGGGTCATTTGTGAAAACTCATTTGTAAAAATGCAACAATGTAGACCACAACAAACGAGTGGTGTAAAAGATATAATATCTTCGATTTATGCTTTAAATCCGTTTATGGCCTCTGTAGACTGCATGAAAGCTGAGCCCCATCGTTTGCTATCTAGCCACCAACATAAAATTTATTCAAATGGGCAAAGGGCTGTGTGATCTAGGGGCGGCTGTAGCTCAGTTGGTAAGGCAGTCTTTCATGGACCACAGGGTCGGTGGTTCGATCTCCGGTCCCAACTATATGCCGAAGTGTCTCTGGGCAAGACACTGAACCCCCAAGCCTGGTAGAAATTGAAAAAAAAAAGGTGTTTACCTGAGGTTCTACTTGCCTAATAATATGATCTACAATCAGTTAATTTCTAATATATGAACTAACAATATATAGAATTAAAAGTGATGGGTATTAGATTTATGGCACATGACTATATGGTCAGTGATGACAAAAAAAAAACACTTTTCCTTATGTGTATGTTGCTTATAGTACTTTTGACACATGGTTCTGCATTGGAACATTCTGTTCTGTATGAAGTACTTTTGCCGGTTTTGCTCTGATCTGGGTCCTGGTTTCTTCCCCTATTTCATAATGGCCCTCAGCTGATTTTCCAGAAGAAACACTGTTCTGTTCAATGTGAAATCTAAATCTCAATCTTTAAAAAAATACAATATACTACTACATTATATATAATATACTTTGTATACTACATTAATACAAATATAATATGAATATTATTTTTTAATTCAATTCAATTCTTTATAATTCAACCTTATTTATATAGCACCAATTCGAAACAAAGTCACCTCAGGGCACTTTACAGATTAAAGTTAGGACTATAAAGCTGGGGACACCTGCAGAAAGGGACAGAGAGAGGGGGACAGAGAAGAGGAGAGAGGGACAAGAGGAGGAAAGGAGCTCAGTGCATTGGGGGTGGGGTCCCCCAGCAGTCTAACCCCATAGGACCACGACTATAAGTAACTATAAGCTTTATCAAAGAGGAAGGTTTTAAGCCTGGACAGAAAAGTAGGGACGGTGTCTTTATTGTTCAATAAATTTGCATCAGTGCCAGTTAAGAGTCGTCCACAACTTCAGCATCAATGGACCAACTTTCAGAATCTTTCTGTTGCGGTGACTTCGTTGGCTTTAGCACGTGAGGCCAGAGGTGGCAAGTAGTGATGTGGAACACAGCTTACTTCTTTCTCAGATCCAAAATCCAACTAAAACTCAGACTGCTATTGCCAATACCAATACTAATACTTTGTACAAAAAACGTGTCTGGAGGAGAAGAGGAGACAAAGTACACAGCTGTCTCCAAGGGCTTCTCACTTCATTGACGACAAACAGAGCAACACTGGTCACTTTACAGTTAAAAATCTCCGTAGTTGCAGATCTGATCTTAATATAGCATTTATTTAATTTAATGTCGTACTTGATGATAATCATAATTGGTCATTTCCCTATTCTAATAATTAAAATACTGCATTCTGTAGTTTGAACAATATGGTGAAATACTTAAAGCCACAAAGTGTTGGAGGTTTACTTTCCCATAGTCAGTGATAAACACCATCTTCCCCTAACAGCACCTTTCGTCTCCCTCACATCCTCACTGTGGCTTCACAGCGTTATCACACTCTGGATTGTTGCTTTGTCTCAGCTGTTTAAGGAGAAAGTCAGCACTGGTTTGTTGGCTCACACTTTTAAGCAGTGCGTGTGACAGGTGAAAGTAGAAATAACAGTTCCTACCAATCAGATATTATTTAGATTATGAGCAACATCGGCGGTGTCCTGTCTTGTAGTCAGTTTTCTATTTTTTTAGTTTAGCGTTTTATACCTGATCGGAATTTAACAAAAGCTGATTTTGCCATCTTAGAATCTCTTTTGTAACTGGGGTGAGGTTCTAAACTTATGTCAACAGCCGCCTTTTGAAAACAGGTCCAAGTCTTCCCATTTATATAATGTTTGGTTGCGTGATGTTTTCTTCAAGTGGTTACACTCTTGTGCAGAGTTAATTTAGTATCTTTTGACGACAATGTGAAACATTTTCTTTGAATTTGTCCTTGTTTTCCCTTATTTCCTTGTTGCACGCTTTGCATTCGCACAACTGGCTCAAAAAGCCTGGGACAACCACAGCTGCACACTTATTGCCAACGTTTGTACTGCTGAGTCCCACACACCGAGCGCCACACAGTCAACGGGAGCCCACCAATCTCACAGTTGTTGTTTCAATCCCTGGCTCCTCCAGTCAAAGTGTCCTTGTGCAAGACACTGAACCCCAACTTAGTTGCTCCTGGTGAGCGTTGGCTCCCCCATGTGTGTGTGTGTGTGTGTGTGTGTGTGTGTGTGTGTGTGTGTGTGTGTGTGATTGTGAGTGTGAATGGGTGAATAAGAAGCAGTGTAAAGCGCTTTGAGTGCCAATAGGTAGAAAAGTGCTATATAATTGCAGAACATTTACCATAAATCTTGAGGACACTTGCGAAAGCTGTGCAGACAACTGTATAGGCTCATACGGCAGCAGGAGAAGAGTTAAATCAAACCTCGTATAACAGTAGGACAATGTGCATCTGTGCTTTCAGGCGTATGTATTGATCCTGATCCTGGTCCCAGTGTTTTTATAATGTTTATATTTCCCACTTACTGCACAAGATAACCTACAGCTCTCAGGTTACGTAACACTTTTTTCAACGTTCCTTCAATGACTAATACAATTCCCTTGAATCAGTAATGAAGTTCGTGCCAGATGAACTTAAGGAAGTGGAAAGTCACACTCTGCCCACAGTGAAAGTGTTTCAAAGGAATTTTGCAGCAACGCATGACACATGGATCTAAGAGAACAGACAGGATTTGGACTGACGCACTAGATGAACTTTAATATATATTCTGTCATCAGCAAATATTCATATATAAAAGTCCGCATTTGCAATACATCCGAAGTCGGGTGTTGCCATTAAAGTGTTGGAAATTAATTTAGATTTACTCAAAATTTAAATACTTTTAAATAATAATAACTTTAAAATGTTTTACAAACACTGAGCTATTTGTTCTGTTTGTGTGCAGAAAAGGCCTGAACTTGGCGATTATTCTTCCCCTGTGATAGCAGACAGTACAATTCTAAAAAGTAATTAAGACACATTTAGCTTCATTAAGATGTGAAGCAGCAATTCACAGAGTGATATGTACCATGCAAGAAGGAAACAAGAAGAAAACATGGGAGAACATCTTATTTTATCCCATTTCATTTATTTCATTTTATATGAATGAAGAATAAGGCAGTGCTGCCTTATTCTTCCTACTTTCTACTGACTGACTTCTTTTTCTATGCTCTTTTTGTCGTTGTATCAGCTTTTTATGTGACAGCAGAGCATCAACATGTTTCATCTGTTCCTGTCTCCACCACTCACAATAACACACTGACTCTGTGGACAGTCTGTGGGGACATTTAGGTTTGGGCTGCATGCAGACATCCATAGAGACTCAATTCTGACCCTCACGGACTTCGCAGGTGAAGAAGTTGGATGCTGCTGTGGACACGCAGACATGGCAAGTAGGAACTGGCCTTTAATCACCTGCAAAGCGTGTTTTCACACATCACATTTAAATTCCTGCATTCATTTGGGCTCAGCGTCATCTTTGTTACTCTATTTGAATCAAGGAAATGCTGAGCATCCTTCCTGCCACACATACAAACACCAAAAGAATAATCCCTGATGAAGGCTACAGGCTGAAATTCCTTGGTCATATAACAGTAAAAGTTGGTTAATACTCCGCAGTTTGATCTTTTCCGTTTGTGTCCCCACGTCCGTGCACCTTAACAGCAGGTGGAATTGTCCCACGGGTTTCTTTTTTGCTTAGCTCTCCTTCACACCGTGAAACTGAAATAGGGGCAGTTTGTTGCACATCCAGATTCTCATGCACACCCAGAAAAGTGTGTGTGATTACGTACAGACTGGTGACATGGTGACTGGTGACTGGTGACATTCATTGCATGGAACAAGTGACAAATTAACGTCCAATCATGCTCTGGGGTATGTATGAAAATACTGAGCAGTTCATAAGTTTATTTTGAGTCAAGTTGTTAAAAAAAAAAGTTGAATTGCTGCGAGCAACAGTCTCTGCTCTCAGCAATTCAACTGTTTTCAACTGTTTCAATAGGTGAATAAAGTGACAGCCATATTTGCCTGTAGGTGTGAATGGTTGTCTGTCTCTCTGTGTTGGGCCTGAGATTGGCAGGAGAGCTGTGCAGGTAGCGTCCTATGACACAGTAAGCGGTTACAGATAAAAGATAAGAGATGGATGGACATGCAGTTGCCTGCTAACGCGATTTGAGTTGGGAAATGTCTCCACAGGTCACACAGTGATTAGAGACCTGGATCAGATGCTCATACATCACAGCACAGTAGCTACTATTAGATCAGAAGAAGTTCAAAAACCTGATCGGCATGTGATGAATTTTAGTTGGTTTGGCCAAAAGCAAATGAAGCAAATGAAGCAAATGAAGCAAATGAATACGGCGTAATGTGAAGTAAAGCCACAGTATGTAATGTCTAATGTCTAATGTCTAATGTCTAATGTAATGTCTGCTAACAAGAGTTAATGCTCTGAGACCTGATTGCGACAAACCTAAACACACATTTAGGAAGTTACCAGTCGTATCAACAGATGTGGTTTGACACTTGCAGTTTATATGGTGACAAAGAGAAATGAAGCCAAAATCACACCAGAAGGAAAAGTTTCACTTCCCTTTCAATTCCGTGTCCACCGGAGTCAGATGGCTGCTGTCATCTTCTCATCACACTGCAAATTGCAGAAAATGCACCTAAAGCTTAAAGTATTTTTTTTTCTTGATTTATGAATGTACATACTGTTTTCATTAAGTTTGTCAGATAATCATGAGGTCATCATGGGGACATGAAATCTAAATTTCATCTATGCAAGTGAAATAAATGATCTTTTTAACCTTTTTTCCCATGATCTCCATGTGATTAGAATAAAATATTATATACATTTATTTTTTTCAGTAGCCTGATGAACAGATTTGTATTCATTTCTTCATGTTTGCATGGTTTTTGTTCAATTTCTGAGACGACGTGTGTTATAGGTTTGGGCACTAAAACGTGAGTTACAAGACAAATTACATACCAACAAAACGCTATAAGCATGTGCTTCCTTGTACAGCATGTGCCGCAACAAAACCCGAAAGGACTTGACAAAGCGACACTTTTTACGCCTTGACAATGAGGGCGAGCTGGGTGACAGACACTATTTAGGGGACAGACACTATTTAGACAGGTGGCGAGTGCAGTGTCGAAGGTGCAGAAGGCATTTGGAAGGAGTAGGAATCAGCAGGGATCAGCAGCACTTTTTCTTTTTCAGTAGGAGTAGTTTTACTCAACAAAGGAGTGTTTGTGAGGTTGGTTGTGTCACTTCTATAGTAAAACAACTTTGACCGATATTACAGTAACATGTCCCAACCCACCTGTTTCAGCAGAAACAGGAAGTATTTTCACACAAACCAGGTACTGAACCCCCATCACCTCTTCATCTTCACTATTTACCAAAACGGAGTTCAGTTCCCCGGCAACATGTAATTTGTGCCCCTCCCCTATCGACCACGATGTGTTGCCCTCATGCAAGGCCCTTAACCTTGCATGAGGGCAGATCTGATGGAAATGCTGGTGTTGAGTTGACATCAAGGTAAGTAAAATTCTCCTGAATCAGCAGCCTGAGAAAGTTTGTCGGGTGTGTCTCACAAGTCATCGTACCAGGTCATCTTTCAGCAAACCTTCAATTACATGATGATTACCTGAGATCAGTGATTGGAGCCAACTATGACTCAAAAATCTCTTTCTTTAACTGACAGGATCTAATTAAGGTAGATCATTGGCCTGCAGCTTGTCCCTTCAGGAGTCGCCACAACACAACTTGTTCCTCACGTCGATTTTTAATACAGGCTCAGGACCAGCACCGAGGTAGCAATTAGTGGGTGGGTGGGTGGGCATCGGGCGGGGTGCACCCCAACCCGATGCTCTACCCATTGATCGGATGATGGTGACAACTTTGTAATTATGTTTTTAACAAATAGATTAGAATCTGGAAAATGTTATTTATCTTTTATTTACTGTAGGCAGTAACACTAAAAGTAGTGGGGAGTTGGAGGAGGATGCAGCGGCTGATTGTCCAGAGGAGGAGGAGAAGGGTGTGGATGTCTGTGTGGAGTTGGAGGGGTCAAACGGGGGTCCTGAGCTGAAACCGTTGAATCACTGGTTCAGCTCATTGGCTTTGGTCAGGTTTTCTTCAGCCTGATTTCTCCTCCTGTGACGGTGTGATAAGGGATGTTTTTTTAATAAGAAATATTTCTGCCTGTGTTCTGTCCAACAATTGGTAGAAACAGAATAATCGTTTTACATTGGTGATGAAAGCTCCCAAAAACTGATTAATAAAAGAGAAAATCTTCCTGAGTCTTCTTGGGTTAGGGTGGTGGTGGTGGTGCTGCAGTCTTACTTTTAATACATCTGGCTTTTCTGTATAATAATAATGTGTCTGTTGCTGACACTGAACACTGATTTGCACATTGGAGCAAAGTTAACTCTCATTATCTTCAGTATATTGTTTTTTATGTGTTCATCGATTTAATCATCAATAACATCTGTTATTTTAACTGCTTATCGTGTTCGGACTTGCAGCCGGCAGGTGGATTCAAACCAGGGATTTAATAATCTTCAGAATGATATAACTGTAATATGATGTGAGTCTTTGTACAAAAACACCTTGTAAAAACATACTTTTTACTCTGATACTCCGACTACCAGAGTCCAAGTTTTAACACAGGTATCTGTTCTTCTACTTGAGCAAAGCATGCGTGTACTTTTGTGATCTCTGCTACTTCCCACACGCAGTGGCTGGTTGAAATACACATTAGGACAAAGAAATGTTATTGTGTAAGACATCTAGTATGAGCCATGATTGGAATTTTCATCATCCCAGCCCCTCCTCATTTCTGTCGAAAGCGTGAGAGTCCTGTGCACCTATGGATGTTTTCTTTATTTGCTGTAGACTCTTGCGTAATCTGATCTGCACTAATGGCAGATGGGAGCAACGACACAATCCTAAAGATGACTGAGCCTGACCTTTTTTTTTTTTTTTTGTTCGGAGATTAACATTTACAGCAACTCAGTGATAACATGATTTAAAAATTACTATTACACATGCAATTAGTTTCGTGCAAAATTAAATGAGCAAATCTAAAGTAATCGTCAGAAACCTGTGTCAGATGTTTGCTTAGACGCAGTAGCCAATATAGTCTAAACTACAATCACACTACACACACTCCAAGTATAAGTACTCACTGTACGGTGCTTTGACCAAAAGCAAGTTTATGTTTTCATGACACAGTGCAACAGCAGCATAGTTTACTTTCAGTCATGGCCTGTAACATCTTACAACAAATCATTGCTGTGTGAAACTTCATGACTCATAGCATGATTGCAGCATCTTTTTTTTTTTTTTTTATTTTGAATCCGTTCACAACCCACAATGAAAATGTGTCCCATGTTAATTTGCGGTGGGGCTGGGCTCTTCAAGGGTTTAAATATCGACCAGAGCTTCGCCACTTGTCACTGTGCGGCTGCCTGCAATACAGAGAGTGTTCTGCTATAAGAAGAGACAACGACGTGGAAAGATGACAACAAATTTGAAAAAATCCAGTAAGTACATCAGTGTCTTTCACTTAATATTTTCTGTTTTAAACTTTATCGCCCTGTCACGTCTTACTGGTTAAAATTTGTGTGAATGTCTTCATATTACAACGCACTCGTTAGTCGCATATTTCACAGATATGTACAATTCTGTAGGGATTTTCTATAGTGCAAGACATTGCAGAATTTTTTCTCAACATTTTCACATGAGCCTATAGCTAATTGAATGTTTTTTTAGGATTTCTGATCAGCCGACAACTGTTTTTTTTGGCTGCCAGCGTTGTTTTTTTAATCATTCAACGTCTCAAATCACAGTAACAAAGGGAAAAGGAAAGAAAAACATTTAAATAATAGAAACGTTTGGGAAGTTAAACGTGACATGACCTGTTAAACAGAAAAAAAAAAAAAAATACAGATGCCACATGCAAAATGTATTTTCTAACGACTCAACAAGAGACGGTTGATTCTCAGCCACACAACCATGACTAGAAAAACTCCATCTGCCTGTGAATCCAGCAGGATGCAAGGGGTTAAGAAACACATTCCTCTGTGTGATAACACATATTTGTGATGTAACACAGCATTGCTGCAATTGTGTGTTTTCTAAAGTTAAGATTCTGGCTCTCACTCTTCACTCCCACCCTCAACTGATTTCGCCATGTATCTCCGACGCCGGGGTCAGAGCCACGAGTTTTCGCTTTTTTATTTCACATATCAAAGATTGTTTGGTGACCTGTGACCCATACAAACTCTACCTCCACTGATGTACCTGCATGTACATGTTTCACTGGACCAAATCGGTGCCTGTGGTTTATGTTATGTTTCACAGCTCTTTCAACATCTTCCTATGTGTTTAAATGTCTTTCAGTCTTTAAGGGAGTGGAGCTCAACAGTAAGAACAACAACACTGAGCATCACACCAGTGTCATCTCGGTGGACGAGCTGATCGTGAGGCGAGGCCAGCGCTTCACTGTGAGCCTTAAACTGACGCAAGCTTTCAACCCTGACCTGAATCCGCTCACCGTGGTTGCAGCGACTGGTCAGTGTCTCATCTAAATTATTTACTTTCAATAGCTTTTGGACAACAGTGGAGACACGTGCTGCTCAGTGTTACAAATAGTTACAGATCACAGTGTGTATGTACAGCTACCAACTACCAACGTGTTTTATTGCTGAACCAGAGCCAACGTGTGATGCTTTGCACCATTGTGTTGCACAAATACACCAGTTTTTTCTTTTCGTGTTTCCAGTGTGACTGTGAGATTCCGTTTGACTTGAACACATGAATTTTACCTTTAGTTAATAAGACACATCACTGTCTTGTTTTTGATGTACTGAGTTATCTGCATAAAATAACTTTAGTAATTTGGTAATATCTAAATCATAACCAGACCTGAAGTAAAGCATCAAATTACTGCATTACTATGGAAAGTAGGACCATTTGTCCAAATACTGATGCTGCAGTTGCTGCCGTCTCTATTTTGCTTTGTGTCTTTATTTTAAATGTGTGTTTCTCAGTGTGTAAACCACCATCCATTACTCATCTCCATGAAGGCATATCAACAATCATTTTAGCTAATGCTAAACACAGACAACAACTTTCCAAGAAAAGTATCCAGTCAATAACTATTGTGATGCACATTGATAAGTGACTCGCTCTGTGTCTCTTGTCTACAGGAACAAGTCCATCTGAGGACAGAGGGACAAAATCGCGCTTCGGCATCCCAGACAATGTGATGCGTTCACCATCAGCCAAGGCAATATGGAACATAGAGCTTCACAAGAACTCCTTCCCATCAATGGGCATCCTGATCCTGACCATCACCCCCGCAGCCAACACCCCCGTAGGACAGTACGTCCTGTCAGTGAAACACCAGGACCAGGAAATGCTGTTGGCAAAGCTGGTGGTGCTCTTCAACCCCTGGTGTCCTGGTGCGTTTGTCCGTCCAGTCTGTCACTGTCCGGTTGCTACACATTGTTGATAATGCTGAAGTACTTTTATATAGTACTGTGAATACTGTAGCTTTCCATAAGTAAAGTATCTGAATACTTCTAAACAACATATTTATATTGTTCTCTCTGTAGACGACTGGGTGTTTCTGCCTGATGAGAAAGAGAGACAGGAGTATGTGATGAATGAACAAGGGATCATCTACAGAGGAAGCAGAAACTACATCTCTCCCATGAACTGGGACTTTGGACAGGTATAGACACACACACACACACACAAACACACACTTTGTTTTGTTTGCCTTTTCAGTTTTCTGCTTGGAACAATTGGCTCTTGAGTCCCTGATGATGAAGTCTATGAAAAATGCTGTTTAAGACGTGGGAGAAGTGGACTGTTTTCCAGCTGAGATGAACATTTGTCCCCAAAGTATTGGTAGTGACTATGTAGGGGAGAGTGGGTCCAGCTGTGATATGATACGGGGAAGGGAAAGATTTGAAATTGATTTGACATATTATTTTAGAAATCGTGGGTAACATTTATGTGCACGAAACTGTTCAGTTCATTTTTGGCTTTGAAATCCAAACAAATGTACAATCACCATTAATTTCTTGTTCTAATTTTCTCTAAAGGTCACAGATTGTGACCTTATATATGTGCAAGATTTTCATTAAACTTTTTACCATTATGATGTGATGTTTGCTGCCATTTTGAGCAAAACCAAAAGTGTGAAATGTCCCTGGCTCCCTTATAGTTTTACAGAGCATAACTGTAATTAATACGATTGAATGCAGGTGAAATTTACTCTGCGCAGAGGCGTTAAAGGCCTGTTGAAGCAGTATTAATGATTCATATCAGATGAGAGATTACTTTGCAGCATGTGTTGGATGAGAAATGCGCGTTAACAATTCAACTCGTTTCCTTGTGTTGAGTTTGAGGACAGCATGGTAAACATTTGTCTGAAGATGCTCGACGTCAACAACAAGTTCCTGAAAGATCCAGCCAGCGACGAGTCTGCTCGCTGTAACCCCATCTACATCAGCCGTGTGGTCAGCGCCATGGTAGGACACGATCTTAGCCTTGGTGCATTTTACTCACTGTAATGATTCCTCCGTATTTGGAGGCTTATTGCATTGATATTGTGAACTGAATTTTTCCACCTACCTGTGAGCGTGTGATGTCATTGAAAGATTTCAAAATTTCAACACTTAAAGATTCTTTGGAAAAGTGTGACTAGTTTCGATTTTTATTCTAAGGAACATGAAAAATATTGAATAACATTATAATTAGAATTGAATCATTTTTTAACTGATGAAGGAACCAACAGTAATGTGAACGATTTAGCAGAAGCATTTTTTTTTTTTTTGTGAACATGGGGCATAAATTAGCCAACAAGGCAGTGGTGAAGTTTTAACCAATATCACATACAATGTTTGTACATCTACAAAACATCAAAGGATTGTAATGGATTTGACATGAACTTGATGAAGATCTAATAGATTTATTGAGAGGATGCTGCATTTTCAGATTATGGGGTAATGTTTGTAGAACTTTGAAGAAAATAACGAAATTGATGCACTGTACTTTAAAATGAATATTGATAAATAATAAGTCTAAGTATAAGAAAAAGGATGAAAACTTCCTTTTCGTGTTCTTTTTAGATCAACTGCAACGACGACCGGGGCGTCCTGCAGGGAAACTGGGGCAGCTCGTATGCAGGTGGGGTCTCACCCAGTCAGTGGAACGGCAGCTACGCCATCCTTAAGCAGTGGTTCAAGACTAACTGCAGCCCAGTCAAGTATGGACAGTGCTGGGTGTTTGCTGGTGTGATGTGTTCAGGTAAACGTCCGACTTTTAAAAGATGAATATTAGTTCTGAAACAGTTAGTCAAAAAAATGTTTTCACAATCACAGACATAAATGCACATCAGGAGAAGCTGAGTGGCGTAAATAGACAAATATTAAAAACCCAGAACTTTTGTCCGGGTTCCTGCGAGATTTAAATAAAACTACGGCAAGTGTATTAATCATTTGTAGGGATGTTTCGATGCCGGTACCAGTATCAGGCCGGATCCTGCCTTAGTGTACTTGTACTTATACACGTAAATTGTCTCAGATACTGCACCTGATACCATGTTAGGCTCCCCAGAAAAATGTCTGTAGTTTAGAGCCAAATGTAAGTACTTGTACTCAGTCTGGGAAAAACTAGTATTCCCCATTCTTTTAGTCTACGAATTTTTGTTTTTTGATATACGTGTAAATATGAATAAGTGCTTGGAGCATTGGCTAAGGAAGCTGCAGACTGTTGGGAAACAGACACACTAGTAAGAACTTGTTTGGCGTTGGGTTCCAGTGATGCGTCTGCTGGGCATCCCCTGCCGGGTGGTCACCAACTTCGATTCGGCACACGACAACGACGCGAATCTGACCATTGATGTGTACCACGCCGACTATGGCGTCAGAGAGAGAGAAAGCAAGGACAGTATCTGGTGAGACACAGACACATTCATTATCAATGCTGCTAATCCCAGTAGGGGTCACGTGGGGATCGATTCATGCTCACATGTTATTTCTAGGAACTTCCATGTGTGGGTGGAAGGGTGGATGAAGAGGCCAGACCTGGCAGGAGATGGTAAATATGACGGCTGGCAGGTTCTGGATCCAACACCACAGGAGAAGAGTGAAGGTAAACACTGGCTTGGCCACATTTACTTTGTTTCTCGGATGATCTTGTTTCTTGCCCTATTTAAACACGACTCCTCCTGGATTTCTATTACATTTTTTTGATAATCAACATATAACAAAGCCACATTTCTACAGGTGTAAACATGTGTCCTGAGGTAAAGGAATATTAGTTTTCTAAAATAAATCCCATGAGATTTTTTCAGGGATAGAAATAAACAGCTCTTTTAGTTTATTAAGTTTAAAATGGTTTACGTCTTAATCAACTTGTCTCCAGACATTTTGTCCTGACATGGCACAAACAGAAAGTTCAGAAAGTGGTCAAAATTATAATGGTTTATTCCCTGTAAAACAAAAATGTACAAATAAGATTTAATGGCAATAAGATTTGACACAGATTGTGGCCAGGAATTAATTAAAACACGAGGCTTTATCATGTGGAACATGATTATGTCACAGAAAAGTGCACTTCACACTTTACATCATCACAGTGCAACATCATCTGCAAAAACCAACAGTGGGTGATATCTAGTAGATATCTCATATCTTATTATCGTGATTGTCAAATTTCCATTTGCATTGAGTTTTCTGTACCTGCAGCAACACACCCACATAGGCCTGAAACTAGCAAGTCCCAAAAAATGTCAGAAAACAGTGAACAATGTCCATTACAAGATTCCCAAGATGCAAATGTGTCTCACACTCTAAAATGTTGTTTTCTGATGTTGTTGTCTTGTGGCATCAATTTCAGAGTAGCAAATGAAGACCCAGCAGAAACTCATGCAAGCACAGAGAAACATGCCAAAGCCCCCAAAAACCATCCAGCTGTCCATTAGCTACTGCACCACATGTTGCATTAAACAACAAGTTGTAATGAAACTACTCTCTAGAAAACACTTTACTCTTAGTAAGAAATGTCGTTACTTCCTGTATGTGTGGTGACTTGTACTTTTTTTTGTCCTCCTTTAGGTGTGTTCTGCTGCGGTCCAGCCTCAGTCAAAGCCATCCTGAATGGTGAAACAGATCTCAAATACGACGTCCCATTTGTCTTCGCTGAGGTCAATGCTGACTGTGTTGACTGGCTGGTCAGTAAGCAAAATACCAATATCACATTTACTAATCACTTTGGCCATCTACAGCCCCTTGTTCCTTTATTTTTGTGACCATGACATGCGCTGGGACACTCCCCCTCTGGATGATATATGATTGTTTACGCTTGTGTAGATTAGAGGACTTGTTTTAATTTGGTGCTGCAAAAAGCCCAATTTATTTTAATCAGTTTTCATCTTTGATGTTTCTGTTGGTCCATCCTGGCAGGTCAAAGCCAACGGTTCAAAAGTAATTATCAGCTCTGACACTAAGAGGGTCGGTAAGAACATCTCCACCAAGGCTGTCGACTCCAACAAGAGGATGGACATCACAGACTCCTACAAATACGCAGAGGGTGGGTTCCACCGTTTTTTTCTCTTCTATTCTTGCAGCAGCTCGTGAGATTTGACAGATTTTCTACCCTCACAGGATCAGAGAAGGAGAGAGATGTCTTTAACTATGCCAGCGGAAACAATAGCTTCCTCCGAACAGCACGGGTGAATGCACTCAGTGACATGGAATTTAAGCCTTTGTCCATGCGGTTTGAAGAGGTAGGTCAAATAAACCACGGTCACAAATGTGACACTTCCAGTCTGAGATGACTTTGCTTCATTTTCTGCCATGTTTCAATCCTCGAAATAGGAAAATGCATGGAAATGTATCTTTTTTCATAGTTCACCCAGATTAGCCTTATTTCCCACACTGAGAGACACAGCGAGGCATCGTTATCTGTCACATTTGATACAGAGCAAGAAAACAAAAAAATAAAAACATCAATTAAT
The DNA here is from genome assembly GCF_033026475.1 of Channa argus. NCBI lineage: Eukaryota > Metazoa > Chordata > Actinopteri > Anabantiformes > Channidae > Channa > Channa argus. Next base: position 26,922,414 of record NC_090201.1, on the reverse strand, counting down.
ATAATATGTAATTAATAATGCAACTAGAAGGGGACACAAGCCAGTGTCTTCTTGTGAGAGTCCCAAGTCTGGATAAATACAGAGGGATGTTTCAGGAAGGGCATCCGACGTAAAACACATGACAAATCATGACTTTCACACCGAATCTGACTTCCATACATGACATGATGCAGAGAAGGAAGGTGGACATACTGTGTGTCCAGGAGACCAGGTGGAAAAGTAGCAAGGCTAGAAGCTTAGGAGCAGGGTTCAAGTTGTTCTAACATGGGTCAGATAGGAAGACAAATGGAGTAGAAGTTATCCTGAAAGATGTAGTGAGAGAGGCCGTGAAGTTAGTTGGTGTGAGAGGACAGGGTTAGATGGAGGCACATGATTCGCTGTGGAGACCCCTGAAAGGGAACAGGTCAAAGGAAACGAAGAAGAAGACAGTTTCCAGCACCTTCTCTTATGTAGAAAAAGATCTTTCCTTAAAGAAAGTGACTGTACATGATCAGTAGAGATTCTCCTAGTACCGATTAGAAGGACTTCATTGTGGACATCAGCAACACACAGTCATTAAAGTATCACTTAATGGATTGGTGTACATTTACTGGGTCACACTGGGTTGTGTCACGTGAAATCCGTGTCTGAAGATTATTTAATGTAGGAAATTTGTCTCATTTTGTGGTGCTGCAGGTGACCAAACCAATAAACGGCAAGGATGTGCACCTGAATCTGGTGCTGCAGAGCACTACTGCCAAACAGCTGTCTATCAACATCGGCGTCCAGGCCCTGACGTACAACGGCAAGGTGGCTGACAACATCCAGGGTGAAAGGAAGGAGGAGACACTGCAGCCTGGGAAAGGTGACTCTTTCTCTAAGGACTTTTTTCTGGACAGTTTTACATTCGGCGTGTGTTTCGTCCTGGAATTTAGTCGAAACTTCCCTAAAGTCTTACTCTCTACCTCTGGTTCTTGCAGATCTGTCAATCCCTATCCGGGTTCCTTTCTCTGTCTACAATAAATACATGATGGAGTGCGACAGCATGAGGGTTTCAGCCTTGGTCGCCGAAAAACCGGGCACCGAATATCTAGTTATGAACAATGTTGTGCTGCAGAATCCTCCCATCTCCATCAAAGTCAGTACAAAAAAAACTTCTCTCTCTGTCAGCTTCGCTCCCCTGTGGGTGTCACTTCTCAGAAAGGTTTTTAAGAGACAAAGCTAAACCAAATTCACTTTGGACCTAAAATGAAACAGTTTCCCCCAGACAAAGGGGATTTTCCTGAGGGGACCAGGAGTATTTGTTCCATATTTACTGATAATTGATCGGTTGCTTGTTGACACATGTCAACCTGCTGATGCTGCCAGATGTAAAGTCGGTGGATAGTTTCCGATTTTTACTCAGGTTTAGTTTTAATTTCTTCCTCCATCTCAAATTATTATTTTGTTTAGTTTCAGTTTTGTTGTGGGTTTGTTTGAGTTTGAGTTTTTCAAAATAACATTTTTAAACGTGTTTATTGATTCACACACCAAGTGAAGGACCACGGGGTCTTAGACTCTGCGCATTATCTGAAAGACGTGGTTAAAAACGTGTGCGTTGCAGGTCTCTGGTGAGATGAGACTGAACCGCGAGATAAATGTGGAAGTGGCTTTCATGAACCCGATCGACGAGAAGCTGAAGGACTGCACTCTGACTGTCTCTGGAAGTGGACTAATGGAAGAGCAGAAACACACGTGAGTGTGTGTTTGTCGAAAAAAACCAGTAGACAAAGTACTGTTACATGTCTCAGTATTACAAAGATAGTTTAACTTCTTCTATTAATGTTGCAGTGTATTGTCAGCAATATTCATCCTTCTCTTTCAAATTAATAGACCAGAAGTTAATTACTTATTTGTATTTAGTCTAATAAAGTCAAATAAACCTTTAAACTATGTAAGCGCTCACACGTTTAGGTATTTATACTTATTAAAACCTGACAAATACTATGAAAACAGTAAACATATTTGTCCGCTTATATTTGACGAGCCAGTTGTTTCAATGTGTGTGTGATTGTGACACGGCTCCGTTCTAGTGTTAATCTAATATATGTACTGACACCAGAGGAAAGAAAACCTCTTTTCTTGTCAGAGTTCTCCAGTGTTAAATCTGAGAACACGAGCCCCTAAACAAAACGTCTAAAACCAGTTTTTACTCAAACTAGGAACAGTGTGAATAAAGACTTCACTTTTGATACTTGTTTCTGTGGAAGCATTTGAATCAGTAGGAATTTTTTTTTCTGCAATAATAAACGCTACACTGCTTCTCACTACTTGTGGTTGAATTAACAGGCTTCCGGATCTGCTGCCAAACACACGGGCACGTGTCCTGTTTGCGCTGGTTCCCTACAAGATTGGAGAGAAAACTCTCATCGCCGACATCAGCTGCTCCAGCTTCAAAAACATCAAGACAAGCTGCACTGTCAATGTCAGACCATAAACGGTCTCATACCTATATTCAATAGCCAAATGTCAGTTGCATACATTTGTTCTTTTTCACAGCCCCTTATACTAAACGAAGAATTCTCTACTTTCCTTTGAGAGAGAGCACTTGGTTGCTTTCAGTTTAATTTCCCTGAAACTGCCTGACAGGCAGAGTCTCAGCCTGCTTCCTGGTGAGATGTTGGTGTGAATCCTTTAAAAGCTGAAAGCCAACAGACCAACCACGGAATCTTCTAATAGTTGCTGTGGGATTATTGTATCATTAAAGCTACTTAAAAAAAAAAAAAAAAAAAAAGAGACAGAAAGAAGCTTGTACTTTATGCTGTCAACTGGTCGATGCTGGTTGATAGTTTTAATGAATCCTGTGGTAAAACATGCAAATACAATGTTTGTTCAATATCTCCTGTGTCGCTCCTGTTTTTTTTCTTAGCAATGCTACAGATCACGTGTGTAATAAGCAAACAGCTGCTGCAATCTGTGTCCCGTGGTGCATTCGGGTGCATGGAAAAGATTGGGATTTCCTTTTGTAAAATTACAGCGAGCAGGCAGCCTCAAAAAAAAACAACTGGTCTAAAAAGCCTTATATTTACATATGTTGTAAATTTACAAAGATACATAATTAGACATTTCCATTTTTATATAGACTCTCTATCACCTTCAACACATTTCAGTGTCAGCTGATGCAGGATACTTTTTAAAGCACTATTACTTATTAGTCACTTTGCAGATTTTATGTCTCCGGAATAGGATCAGTTTACAACACATGATGCTACTTAACAACACTGCTACTTAAAGAACATTTTTTTTAAATGAAAGTGTAGTTTGCTTAAAAACGATTTGGTGCTGATTACTGTAAAAACACAGATATGTTTTAGTATTTGAATCAAACCAGGTTTCTTATCTGGGCTTGTATTCTGAAAAACACTTTGAAACCTTTTAAAAATGTTTCATAAAGACTAGAACTAAACTTTTGGCGAACTTTTGTTGTCTTTAGTTTTTCAATTCAAAATTAGTAAATACAATTATTCAAGTGTATTTATTTAAATGCAGTAATTTAAACTAGCTACACTCTTTGTGTAAAATGTACTAAATATTATTTCACCCCAATATGAGCTTTTGCAGTGTAAACATAACAAAAATGGCACTTCGTTCATTTATTGTGGAAAATGATCCCATTTCAAATAAAAAAAACTTTCAAACACTGTGTAACTTCTGATTTTAAAACTACTTTGAGACACTGTGACCCCACAGATATATGCTGCTATCAATATTAAAAATATGTTTGCACCTATATGATGTGTGTATATCTACATGTAAGTGAAAAAAAAAACATTTTGAGAAGCTGGTTATGGATTTTTTTGGCACTTTTGCTTTACGAAAGACTTATGAACTGTGAGAACTGCGGCCAACAGACTACTTATAACTACCGTGGGTTTCTGGGTGTCCGGGGGAATAATGCAACATAGTGGGGGTCCACAAGGGGCTCAGTGACAAAGTGCTGCCCCTCGGCCCTTCGGGAGGTGAATCCAGCTCTGAATATCCTCACATGACTTCATCTCAGTCCATCTGTGATCGCTCCTGTGTCTAAAAAACGCCACCAGCTCCACCGACAGCAGAGAAAAGCACGAGCTGGTTTTGCGCATGTTCAGAATGAGCCGCGCTTCTCTCTCTCTCTCTCTCTCTCTCTCTCTCTCTCTCTCTCTCTCATCTCTCCATCCTCCCATCACATCCTCCAGCATCCTCCTCTCAGGGGGAGATGTACCGTGAACCGTGCCCGGCCGCGGCATCAGCACCAGGTAAGACCCTTTTTTCCCCACTACATCCTTCCCTCGATATCCCCGCAGAGCATCTTTGCTATCAGGGGTGTTTTTCGGCTTCAGCGCGAGGTGGATGCAGCCTGTTTGCCCGCCTAGATACTGAATCCACTCCCGGTGTATTCTTCCGGAGGACTCGGCACTTGTGTCCCCTGTTAATCTTTGCGTAATTTTGCTCGGAATCCGATCATCCGTTGACTCGGGCTCCCGCTCCTCTTCCAGTCCGCGTTATCAGCGGTCGGGTCGGGATAATGAATAACGTGTTAGTCGCTGTGGTGCTTATCAGTCCCGGCTCATCCTGATATCATCTCCCCTGCACACACGGACACACTTACGCGCACACGCGCGCGCGCGCCTGGTCCAAGTTTTTGCAGTCTGGCGCATCACAAGGTCACAGTGGTGGAGGCGAACCGGCGGGTGGACGAGATGATCCACGGTAACTGTGTCAGTGGGCTTTTTAGCCCGGAGCTCTCCGGAGATTAACCGGCTGCAGCTGCAATGATATGTGATGCTTTCCGGGAGCACAAATCCACATATTCCCGTAAAAAAGGACAATTTTTGTGGGTGAAATTGCAGCTCCGCCTTGATTGGATGCATGGGAAAAGGCTAATGTGTCAGGAGGATCGATGACAGGCTCGTAAAGCAGATTACAGCTATCAGGCTGCTGTTAATATTCATACCGGCTTCTGATTATAATAGCAGGGTGCGCGCACAGATGGGCGGCTGTGTGAAGAACGCTCACACCCCGGGCCGTGACATGATAATCACGCAGCCACACGGTTTGACTTTATCTCCTGTGAAGCACTGACACACACACACACACACACACACACACACACATAATATGAAGTGATAGACACAAAATGTCTTACTGATTGTTTTGGCTTAATTTTGTTCACTTCATGTGCAGCAAACCCACAAACCCAGAGCTGAAATTATTAGTGAATTAATCAGATGGTCAGCAGAAATTGCCAGTGGACATGTGTTGCTGAAGCAAAACTGGCAAATAAAAAATAAAAAAAACACACATTGCAGCTTCTTAAATATGAATATTAGCAAATTTATCTGCATAACAACCGAACGTGGAGTTAGTGGCAGTGATGGAAGAAGAACAAAGATCATTTACTTCAAGAAAAAAGTAGCAATACAGCACTGCAGAGTAAAAGTCCTGCATTTAAAAGTCTACTAAAGTGCAAAAGTATCAAAAATGATGAGTTTTCATAAGTAAAAGTACTCTTTACACAGTATGGCCTCATTTCACATAAATATGATATTTGTGGATTGTAATTATTGACGGATTAATTTATTCACTTTTATGTTGCAGTTGGAAACAATGGAGCTGGTCTTAATAACCTTATCCACTGTTATGATGATCATATGTTTTGAATCTGAAGACTCTAATTGGAATAACGTTACACACTGGGGGGTATAAGAGTTTGAGCTTCCCACTGACGGTCAATAAAGTCTGATAATCATATAGTTTTTTTTATCTAAAAAGTATCTGAGGGATTAAAAGAAAACTTGTGTTTAAAACATAGCGAAGTCAAAGGAGAAAATCGAAATACTCAAAGCTGAAATGTCAAAACTGCACTTAAATAATGTACTTAGTTACTTCCCACCACTCGTGAGGCACAAAAGACGTCTGGAAACCCGATCTTGGACTTGAAACGTCTCACTGATGTGTTTTTAATCATTTAGAGTCTGATTTTGACTCCCCTCGTGTTTAAGAGAAAGAAATGATGGCGACAGTGATGACGAAAGGAGGAAAAAGGGCAAAACCTATCAATTATGTTACTGGAACAGCATTTTTAATTAACACATAACCTGTTTTTAGTGAACAAAGGCCCAATTTTAGGTGCTGTTATGTATCTTAATTACTTTGTAATATTAATGCTTATTTTATGGATGAAATGTAAAATTCTGCTCTGCAAAGTTTAAAATAATTGAAGTGGCGTAAAAAGTACAATATTTCATAAAATGGAAAATATTCAAGTATATGAGTAAACTGTCCATGAGAACAGCTCCTTAACAATTACTTACTTACACTCCAGCACTGTAAAATAATAATATATCAGGACAGTGGGATAAAATATGAGGCTGTGTGTCACTAATGTACTTTTACTCCTACATGCATCAATATTTAAGGGTTGAAACCATAAATATGATATGAAGTAGGTCTATTGTATCACATTATTGATCACCACAGGCACTGTGTCCCAAAAGGAATATTATTTTAGGCCATTAGTTAGTTTATAGTCAGAGTATATTGTAACTCAATCATCATTTTCTTTATTTAGTGACGATAATGCAGAGCAGAGGAGCTGTGAAGACATGAGCGTCAGATTTAGATGGAGTCCTCTTTCAACGGCGTAGAGCTCCGGGAGCTGCGGGCCGGAGGGGGCCGGAGAGGCGAGTCTCCTACGCCGGCGTCAGTGCCCTGGACAGCGGCCACGCCGGGCTGCGCCGCCCGGGGCTTCGAGAACGCCTCCTACCAACAGGACGAGGAGCAAAACCACCAGCGGCAGCAAGGGGCGACCGTGTCAGCGAGCTGCCTACCCTCAACTTCAGCCAATAACAAGGTAACGAGTTCCCCCACAGCCCTTCTCACCGCCAAGTGACAATAACGATTTCAACTCGTGTCCCAAAGTAGAAAACCTCATCAACAGCTGTTTGTATTAGTATTTTTTATCATGACAAGGAAAATATGCCATACTGCGGTTTCCAAACATTACCGTGAAGTTAACTGTACAGAAACCCAGCTAAATCTAAACCGTGGGACCCCAGTGTACTTGGGGCAAACAGTGGGCTTAGCTGGTGTTTCACGAGTGACGTCAACCAGTTACAGCTATTGAAAAAAGGAAAATGCATGTTTTTTTGATAAAGTAATAAAAAAATACGATAAAATGTCACTGACAAGAGCAGGTAATGTGGTTCCTGTCTCAACCACCGACATTCAGTAGATGGTCACCAGTTAACTCAGTCTCCAGTCCATTTGAAACACCTGTCCGATGGTGTTCTGCATTTAAAATTCCAACAGCTGCAATGGGTTGGATGCTCGTGGACAAGTCCTTCTTCTGACGAAACAACAACTCCGTTTGAGCATTGACAAATTAGGTTGTCACCTACATCACTTATAGTAATTAAAAGTTAGGTCAGGTACATGGTGAGAGGTTAACAAAGTCACAAAAACCTGCCTGGAAAACGTACTTTCAAAGACAACCTCTATCTTTGCTTAAATATTTAACGTCTTGTGTGACTTAATGTTTTCTGAAATGCCCTCTAAAGCCATAAATGATTCAAATAAAGAAAATCTATTTATTTTTCCCTCACTGCCCTTTAGAATCTAACTCAAATGTTGACTATTAAAAACTTCAGCTTTACATCTCTTCTTCATATTTTTCTTTTGTGGTGTTTTATTTTAATTTCTTCTTCGACATTGAGTTTATTCTTGGTGCTATGTTGCTCTCATTTTCTCTTTTTGTCATGCTAATTTCTTCTTTCCTTTTCTGATTTCTCTGTTCGGTCTGCTCTGTTATTTGTTTCTTTCAGGGGCAGCAGAAGCATCAGGAGCTCTCCCCACAGTCATATGATGAGGAGGAAGGAGGTGGAGCACAGGAGGATGGACAGGACTTCAGAGAGTTGCCCCCAACTGAGGATCACGCCGCGGATTATGGCTTCATCTTTGCTCTGGTCTTCCTGGTGAGTGGGATCGTCTTGGTGGTCATCGCTTACACCATTCCCCGCGAGGCCAAAGTTGACCCAGACTCAGTGTCGGCGCGGCAAATGGAGAAGCTGGAGATGTACTATGCCCAGCTGGGCTCCCATCTAGACAAGTGCATCATTGCGGGCCTGGGCCTGCTGACTCTGGGGGGGATGTTCCTGTCTGTGCTGCTCATGGTGTCCATCTGCCGAGGCGAGATGTACAGACGCAGGGCGGTGTTTGTTCGGCCCAAGAGGACTTACGGCTCCATTAACTTGAGGATGAAGCAGCTGGCAACTGGGGAGGCGGGAGGAGGCGAGGGGGGAGCGGACAGAGGCCAGGAGTTTTTAGTGGAACATGCAGAGACACGGAATAACACACAGTCGGGATCGAGCCGGGACTCCAAATCGGAACAAGGGACAAGCAGGGATCCTCCTCCTCCTCCTGCTGCTGCTGCTTCTTCCTCAGCGGCTGCACAAGGAGTCAACTAGCTGTGCGTCGCGGTTTCGCCTTCCACGGCTCGAGCGATCAGCTGCAAAATGGGGATGCAAAATGGTGCAGGGCCCTTATGTGTATTGTCAAGAGAAGCACAAGGCGTTCGGCTGGAGGAGCCCTGCTGTAATGATATTTATTCTAACCCATCACGTGGTTTAAAAAAAGAGGGCTCGGTGCAGTAGAGGAAGAGAGGTAAGGAGCTCGCAGTGTGGATAAGAGCACATTTTAACAGCAATTCTTATTGTATATGAAAGTTTAAAGTTCAATATTATAAAAAAATCTTATCAGAGTTTTACAGTACAAAGCATATTGTGTCTGACAAGCACTAAAGAATGCAGGAGAAAGTTTGGTAACATAGCTAACATCATATCATTTTCAAACAAAAGGAATTTCAATGTAGTCATGTTTTATATTCATATTACAAGATCCACTCTAACACAGACGTTCGATATTTGACTCATCACACTGTGAATATCACAAACGTTTCCCGTACAGTGGAGTCTTTACTGGACTGTCGAAACAGTGTTTGATGGAAACTAGGATGCTAGCTCATGCACAAATAAACAGAGGCAACAGGTTTGAAAGTCACGTTTCACTTTGGCCGAACGTTAACATTCACTACCAGCATCAGCAGTCGACCGACAGTAACAGCAGAGACGAAGTCCATCACCCTCAGAAACCTACAGCCAGCAACAACAAAGGTCAAAAGGATCTTAAACCAGTATTCTTCAATTAGACCTTCGTATGCAGCTTGAGCCTGAGCTGTTATCAACCATATTAGGATTATTCTACTTTTATTAAAGCAATATTCCGACTTTGTACACACCAGCCAAACAACAGCGGCAACACTCTCTAAACACACAGAGACACAGAGAACACGACCACCAGACAGCGTAAGCTTGTTATTTGAGGCTGGTGAAAATGTGCTTACTGTAATCTTAACTTTCGGCCTTTTAAAGGATTTTCCTTTTTCTCTGAAAATATCTGAAGAGTGCAACAGCAAACTCGATTAAAGTCACCAAGGACAAGTGACTTTATAAGGACATACAGTAAGATGCAGGGCGAGTTGGCAGAGAATGAGAAGTGAGAAGAAGGTGAGGTGTTGGACTAAGAGGTGCAGACGTGAAATGAGTCACTGTTGAATATCCATCATTACATCTGGAAGTCAAGGGATCCTCTATATGTGAAACATCTTTTTTTTTTTTCTTTCTCCTCCAGGCCAAACTAACGTTTTTGTCACAGTATAAAGTGATTTAGTTGGTCTGAGGATGAATCTAAAACCGCTGTAGGAAAATGGTAATTAATTTAACTGCTGATGGCATAAATGGCAGGTCCGAAGACAAAAAATGTTTGCATTCAGTGAACCCAGTCCAACCTATATCTATGTCATGCTGCATCACCTGAAACCGTTGCCTCGTGTTTACTAATCAGCGTTTTCTGCTAGCGTCACTTTCCACTGCATCAAAAACTGGATCTTGTATCATGCTGCAAGAATATATCTCTAATCGGCTTCTCCCAAACTTGAAAATACATATGCTCGTATTTATGTGGTGCCACTCACTTCTGTCAGAGAAAAACGGTTTGGCTCACAGTGACTTTGTGGTTTCAGTTAAATAAAAAGAGTCTGAAACCAGAAGACAAGTCCATGCAGTCATTTACTGTAAATCTGGGCTTCAAACAGCAAATTACGTATTAAAACATCAACGTGTCTCCTAAGTCTTCGTTTTTCTAATCTACGGCTCTGTGTCTGCGGAAGAAGCTGGTTTTGATTGGAATGAACCTTTAAGGACGCAGCACCTACGTCTTTGTATCATATGTAAACAGATGCTATTTATGTCATGTAAGGATACAATATGCCTTAATAAGTAAACACACCCTGTAAATCGTGTATACGCAAATATTATTATGCTAATGTATTTAGGTCTGTATAGTAAACAAATTAGCCGATGGTAATGTAGCCACACACACACTCTCACACATGTCCTAATAGGACAGGTGTCCTCACAAGCCATGTTCAGTACTTACTGTATGTCCTCACAAGCAGGTGAAGACACTGTACATGTGAGGCATCTCAAGTCCTAATTTCAATCCACGTGGACAAACTAGACAGGTTGTGGCTCCGTTTCTATGTCCTCCTAAGTCAGTTTTAGGTCTTTTCCACTGTGGGAACTTACGTGAACCAACCTGCAACTGAACTTTTGCCCCTTAGCGCTGCCATTCAACTATTCAGCCGACTTTCCCTGGTGATCCCCCCGAGTACTGCAAGGAAAAAATCATTTTCGTCTTAGAAGACATGTCTGTAAAACTGCAAACAAGCTTACTTAAAACTTTTAATCCAAGATTTTATATTTGTGAATTTATTAGAGAATAGAAAACTTTATTCGTATTAGCATAACAAGCACAGTTTATAACCACAAGCTCACAGTCAGGAGGGGAAATGGGGGCTTCAGCAAGTCGAGTGCGATCAGGACGTGCAACCTAGAACCGACCACCTGTGCTCTACAAGTTCAGGTTATGGGAAGCTCCAGGTCGCAGCTCGATGAGTTCCTGCAGTCGGAAAGATGTGTGGCTCAGCATTTGTGAGGACATCTTGAATCCAGCCTAAAGTACACGGTGACAAACTAATCTCAAGCTGTTTGTAAAAATATGTGTCACATTTATATTTCACAGTGCAATTACAATGTAAATATTACACACAGACGTGTCGGATGTAGAGGACCAGCAAACGCTAAGGCTCAGAAACCAAATACACAACGCAAGTATGCAAAATTGTGAAGCCTCTTCAGCTGGTTCAGTTTCTGTTTGTTAGCAACTTATTAACCTCAGCAGAACAAACAACCTTGGAGAATCATAAAATGTTGATTATTTCTCCTTTAATCGTAGAAAAAACATGAAGAAAAAAACCGCTGTTCTCTTTGCTAGTTCAGCCAACATTCATTTCTAAGTAGCAGATAAATGTGAACTTTAAATAAAATGATAAGAGATGATTTTCTTTTAAAAAGCGCAACAATTTCGGCCACTCTATATTTTTAACGCTTAACAAATAATAAGCAAGAAAAAGGCGACTTGTGCAGCGGGTTGAACGTTTTATTTTAAAGACTATAAAAGAGTTGAAGTGTCCCTGAGTAAAAAAAAAGACTTGTCCCTGGCTGCTTCTGGACGACCACGTGCATTTATTTAAGGCATTAATGTCCTACATAAATCAAGCAGTTACGGTTCTAAGCTGTAGTGTGTCTCTGCACAAACATGTGTTAACACCTGGGTTTTTCACTGCAGCTTGACAACATGTTGGCAGTGGTGAAGCTGCTCTTCCACTTCTTGCTGCCTTCAGCATTAAGCCGAGCTTGTAACGCTCTTATCTTTAATTGAACCCTCATTAAAACTTTGTTTCCAAGAGAAGCCTGGCAACTACGGCAGTGTCATGGTTTTTGACAAGAACAAACATGTAACGCACAACACACTGCTACACTAATACAAAGTAGAAGAAGTTTCTGGCCTAAGACTTTCAATCTGTAATGAGTCGCTGTCTTTAGCTTTTAAAGCCTGTTTCTAACTGGAATATGCTTTAAGTACTGGGTCAGTTGGTGGTGAAGCTGGTCTTCAAAAAACAGCGGGGTCTGGGGTTCAGTTCCCTCCTGGCAACATGTCAGCGTTCGTGGGCAAGACACTAAGCGTTAAGTTGTATGGAAGTGTCTGTAAAACCATTATAGTATGAAATAGAATGGACTAGAATAGAATAATACTTTATTAATCCTTTGCAGGACATTGCTTTGTTACAGAGGACACCAGAACAAAAAAGGCAAAATTCTTGCAAATGATCAATGTAACATGTGCAACTTGCGATTTTTATTGTTTCTTAAAAAGTCTGATGGCCGCTGGCAGGAAAGGACTTCCTTCCTCATACCTGCATCGTGGTGGTATAAGTCTATGGCCGACATTGCTCTGCCGAAACACCTCCAGGCCGTGCAGTGGGTGAGACCCAGTACTCAGTATACAGTTCAGTTTCCTGAGCATCCTCACCTCAGCTGCCTGCTGAACGTAGTCCAACTCAACCCCAATGGTGGAGCTCGCTCTCTTTATCAGAGTCCCCTTCCCCCGGCACACCACTGGCCACCACAGTTTTATAAAAGGTGCACAGCAGAGGTCTGCAAATGTTGAATGGTTTTAGCCTTGTACAGTCTGTTTGGATCCTTCCTTTACACTGGCTCCAAGTGGCTGGACCAGTCCATATCCTCATCCAGCTGCACTCCCAGGTACCTGTAGATCTCCGTGCCTTCAATGGCGACTGGAGTCAGTGTAGGCCTCCTTCACCGGAAATGTTTTGGAGATGTTAAGCTGGAGGTGATTGAGGTGGCACAAGTCCACCATCGAGCCCCTGTGCTCCTCCTCCTGTCCTCCTCTGACACGGCCGACAACCGCTGAATCGTCGGAACGATTCGGAAGAAAGCAAGCGTCTGAGTTGCACAGGAAGTGAAAGTGCACTCACTGTGACCCTGCTTGTGTTTGAGCTCTTATTGATAGAAGCAACTTCACCGTTGCCACAAGAGGCTTAATGAGAAAGTTAGTGACTGAGGCTGCTGCTCCTGCAGTTAGCGAGCAGACGGAATTGCTGTGTACTGGGACGGTAACATTACCTTTTCGAACTGATGTCCCACAAGTCCTTCGTGTATTTTACAACAGATATTGCAGATGCAATTTAAATGTAATAATAACTAATAAAGCCTTTTGTTTTTTAAGCTGTACCAGAGCCGGGAAAGTGGGGGATATTATTGAAACTGCCCTCTGAGGCACAACAGCAGCAAAAACCCAATGTCTGCACAAGAAGGACGTCAAAGGGGGTTGTGATGGTCATTTTTGACATGGCTAGTATTAAGCTGACAGATATGAATTCGATATGTTAAAAAGGTCTTGGACTAGTATGATTCCTAGATATTGAAGAGGCACAGGGACACAAAATGACTAAAATGTACATAAAAAGGCTAATGCAAAAAAAAGGTGGTGGTTCCGACCAGTTTCTCATAATTCGTAATTAATCTCAAAGTACAGCAAACTAGCTTTGCTTAATTTGCGGACCAGCAGTGTGGAGTACAAACGTCAAGCAGCTCCTGTCATTTCATTTTGCATTCGTACGACACATGTGTTTGTGGGAAAGAAATCAGAGGCGTGAAGAGATTTTTTTCCCGTTCAGAGTGAAGCAGAGCGGGTGAAGGAGATGTGGGAGAGATGATGAGTCTCTGGATGACGTGAGGTGAATGTTGAAGAGCTTGATTTTCAGCTGAACACAAAGAGTGACTGTGCACAAAGCTAAATATTTTAATGACACATATACAGGTGTCCCCCCCCACTCACCTGTGGTAAACAGACGTTTGTAACGAGCATAGAAAATCCCATAAACTGTAATTCAGGTGATACACTGCAAAGTCCTCATTAATGTGGCAAACATCACAGCAGCAGATGAAAGAGGGAAACGGTTGTTGTTGGCGGTCGGCTTCACACAGGTTGAACTCACAGAGCCGGAAGAAAAGAGGTTTGAAAGGGTTTTGAGAGCGACTTTGGTTGCACGCATGGAATGAACTGAAGCAGGTCAGGAGGAAACAAAGGTTGTGCTTCTGTTTTTCTAGCAGTCTTAAAGGGGAAGTCCAGCAGTTTTTAGTCTGACGTCCTGCAACTCACCTGTAATGTTAATAACACATATTGTAGTTTGCACAAAAGCCTGTTCCACCATCAGGTTGATGCTTCTCATCAATGAGCCCTCGGATTTTCTTAAATTTGCATGTTTGGCACATTCTATTAATGTTTTCTATTAACAGAATGTACATTTTATGTAAACGGCAAGTTGCAGTGTCCCTGGCTGAGTTTTTAGACTCTCACAGCACTTTTCTTTTCCCACGTTTAAACAAAAGCAAAGAGGTAAACACACTCATGGCATCATCATTAAAAACATGAATGGACGTTCACTATAAGTCCAAACGTGTGAGCGTGGAGCATCTGTAATGAGCAAACCCATGTTCCTGCTCCTCTGTGGCGTCAATGTCAAGACCGAACACAAGCACCTTGGTCAAAGACACTGAGAAAATCAATCTTTTCAGTGACTCTGTTGCCATAGAAATGGTCTATTTATATCAAGGACTGCTGGTGGAGCAGCACTCGGGTGTCATGGAAAGTCCTTGTGCGGACACGACGGATGAAACGGTGTCAAACCGTGACTGAACGAAGCGGATCAACCTGACGAGGTGCACGATCAGCATTTGTGGGAATAAATTACATGAAATGGTGGCAGTACTTTTCAAAGACTGAAGGCTTTAATACACATCCAGTTCAGATTTAGCTGAGTGGTAAAAGCTTTAACAGAGGCTGCAGGAAAATCCTGAGCATAATGAAATTCTGATAGAAAACAGTAATAAAATAGTAAAATAGAAAATAGTAATAATAGAAAAGAAATAGTGTTTTCTTGCTTTCTGCATCTGGTTCATCCGTATGTCATCTGTGCAGCAGGAGGACAAAAATACTCTTTTGGCATTTTAAGGTGAAGGGACATCGTTACAAAAAGCAGAAAGATCATTTTACAAATTAGCTGCTTTAATGCACATGTACACGTAGTGTAACTCACGGGATATTTCTCTTTGTGTTTTTCTTAATACTCTCCTGCCTCCTCTACTCCAAATACTCCTTGTCCTACTTTATATATACATAGATAAAGCTCCAATAAGCAACCTAAACTGGTCCCATGTCCTCCTTGTCCCTGCAGTCGGTTACACTCCATCACACTCTGCACAGCCTTTTATCTGAATGGCATAATGAAGTTAAATAAAATGGAAGCTTTTTAGCATTAAATATCTACCTTCTCAGTTTGACATTACAGGAGGAGATGAACACAGGAGATTAAGATGAGTTTGGTACAACACGATAGAGACACTGGGCCGCGGGAAACCGTTTTGTTGACAGGCCGTGCGTCTAAAATAGAAAGAAAGACACTGTGGCAGTTGACTGAAATGTCTTCAACACGCCCATTGGCTTCTTTAAGTCGTCCGGACAGAGCAGCGTGCTCCACGCACAGGCTCACACATATAATCTAGGTCTCACAGGATAAACTCTGGAAAATCTTGAGAGCATCTCACTCGTACACAGTGCATGTGTGAAATGGGCTTTAAAGAGACATGCTGATGGAAAAGTTCTTGTCACTGTTGGAAGCTCTGTGTTTGAAGGAGCTAAGGTGGAGGATGTGGTGCAGGATTTGTGGTCAGGGTCTACGGTGGAGTCCCCAGTGACTGGGGCTTTAGGTTATTTTATATTTAACCAAAGTGAATTTAGTGTGGGAGTATATCATAAATGTTGAGTAAAAGGTTGCTACTGTATCTTTAAGGGCAGGGTCAGAGGTCAGCTACAGCAGTGTTCCTGAAGCTGCTTGGGATTCTGCACTTCACTCAAGGACACTTCAGCAGTGTGCAGGGATTTGACCCTGAGCTCAGTCTCATTAATCACCACACATCCTGCTGCTGCAGAGAAAAGAAACAATGAAGGTTGACAGCAAACCAAAAGAAAAAAAAGAAAAAAGAAAAAAGCTCCTATGAAAAAACCTAAAATAAGGAACATTGTCCTGGTTTCTTTCCTGATTATCTTAAACAAACTAAAAACAGCCAGAGTGATGGTCCTTCCTCTGCACAGGAGCTGGACGCTCCCCTTTATGTACCGTTAATAATATGCACAAACGTAACACACAGCAGTAGCTTTTCACTCAAAGACTCAATGAATGTAGAAATGATTGCAGGAGGGGGTGACGTCACAGCGCTGTTCACAAAGTTTCAGACACTAATATGTAAACACTCATGAACATGCAGTAATAGATAACATGATATTTCACACAAGTGTCATTAAGAAATCGAGTGAGAATTTAAAGATGCGACAAATCATCTGCAGCCGCTGACTCTTATGAATTTCACTATGAAGTGTAAAAAAAAAAGTGAAATATTGCTCTAAGAAACCGGAATGAAATGATGCATATTAAAAGTTATGAAATGTATGTGGCCAGAGAAAGACGTCGTGTGTGTTTGTGAGTAAATAATGTGAATCTTTAGCGCAGAAGAAATATGAAAAATTAAAGGCCTCTATCACTTTTATTTTAGTGGTATTTTCTACATTACCTGGGGGAAATGTTTACAGATTGTGAATATTGTAGATGCTTATTGACATATCATTTTATCTTGAGTGAAAGCCAGGGTCTCTAGACTGTTATAAAACAGGCTGAAATATAATTCAGCTCATTCCAAGAGAAACTCGTTTGCTTTTTTAAATTCTTTTCTTCACATGCTTTGCTAAAATATTGATATAATCTGTGAAAAAAAAAAAGTCATACTCCTTCAAAAATATCTAAAAGCCTCAAATATGTCTTGATTGATGAAACTGCAGAGTTTATCTGGTTTGGATGTATTTACATTACAAAGGAAAAATTGTTGTTTTGTAGTAACCACACTGTGAAAATACTACAAAAACTCCTGACAACACGTACAATTTTAAGTAAAAGTATGTAAGTACTCAAACACTATTATATCTTTATTAGAAATATTAATTGATCATTTACAAAAACTGCTTATTTCCTTCTAAAAGTACCTTTGTAAATTACTTCTGTATAAAAACAGTTCCTGTCTCTTTAAGAGTCCACTCTATTCTGATTGGCCGGCTGGTAGAAACCTGCTGGTGGGCCAAGCAGAGTGGGCTTTGTGGGTGTGAAGGCCCAAAATGGAGGTCAGTTTGAGGACTGGTGGGAACATTTTGGGCGGATCCAGAGAAAGAAAGTCTTGTGACACGTTCGACAGAGCAGACAGAGACACAAGATTTTCTTTTTGTGAAATCTCTTCCATACGTTCAGGTGGAACGTTAATGTTTAATACGGCTGGACCCGAAAATTACCCTATTCAGATGTTCATTCAATGAAAAGCTATTCAGTTACAGCGTTTGCGTACTGTCCCTCCATCCAGGGCTTAAAGGTACAGAGACACCTGTGACAGTGACGCCCACGGTGGATGATTCCACCATAACCGCTCTGAATGAACCAATCGCTGCCTGACGTAAATCAGAAATCTAAATAATCTTCTGTTCATGTTAGGGCATCAACTGACATTAGAAGAGGAGCACACCAAAGCCCTTTCATAATCGTATATAAGTAAGTATATAGTATCAAAATCGAATTAAAAAGGTTTTATCGGCACAGAGCTCTGGTTTGCTCTGTGGTGTATTTTAAGAGCACAGTGACACATGTACAGTGTATAAAATCAAACTATAATCTGACCTGTGTTGATTTGTGGCATTATATAATAAAAAGCCAATGTAAACAAAACTCATTCAACTTAAAATGAAAAAATGGATGTACGGAGTGTTTGATACCTGCACTGAAGAACAAACTTCCCACTCCATAAACTGATCAAACAAACATATCTGTATTTACTTGGGGAATCAGGTCCATCTGTTATTTTTGTCACAGTTTATAAAAATTGCTGCTTTGTGTGCTTCAGGAGACAGTGAATCTGCATGTTATTGCTTTGTGATGCTGTGAGGGTCCGATGCCTTGTTCCTGTACATACTGAGGGGGCTGTACACTTCATGTAACGACGATGCTGATTTCTAAATATGATTTTGTTAATGTGAACAATAAAACTGTCGTTTTTAACCCAGTGTGCTGATTTGTCCGACTCATCCCTGGTTGCTCTCGTATTTTATTTCAGCTGAATTTTTACGTGTTGACAAGCATATGTTCTACATAAGCTTGTTCTTCCCATAATTGCAAACGTCATATCACAGAAACAATAATAATAATAATAAAATAATAATAGTGGCTCAAGAATAAACTGATTAGATTTTGTGAGTCAAAGTTCAATGATTTCACCTTGGCCCCATTCTCATACAGCTGGAGAGAATTTATGACATCTGGCACAAACGACTACTCGAAATGTTGGATGAACTGATTAGAATACCGGTCTAGACAGACGTGCATGTAAACAGTGATTCTAGTTTCTCTCCTTTATGCTCTCAGATTTTCACCTGTTTTTCCAGTATTTGTCTTCCTGGAAGGAACATTAAACCATTCCTTTGTTAGTCTCTCCAGGATTTTACAAGTCTTTAGGGAATTGAAACAACACGAAATGCTTGATTTCGTGGCAGCTTTTCAAAAACTCAAAAATACCTCCCTGCTGTTGGGGTTTCAGATTGTTCCCTGCAGATCCAGTATCTGGCCCCAAGAAATCAGCAGTCCTATAAGTTTCAAGGGGGGGCTTCCAGGGACCAGACTCCCTCAGTGCATCCTGGTGCCATGTCAGGTAAACACATGAGCTGCTGACCAACTTCAAGCACGGACCATTTAGCTGCTGTCTAATAGAGCCCAATCACTGACAGGTGCCACTGCAATGGCATAATTTGTGTAACTCAACTCACCTGTCAGTAGTTTTAATGTTGTGGCTGATGGGTGTATGGGGCAGTTTCAGTTTCAGTTTCAGTTTCATGGAAATGAGCAATTATTTTATGTTTAAGCCATTTTTTGTTCTTGCAGCCTTCCCCCTTTTTTGTTCTTGTTGAATGCAAAGTGTTTTACTTCAACACAAGACAACTGAGATGTATGAGACAATTTAAGCTCGTCTTTGGGAGGAAAATGAGAAGAAGCTGCAACGGAAAGAACATTGGAGTGTGAACAATGGGGATGTAAATGATGCTGAGTGCTTTCTTGTAGAATTTAATTAAAGGCCCTGACATAGCCACCTTCACCTGACATGTGTATAGATGCTAAAACAGTGTTTAGCATGTGGTTGTAGCTGATTTTCCACAGTGGGCAGAAAGTGAGGATGTCATTGCAACTTGTTGAAAGCAATATTCTGCAGCAGTTGTGACTCATCCTTGACTGTTGATTTTACTGACACCAGACCAGCAGAGAGGAACACAATCAAAGAGAGTCATTGCATGGGGGAGGTGAAACAAGACAGGGAATGAGAAGACTCAAGGGAGGATGACAGAAGCAAATCAAGAGCTGCAGGGCGTTATTTCAAATGCGAAATCACTAATGGAATAAAAGTGAGAGTCGTGGAAGATAAAGAGGATGTTGTGAGGAAATAAACTTTGCTTTATAAACTGCATGTTTCTTTAGCCATGCAGCATCGGCTACCTGTGTGAAATTACCACGACGATGCAAAATCCACCAATGCCCATGAATTCTTCACAACCCCGCGATCTCAGCCAATTGACACAACTGTCCCTGAATGCATCACCATGTGCAGAAAGCTCCCAAACTCCACATGGTGTTGCTTTCATAAAGTAAAAGCCACTCACGATGCAAATGATTAGTCCACCTATCACAAGAAGAGATTTCAGGATATTATACTTAATTTGGGTTCATCAGGAAATTAATATGGCGGAGAGTTACAGGACTTTCAGGAGACGTATGTCTGCAAAAACCAAACCAAAGTCATAGAACACTTTTCTACTACAAATGCAGGGATAACACAAACTCCACGATGACAGAGGCTGCTGTATCCAGATTTTTATTGCAAGCGCCAAAGGAATCCTGGTAAGCTAGTTTCAATAAGCAGGGTAGAGGTAACTTTATCCCCCCAGTTGCTGGTTTGATCCACAAGTCAAAGAGTCCTTGAACCCCAACTTAGTTGCTACTAGTGAGTGTTGGCCAGCTGAGCAGCTGCTCCCCCATCGGTGCGTGAATGGGTGAAGCAGCAGTGCACAGCGCTTTGAGGCCCAATAAGTAGAAAAACGCTGTATAACTGCAGAACATTTACCATTTACTTGCTATTTTCACATGCTCCCACAAAACACACCTAAAATCAATTAATCACATTTTTTTCTTTTTTTTTTTTTTGCAAAAGCTGCCTCCCAGATGTTTTACGACATGTATTCCCCCTCAAAAGTTGAATCTTCCTATAGGGACTGATGGTTACGTTTTTCTGCCTGGCAGGCAAAAAACTGGAAAAAAAAACGAAACATAAACTTTGTTTCATTTCATATCAAACAATTTAACTTCAGTTTTTGGATCAAGTAGTTTGTAAAAATACGCCATCATACAGTGTCTGCAGGTCTTATTTTAATGTGTCAGATATACATTTAATCAATATTTAAATAAATCAAAGTATCATCCACACAGAATACCCAGGTACCCACCTTAAAACCAAACCAAAGAAGAAACTTTTTAGGGAACCTTCTTACTTCTATCACATTTTCAGAAACAGCAACCACCTGAAGGCAAAGTCTCATATTTATTTGAGCATTTTGGCATCAGATACTGGATCAACCATGTTGTTCGATCACCAACAATACAAACAAAAAAACAACTATGAAGCAGCTTTAAAGCTTTTCTAATATATCCACAAAATACAAGGAGTTAAAGAAATGTTTTCTTTTTTTAATGAATAAATTACTTCGACATAATCTAGTTTAATGGGATGATAAGAGCTAAAGAGCAACTGCTTCTCACTCTCTTAACATTTAGGAAGCTAAGGTTTCATTTCCGAAGAAAATGCATGAAATTTATGAATCTGCGGGTGGGAACAGCCTGGAGGCTTTAACAGATGCGCATATCAGCTGTTGTGTTGATTCGAGCTGTGACCTTTCAGTTACATTACAACGTCCTGACCTGCTAATCCACCCGGCAGGTTGTCCAAATGTTACCGCACTGCTTCACCATATGTCTGCGTCGGAATTAGAAAGCGAGCATATCAAGATTTTCAAATGCTGCTATGCAAATGAATCTGTGTTCATTCCTTTTTTCCCTTTTTCTTTTTACTTGTGGTCAAAATTAAGTTTACTTGCATTTGCTGATTTTTACGGAACAACAATTTCACACAGAGTACGTTAATTCTACTTGTTGCTTTACATGAGTTATATGAAATGGACACTTGGAAAGCAAAAAAAAAAAAAAATGTTGCAGAAAATACAAATGCAAAACTTTTATTCTGGCCTCTAAACTGGATCTAAACTTGATTAAACCCTTGAGGAGGTGCAGCCGTTGGCTCGAGAGGACAGGATGACGGGAAGCAGGAAGCAGTGTTGTGCACTACATGAACATGTCATCATAACCGGGAGGGGGCATGTGGTCTGGGTCTGGCCTGAAAAACACAGACACACAAAGCTCTTGTTATTGTCATGTCTTCAATAGATGTCTGGGGTTTCATTTCTCTGACTGTCTGCAAAGATAAATAAAAACCTTTGAGTCCCCAAAAACTGTAGTACAGATCTGGAATTTACCAGTAATAGTATTACATTAGACACTAGTTCCAGAACCAGAGGAAATACTATCAGTATTGTAAAAACACAATAACACAATGTAAAAAATCAGCCTCTACACTCAAAAATCTGTATTCATCGTGAGCTCTCTTTGTAGATCTTGAATTCTTAAGACTGTCTCTGAGTTTGACTTCAGTATTCTTCAGGTATAAGGTACTAGGTTACATCCTCCAACACAACCGGCAGAAACGCAGCCCCGAACGATGCCAGACGCTCCACCGAGCCTGAGAGCACTCGTTCTTCTACCTCTCTCCAACTTGTCTTCTCACAAAGTGTCAAAGGTTGGATCTTCCACTCACGTCTCTATGCTACTCTTCCACTGATCATTAATGGCCTTAAACTACAATACTGTATTTATCATAGACAGCAAGGGCAATGCCCCCTTAGGTCATAGATGCTGTAGCCACAGCTACAGATTAGGTAGCTGTTTATTGTCATAGCAATGATAAATTGTAAGGAATCATGACCTCGCTGATATGGACAACACGGCACCCGCCGTTAATTATGCTGAATTTCATCGCAAAACAGACTGAGATGGTGGGATGCTGCTGGTTTGCTGCTGGCTGACTGTGTGAACCCAAATACAAGATGTTCTGCTGAGCTTCACATTTCAGTTCTTGAGCACTGTGTAGAATCACGATGGAATGAAATAGTTCCATGTAATCACAGCTGACATGATGGTATCACCAGAACTGTTTAACCTTTAATGTAAGTGTCTTTGCATAACCCAGAAGCACAGACATCCCCAATTTAGTAACCTGGTTACTTCAGTCCGTCTAAATGGAAAAAGCCGAACCAGGTTCTGTATTCAGAGACATTACCCCGAGAAGACAATTCGTTGTTGGTTTAGTCTCGGTCACACACACTGAACCTGTGAAATATGAACCCTTGGGTGTGTTTGTGTCTCACCCTGGTCTGTGTCGTCCGACGGGTCCAAACGGGTCAAAGCGAGCCCCCGGGGGAACAGCTCCGGGGGGCAGAATGTCTGGTATGCCACTGGATGGGTCAAAACCAGAGCGAGGATACCCCGACCTCAACGGGTCAACTATCATTCCTCCCCGACCACGAGACCTGAGGAGAGGGGAGAGAGGAAAATGTGCATTTCATCTTTTCTTTAACTCGAGTTTTTCCTCTTAGCTTTAGTTGAAAAACTGTTTCATAGTTTTATTCACAAAGTGGTTTTGTATGAGGATGTAAATTTGTAATATAAACATATTAGGGATGACACCCGAGCTGTTGCTCCACGATTTGAATGGACTATTTGATGTAAAGGGGTTTGGAGGATAAAGATAGCACTAATAGCAAGCAGCAAAATGCCAAATGCAACCACATAAAAAAGGGTGATTTGCTCAAGTTCTGCTGCTCTATTGCTCTGGTTTGTATCTTCTCCTCACTTCTCTTTAGGACGAGCTACACAATTCTCTGACAAAAGAAGTCTGGACAAATGCTAGTAATCCTCTGCTGTCTGTCACTGTGTGGACTCACTGTTTATCCCCAAATCCCAGATTAGAACAAAACCAGACTAATGCTTAAATATATATGACGATGCAGGATTTATTATGAGAGGGAGAGACTCACCCAAAGGGATCCAGATCTGCTCCTCCGGCAGCAAATGGAGGAATCATTGGGTCAGGCCTGAAACGAACCCAAATCAGTCAACTTTACAATCTCTACAGTTTACAAACCTTCTTCTGTCTATAGAAAACATAAAAATGAGTGAGTGTGCTGAAAACAGAATCTACTTTATGAACAGGAAATTAATAGACAGTAATTTTGATAAAAGACAAATCACTAGTTCCACCACTATGCGAAACTTCTCACATGTACTGGTTTATATAAAGCATCTTATTTTGGTCGATCATCCTTTTTTTCTGACATCCTCCTCTCTGCCTCTTTGTTTCAAACTACTCCTCTCTCTCTCTCATTCATCCGTCTCTTCAGCTTGTCTCTCTGCATCTCCTTTCCACTCCCTCTGTCTGTCTCCTGTCTGGTTTTCTTTTGTCTTTGTTTATGTCTTCCCCTTCTCGGATTTGAGTTTACTTTCTCTCCATCTGTCAATGTTTTGATCTCATCGTCATCTCCCTCCCTCCCTCTCTCGCTCTCTGGGGACTTGGAGGCGACGGTTGCTAGGTCGATAAAGTGCTGACATCACCTTGCATCTCATCTGATCGGGTCAAGACTAAGAGGACGAGGGAGGAAGGGGAGAGAAGGGAGAGAAGATGGCGGGGGCGGGGGGAGACAAAGCTGGACGACTGAATCTGTCTTATGTGGCTCCCACTCTAGCACACAGGCATGTTTCCATCATTTCAGAGGACTCATCTTCAGAGGTTCTTAACACAGTTAATTGTGTCTGGAAAGCTTCCGACATATTGTCAAGTTTCAGTCTGTTAAACTCATAACTATACAATCATGTTTGAAAAGAATCATCATCTGAACACAGATTAATGGTAAATGGACGTTTATACAGCGCTTTTCTCCAAAGCACTTTACAGTGCTGCTTCTCATTCAACCATTCACACACACACACACCAATGGTGGTGGCTGACGTGCAAGATGCTCACCCACTGCGACCTCTTCATTGTCTTGGCCAACGACACTAGTTGGGACCGGGGATCAAACCACTGACCCTGTGCTTTGATCTGGCAACTGCTTTACCAACTGAGCTGCGGCCACAACAGCTCTGCTCTACATTCAGATACTGGCTTTTTAAAATTCACAGCGAAGGGGAGAGGAGACTAACAACTGTCTTAGGTTTCACTGTGCACAACGAAGCACCAAGGTGGTGCTGTGTGATTTACACACTGCAGGCTGTTCAGGAAAAAGCACTTACTCACACACTTTCTTAGCTGAAACACAGACAAGAAGATGCATCATTTAAAACAGAAGGTTCTCACCGTAACCAAAACAACCGGTTGCCTAATCCTCACCTCGCTTAACCTTAAACCAAGTCTTCACCATTAAAGTTACGATTTACATTACCGGGACTTTTAATTTTCTGAGACAGTACACACACTTTGTTCTTCTGTATACACCCAACTGCTCAATCAGCCCTTTGGAAGTGTGTCAAAAAGCAAGGACCAGACAAAATGTCCTCGCTCACAGCCACAGTACACACAGTTCCTGTGACATTTTCACTTTTAGTCCAAACTTCTGTTCCAACTCTCTCTCCCTGCTGTAAATATTGAATAGAGGATACTGCAGTGACACACACAGCTAACACCATCACCACACACACACACACAGCTCTGCCCTCATTTACTCTCTGCTGTGGTAGTCAACTTACAGCTTGTCTGTCTAGACCTTCTACACAAACACAAGCTCAGCACATCGAGAGGTGTGTGTGTATGTGTGTGTGTGACTGAGACGAGAGGTAGATGTTTGTGTATTTGTGAGCGTATCTGTTTCTGAGTGACATGTGTATGGATGACAGAAGGGAGGACAAAGATGTATCGATTCATTGCTATTCATAATTCCATCAAATACCAATGTTATTAAATAATGCAGAGGATGAGGAAGCTCGGTGTAACTGTGCTGCAGTTTGCAGTAGAATCTGCTTGTAGATACGGGGATGGAGGAACAAGTGTTTTCGTCGCGTCCATACTGGCTGCACCAAACAAATGCACCATCTTGTTATCTAGGGAAGAAGTGTCAGCACGCTCAGCACAAACAGCAGTTGAATCAACAGCCGTCTAAAACTTGAACATCATCATGTTCATGAAGGGAATATTTTTATAGCAGGGCTGTTTAATTAGACTGGATCAGTTGTAGTTTGGTAATAAACTAATAAAGCGAAAAAGTGTCTGAGGCCTGTTTGCAGGTCTGATTCTTCTCTCATTACCAACCAGTGTGGCTGCGTTCCCCGATGAGGATATCGGTTGGGGATGCGGAGGGGGTCGCTGTCCTCCCCTCTTCTCCTCTGCTCGTCCACCTCCTCCTTCTGACTCCTTCTTTCTGTTCTCTGTCCCGTCTGTCTCTCCTGAGCTGGCAGCAGCTGTGTCTTCACCTTCTCTGACAAACCGTCGGTATCTTTGAACACGCTGTAAAACAAAAAAGAAAAGTTACCTTTTAGCCTCATTTATCAAAAGAAAGCTGCTGACGCATCTTATTCTGCTTTTACACAGCTACAACATAATTGTCTCATTTGTTGTGGCAGCTGATTGAGTGATAATATAAAAATGAATCACAATTTGCTGTTTCCAGCCTGTATTTCCTGCATTACGGTGAGTGCTTCATAACAATATATATATTATATTAATCAGTCCCTCCAGGATTTCACGGACCTTTTTGTGATTGTCGTGGCCTGAAATGTCTGATTTGATGACAGCATTTTGTTTAAAATTGGGAAGCATGTTGAAATGTGTTTTTGAGGTTTTAAATTGCAGGCTCATGCAGAACTCACAGAATTAACATTTAATTAATTGTTTTGATTGCAACATCAACAACATCCAACTCTCATCCAACCGCATGAAGATTCGTTTTTGCCATTAATATGCACTGTTTCCGATTTCATCTATTGCAAGAGTCCTATTCTTTATTGCCATTAAAAATCCCTCGACCACTTAAAACTTCTGGACAATACTAATAACTACAATTGCTCTCGAATCATTTCTTACAAGTTTTAGAAAGAAAGCATAGGCCACTGGATATTAAATCTCATTCCCAATAATGATAATCATCTGGAAGCCAATAGACTTTTTATTTTATAAAATGTGGTTGTTGCAGTGGTTGAGTCCCTAATTCATCATGACAAAACTAAGAATCACACACCAACCTTTCAAAAGTGTGCAACTGGTCAGCATCCACATGATCGCTGATGTTCACCGTCAAATCTGAAACCTGCTGTGTTTTGGAGTTCTTCACACAAATACAAATGGATACAGTACATTAAAAAGACAGAAAAACACACGAAAAAGATCAATTATTTTTATCCATTTGTTTCTCACAATGTTAAGAGCAACAAATAATCATGTAACAAAGATTCTTTGTTTTTGATGGAAGCTTTAAGCACAAACTGTGCTGATGACAGGAATTGAACATGGCTAACATGATATGCAGTTGGGCCCAAATATCCACTGGAATCTGATCCCAACATACCAGGCCAATAATAAAAGGAACGCGACGTTTGGTCAATCAAGTTTGGTAAAGAAAGGAAAAATATCAGCTTCTTTTGAGCCAGTATCAAACTATTACAACGTGGCTGACTGGGTCAGGACATCCCCAGTAGGGGTATCAATTATTAAGCACGTTAATTAACTGAAGATCTGACAGGGATCACAGGATTTGTGGATTAATGTGACTTATTGCTGTTGTCAGTTCTTGCCCACATTGAAATAACAGCATATCAGCACAAAATGAGTTTTTTCATGTCCATGTATTAGAGCTGGAGCTGTCACCACACTGCACCTGTCTACTTGTCAGTAATATATGGGTCAGATACAGATAAATAAGGTGTCTGTCAGCCTGAAAATGTGCATAACAAGACAAACCCCACATCAACCTACTTTCAAAGTGCATGTAGAAGTGCATGGAGTTCACATTGAGCACATTTAAATGAAGGGATTTCAGCTGTACCTACCATTAGGTTGAAGATCAATGTGGAGTCAACAGCAATAGCCTTGAGCAGTAGCTGGGTGTCACTGTCACTGGCTTTATACCGCAGAGTGTATAATTCCTTGTTACTGCTCCAGTCAGAAGGCAGCAGCTCTGACTTCTTGTCACTATTTCGGGCCTGGAAGTGGAAAGCAAAATAAACAGAGATGAAAAAAGAGGAAAGAATTCTAGGGTCAGAGGCAGAGGATGCAGAGCAGTACATTTACCCAAGTACTGTACTGTACCTGTACTGGTTCTTTTTAACAAATGTGAAATAAGTATTACTCCTTCTTGTAGTAGAGTACTTTTTCAGGCAAGTACTTTTACTGTACTTTTGCCTCCTGCACTTGTGAAACCTCTTTCTTCACATTGAGATGTAAATGGTTCGGCAAACTCTGACCTACTGAGATTTCAGTGGTTATTAAATTCAACTCTCCTTCAGGCTATTACATTTCTACAGGATTTCATGCAACTATTTTATGTTACATCTATTCAAGGCAAAACAGTTAAACTTGAATTTTGCTTATTTTCTACTTTTTTCAAACTACTACCTTGCTTCTAGTTTTTTTGTTACAATTTTATAGTAAACGTTTGAGCTATTTTAGCAAAAGTAAAACTTTATTTTAAATACTTCAGCTTGAATTCAGCTTTCAGCTAAAGCAAACATTTAGGCTCTTTCAGCAAAAACAGTTCAGCTTAGCTAACAACATCCTAATCTAGTCTTTACTTCCACCCTCTTCAATATATAATATCATCAAAAGATTCAGACAATCAGGAGGAATCTCTGTGCACAAGGGACAAGGCCTGAATGACTGTGATCTTTGGGCCCTCAGGCGACACTGCATTAGAAACAGGCCTGATTCTCTACTGGACATCACTGCATGGACTCAGGAACACTTCCAGAAATCACTGTCTGTGAACACAGTTTGCTGAGCAAACCACAAATGTCAGTTAGAGCTGCATCATGCAAAAGAATCAATGCTAATCTGATATGTCATTTATGTTCTATTGTGAATAAAATATGGGTTGATGAGATTTGCAAATCAATGCATTTTGTTTTTATTTACGTTTTACACTTCGTCCCAACTTCTTTGGATTTGTTATGGAACTTAAAGCTAGAAGCCCAAACTTGAAAACGTCCAACCTATAAAGGACGTTTTACTTATATACGAATTATATATGTTATAAAAATATTTTTCTTCGTCATATATATCGACGTCCTTAGTTACATCATCAATGACGTCATATAATTGCATTTAAAGTTTTTAAGCCTAAATGGCTTTACAGCCTAACCATTATATAAGGAAGCGACATTTGGTTGCAGCTATTTCCGAGCTTTTTTTTTTCAGCTTTGCTTGGAAAATCCTTTCAGTGCAGTTTCTCTTCGGAAATGCTTTTTCTAGTTAATCGTAAGACCCTCTTGACTGAAATTCCCAACGTTATCACACAGTGAACCGTTGAAAGAATTAGGAATTAATACAAACAGAGTTTGTGAAACTATTGCGCATCTGAGCTAACGAGGAATGTAGCTTTAACCCGCTGGAGTTTGCGTTACCTAACATTATTTCTATGCGACATCAGTTATGCTTTAGCTAATGTTAGCTAACGTTCCTTCGACTCACCTCGTCTCCGCAACCGACACACCGGTATCCATTTTTTATCATTTCCCAGTGAACAAAGCACACGACTGCGTCCTGGGGACAGCTAATGCTGCCCGCGACGCAGGTGTATAACACCTCCAAGCCTGCCATGTTTTCTAACGACTATAACAACATCGGGTTTGCTTTCCCGTGAAGAAATGAAAACGAAAGTCTTTGACAGATCAAAGGCAGCAGCAGCAACAGAAAGCACTTCCTGTCTGAACCCTACAGTGTAAAAGTACAGCTCGAAATGATCACGGTGGAGGTTCGATTCTGAACAACTTCAATGGCAATAAAGACATTTGAAACTCACAATCAGTGAAAAGGTTTATTTCCTGTTTTTCTCACTTCAATCCCCTCAAGCCACTAAAAATGTAGCAGCTACACTTTCTGTGGTCTCCACAATTAAATATTGCATGATAATATAATATAATAATAACAAAACAATAATTGGTTTGATTTTAAAATACACTTCCAGATACTCTTGTGTAGCTCTGTATAATTGCTTAAATTCAACTGTTAGTACTTTTATATAAATAATAAAAGAAGGTTGAAAATCATTATTAAGACATGTTTTGTGTTCGCATATACAGATCTGTAAAGTAGTGGAAAATTAATTATTTGGCAGTAATATTATAAAAGCTTAAGTTAATAAGTAAGTCAGATTGTTTTGTCAAAAATGGAAATCGTCTTACATTAGTCGATGTAGTGGAAAAATACCAAAATTTATTCCGATAACATATACTTAAAATCATGCTCATGTCTCATATTTGTTAACATGACATGATTACATTTTTCACATTTTTGTTATTGTTGTTGTATATGGTGATCATAAATGTTTGGAAACTTGTATTTAATTAGTGGGCAAATGCTGTGTGCTGGTTAAATAACACGAGTCAAATCAACAACAAACTCTAATCTTATACGATCTTTAGGCTTGATAGCGAACTTACTAAATTTATACTAAATGGATCTAAATCAATTTCAGATCTTTATTTTAATAAGAGGAATGGACTTTTAGCTGAAAGTCGGTCTTTAACACGTCTACCTTTACAAAGCTTCGTCAATTGTTTTGATCCAACACATAAAGAGTTCCGGAGTGAAAACATGACCACATTTATGTTCCCAATTGTGAAAAGCATCCCTGCAATAGTAGCTGAAAATGTAATGTATTGCTTTATTTAGTGACTGCACGCGGACAGTCACAAAGGGACAGAAGACGACTACTACCACTACTACTTCTTCTACTACTACTACTACTACTACTACTACTACTACTACTACTACTACAACTACTACAACTACTACAACTACTATTACGAAGAAGAAGAAGAATATGAATATGCTACATATAACTTATCAGTCATGTTGTGGAAAATGACCTATTTATACTTTTGTTAATTTTAATAATTTTTGTTAATTTCTGTTCACTCATACTTGGGACTGACACATTTAAGTTCCTCCCTGTAAAAAGCGGCCCTGCAGTAGCAGCCTATTGCTTAATATAAATTATTTGTGCTGCTTTATTTAGTGACTGTACGGGGACAGTCACTGAATGACAGAGGACATTTACTACTACTACTACTACTACTAATAATAATAATAATATTAATTCATATTACTGGGTACATATTACTCTTCGTCGGGTTTCCTCTTGCACCGAAACACCACATTTCCCATCGTGCCCTTCGCAGGGTGGAGAGGGACCTTCCTTGTCAACATGGCGGCTCCTTTGACTGTACTTTTGATTGTAGCTGTTACAATCCGCGCTGCTCTTTTCAGATCCAGTTTGGCGGAGCTGATTGCAGAGAGGGTTGAGGTGGTGTCTCCGATAACCGCCTGGAAAAGAGGTAAGCGGGCTTCAGGACCTTTTCTGGGGCCGTTTTCTCGTCAACCCGCCGCCTCTGTTGCCTCCCGGTGACAGGGAAACGGACAACCGGTTTAGTGACAAGAGATGGCTTTGTAATCCAGTTTTCCAGCGATCACCAACTATGGGTTGAGTTAAATACAAGCAGCTTTCATATGGTTTATATTGGCGAACAGTCAATTTAGTGTTTGACTCGCGATTTCTTGTTAATTCTAACAGAGCATCACAGTCTTTTTTTAGTCCAGGAGCCATGGCCTGGTAAACGCTCCTGAGGCCCCTGTTGACCCCACAGAATAAATCCAGTTTTATTGTTTCCTCAGTCACTGACAGACCAGTGGGGCCCCCTGTGGTCCCCACTGTGTTAAACACCTTTCCTCCATTAAAGTAATAAAGAAGGGCTGAGTCAGTCACACTTGGTGAATACTGCCAAGAAGCATAATAACTAAAGACTCATGCAGGATTTCCCACTTTTAGGGAGCACTTTTCAGAATTATAGTTGGTTATAATAGCCAAGTATGTTTGTGTCAAAGTTAACTGCTGGTGCCTTCAGTGGACAGCAGGACATGTTCTGCAGTTTGATTTGGCATCAGTTTTTATGCTGGTTGCCCTTCCTGCCACAACATGCACACACTAGCAATAACAGGGAGGACTTACATTACGTGCTGCTGCCTCACAGCTAGTAGATTTGCAGGTTTCCGTTCCTGCCTTGCTGTGGCCTTTATGTATGGACTTTGAACGCTCTCCGCATGTACTCCAGTTTCCTTCCACAGTCCAAAGACATGTCTGGTTTATTGGTGACTCCAAAATGTCCCAATTGGTGTGAATGTGAGTGTGAATGGTTGCCTGTCTGTGTATGTCTCTCTGACACAGACTGGAGACCTGTAGAGGATACACCCTGCCTCTCACGCTATGACAGCTGGGATAAGCTCCATCCCCCCACCACCCTAAATAGGATAAGTGGGTACAGATGATGGATGGATGAATTCACACTGACACAATAATAATGAAAGATAGACATCAACATACAAGCACAAACGGAGCTGGGTGAGGATCATTACAGCATATATATATATATAAAAATCACTATATGGTTCCCAGGGTAAATAAAAAGCTATACTGTTATACTTTTTTACCTTGGAAAAACCTTTTTACTGCACTACCCCAATTTAACACTGACAACCTGAAGATCTTTTTCCTACTGTGAAATTACAAATATGAACCAATTTAAAACGCTTTCATTGTGATGTATGTATTTTCAGTGTATAGCACAGTGGTAAATATTGCAGTGTATTTAGCATAATCTTTGTATAGGCAAATGATGTAAGGCAACAGAAATGTTTTTAAACCTCTTACATGCACCATTTTTTCATTACTCAGTATAAAAGCAACTTATGAATCAATTTCGTTCTTTTATTTATTTATTTGATCGTTTTTACCTCCATCTCTTAAGTGATTGTGTGGTGAAACTGAGGTTTCTGTACTCGACAATATAGGAACTGCATTAAAACATAAATTGTTAATTGGGCAGAAGCTGTAACAGGAAGCTGGGTTCTTAAAATCGAGGCTTTGTATTCATATTAATAGAATAGATACATTTTGACAACAGCAAATGCTAAATATATATATATATATATATATATATATATATATATATATATATATATATATATATATATATATATATATATATATATATATATATATATATATATATATATACACACACACACACACACACACACACACACACACACACACACACACACACACACACACACACACACACCCATGACGGTGGCTGCCATGCAAGGTGCTCACCTGACACACCGGGAGCAGGCAACACTTCGACACGGGGCCGGGGGCGGGGATCGAACCACTGACCCTGTGGTCCATGGACGACCGCCTTACCAACTGAGCTACAGTGAGTTACGTGTGAATAAAACTGCCCTTCTGTTATTTTTCTATCTGCAGTGGTTGAAGGTTTGGCTCTGCTTGATTTGGGAGTGTCACCATACTCCGGAGATGTTTTCCACGAGGTGAGAGATCCACACACATGCATGTATGCATTCCATAAAAATGAATTTAGGTGAACTTAACAGGCTTGTGCACACTCATGTGTAGATAACATTTATGTTTTAGTATCCCAGCTGCTGTGATCCACCTTTGATGTTTTCTTTTCTTTTCTCCTCAGACTCCTCTCATCATTTACGCCTTTCACTTTTTGGTGGACTATGCAGAGATAACATTTATGGTGAGTTGTTTGTTGTTGTTTTTTTACAGGCAGTTTTAGGTTTTATAGGCTAATGAAAAAAATTATTTTGGTCAGAAACCTTTAAGTATTTAAGTTACATTTCTGTGGGGAGGGGAACCTGAACGAGAGCTTCAGGTTTGCTCTGTTGAATATAATCGAGGGTTGGAAACTGCTCTTTCTGTGACTACAAAAGTCTCCAGTAGTTTGGATAGAAGGCATCTGGGACATTTTGCTATTGCAATTAAATCAGGCCCTCTGTTACTTAGTTTGTCTTTCTGTGTCCTCAGTTGGCAGATGTGATCACAGCTGTGGCTCTATACATGACAGTGAAGGACTACAACAAACAAGTGGTAAGAAAACAGGAAAACCTAGAGAAAATAATCCCCTAACGCCAGTCAAGCTGGGTATAAACCCAATATTAACGTATATAGTACATGTCATGATAAAATAATGGTTGTGATGTAGCCATGTTGCCACACACTAAAACCATTTATTACAAATACCTGGTGTGTAACAAAGATATGGTGGATGAATATCTCCATAATTTTGTAATTTATCTTTGGTTTGTTTTATTTCTTCTTTGTAGTATCAATGTTGTGAAATTTTCAACATGTCGCTGATGCCGTTTCAGTTCAGAAAGCAGAAATTTGCTTTGGAGGCCGACCGCTACCCCCATGACTGTCTGGAGCTCATCAGAAGCCCCAGAAAAATGTACTACATCCCTCTGAAAGTAGCCATGTTGTAAGTATGACCAGCATCCCAGAGAGCACCCATGTATGCCGTAAGTTACTGTGTGTCTTTTGAAATGGTCACTGAGACAGTTTAAGTGGTCACGATGCCTTAATTCTTGTCTGGACTTGGAGAACCATTACTTGGACTTTGGTAAATGGACTGAGGTTATATAGCACTTTACACAGTCACAATCACGCACACACTTGCACACCAATAGGGGAGCTGCTACCTTGGGGTTCAGTGTCTTACTCAAGGACACTTTGACATTTGACAGTAGGAGCTGGGAATAGAACCACAGTTGCAACTGCATTTCTAGAAACATTTGTGGTCCCCTGAATCCTCACGACGTCTGTGGTCTTCCTCTGACTTTTAGTACCTCCATCATGATTATATTTGTAGATCTGTGTGAAAATTCTTGGCAACATTTAGATGGATTGATTTCAAGTTTGGCACCAACATCCAAGTTCCCCAAAGGCTACTTTGAAAATAACACTTTACTGTAATAACACTTTGATTTATGAGCAGATGCCTGCAGAACTTAGGACCTTCCCATCAGCATCAGGTGTAATTATTCTTTAGTCCTAAATACAACCAGCTTATTGTCATGTTACTGTGAGTGTGTTAGCAGGCTGATTAAGATATTACAACCTCCCAGTGCTGCCAGCAATAAAATGTTTTTTTTTTTAAAATTTGCGTCTTCTTCTCGCACAGTTACTTGTTGAACCCGTTCACCATCCTGTCCTGCGTCGCCAAGTCCACCTGTGGTCTAAACAACTCAGTCATCGCGCTCTTCATCCTCTCTACCATCAAGGGTAATGTTTTATCAGTAGCTGTGAGAGGGACATGCTTATTGTAAAGGCACAGGTCTTTATGTTAACCCCAACCAATCTGCAGATGATTCGTTTCTATTTATGTTAGAGTTTGGTCTGTGACTTTAGAAAATGTATGCTGAGCAACTTAAAAACGATACAACAATATTGGAAATTGAACTTTGTAATGTTTGCGTTGCAGGAAATGTCTTGCTCAGTGCCATATTTCTGTCTTTGGCCACGTATCAGTCCATCTATCCTCTTACTTTATGTGCCCCGGCTGTGCTGTATTTGATGCAGGTATGTGCTGTTCAACACGTGTGGTACAGATTGTGGTGTCTCTTTTAATTCTCCATCTTCTTTGCTGAACCATTTTTATCCTTTTTCTTTGCACGTTTATAGTTTTTATAATTTGTTGACTTCATCGAGGTCTTCCCACGTTCCTGTCTCTCCTCAGCATCAGTACATCCCGGTGAACTTCCGACGGGTCAGTTTCTGGTGGTTCATTGTGCAGTATGCCTTCATGTACCTGGGCAGCCTCTTCGTCATCATCTCTCTCTCCTTTTTCCTGCTCGGCTCCTGGGACTACCTGCCCTCTGTCTATGGATTCATGTGAGTGGTGAAAAGAAAGCTTGAGCTAAATTCTAACCTTGTGGAGTTTGTGACGTATTATACGGCGTTGAAGCATTTTCTTTCATGGGTGCATCCTTGTTTTGCCACCAAAGGTCATTAACCTCAGTCTGACGTTGTCCATCAAGAGCTACAAGCAGGAGCCTTTAGATAACACGTCTTCCCCCCCCCTTCTCTTGCTATTGTCTTTTAGTGTGATACACTTTGTGAAATCTGATAATTAAAGATTTTGTTCATATAAATTTTACTGAAGCAAACATTGGACTGATTGTAAGCTGATTTTCGGTCTTTTTTAGTCCTAGTGTGACGGTTTGTGTTTTTTTGTCTCCCTTCAGTCTCTCAGTACCAGACCTGACCCCGAACATCGGCCTCTTCTGGTATTTCTTTGCTGAGATGTTTGAACATTTCCGCCTCTTCTTCCTCTGCGTTTTCCAGATCAATGTTTTCTTCTACACCATCCCTCTGTCCATTAAACTCAAGTAAGTCCTTTGCCCACCTTGATAAGCTTTGCACATATGTCTTACAAAATATTTCTCTTTATTAATGCAAGTCTGTCCAATATAACCAGAGGTGGCACAGTTATATAAATTCAGTACTCATGTTAAAGTACTTGCCTACAAAAGTATTCCACTACCAGTACCACTTCAAATTCTTTTGAAAGCACGTGCTCTACAATTTGCAAAGTGATTTCTCTGGGCATCAATCCAACTGAGTTACTGATTTAAAAAATCATGTATGTTCATGTCTAGTCCAGAGTTGTTTCACATAATTTCTCTTTCATATTTCTGCAGAAATCAAAAAGGTTAAGTGTAATTCATGTACAGATTCTAGGAGATTACCACTTCTAACAATCTAAATTCTGACTATTTACTTTTACAAACAGCAGCAGGTAAAGCTGGAGAGGATTTTACCACTTTAGGTAAAGAATAATACGTCAGCGATAATTAGTTTGCATCAGTAAAACAAATCAAGCTGTCAGATAAATGTCGGGTTAAAAGGACACAGTTACCTTCTGACGTGCATTGGACTCAAAGTGTAAAGTAGCATTACAAAGACAATAGTCAGGACCTGAAAATCGTGCTTGAGTATTGTGCTTAACTAAATGTACTAAGTCACCTACTGCAACTGCTTATAACATATAGAAAATTCTGTTACTTATTGTTTGTGCGAGTGTGAAGCAATAAAATGCTCGTCTCTGTGTTGCAGGGAGCATCCAGTGTTTCTGATCTTCATGCAGTTAGCCGTGATCTCTATCTTTAAGTCGTACCCCACTGTGGGAGACATTGCTCTCTACATGGCCTTCCTCCCCGTCTGGAATCACCTGCACAGATGTGAGTTCTAAAATGTTTTGCTTCAAAAGCAGTTGCAGAAGAAGTATTCAGATACTGTGGTACTGTGGTAGGTAAAAGGACTAATATCATAGTGTGACAATACTGTATTGAACGCTTTAAACAAGGTAAAGTATAAAGTACTTACAGCAGAAAAATGTCCATGTGACTGGTATATAATTAACCATAATATGATTAATTAATAGAAATTGAACAGGAAGTATAATTAATGTAAAGTTAATATAAATGCAGCATTTTACTGTTGATGTGGAGCAAATCTTATTTATTTGACCTATTTATTACTGCAAGTAAAGTTTTTTTTTAATTACAGTTTAAAATTCAGATTAATTCCTTTGATTAACCGGATTGTATGATTTACTTTCTAAAAATTCAGAAAACAGTGAGAAATGTTTACACTATAGTGTCGTAATCATATTTATTTCTTTTGTGTTTTCGGCTTTTCCTTTGAGTTCAGGGATCATTGTCCACATGTTGATTTGGAACCGTTTTTACACCTTTTATATATTATGTGCTTGAAGAAATCTTACTGTGTAAAGAAACTACAACTGTCCGATAAATATAGTTGAATAAAACATGCAGTATATTTTCTGATTTGGCTAATGGAGAATTATTGCATTAATGAAAGAACTTGAGTAATGTACAAGGGCCTTCGATCTGCATTTAACCATACTACCTGGTTAAATGTACATAGGTAACTGTTGATCTTTTGCATGTAATATGTTAAAGTATAGTTGCAGTCGACAGGAATTCAGCCCTAGTATTTATTATGTTTTGAAATTAAGTGTTAGATAAATGAACATTATGACCAGCGGGTGGTTCGGACCAGTGAAGCCAATAAAATGCATCCTAATGGGATCAATAACATTTGTGCCAAATTTTCATGTCAACACTAATGTTTTGGAGATATTTAACTCTTAACAGACTGACTATATGCATAAAGCAAATATTAAAATTAAATTAGATTTTTAACATTAAAGTGAATCACGTTGGACCAAAGGCATCGTAATAATTTATTAAAATCTCTCCTGGTTCCTTTTCCTGTTTAGTCTTGAGGAACATTTTCCTGGTGTCCTGTATCCTGTTAGCCTGCTCAGCTCTGTTTCCAGTTCTTTGGCATCTCTGGATCTACGCCGGCAGTGCCAACTCTAACTTCTACTACGCCATCACTCTGCTGTTCAACGTAGCCCAGGTAAGAGCCAGAGGGAGTTTAGATTTATTTATTTTACTGAAGACGTTGTAACATGTATCAAATAACGGCTTTAGCATCAGGATTGTGATTTTACTCGTGTAATATTTGTAAGACCTTACTCTTCTCCTTTATGCTTTTTGTGTTCGCAAATCCGTATCCATGACGGAGATCTCATCATCTCCCCAGTCCACTAAGGTCTAGATGAGCTCTCTGCAAACAATTGTCCTCAGGCTAAAAATAAAAACTGCTTTAACTGTCCATAGCCCCACTGCGCCAACTGTGCGTGTGCTAGAAAAGTACTTAACCAAACGCTTGTTTCAAATATCAAATGTATGTAACATTTATTTAAACGCCCTTGACACGGTTTATATGAAACACTTACACATCCATCCATCCAATCCTGGGAGCTGTCTGGCAATAGCCCCTCGTAGGGTCTGTCAAGGCAAAGTGGTCTCAGTGGAGGGGCCAGACTAAGTGCAAATCACTGACCCTTAAAGATGATGGCAATTTGGGAGTGTGTTACCTTAATCGAGGTAACCAGGGCAACCTTCTGGAGCCACACCTGGAATGTCAGTGAACATCTGGTGGACAGATCTTCATTGATGGGGCCTGGTTGAGATCGGCCAGAAGAAATGACATGGAGAAACAGAAATCAGATGCGATGTAAGGTCTAGACTTACTAATCCCTCGCTTCAAGCGCTGGTTAGGCAATTACACAGTTTAGTCAAATGTATTGCTGCGCCAGTAAGCACGTGTGGAGCCTGTCCATGTCCATATGTAGTAGAAATACAAGTGTGTGCGTGTCCCCGTCTGTGTCTATTCCAACCAAAGGGTATGTGTAAAGTTGGAAGCCCCCTTACGTCTGCTGTAAAAGGCCTAGTACATGTGGTGATAAAGTAAGTGCATCCATCATGTTCTAATTTAGTTTCTTTTCCCTCAGATCCTGCTGGTGTCTGATTATTTCTATGCCTTCTTGAGGAGAGAGCACCACCTCACCTATGGACTGTATCTGAAGAGGAAAGATGGCTCCGAGGCTACACTAATCCTTAAATAAAAAGAAACACACACACACACAAACGCACTAAAAGGAAAGAATAAACTGTTCAAAGCCTCATTTATCCTCAAAGTGAACAAACACAAACTGAGCAGGATAAAAGACTTCTGGAGCCTCCACTGGTTGACAGACAGAAGGTGCACGGTACAACATCATACGCAAAAAGAAAAGTGCAACATACCACATAACAGACAAGTGCAGATGTTGGATGTAGAAAACTGACTCCTGCCATGTGAGACAGTATCAAAACATTACTTTGATCTTTTTACCTTCTCTAATAGAGTGCTCTTATTTTGAAGACACCAGAGGTGGTAACTTTTATTTTGAAAACTACTTCCTCCTTTGAAACCTTGTTTTATTACGACGCGCCTGTTTCATCCCACAACTCAATCCTTGACAGCTTTTATTTTGAAGCAGTAGGTCTAACACACTGTCCTTCTGGAGCACTCTTGTTTCCACCCATCACTCCAACTGGCACCAACACCTGAGAGGCTGACTTTAATTTAGAAGCCTTGTTTTCCCCACACAGCCACTGTAGAAGACTTTGATATTAAAGCACCAACTTGCTGCCGCGTTCCTCCAGAGTGCTCTGATTTCAAAGGCTTGTTCCTCTTTAAACACCAAATAATAATGACAAACTGGAGAATTATGGATTATGAATTATTCCTGATATCTCACAGATGATTTTGTTTTGTTTCATGTTATCATTTTTGCCGTGGAACCGCAGAGGAACACTATTTAAGGGGTTTTGTAAGCCTACAGATATCCGTTGATTTTTGTCTCTTTTTTTTTTCTCACTGCTTTCTTAAAACACACATTTCTGATTATCAGTGTTACATCACATCAGATAATTAAAAAACAGTCAAACCAATACCAACCTCATCGTGGTACATAACACAGCCCGTGACTGTGGTCATCTGGCTACAGAGGACATGGTAAATAACTAAACTTCTGGATAGAGGACAAACTTTTTTTCTATTTTCTTCTTTTTTTTTTTCCTGCAGAGCTCTTGTGTTTTCAGTTTGTCACAGAATTAAAGTTTCATAATATTTAATCTCACTGAACCTCTACAATCCCAGACAATAAGCAGAGCTGATAATCTGATAACAAATGAATTAGTAATAGATAAAGTTTTATACTGTATAATATTAAATCATCAAATTTGTATTTCTAAGCCCCTTGTTGCACTATACACCTGTACAGTCTAAAGCAAATTATTAGAACTGTTAAACATTTTATATGTCCATAGTTTTTAGTTGAAGTTGACGTTTCCTATTCTCCGGTATCTGAATGTGACCTCAGTAAAAAAATATTAACACCTCTGTGATTGCATTAGATGGCACAGATGTACCTAACAAGGTGGCTATTGATTATATACTGTATAGTGACATGGTCAACTAATACTAATGTTTTCTAATAACAATGAAAGATATATCACAAAAATCATTTATTTTACAGGTCTGAAAACCCGTCGACAGTAAAATCAGTGACAAAGTCTGAAAATCTATTGGTCATTTATGTCCAAATGGTATCTGTACAACACGGATTAGTCAGTTGTTTTTAAAACCCTTAAAATGTGTTTTAGCACAAGGTTGATATTTGTTTGTTTCAAGTGAGTAATAAGTTGTTACATGTATTTATTTGCTGCACTGAAAACTTTGCAGAGGTTTGATTTTCTTCTTTGATTTTTTTAAATTTTTTATTGCAGAACAACAAGGAGCAAATTTTTATTCTGTGTGTATATACTATTATGATTTAATGACATTAAAGTTTTGAGTTTGAATGGGAAGATGTTTTATTTGCCGAATGATGAAAATGTTATAAAAGATGATTATTAAACTTTAGGTGCTGCTTTAGTCTGGTCTGTTCTGATATATCACACATATAAGTTCCATTTATTTTTCTGATATTCTGTGTTTTTTTTTCATACCTGTCACGTCATATTTCACATTGTAAACACCCATTCAGATTTTAGGTGTTGGTTGGATTCACTTGAAATAAGAATGTGATCTAGAATGTGTGTCTGTTGTGTTCTACGAGACCTCTGCTGCTAACGAAACCACAGCTTCACCTGCCGCTGCGTGAGGTGCACACAGTCCAGGAGTAAACCTCAGGTACATGAACAATTGTTTCACAAATTACCAAAGCTTCCATGCACCGTTGCTAATCTTGTCCATCTTTATACACTTTAGGTCCTCTGCGAAGGTAAATTGTATCTTTGACAAAAATATTAAATAGTTGCATCAAAATGGTTTAATGAAAGATGTGTGTGTAGCAGTAATTTTGCCATATGCCATAAATAAATTGGTTTACTTTCAATTGTGGCGGTTTGCTCAAAATGCATGTAAACAAATGCAGACCAGCAAATGAGACCTACATCCATTGCAACATGAAGGGGAGGGTGTTGCTTTTTAATAAATTCATTTAATAATTTTCTCTTTCTGGTTTTGAACTTTGGTGATCTCCACCACTTAAAACATGTTCATGACATGTCGTCTTCTGCAGTTTGCTCATTCATGCACCAAGGAAATTCTGGGTGCTGCCTTTAGAATTTACAGAATTTAAGACCTCCACCCTGATAAATGTGTTTTCCTGAAGTCTGTGAGGATTTCTGTGACTGCATGAGAGTGAAGTTAACCATAAATATACATGTTTAAACCTATAATTGGATAATAAAAACAGCAGCCTAATATAAAGATAATGAAGAACACTATACAATCATAACTAAAATGTAAAGAAGGTTTTCATTACCTGATCTGATGTTACAAATAAGTGAAATACTTGCCTGCATCCATACAATGGAAATGTTTTTTTTTCTTTTTATTATATGAATGCACGCAGTTGAACAGAAATTAACTCCATAAGTAGATTGCAGGTTTCATACATGTTTTGCCTTAATGTATTTATTATATTGGCTACTGCTGCTTGGATTTGCATTTTCTATGCAGATATGTTGCCATTCGTTAGTTTTTAATCATTGTTAAAAACCAAAAAAAGCCGTTTGCTTTCAGTGTAGTAAATGTAAACACTTTAATGACAGGACTTCGCTTTGACTTGATGTTTGCTGCCTAGTACCGCACTAAAACTTTCCCGGGAAAAACATCAAGCCACCAAGCCCACCCCCCGTGAGCAGGTTGTGTTGGATTTACTCACGGCCCGCACCGCGTCATAGGATTGACACCGGCTAAAGACGCCGGCTAAAACAACTTGACTGACTCTGTGTGCAAACCAAACGCACTCTACGGTGACCCCGCCCCTTTAAAATCAGCCCGAACAATCAGAGGGCGAGACGTAGAAGACAGCTGTTGAATATTGATTACTTTTCGCGGGCTTTGAGTATCACGTGGCCATTTCGCGCGAAAAGCAACGCTCTGCAGGAAGAAGAAGAAGAACAAAAACCTCCTTCACTAGAAGCAGAGACAGACAAACGTGCAGCAATGGCGGTGAGTAAAAACGATTGAAAACGGACAAATATCCCCACAGATAAACTCTTCGTTTGTTAAATGTGTCTCCTGAAGGAGGGAGACGCTAATTTAGTCCGTTTTATGTGTGTAGTTATTTTTCTTGTTGAAGTTCGTATCCACATTAGGATAAAACAGCGACAGAAAATTCGAGCTTTGTTTTAAGATAAATGAACGAATAAATGCGTCATCTGTGGAAGCTGTTCGCATTGGAAACATATTCTTGTTATTGTGACATTGTTATATATTTTGGAACATGAGTGTCGAGTTCAGCGTTTTTGTCCTTTTGGCGTGAAGACTTGACATGTGGCTGTCAGCTTTACCTCCTCTGTAAACTTTCACGGGATAAAATGTCAGTTTACGTTTCCGGATTGAAAAGTCAGCTCTGAAACAGACAAAAATTAGACGTCATAATAATAATAATAATAATAGTTAATAATAAAGGCTTTGTAGAAAGGCGTTCAGACACACAGGCCAGTAGCGTTCAAGCTCGGAAGCTCGTCAGGAAAACTTTAATATAACGTTGGAAAATAACTTTCACGTGAATTGACCTTTAGCTTGTCATTTAGCAGTCGACTATAATTTTCCACCATTTCTGTCTGAGTCTTTTAAAATGACTTTTGTGACTTGGTTTTTCGCTAAATGGGCACAAAGCCTGGAGCTGCCACTTTTATCACCGGTTCTCTTTGTTCGGTTATGACTCTCTTATAACATTTGGAGATTTCTTTTTTTTAAGTGACACAATGTTCATTTTAATCACTGCTTAGACCATAGTTTCATGGGTTAGGATTCAATAACAATACGGTTGACACTGAGATGTTAAATTAACTCCAAAGTAAACAAATAACTCAATAATTCTCAATGACTGTTGGTGGGAGAATTAATAAAATCCATGAGTTTGTTATATTTCAGTTAAGTCTTTGTTTTCATTCTCCGTTGCAAAAATAGATACAAAGTGATATTTAAAATGTACACAATAAATGTTTTGAATTTGCGCCGGTGACAGGATTCCTCTGAGTCGTTCCACATGCCCACCAGCCCCAGTCGAGCCTCCAGGAGAGGAGAACTGACCTCCAGCCCTGGTCGAGACCTGCCTCCCTTTGAGGATGAGTCGGAGGGGCTGCTGGGGGATGGACCCCTGCCTGGAGAGGAGGAGGAGGAAGATGCTGATGGGGAGGACCTGATTGGCGATGGGATGGAGAGGTGAGGATGGGGAGGAATTTGTTCTATAGTTCTAATACAAATGTACCGTGCTGGGCTGAGTAACCACAAGCCATTCATCTCTTGCTCCTCAGGGACTACCGTCCCATCCCAGCCCTGGATCAGTACGAGGCAGAGGGTTTGGACCTGGATGAGGAGGATCTGTCAGAGCTGTCACCTGGGGCCCGAGCTGCTGCTGAGGAGGCCATGAGGAGGAGGGACAGGGAGCAAGGAGTCAGTGGGCGGCTGAGAAGAGGACTGCTCTATGGTAAGAGTTGACTGAGGGAAGTGGTGAATGTTTGAGGATTTGAAGGGACTATGGGATGTTTTAAAGCTGAGGAGAATAAAGTGTGTGTTGGTGTCCCTGAAACAGGAACTTCATGATTGTAGTTGATTTGGCCCTTTATCAACAGTCACATAGTTTATTGAAGGATCATGGTATTAACTCTAGTTGCATAAAGGGCTGTCTATGAATTAAAATCTTACATTTGCCAAAAATCACTAATTCTGGCTACTTCTGTGGTTGCTGAAATGTAAACGGAGACCAAAGTATGGAATGAATAAAATTCAGAATGAATAAATTTGTTTGTTTGTTATTAGACAGTGAGGATGAGGATGACGAGCGTCCGGCAGCTCGGCGAAGGCGTTTGGCTGAGCGGGCAGCAGAAGGCGTTGCAGATGGAGAGGATGACGAAATGATTGAGAGCATTGAAAATCTGGAGGACATGAAGGTGTGTGTGTGTGTGTGTGTGTGTGTGTGTGTGTGTGTGTTGTGGCAGAGGCCCTGACAGTACGTTGTCTGTCTGCAGGGCCATACTGTGAGGGAGTGGGTGTCCATGGCTGCTCCAAGGCTGGAAATCTACAACCGCTTTAAGAATTTCTTGCGGACACATGTGGATGAAAACGGCCACAACGTCTTCAAGGAGAAAGTCAGCGACATGTGCAAAGGTAGCTTGACCGTTATGAAGGTTAACACACACAGGTACACTGAGGACAGAACGATTCACTTTTGTTAAGTGGTTCAAATGAATGAGCTTGGATCCAAATCTGTTGTTTCAGAGAATAAAGAGAGTCTGGTTGTAAACTACGAAGACCTCGCAGCCAGGGAGCATGTTTTGGCCTATTTCCTGCCAGAGGCTCCAGCTGAAATGTTGAAGGCGAGTTTATTTCCGTTGTTTCTATTCTGTGGTCTACTAAGCATGGATGTATCATCCCGGCTGTTTACTTTCTGAAGGAGCAAGAGCTAATTTCAGCTCTTTTTCTGGATGTTTTGTGTTG
Organism: Channa argus; assembly: GCF_033026475.1. Lineage (NCBI taxonomy): Eukaryota > Metazoa > Chordata > Actinopteri > Anabantiformes > Channidae > Channa > Channa argus. Next base: position 26,877,627 of record NC_090201.1, on the reverse strand, counting down.
TTCTAAGGAGATTTTATCTATTTAAGGACATATTTATGTTAGAAGAACAGGTGAAATGCTTCTGACCTGCCAGTCACTGTAATTTGATTTCTCCCTGTTGCTTTTATGGATCTCATAATTGTGGACGAGCCATCTAAAAACTTTGGTCTATATGACAACATGTCTACTACTTGGTTGAACGCATCAATGTGATCGTGAAAACGACCGGAAACCTCAGGCAACACAAGATCTTTTTTACCTGTACCACAGGTGCTATTGCAGCACAGGTTAAAAACAAACCTAAATCTATTTGGATCAACACTCTGTCTATTCTCCATCAGATTTTTGATGAAGCAGCCAAAGAGGTGGTGCTCGCCATGTACCCGAAATATGACCGCATCGCCCATGAGATTCACGTCCGCATCTGCAACCTGCCTCTGGTCGAGGAGATCCGCTCACTGAGGTACAAGCTGTCTGCTGCATATCAGGGATAATGACTTTGAGTGTGAATTTCGGATCAGTTTCTGTTGCTTATCTGGGTGCAGATTATATTAAAGGGCCAATTCTTGATTTTGGTGAAAAAACACTTGAGCTACACCAAACAAACATTTGGGGTCGATCCAACAGATGTACACGGTCTCATAAGATGTTATGAGACATGGGATCCTTTCTGTCATTGTGTCAAATAAACGGAAGTGTTGTTGGAATGAGCTGTTCTCTGAAGCTTCCTCCCATCTCCAAACTGTTTCCTTCAGGCAGCTCCACCTGAACCAGCTGATCCGGACCAGCGGTGTCGTGAGCAGCTGCACTGGTGTCCTCCCTCAGCTCAGCATGGTCAAGTACAACTGTAACAAGTGTAACTTTGTGCTGGGACCCTTCTTCCAGTCCCAGAACCAGGAGGTGAAGCCGGGCTCATGTCCCGAGTGTCAGTCTCAGGGCCCCTTCGAGATCAACATGGAAGAGGTGAGCAGAACCGGGTGGTGGAACATTGAGCTTGTTATGAGGAGTCTGACGAGTAGGCCCATCCGAGAAAATGGAGAGCTGAAAAAGGCCTCCTCCAAAACCTGCAATTTCCCATTAAACGATGAAGTAGTAGTTTTAGTCCCTCCGTGGCCTGTTTTTGTGCATTAACCAGTTGTCTCCCATCTGTAGACCGTGTACCAGAACTACCAGAGAATCACCATCCAGGAAAGCCCTGGTAAAGTAGCAGCCGGACGCCTCCCGCGCTCTAAAGATGCCATCTTGCTTGCCGACCTGGTGGACAGCTGCAAGCCCGGAGATGAGATTGTGAGTCAGATTAAGAACTGATTGCACAAATATACCTTTCTGATAGAAATGTGACACGTTACAAAAAGACTAAATTCGACATATTGTAAAAGCTTTTACATTTCAAGTTTTACTATAAATCATCAGGAAATGGTTTTAAAGAAAATCAAAAGCTTAACCTATAATCATCCTATAAATTAATAATATTGTTAACAATCCCAATACAGAAGCTAAAACCAGCAGTCATTTGCCTCCAATCATAGGCGATGTCCATCGGTTTGGAAGCTGCTAATCAGCTTGTATTATAATTAAAAACAAAATAAAAAATTGCCAGACGTCGAATAAATGGTTAATTTAGAAAATGAACATCACTGTCCTTTAAACACTGCAATAAACATATCACACCTAAATCTCTCAGGAGCTGACTGGCATCTACCACAACAACTATGATGGTTCTCTAAACATGGCGAACGGCTTCCCGGTGTTCGCCACAGTGATCCTGGCGAACCACATCACCCGCAGAGACGAAGGCGTCGCCGTGGCCGAGCTCACGGACGAAGATGTCAAGGCCATTGTGGCTCTGTCGAAGGATGAGCGCATTGGAGAGAGGGTGAGGAACGAGACGTGCACATCAGGACGGCTAACGATTTGGAGTTTGTGTTTTTTAATGAAAATGCTGATTTACATGTTTAGTTAATTTGACACATAAATACAGTTTTAGCTTTTGTGTACAAGCATGAAAATGTCCTGAAGTTTTACGTTTGGTGAAGGCATCATAACTTATTTCCTCTTGTGTATGCAGATCTTTGCCAGCATGGCTCCGTCCATCTACGGACACGAGGACATCAAGCGAGCTCTGGCCCTGTCGCTGTTTGGAGGAGAGCCCAAAAACCCAGGTAACAGCTCGGATCTGAACAAGACAAATCTGTCCAGGGGACAGGGAATGTGCTGCGATATATTATGGAGAAAAGCTTAAACCTGAGTAGTTTAGTTGAAGTTTCACAGAGTGTATAGACCTGTGGATGACAGTGATACCACTGTGTGGACAGGGACCCTCAGTAGTCTGTGATCCATAAACCCCCCCCTTTCTGTCTTCCAGGTGGTAAACACAAGGTGCGTGGTGACATCAATGTGCTGCTGTGTGGAGACCCAGGAACTGCAAAGTCCCAGTTCCTCAAGTATGTTTGACTAAACCTGCTACCATGCATTAGTTTAGTTGGTCATTTTGGAGTTTGCTCTATTGTGAAAGTGTAGTTTTACACAGAGAGCTGTTTCTGTTGTTAACAGTTTTTAACACAGAAGCTAAAAATCAGTTCTTGATATACTTGAATGCTAATAGACATGCAGTTCATACGTGTGAATTTTCCTCATGCAGATATGTGGAGAAGGTAGCGAGTCGTGCAGTGTTTACCACGGGTCAGGGAGCGTCCGCCGTTGGTTTGACCGCCTACGTTCAAAGACACCCAGTCAGCCGAGAGTGGACGCTGGAGGCCGGAGCGCTGGTGCTTGCTGACCGCGGAGTTTGTCTGATTGACGAGTTTGATAAGGTGAGAGGATACGTGAGTGGCCTGTAAATCATAAGCCTTTATTGTAATAAATAGTTAAACCAGACTGTGTCCTCCAGATGAACGATGCAGACAGGACGAGTATCCACGAAGCCATGGAGCAGCAGAGCATCTCCATCTCCAAAGCTGGCATTGTCACCTCGCTGCAGGCCCGGTGCACAGTCATCGCTGCCTCTAACCCTATTGGTACGTAAGCTGCGCGATGTGCGTGTTATTAAAATACAGATAGAAACGAAGCTGAAGTTGCCTCACGTGCCCGACTGCATCTTTACTTTGTAACCAAACAGTTGCTTTTAACAGCTGATTCAAATCTTGCCAGTAAAATATTTTTATTAGTAGAAAAAGAAACATTCAACATTTTCTCCTCAGATTATGATTAAGTCGGTCTAGAAAAGCTTCTTTATATTAACACTGAAATACTCCCCCAGCTGCTGCGATGTTTGGCCTTTACTCTTCATTATTCCCAAAGCCACTAAAGATTTGTGTAAAAACTTGTACTTCGCGTTCTCCTCGCAGGTGGCAGGTACGACCCCTCCCTGACCTTTGCAGAGAACGTGGACCTGACTGAGCCAATTGTGTCTCGTTTTGACGTGCTGTGTGTCGTACGTGACGCCATCGACCCTGTGCAGGTATTCACATGCCTACACATGGTATCTGAAAGTTGTAAAGTTTAAAAAAAGCTGTGAATATACTTTTTTCTTCATTGTCGTTGGGTTATAAATCTGAAATATACACATTATGATTACATGATAACAATTGAGTGTTTTTTGAGAACTTGGCATTTAGCTTATAACTTAGAATTTATACAGTGTTATGTTTTCATAAATGTAATGTCTTAATAATTGAAAGCTATTTTCTGTTAAACAGTGTAATACATTTACTGTGTGTGGTATTAAAAATGTGGGGAATACTGAAAAAATCCTGCTACGTACCAATTTAATTCTGACATCTAAGTTTAGCAGCCAGTTTTCTATTTGACGTTTTCTCCTTTGACCAGGACGAGATGTTGGCTCGTTTTGTGGTCGGCTCCCACATCAAGCACCACCCGAGCACAAAGGAGGGCGGTGCAGTCTTGGAGGAGATGGTTCTGCCCAACTCCACCGATGTGCCACCAATTCCCCAGGAGCTGCTGAGGAAGTACATCATCTATGCCAAAGAGCGGGTATGAACACAAACGCCTCACAAAACACTGACCCAGCTGACAGAGTCGTGTGCAAGAGTTTTTTTTTTTTTTTTTTTTAAAACCCCATTTCCCTTCTCTGTAGGTTCATCCCAAGCTGAACCAAATGGACCAGGACAAAGTGGCTCGCATCTACAGTGACCTCCGCAAAGAGTCGATGGTGAGTCCGCTGAGCTGTTCCATGTTGCGATACCTTTTAGCCAATGTCCTTCTACAAAAGGAATGTAGGTGCAATAAAAATAAAGCTTTATAATTATCCCTTCGATGCTGCTCCTTTTGAAATAAGTACTAAATCGTGAGTCACTGGTTTGGTCTTACTCAGGCGACGGGCAGCATCCCCATCACAGTCCGACACATCGAATCCATGATCCGAATGGCAGAGGCACATGCGAAGATGCACCTGAGGGACTACGTGCTGGAGGATGACGTCAACATGGCCATCAGGGTCATGCTGGAGAGTTTCATCGACACACAGAAGTTTAGTGTCATGAGGAGCATGAGGAAGGTTAGTGGCTGCAAGAGAATCTTCAGTTTAACACCTCAAACTCGGATCGAACACTGACGTGATGCACATGTTTTCAATTTAAGTGTGACTAAACCTGAACTAAGGACGTCTTTATCAGAGTCCATGCTGGCTACACGCTCGCAAATCTGCACCAGACTTTGACGCAGAATGATGGCGTTTTTCAGTTTTCTTCAGAATCAGAGAAATTCAGTGACGCTTGTGTACATCCATGCAAAGAGCTGCTGTTATGTGTCAGCTTACCTTGTTTGGTGTCAGTTTGCAAAATGCACAAGAAAGTACAGAAATGTGCTACTGACAAAAACCCCGTCTGCTAAAACAGTCTAGAGGAGAAACTACAAAAATGTTCAGTGTCATAGAACATCAGCCCCTCGTTTTTTATATGTAATTATTTTTATGTTTTTAAGCACGAAAGGCTTCCGAAAAAACAAACTTTTAAAACTAGGTTTTATGCAAATAAACTTTCTTTCATGAGAATAATATAAATTTTTTTATGTTTACCTTAGGTGTACGGTTACGAACTTCTTCTACCAGCATTGGAAATCTCTCATCTTCTGGTTCCATTTTAAAATCCTTGTTTTGTGTGTTTCTGTCCAGACATTTGCCCGTTACCTGGCCTTCCGCAGGGACAACAATGAGCTGTTACTCTTCATCCTCAAACAGTTGGTGGCTGAGCAGGTCAGCTACCAGAGGAACAGATATGGAGCCCAGAACGACACCATCGAGATACCGGAAAAAGACCTGCAGGATAAGGTAATGAGGGGCAAACACGAAGCCGTGTTCGGAATAATTGCGTAGTGCTGTCAAACTTCAGCCCATCATCAAAATTTTCTCTGACCTGAGAGTTTATTATAAGAACATGCTGGACATATCTGTTTAAACATTAATGATTTTAAAATTAAAGTATTAATCATTAATGTAAATGTTCATTGATTTTTTTTTATTTTTTTTTTTTTTGCAGATTTTATTCATAATTTTTTTTTTTTTAATAAGTTAAGTCTGAAGAGAAACTTAACAGAATTGCCTAATATATCTTATTAAATTTAGATGATTAAGAGCATGTGAGTGCTCTGTGCTCTCTCCCACTTTCCATGTGCACTTAATCTCAGACAATCCTGTTATTTCAGAATAAAAGTCTTTGCTATGATCTAATAACCTTCTTTTTGTCCTGTGCACCCCTCTCTTCACTTCTCTCCGTTCCAGGCGAGACAGATCAACATCCACAACCTGTCGGCCTTCTACGACAGCGACCTTTTCAGCTCCAACAAATTCAGCCACGATGGGAAGAAGAAACTGATCCTGCAGCAGTTCTAAAAGCCTCCCCAACCTCAACCTTTCCTCCAACTCTCCATATGCAATTCCTAAAATAGTACTTCATGAGCTGTATTTCTGTCTCTAAAGTGGGTCGGCAGGGGGGACAAAGTACTTGATTTTTCATCACGTTTGGCTCGAGGTGATTGGAAATATCTGAAGAGGGAGTACAACGTTTTCCCACAGCAGATGGAGGTCGATGTGCACCGGACAGCTGTAGGACTTCTCAAACAGGACATTGTTGGAGCTTTAGATGCTGTTGACCTCATTTGAAAGCGAGATAACTTAAAATGGCAGCAGAGAAAGAGGTGACCGGGTGTAATGATCCTGCTCTGAATGTTCACTAATTAGTATTTATAGTGGATTATTTGAATCTCTGGTGACAGGAAGTGATCGGTAATGGGTAAAAATGAACAACAGGTTTGTTTTCATGCCTTATTTTGACCTGCTGTGGCACAAATGAAGCCTTAATAAGAGAATCCAGCTCAGATTTTTCACAAACTATCAGCATTCTTTCCATTTTCCTGTCACTGTATCCAGCTTCAGTTTGGGCTGATTGTAAATAAATGTAAATTTTTTATGTTTGAACTGTGTGAAGAAACAGGATTTAATTTTTGAAATGGTCTGGGGATCCACTTTAGACACTGACTTTACAAACACATTAGAGGTTAAATTAAACCTAAAGTTCAGTGTTTCTAGTGTTGGATGTCACTATGTTGGATTGTAAGTTTTGATATTAAATTTGTATTTGTAGAACATCTCTTTTGTCTGATTTGTCTCGACAGGGAGTTGTGAGCAGGTCTAAGGCTGATTTTTAATTTTACTCTACAGTGTTGTAGCTCCTAATTTTGGCCGTGTCCTTCAGGATCACAAGCAGTATAGGTGTAACTGCTAAATGTCCATTGTAGTGTTTTCCCAAATTCCATTTCATAATGAAACAAAATCATCAACCCTTAATCAGAGGTGACAATTCAAATTCCTCTAAAATAAGTACAGTATTTGAGATCCTTGTATTTCCAAAATTGCAATGGTCAAAGAAACCAAGAATTTACATGAGAAAAGTAAAATTGGTTTAAAGAAATCTGTGGTAAAAAGTACAATATTGTCCTGTAGAGTAAAAGCAACATAAGAAAAAAACTTAATTTTGAGAGAGAGAGATTCCAACACAACTATTTACATTTTGGCGTTGAACTATCATGTTCACATCAAAGAACAAAAACGAAGCACAATTTCAGTTGTAAATATATTCATATATAACAGAATAACGTGCAGATAGAAGACAACAGGAGTAAGATAAAAATAATTGGGGTGGGGGGCTAGAGGATACAGTTATGTCATTTATAATGTTAAAGTCCTGGGATAAAGCCAATATCTTTATACCATTCGGTTTTAAAGGTTTTACATTTGTGAATAAAAAAAACTCCTAAGTCATAGCAGGAAAGTTATAAGGAATTCAGATCGATCTTCAGGTAGTGACATACCAAACAAAATATTTAGAATTTCTTTTGATATTTTATGTCCCGTTTAGAGAAATTTGTATTAATGGTATCCCTATTTTTGCAACCTAATATCTTTGCCAGGGTGGGGATAGGGGATGGTTTTTATAATCCATTTAGTCATTTAGCAGATGCTTTTATCCAAAGCGACTTACAAGTGAGGGACAAGTCAGCAAAGATCTAAGTCAAGGAGAAAACATCAAAGCAAAGTCCCATCAGAAAAGTGTTCACACTTCACAAGATGCAAGTGCGAGAAACAGCAGAAAGGTAAAAGCAAAAATCAATTTAAAAAAAATAGATTTAAGTGCACAGGAAGATGCAGAAGAGTTCTGTTTTCAGCAGTTTATTGAATATTGGTTGAGAATCAGCTGAGCGTGCAGAGTTTGGCAGCTCGTTCCACCATCGTGGGATCATTGCACTAAACAGTTTTGCTTGGTGTCTTCTGTGCGATGCTGGGACCACCAGACCACAGGGGGCAGGAAGGATTGTAGACCTGAATGAGTGAGTTGAGGTAAACTGGAGCTGTCGAGTGTTAACCACCCTGTAAGAAAGAGACAGAGCTTTGAACCTGATGCGAGCAGCTACAGGAAGCGTCATAGAATTGAACTGGCATTTTGGACAAATTAGGTGATATTTAATGCAGAAATTTTCACGTTTTAAAAAAGAACCATAGTCATCCACCAAATGAGCCACTGACCAGATGTCTGTTTTCATCCACTCTTCATGACTTGGTGATGCCTTTTATATAGATAAATGCTTTTTATTAAAAAAAAAATAATAATAATAAGAAGAAGAATAATCTGCATCTGAAAACTGAATTATATTTTGTTCTTTTTGTGTATTAAGTCACCCATTTCTCCATGATCTCTTAACCTGTTCAGGGTCACGAGGGGGGCTGCAGTTAGGTTAAACAAAGCACTGTTGGTAGAAGTGCAGAGAAGCTACGGATAAAAACCAGTGTTAGCGCTGAGGCTAACTTACTCAGTTTACTTACAAAATCCCATAATAAAACAAGCTACAGTTAGCCTGAGCACATTAGCTTTAACATGTAATATTAGCATTAGCTGGGTGGGATCCTGCTCCTGCTGCTAATGTAAAAAAACCTAACGTTAGCATTAGCTACAGGCATTTGAGGCCTAAATTTGGAAATATGCTTAGTAACGCTGGCTGTGGCTTTTCTTGGGCCGTATTTTAATTGGATTGCGTGTATAACCAACACCATTTACAGAGACGGGGAAAGGAACAGTGTGTTTTTGCTGCCAGAAACCCGAGCGAACCTCAGGGAAAATGGATCTGTAAATCTGCTGAACGCTTGTTAGAACAGTAATATGATTCAGTTCAGTGTATTACAGTCTACATGCATTTTGCGATGCCATGCCACAAAAAAAAGGCCCTGAAGCAGAGCCACATTCTGAGAAAATATGGGAAGTTGTTGGACTTTTGTATGTAAAAGAAGCCCCACTTTTACGAGGAGCGCCTGAATGCAGCAGAAGATCCCGCGGCGGCGGCGACATCCAGCGGCCGCAGGAGAGAACAACAAGCAAGCAGCTGCCGGTCATTTCCAGCTTCGGTGGTGCAGCAGCAGATCAGATCCTGTTCTGTCCGCAGCTCTGCTCGTCTGCCTGTGCGTCTGTGCGGACTCCGCGGACTGCTGGCTTTTGACCCGGCACACAAGCAGGACAGGCGGCCATGAGCTCGGCGTTGTCCTGACGGCCTCCATTCACATCAAGAGAGCATCTGCATCTGAAATCCGGAGTTCTGTCCATTCAGGAGGAGGAGGGGACGCAGGGATGCTGAGCACTGCAGCAGACATGCCGGGCCTGCTCCACCTCACACTCATCGGTGAGTCTGTTTATGTTCCCAATTATTTATTTATTTGTCTGTGCAGCCATGACAACAAACTGTAGGTGCAGCGAGGCGTTCGTTTTAGAAAATGCACATGTTGTACAGCAGAAACAGGGGCATTGAGGAAAATCCATAGCTGATAAAATCTTTGGAGACTTCAAAATAACATCCCACAGGAAGATTGAACAAGTGTAAACTCCCTACTGAGCAGCACAGACACAAACACCCTGTAAGAATGTTAATGGGGTTTCATTATGTCCTGCAGTGCTGCAGCATTAGCAGTGGTGCTAAGAATAATGTCATGAATCAGGGAGTAACCAGCAGCTGTGCATGGACACAGTCTCCTTTAATAAAGCTTTCGGGTTAAAATCTGCAAAGTGGATGCACAGGCTGTCGGTGTGTGTGTGTGTGTGTGTGTGTGGGAGGCACGCAGTGCACTTAAATCAGCAGCCACACACTGCAGAGTCTGACACACACACACAGCAGGACCTGCTGCTGGGCACAAGACCCGGCATGAAGAATAATAATCATCAGTATCACATTTACACATCAGTTAGTTTTCATTGGAATGATTCATCTTCTGTCGGCAGCTTTGCATCATCACAGATACTTTGCATGTTAATGATGCTGCTCTGCTCTACATTTTTGATAACCTGTGTAAACACCGCTTACCGCAGGCAAGTTGTAGTAATTCAAAATTAAGGCTCCAATTAATGATTATTTGCATTATATATTGAGGTGTAAAAGTCCATGCGTTGTCGTTAAATTGCTTGTTTGCCCCCGAACTGAAGATATTTTATTAGAAGTGGCACAGCAGAGAAAACAGGAAAAGCCACACATGTAACAAGCTGTAACTGAATGGCATAGAATAGTTTTACCATACAGCACAGTGGGTAATTCTTACAAGTTAAAATGTAATTACAGATAACTTAATTGGATTAGTTAGAATTTGGACTAGTCACAGTCCCAATGAAGACACCTAGAATTAACACTTTGGCATAAATGTACTGTAGATTGGTTTTCTAATACAAGTCAATAGGAAATTCTATTGAGGTGTTATCGCATTTCAATTCTCATTCTGACTGGGAAAAAATAGTAATAAAGTTAAAGTTTCGACTGGTTGTAGGTATCAGTGATGTGAATTATGGCATCACTAGTAAATGCTAAACTGACTTGCTGTTTTGTCACCTGTCACGTACAAGAGTTGCGCGTTGAGCTGTATGGTAATACTCAAAGGTGTCTCCGTGTTTTTAATATGGCGAGACGTTTTAATGCATCCAAGGTCAACAGGATTTTGCTGCATTAAAGATATCTGCAATTCACACGCTGTATGACTAAACCAAGATGGCTGCAATTACACTTTTATTTAAAAATAATACCCATTGACTTGACTTGGAGTCTTGACTAAAGCTGCCTTCCCATATCTGCAAAACGGGCCCATTTCAGACAGAGTTTTGACTGTGTGCAGATTGCATCAGTTGGGGTGAAGGGGATTTAGGGGGGGGGGGAGGCTCCCAGCCTAACTTAGTAAGCTGATTTGAGGAGAGGGGGCTTTGGGACAACCTCCACCTCGCTGACACACTCTATAAACAGTTACTGCTGGAGCTGCATAGGAAGATGCAGATCTGTGCAGGCATCTGCAGTGTTTACTGAAACTTACAACCCCTCTAAGATTTTCTTTATGTCCACAGCCACAGACTCAGCCCTGCCTGTAGTATCAGGCATTTATACGTGTTACATTTTTTAAAATTCCTCCAGAACTAAAGCAAACACCAATCAAACAGAAAGAGGCGGTTTTAATCCAGCATTAAAACAACATGCGAGGCCTCAAAGACTCAGAACACAGTCGCTAGACTCGAAGAACTGACCCAATGTCACTGTCATGCTAAATCCCAGAGCCTAATAATTAATAACTGTGCACTGTAACATCACAATTCTGGAAAATCATGCACCACCGCCTCAGTGACCACTTTGATATCCTCAACAAATATCTGCTGAGCTGAAACATGCAGCCAAGTCAGGTTGATAATAAAATGAGAAGAAGAAGAAGTACAGATAGAAATAATACTTTGTGTACTGAACAATGATTTCCATTAAATATGTTTTTAAAATTGGTGGCAGAAAGTGAGTAAGCACATTATTTTTAGATCAGTTCTGAGGTATTTCTACTGTACTGTACTGAGTATTTCAGTTTTCTGCTACTTTCTACCTTAACAATGTTTTTGAGGCAAGTGTCAAATAAGACATTCTGAATAAAGAGTATTTTTACTTTTGATACTTAAAGTATTTTCAAAGCAAACACTTCCAAATGTAGAATTTTTGATTGTAACCGAGTATTTCTATGCTGTGCTACTAATACTTTTACTAAAGTAAATGATCTGACTTCCTTGTGGAAGAAAAACGAAATCCCTTCCATAGTATCAGAATCACTTTTAATGTTTTTTTTTTTTCCCCATTGCTATGAAATATGGCTACAAAAAAGACAAACCCAGTTGTAGACAAACAGTCAAAAAGACAAAAAGTGATTTATTGGTGTTGACTGAAATTACATTTCTGAGTTACTTTTCTTTTCCATTTTTAATGTTAGTTACTTTAATGTTAAATGTTTATGTTACTTTACTCCACAAATTCTTTACTTTTTACTCCACTGTATGTATTTGACTGATGTAGTTACTTTCTAAATGTAATCTACTAATACATGCCGAGGTATTATTATGCATTAACCACCCACCATTTTTATTACGCTATAATTTTTGTACTTTAGCTGAACTAAAGTTTACAATACATGACTTGTACTTGTAACAGAGCAGTGCTACTGTATTTATGCAAATGGTCACAGAAAAGCCTAGTTGCTCATTGGTGATCGTTTCCTACTCTTTTTCTTAATAAACACTTGCAATCTGGTGCTTATTGGGCTTTGATGAACTTCGGAGGGCATCTCCCCTCGAGCGCCTGCTCATCGTGTCCCTCTGCGGCCCCCGGCTGCCTCGTTGAGCTCAGCATGGAGCTTATCTTCCGTTAAGCTGGTGAGGCTGAACTCAGCTGTTCGCTCCCCGAGGCTGGAGGGATGCTGGGAGATGTTTCTGAAGTCATTACGCTGCAAAGTTGTCTTTGCAAGGTCAATGTGGAGCTGTAGGATGCAATATGAAAGATTTTATGTGTTGTTAAATTAGGTTTTGGATGACACAGCACAACTGGTGCAACACAGGTTCAGTGCTGCGGTGACTGAAATTAGCAGCTAGTTCATTTGTCAGGCAGATGCGCTGTCGATGCACTGGCAGACTTAGGTGCTCATGACATCATGACATCTACAGAATCATAGCAGACAGATGTTGCCAACATATTATTTAGTGCACATGTGTGGAACGTGTCCACGTTTTCATCCCCTCTTGTCGTATGAACGCACCATCATCTGCATAGAACAGACATGTCTGTGTGCACTGCTGCTGTGTTTTGTCAGGAAAGTGCAGCTCTTGTGTTTTAGTTTGGACAAAGAGCTGAAATGAAAAGAACACAGACACAGCGTGTGACATGGTTGACATTTGTGGACATTTGAAGAAGCACTGTACCTTAATGTCAGCAAAGGGGGCCTGGTGGCTCAGCGGTAGAGCCCGGGGTTGGGATCCTCCATAGGTCACACAGAGGATATTACTGAGATAAAGATGAAGATTGTGGGTCCTCGCGTGTGGACCCCTGTCATAGTCTTTATGGTCTCATGCGGCCTTTTTGAAGTTATGAAATAACTCTTATCTCTGTTTCATTGTATATGATGTGTTGCCCTGTTTGACACCGTTAGTTTGTAATGTTTTGAAAGGTACTGTTACTCACTTTATCTCCACACCAACTTCTTTTGTTTTCACTGACTAAGGCTTCTGGGTGGCTGAGCGTTTCACTACCACTGCATTAGATGCACTGCAGGACCTTCCTCTTGGGCATATGACAGAACGATACTGCATCAGGAAACATGATTTACAGAGTAAGGTGCACGCTACATCAGCACACACAGCAAATTGTAAACCCTCTTTGGGCTTTTGATGGTACTGCAGCCAAATAGTCGAAGATCAATATGAGCTTGGCGAGTTATTCGTACAAGCAAATGCACGACAACTGACGCGAGGTCTGCTTTGTTTTCTCTTTGTTTCGAGGATGGTTTGAGCCTTAAATTGTTGCAGGCGCAAACACACTTTATTAATGTGCAGTTTTATCGGCCCAGTGCTGACATGGAGGTTTGTGGAAGAGAGGAGGATTAAAAGAACAGCAGCAGTTCTCCCATATCGGTCTCTCCTCTTCTTCATCCCTTCATCCATAACTTCCCTCCTCTCACCACTCTCCTCCCCGTCTTTTCGAAGCTGCTCAGGCCCAGTCGTCCACAGAGAGCAGGACATTTTACAGGCCAGTGCCTTTTATGCCAGGCACATTTCAGAGGTGAACTAAAAAGCAATTACTTTCTGACCTAATGTGTCATAAAGGAGTAAATGAACAAATTTTCAACTCAGAATTTAAGCAGCACTCATTTGTCTGTATGAACACTGAAGCAGGAAGCATTGTTTGCTGTGACCTTTCGTTATTTCGTGCAGCCAATTGTTTATTTGAGTGAGTTTTTTTTCTTTCCAATTAGTTTATTCTTCAACTTTTAAATGCTCAAAAGGGGGGGGTTGATCAGAGCTTAACATGCTGAGGTTGTGTTTGAGACAAGTTGGCCATGATATTATAATCTGCTCAGTCAGGCCCTGAGGTCAGACGGCCATCTGTGGTCCCAGACAGGGAGGACAATGGGATACAGGAGGCAGACTGTGGTTAAGGCTCCAAGTCTGCGCCCAGTGACAGGGATTAGTGTGGGATGACTCTGTGACTGGATAAATTAATGACTGAACAAGTTGTTTCTAAGCGCCACACTGTGTCCACATGGTTGTATCCGTATGGAATTGAGTATTAGCTGTGATGATTTGACGTCGGTTTCTAAGTTGTAAATATAAATATGAATGAGTCGACAAAAGCTTGCAGTGACTTTCCAAGGGCAGCGGTGCAGATACGAGCACTTTGTTTTAACAGCAAATTAAATCACTTTAAATCTGACTTGTGCTCTTATCTCGCCGCTTTCCCTCGGGTGCAGTTCTTTAAAGCATGTTGTATTTAAAAAAAAGAGCAATAAATTATTGGTCCCTCCAGGAATTCACAACGTTGCCTTTGCAACCATTAATTTAATCAACCCCCCCGTGAATTCTGTGTGACCTTGCGGTGAAAAAAACACCATAAAAACTTTGGACTCAGTTGTTTTAGAAAAGCTGTCATGGAATCAGGTATTTTAGGGAAGAACAATCACAAAGGTCAGCGGAATCCTGGAGGGACGACCAGGTGGTATTAATGAAATGGCTGTTTTTTCCGTCTTTGCAGCACTAACTCCTTGAGTTTTTATCCATTATTATTGCTTTTGGAAGCTTTGTGTCTCTTTTTTGGTAATTTTATTTTGTGTGGGGTGTTTTTTTGCCATTTGATGTGTATTTTCTGATGTTTTTTGTGTGTTTTTTGTCATTTTATGCCAATTCTGAACGGGTTTGGGTCATTGTTCATTATTTTTGAGGTGCTTTGCATTGATTTGTGGTTCTGGTGCATCTCTGGTTCAGTAATCTATTCATGAAAGCAGCCCGCAGCCATTGCTCACCTGTTATAAATATTGCTGTGCCTCAAGTTTCCAGCAGAACATTGCTGAGTAAGTAGCATTGTGACCGTGCGAAACATGGCATCAGAACTAAGTGAAAGTTTCCGATTGTTATTTGAAGCAAAGAGGAGCTTTCAGAATCCCATCAGGGCTTGATGGTCTCTGAGGTTTCCAACTTGGCTTTTAATGCACCGTGTGGAACCTGGAGAAGTTCTATCATAAGAAGGATGAGGCACCAAAAGTGACAACAACATCAGAAGCTCAACACATCCGGCTTTGTAAAAACAGCTTGATCACGCATCACAGATTTCTGCTAAATAAAAGAAGCAGAACAAAAGTAAAACGAAGGCTGTGTGCTGTGTTAGTGGCCTCAGAGGATGAGTAGCCGTCTCTAAAGGCTCAAACCCCCAGAGTTTGACCCTGATAAGACATTGTGCTGCACAACAGCATTAACCTTAAAGTTTTTTTTATCCTCTCTTTGCCATAGCTCTCATGGTGAGCTGTGATGCCTTCAGACTGTCATCGTCCCAGCGCACTATACCCCTGAGCGCGCCAGCAGCCCATCTGTTCCAGGAGGAAGGCCCAGCTCTGCCAAAGTTCATCCAGGAATTAGCGAGAACCAAACGCCAATCAGTCCACCAGTTAGTGCGAGTACAGCCTCATTTGGTTCACGACATGGGCTGGCCAGAGATTCACGAAACGTCCCGGAAAAAGATGGACCCGGCAAACTCCTCCCAGTTGTATGCACAGCCCTCAGCCACGCAGGATGCAGCCAAGGTGCGGATTGCTGCCACGGATGAAAACCAAGATGTGGAAGATGAGATGGAGGTGAGGATGATTTGAAGGGCTCCACACTGTGTTCACATGGTTATATCAGTATGGAATTGAGCAATAGCTGTAATGATTTAAATCCTGGTTTTCTTTGTGTGTGTCTGACTTTCAGCGTATGGTTCATCTAGTGGTGCCCCAGGATGCAGAAAGCTACAGGGGCCATCCTGGCACCACTGATCCAGAAACAGAAGTCTTTGGTGGTCCAGGAGCTGGCGATACCTCCCAGGAGGCCTCTGGCTTTTACGGGACGGACATGGAGGACAGAGACAGAGGAGAGGAGGGAGGAGAGGACCGAGAGAGAAGAGGAGGCGAAGAAGAGTGGGAGACAGATGCCGGAGAGAACAGAGAGAACAAGGGGGGAGATGCTAGAGGGGAGGAAGAAGACAGGGAAAGAGGTACAGACTCTTGGGATGCCCACGTCCTGCATCGCTCAGAGGTCAACCACACAACACCGGATCTGGACTCTCTGATCGGTTAGTGGAACTGATTTCACAGACAGAATCAAATCAATAGATCAGAAGACAGATCCTCAGGGTGTTACGTCTTCAAAGGCACTTTTTAGATCCCACCGATATTTACCGTCCTGAGTGATAAGATACTTGCCTGGAGCCAAACCAACATTTATATCCAGCATTTCCACAGAATGTGTTGCTGCGCTCTGGTCTCATCCCGGAGGTGGCACACAAATGTTGATTTTGCTCGAGGCAAATTTGACTCGAGGAAGAGAGTGTGTGAAAGATGTGAAGATGTGAGAAATCAAGGTGCAACTCCCTGTTAAATCAAAGGTGAAAAATAATTTGCCACAAAAGTCAGCAGTTTTTTCAATCAACACAGATGGATTTAAATGCCATGAATAGTCGTGAGTCCCACCGGATGAATCCTCTGACTTTAACTGTGGCATCACCATCAGATTTGGTTTGTTGTTATTTCTGATTAAAATTTCTCTACGACTATTCTGATAGTCATAAAATGCTCTGAGCTGTAACAACTGATTGACCCTTCATTTGAAATTCCAGATTGTCCAGTTTATCGCTTTATGACCGAATATGTGTAAAAATGTATGATCGCAAATGCTAGTATGCTAATGGTGACTAATGCTAATGGTGCTAATAGTAAGACAGTAATGATCTGATCCTGAATGTCAAGAGCAAGAACCCGATGATTAAAACTCGATACGGATGTTTTCAGAACAGTGGGGTTGGTGGTAGTAGGTCTATGGCTCATTTTAGAGGCGTATCCCCAGTGTGATGTCACAGTGGGAGCATCCTCAACGCCGCTAAATCTCCAGACATTAAAATTTGACATAACTTAAAAACCACTGTGATGAAAGAGTGCACAGGGCTCCCATCACCACTTTAATGCTGTTTCTCATCATACCAGCTCTTTAAAAGTTTGTGTAAGATACATCTTGGTCTCTGCAGTAGGTTTTAATGTGTAGTGTAATGTGTGTGAAGTTTTAGGATAATATAGGTCATTTTTTTGTCCTTTTTATCCTTTTCAACACAGTAGTGTGGTCATATTCACTAAGCTAAGTCCTCTGAAGCGTCAAGTCCTAATGACCTTTAATAGTGTCCTTAACTATTATTTCTCACATTTTTGTGCATATTTTAAAGAAATAAAACACAGAAAAACAGAAGGTAAATGGTAAACGTAATTTTCACTGCGGCATTACATCATTTTCAACGTTTGGAACACACAAACCTGGCGATGATACACACACCAACATGTTTCTGTCACGTCTCTTTGCGTCTCGCAGGCTACAGTCCATCGTTTCATCCATCCAGCTCCAAGCTGCCCAACGTCTCCACACCGGCTGAGGTGCATGATTCTGGTGCACAGGAACATCAGAGGTCCCCGGTCCTGCAGGTGAGGACAGAATAAAGATAACTTGATGTGGATTTAAATGTGGTGGAAAGTAACTAAGTGGATTTAATTACTGTGCTTAAGAACTAATAATTACTTTTCAAATAAGACTTTACTTGCGGAACAATGATGTCATTTACTGTTAGACCACCCGGTGTAACTATTTTAAAGTGGATGCCCATTGACAATTTACAACATTAAACAATAATATGTCATAATGTATTGTACAGGTACAGTTTCAACATCATAACTCCTTTTATTCTTATGCGGACATTAAGTTTTTCTTGTGTTGATCCAACAAATCGATTAAACTGGAATTTTAATGGCACCTTTCATACAGATTCGAAGTGCTTCTGCAGATGACTGAAAGTTGATAAAAACGTGAATCAAGCAAAGACAATAAAAGATAAAAACAGTCAAATCAGTAAAAACATTAACCAATAAACAAGCCTTTCTAAAACACGATAAATCAAAACTAAAATAATTATAATAATAGTGACATTGATGTACTTGAGTAACATTGTGAACTCGGCCTTTAACCTTCAGACCTTAGTATTTCTACTTTTACTTAGTAAAGGATATGAAAGTTTATTCCACCGTCATTGTTGCCAAACCAACAGTGATACAAACATTTTAAATGCCGTACAAACTGAATCCAGACATAAAATCTGAATATTAATTAACGATTCATTTCTTGAACATAAATTCATGTTAGACTTAAACTGAACAAAATCACATTTGAAATGGTGGCAGCTCATTATATTAGGCAACGCATTGTGTCTAAAAGGCTCTAGGTGCGATCAACGTACAGAGTTTTTACAAAGGTCCTATTAATCCTGTGAAAGTATCTCCCCCTCAACATGACCACTAGTTATTATCTGTATCGTTTATCAGCTGAGTTGGTATCAGGCCTCCTCATGTGCCTCCTGTTCTACATTTACGAGGGGTTTTCCCGCCCAAGCAGCTACGTGACAAGTTGCACACCGACATGGCCAAACGAAGCACAGTTACAGTTACACCCAGCTGTGCCCCAGTTTGTGCCTCTAATTAAATCTGATTTTTTTGGGGGGGGGTCACACGTACAGTTTGAGCCACTGCTTCTCTCAACGACGAACTCCAGGAATGCTAATAAAACTCTTGTTGCTTTTTTTTTCGTTTTTGTTTCGATTCTCCAAGCTGCAAAGTAAACCAGGTGTTAAACCAATCACACAGGAGATACTACTGTGCTACAGGCTACATACTGCTGTATTTGTTAGATGCGTGAATAGAAGAAGTATTTCTTAAGGTTGAGCTTCAGTTTCAGAAATCCTCCAGAGCCTGGTATCATTATAGTTTTTTTCCTCTGCATTCATTATTGTTGTGCACATGCATGGTGTTGATTAGTTTCAGCACAAACACAGATGTTTGGTGATAATCAGTGTCAGTCACTGATTTTATCATTGTACAAAAGTTGTTAAACAAAACTTTAAAAACGTTTTATTCACACAAAAACTGCACAAACTTTAAGAAACCTTTAATGAGCTTGGTTTACACTTACAGATGATTTGAATTCAAGTGTTTCATGTGGTCTGAAAGATCCTCATCCACGGTGTCTCCTGTGTTTCCTGCACAGCTGGGTCTTCTGGAGAGAGAGCTGTGGGAGGCAGAGGGGGAAGAAGACTCCCAGGCTAGTGGCTATGGATCTCTTCACTCCTCTGTCACTACAACTGTTACTACATCCACTGCTGCTGCTGCTGCTGCTGCTGGAGCCCCGGTAGGAACAGCCACTCCAGAAACGGACACCGGGACAGACTTTGGGCTGCTGCGAAGTTATGGAAAAGGTGAAAAACGTGCATAAAACAAACATTTCTTACAGTAGCTTGTGTTATCTTGTTGCTGTGTGCATGGATGGATTATAAGAAGGTGCAAAGATTTTCTTATAATAAAGATTAGATGGAAAAGATTAGATCCCCCATTAGATTTGTGTCATTTTTTTGTCATTTTTTTTTTCTTTTTCTGACACATTTTTTTTCTTTTTATATATTTTGTGTCATTGGTTTTTTTTTTGTTGTTGTTTTTTGTTCATCACATGTCTCTGCTTCGGTTATTTTTGCACTGGTTGGGGTCATATCTTGTCAGTGTTTTTGGCTATTTGTGGTCATCTTTGACGCCTTTAAAGATATTTTGCATGTATTTGCTGTGATTTTTGTTTCATTTGACTGAGCTCTGAGAGACTTAGGAGTGGGTCTAGTCCAGGGTCCTACTGATCACTTGTAGCCCCGTAGACCCTTTCACTAAACCATCCATGATATTTGTGTTTACATATTCTTATAGTTGAAATTCTGGGATGAAGATCTGTTTTATCAAGTCCAAATTATGCTTATGATGGTAACGTAAGAGTTTTTGTTAATTATACTTGTTTGAACCAATCAATGAAATGAATACAAAGCAAAAACTGAGAACGGTGCTTTCCGCCCTAGAGTTTGTCAGAAAAGTGTTTGATTGAACGAAATGATTGCTCGTCCTACCGCGATGGTTTGTTGCTGCAGATGAGACCGAGGATGAAGAGACAGAGAGAGAGGAGGATGACGATGATGAGATGGGTCTGCCACATATAGGTCTTTTTACCCAGAATCCCACTGTACCAGAGGTTGGTATGGCCCCCAGCAGAGAGCCGCTGCAGCCCAGTGCGGAGAAAGAGCGAAGGCAGGAAGAACACGTGTTAAAAAGTAAGAAGACTCTAAAAGTCTAAATTATTCTAATATATAATAAAGTGACGCATATAAGCAGACTGGTAGTGATGCTAGTGTCTGGATGCATCTTAGGCACGTAAACAATTTTCTTAAGGCTGCAATATTGGAAAGTATTTGCATAGTTGCAACCATTTAGTGAAGAGATTGTATTTATTCCACATTAATTTAAACATATGAAAAAAGTATAGCAAAAGAAATAAACTTTTTCTGGAGTATTATTTGGTGGTAATTTCAAATATTTCCTATATGTTACACATTGATTCTCCATTAAACTACTCAAATCTCAAATGGTGAAAAATCATGTGGGAACATTTTTTTGTTGATGTGAGTTTTTTATTTATACACTTTAGTCAAGTGTAAAAATAATTTGTTGTATTTCAGATTTTGGCTGAAAATATGATCTGAACCTGATCTTTTTTCTTGCAAAAATAGAAAAAACAATTAAACAATAAACACTCAGGGTTACAATAGAACAAAACCAGTTCTACTACAATACAAAAACAATGCTGTTTCATTATTTCCATGTCTCCTGCACAGAGCATAACAGGACAATATCATGTACAGTACGTCACAGAGCAACAGCATGACTCTGAGGATCAGTTCTGTAGTTTCATCAATGATTAATGATGAATTAAGCAGGCAGTGATAATCAGACACAAGGTAAAAAAACAGATGTAATTAACCAGCTGTAATAATGTTACAGCAAATGTTGTTTTCGGTCAAGGGGTTCGAGTCAAAGACAGAAGTAAAGAGTCAGATGAGGACGACTGGAGAAAACTGGACAGAGAGGAGACGAGAATCAAACACATCGTCCCGCTCACCACAGATCCCTCTCCCACCATCGGCTTTACCGACCCATCCTTGGATTGGCTAGAAAAGACCACATCTCTGCAGACCCCGAGGTCAGAGGTCAAGGGAGGTGGAGTCACAGAGGTCTTCATAGCGGACGGTGATTTTGACGAGATGGAGGAGGCCCAGCAGGTACGATTACACATTTTGCCAAAGACAAGACTTTCTTTTCTACGACTGTGCTACAGTTCGTTTTTTTTTAAACTCTGAATCTTTCAGGTCGTGTGTGTAGACTGGAGTGAGCTGACTGGGCGCGGTTACGTCATCCTCAACATGACGCAGAACCTGAACTGTGTAAGTTCACGCTTGCACTGTAACGTGGTGCAAAAAAGAATTTGTGTCTTTTTGTTGATTTCTGCCGTAACAACAATGTTTTTCGTCATTGTTAATTTATTGAAAACACATTTCAAC
Source organism: Channa argus (assembly GCF_033026475.1). Lineage (NCBI taxonomy): Eukaryota > Metazoa > Chordata > Actinopteri > Anabantiformes > Channidae > Channa > Channa argus. The sequence goes on along the minus strand of NC_090201.1, from coordinate 26,856,117 downwards.
AACCAGTGAGCATTAACACGAGACTTGGAATCAGTCCTCTTACTACAATAATCAAACGGAAATCATTACTCTTCTCTGATTGGTCAGTAGGGTGTAGGCCCTTTTTTTTAAACACTTTTAGAAGTAAATATCTCCGCACCGCTGCCAGTGCTGTTCAATAACTCTAAATCACCGGGGGGCAAGTTAAGTGTTGGAACATATTTCTATGACAATAAGATGTAAAATGTTGCACATTGTGACTTTAAACTGGGATAAATTAACGCTTTTAATGCTGAATACTCTATATTTAACTAAATTCTAGAGGCAAATATTGTACTTTTTACCCCACTAAAATAATTTTACTTGATTTGTACGTTTCAAATTAAGATTGTATAGTATCAATAACAGTTCTGTCAAAAGCAAAATTTTAATTATGTTTTATAATTAAAATTACGAGGCTTTTGACAGTACTTCTGTAGTTTTACGTTCATCATTATATTTGTACGCTGTTGTACTGTTACTTTTACTTAAGGAAAGGTTTCGAGTACTACTTCCACCCCTGGTAAACCTTATGTTATGTTAAATGTGTGTGTTCGAAGGAAAAACATCAAGTATGCACTTTAATGATGGAAGGAAGAAGAGTGACATCAAAAACATTTTATAAATAATTTGAAATTCAACAGCCAGACAGTTTCTCCCACTGTGACTGGGCCAGGACAAAAGGACTTCAGTTGACTTTCTCAGACAGAACTGCTGAAGGCCATCTGTTTCTGTGTGGGTGGGGTAGTGATGGAGGGCCAACTGTCACTGCGGCGTCTGTCGCCATGGCAGCAAAGCAAAGACATGGACTGTGTTGTGTTCTACATCCCCTCTTTCCTCTTCTTTACTTTAATGTCCTTCAGGATCTGTAAATCCAGTTTGATTGGTTTTTATGCCTTACCTCCAGTATCAGCTGTGTGGGAGAGATGCTGGTAACATGTAGAAATGTGTGTGTGTGTGTGTGTGACAGGAGGAGTTTCGTCTAGACCAGGGTGTACGGTTATTGAAGATCATGGAGCGAGTGTTTGCCCGACGTATGAATAGTCCTGAGGGATCGTGGGTACTCTACCTCAGCAAGCCGACACACCAGCAACATCAGCTGCTGATGAACATTGCATCTGAGCACGGTACACACACACACACACACACACACACACACACTTTCAATCAGCCTAGTCACTCACATATGCTAAAGACAGGCTGTGAACTGCTCAGACTTTCTCTCGCAAAAATGCTGGTTAAAAGTTTCTATGATGAAAGTATGAGGATACAGGAAGCTGATCAAAATAGGCAGGTTGAAGGGAAGTTTCAAGTGTCTCTCATTGACTTACACGGGGGAAAAAGGAAATAAAGTGAAAATAAAATAAATAAAGTGACTAAAGTGAAAAATAATAGCACCCATCTCCTAAAATTAGTAGTTACTACCACAAACCGTTGAAGGTAGCGACCAAAAAAGTCGGGCGGAATAATAAGGAAAATAAAATAAAAATAAAGAGCAAGACAACATGCATGTGAGTGTTGAGTTGCACAGCTCGTCCACCAATTACATGTTTGTTTGCTGTCTAAACTGAACAAGGACGTATTCAGTCACATATGTCCAACACACTGACTTCTGTCCATCTTCAGGCCCATTTGTTATCGTCTGGTCACATGGTTCCATATGTGTTGTGTCTTCCAGGAGTCATAGCAACCAAGGATGTGCTGGGGATGCTGGGAGAAATCAGGAAAAGTTTAAACAAGGTACGTGTGCAGCCCCTTGATGTAGTATGAACAATTGTCCCAACTAAGTAGAAACAACAAGGGGTCCGCTCATAGTCAGTGAAACATCCCAGCTGATACCTTTGGCACATGCTCTTTACAACTTACTTTTTTTTTTTTTTTTTTGCCTACAGATCACCTACCTCCCAGGTTCAAATGTCTGGCAGGCTTCATGCTTAAGTTGTAGTGTATTAGTTGTGGGAGAAATGTGTCTCTCACCTGCTCCTTAAAAAAATCTACATTTCAGGAAACAATATGTTTGCAATGTACATCCAACGAGACACGACATCTCTGGTCTCACCACCGTCTTGAACACCTTTCCTTTCATTCTCGCTGATACTCTATTATCACACAACACACCTGACACTTTTCTCCACCCGTTCCAACCTGCCTGCACTCGCCTCTTCACCTCTTCTTCACACTCTGTCACACCTATAGCACAGCTCACCACGATCTTACAGCTCTCATACATGTCCTGCACCACTCTAACAAACTTCTCTGCCGCTCCAGACGTCCTCATACAATACCACAGCTCCTCTCTCTGCACCCTGTCATACGCTTTCTCTAAATCTACGAGGACACAATGCAACTCACTATGACCTTCTCTGTACTTCTCCATCAGGATCCTCAAAGCAAATACTGCATCTCTTGGACAATTTTAGGCATGAAACCATATTGCTGCTGACACATGCTCACCTCTCTACCCCTCAGAGATTTTTTTCTAATGTTTTATAATTGAATGTGTGTTAGCAATTAGCAGTTATATTCAGCTGACTATAGAGAATGTGGAGTTAAAGTTAAACCATTTTAACTGTTGCCACCTGCCTTTCTGTTACTGAGCTGTAGGCTGTGTGATAACTCTCTGAAAAACGTTGCCATAGTAGGTCAGTAGAGGAGTGCTGTCTTTTATTTGCGAGTAAGACTGTACTTGATCAAGCAGATTTTGTATGGAACTAACAAAACTGTTTTCATATTTATCGTTCTTGTCACGGTTTTTAGTTTAGGAACCAATTCCACGACCGCAGACAGTTATATTAATGGGATAACTTACTTTTGACCTGCCACTGACACCAGTGCTTTACATGACTAGATGTACTCAACATGATCAAACTATGTAAAGGCAAGTTCTTCACTATACTGTAGCTTGGTGATTATGTACTTAAAGAACCAGAAGTACAAAAGCACACTCAAGAAATCAACAGTGAGCAGCTACTAGAAGAACCAGGAGCTAAACATGATGCAACAATGGCTGACATGAAGTTACATAACAGAAAACACAAACAAAACAGTCAGCGAAATAGAGCAAATGCTGACGAAAGATGGTTGTAAAATCTTAAAGTGCTCAGGGGCAGCGATAAAAGAGTAAGTTCACAGCTTAACAAGTGCTGGTAAAACACCACGTACTAGGAAAAGGAATCTCTGGTTGGATAAATATGTTGAGGCAGAAGAAGCTTTGGGGCTGAAGACAGACAAGAGAACATGGTCTAGAGGCTTAACTTCCAAGCAAAGAGTGACCTTAAATAAAACCGGGACCTATGATCATCTTAAAACAGGTCTGCTAATCAGAAACCTGGGCGTCTGTGCTTGTGTAAAACCGTGATCTGCTTGTCAGTGGAAAGCTTCTAGACTGTCTAATCGATGTGTGTCTTTGTGTGTGTGTGTGTGTGTGTGTGTGTTTTCTCAGGTGGGAATCCAGAACTACAGTGCTGCCAGTAGTTGTCAGTCTCGGCCCAGCCATACACGCAGCGACTACGGCAAGCTCTTTGTGGTTCTGGTGATCATTGGCGCCGTCTGCATGGTCATCATCACATCTGGATTCATCTACATCTGCTGGCAAAGACGCCTGCCTGCTACTAAGACAATGGTGGGTAATCACACACACATCTGTTGTGAGTGAGAATGCGGATTTAAATATCAGAAACTTTTCAGCAAACAGGTTTTCGTTAATGCCGTTTGACTTGTAAGTTAATACTTCTTATAGCTTTATTTAACCATCACAGGACGTGAGCAATATTTAGCAGCCAGTTTTTAAGTGGATGTGGTTTCACAGTCATATGAAAAGCTAATTAATATAAAGCTAGTGATCCCTGCATCATTAAGGGCTAATTTTGCTGTTAAAGCCATAATTAATGAGCATCTTTAGTGTGATTCTCTTTTGGTCAATTTACTGTTACATTCTCATCAAATTCATTTTTTGTTATGTGGAGGATTTTGCTGCTTACCTATGTAAAGTCTGACAATACAAACACAGAGGCAAGACTCATTTATTTCGTACTTTCCCACAGACAGTATGTTTTTGAAGTGCATATTTTCTGTTTGGGGAATAAAGTCCTGCAGTGCAGACTTTGTCCTATTTGTTTAAAGAGAAGATGTTTAAATAAAATATTAAAATATAAAAGACTGATGAATTTCAATTGGAATTTTTAGTAAATTAATTGTTATATTAATTTAAAAACAAAAAGGATTATCTATATGGAGCCTTAGGTGCAGCCCTAAATCTAGATCTACTGTATCTTGTCCTTTCAAGAGTAGATTTTCTAATGTCTAACTGTCAGTGTTGTTATTAAAAAAATTTTAAATCACTGCTGAACTTTTAGGGTTAGGGTCTAACACTTCCAATGACAGGCAAAGGACAAATGATACCATCTTCTCAATGCCACGTGTGAAAAAGTGTAATTCATAAAAATGTCTAACAAATATTAAAAAATGAGCTAAGCTAAAACAGGTTTCCAAACATGACGTTAGTATAAAGAGGCGGGTGTCTAGAAGAGGCTGCACTCCCTCATGTAATCCTCCGGCGCTCTTCTCTTTCTGCAGTTTCGAGCTGAGGAGCTTCACTTTGTGGAGAATGGTTGCCACGACAACCCTACGCTGGACGTGACCAACGACAGTCAGCCTGAGATGCAGCAGAAAAAGCCGAGCACCAATGGGCTCGCGGGGGGAGGAGAAGGAGGCGGGGAGGACAGCAACCGCTGGCAGGTGAAGGGGAAAAAAAATAACTAGTAGTCCTACTGGTTTATTGGTGACCTATCACAGAATGACGGCTCTCATCTTTTTTTTATTCTAGGTGTTTGTCAATCAGGCAGCGACAGAGGAGGAAGAAGAGGAGCAGGACACACATCTCTGATGGGCAAAGAGGAGAGACGACTAAAGAGAAAACAGATTGTCTTTGTCGGAGAGAAGAGAGCACATAAAAGACTGACGATAGAGGAGAGAGAAGAAGTAGTAACTGTGTTGTCCAGTCAGAGTAGAGCAAGGATTGAGCACAGCTGGAGGAGTCGCTGATTTCATCATGACACTGGGGTATAGGTCTTACATTATATGTCTCCAATTTAAATCCACATAAATCCACAGGGAAAAACAGCTAATAAAGTTAACTTAAGGATTGTAAATGTAGAAAATTTCTAATCCCTTCCTGATGTTAGATAACGTCACCATTACTTAACAACCCTTCCGTTTACTCTTTGAGCTTGTAGATCTGTAGCTCCAAGATACAATTGAAACATAAAACTGGCAACTAATCATAACATAAACCACCTTTATTGATTCTAAAGGAAAACGTCAGATAATAGTATAACGATTCTCAAGACTGAAAGCTGGTTACCGGCTGTGGAATGTAACTAAGAATGTTTACTAAAAAATACTTAAATACAAGTTTGAGGTTACTTGTATTTTGAGTAGTTTTCCTTTGTGTTACGTGTGTTCTGCTTCACTATGTTTAGAAGTAGCCCACAACATCTGCCTGGCAGCTGTAGTCATGGATGGCTTACGATCACAAAAGGAGGCAAAACAACTAAAACTGTATAAAAGAAGCACAAAATGGCAAAAAAAATAGACACACAATGACACCAAAATGTCTAAAATGAGAATTTTCATTATTATTTCATTATAGATACAAGCTGCCCAATACTTCAACTGTCTGCAGTGTTGACCTGCTTTATGCTCCTTCTTGACATATTCTTCTACCAGCATGTCCATATTTAACACTTTGAATGTAAAACTTATTTCACTATACATCGACAAGAAACACAAAATTTGTTTTACCCCAGTGTCTGACTTGGGTGACAGCTCCTCCTGTGCCTCCAGCAACTTTGACAGTAAGGTTTTTGGCACTTTATTGATTCCTTTTGGAAAAAGTGACTATCATCAGTGAAATGCTGCATCATGTTAAATGTATTACATACTACAGTGACTGAAATATCTCTATTTTGCTTATAGGAATGGTTGTAACTGCTGAGGATGTTTATTGTACACTCTGCAGCAAGTCATGTGATCGCTATATTTATGTGCTATTAGCCTAATACGCTTGTTTTCAGTAGTGTCGGAATGGCTGCTGCTCTATGCTCCTGGCTAAATCTTGAGGCGATGACACATGGGCAACATTTAAAGGCCGAAGGCATGAAAATAAAGCTCGTTGCAGTGTTGTAGTCAAGTCGAGCCCCGAGTTTGCAACGTTGTACGGTAGTGTTAAAGATTTTTGAAAGAAGTTTGAATTTCTGGTGATGTTTGAGAGACAAACAGCAGAACGAATCAGTAGAGTCGCGTCCAACATCGCCACTGCAGCCATCTTTTAGTCGTGCTCGTGTCTCAACATTAATGTCTGAGTCACTACCGTTGCAGTCTTGTTTGAGTGTTGGTTGTTTGAGTCTTGGCAAGAACTTTTAGGACCAATATGTTTGCTTCCAAGCCACGTTTCAGTCAACGCGTGCATGTGTGAGTGATAGAGGTTTGATTTACAGAGACACCTGGACATCCACAAAAGAGATCAGGGGCTGTATCCAAAAAACTTCTTAAGCCTTATGATGCGATAGGAAGAGCAACTTAAGAAATCCGGTCTTACTTCATCCTATCTTATCTCAGGTTAAGAAGTGATAAATTCTTAATTCAACATCAGTTTTCAACTATTGAGTTTGTTGACTAGCAAGTGATGGTACAAACGTTATAGCGGCTTCTTCTCTTTTCAACTCTACGTAATGAGCAGCAACATCACTAATTGCTGTTGCCATCTCAGTTAAAATGAATTCTCTTTTAACAAAATCAATAAGCACACAAACAACAAAAATACGACACATAACTCTAAATGATTAAAAAGAAACGGGCTCTTTAACAGTCTGTGCCCACAATCTTCCCATGACCACAGTCATGCTTGAACCTCTAAAGTAAATGCCCAAGTCCCCGCAATCAAACGTGAGTGACAATAATCACGTCTGAATCACCACAGTCGGGATGTGTGTGTTTTAGGCGTTAGATTGAAATCCAAGTCACTGCAATAATGTTTAAGTCTTTAAACTTGTGTCACGGTTAGGTCCAAGTTAGCGCACTCACGCTTGAGTTACCATGGTCATGTCCGAGTCATTCCGGACATTTTAGTGTCTCTGCGGCAATGGTAAAGTCATTAGGATCGTGTCCAAGCCAGTGCCCTCAAATAGCAACATGTCTGAGTTGCTACGGTTGTCAAACCATGTTTCAGTCACTGCGAATGAGTCACTAAACTCGTTTGACTGAATAACCAGCCTTTAAAGATTGCAAGTCATCAAACGTGGGACTAACACAGTGGGCCTGACTTGTCCAGGACTGCATTTATTAGATAGGGAGATGCAGTGTTGGGCAGTATTACTTAGTAGTATATAACTTTTTTTAGTAAAGAGTCGTGTGAGGGATTATATTATAATAATAGATTATAATAGATTGATAATACAATTACAATTAGTCATTTGGCAACCGCTTGTATGCAAAAAGTGAGATGTTGAGTACACAGGGGCAATGAAATCTTTCCCCAGGACATTTTGACATGTGGTCAGGAGGCCTGGGGTTCGAACTACTGACTCTGATGTTGGAAGCCTGCCGCCACATAATGATTATAAAATTACAGTTACTAATCCAAGTATTGCTGCATCATTTAATGACCCGATGGAAAAAGTTGTTTATGCCCTAAAGATGCAAAGAACCCACGAAGAGCAGCAGGCTGCCGCACAGTAGTATGTCCTCAGATCTGGAACCTGCAGCGGTGACTGTTTCCTTACGGCCGACTTCTCAACAGCTACTGTGACACTGAGGTCACATCAAGGGGTCAGAGGAAGGCACGTGTATGGTTATACGGGGGAAGAGGGAATAGATTTATTTCATCTTATGATTAGACTGTAGCAATTAGCAGTAGAAGTAATTTTCATACTTCGTTTAAAGCAAAGTAACATTATTACTAGACATCATAAGTAAAGAGTAACTGAAGAGTAACTGAGTAAATTGCCCAACGCTGCTGATAAGTGACCAAAATGTAATGGCACCCAGTAAAACCCCAGATCAGACGAGAGGGGACAAGCTAAAATATTTTTGTCTGATCTGCATGGAGGAAGACAACTGCGGCAGCTCTTTTAAACATTACTTCGATTTTTTTGTTTCCTCTTTTCTCAGTGACTTCCTTGCTGCAGATGTCAGTGTCCATTCCTGTCACAGACACTATTGCCCATCTGCATTTCATCAAGACGTTGCCCGAATTTCAGCTCTTTTACTCGATGTTAACAATACTGTATACGGCTTCACTATAAACCCCGCTGAATACCTGCCTAAATGACTGCCTGCAATGTAGACGATCTGTTTCTGAAAGCACAAGCTACAGGCAGGACTCCGTCCCCTTGTCATCCAGACGCAGCATGTAGCTTTCAGCACTGCAGCGAGCACAATATAACAAACTTGCTTCTGTTTGTCAAAACCCTGACGAAGAGACTTTTGCTTTTTGTTGCTAGAAATGAACTGAACGCTTCAGAGATTCTGATCATTTCCATTTGTTTCCACAGATGATTTTTTTCCCTCGGAATCTGACTGCAGCATTACGTATGTTTGCATTCGTTTGCGCTGCCAGTGCTGCTAGTGCAAGTCAATGGGAATTCAGTTGTAGCAACGAGAGAAAAAACAAATGACCCTTTGTATAAGAGAACATTGAGCTTCCTGGTAAGATTTTTCACCAGGCTTTTGTCTAACATTTTGTTGAGGTTTCATTCTAGATTTTGTTTTTGTATTTATTTTACAAGCCTATTTTGTATGTCTATTTTTATGCATTTTGATCACATATTGTCTGTCACTCCTTTGGTTGTCAGTGTAATAAGTTGAATGTGTAAAGTAAAGTTTGGAAGAAATGTGATTTCTTGTTATTTCTCCCTTCCCCACAGCTTTAAATGTGATAATTGGGTTTGCAAAACTAATAACTAATATAGATGATTACTACACTTTTTAAAGCTGAAGAGTGCTGTGAAGCAACTGGACCGGAATGAAATCGAAATACAGAGACCTAAATAATTCAAGTAAACGTTATGCAAGACGCAAAAGTAATGGCACAATTGAGCTCTAGCGCTGATAGGCCTTGGCTAGAAGCTGTGAATTAGACTGGATGTACATTCAGGAAAGACACATACAGCTAGATAAACTGTTAGATCCCAAAACTTAGGAGCAGGTTCTGTATTAGGGTTAGATTAACATGACCGGGCTGATACAGGTCAAAACTGGGGTAAATCTAAATCTTAACTTTCACCTTAAACCTAAATAGTTTTCAAACCATGCAATAAAATGGACATCAACACAAGTAAACATTCAGTTGTCATTCGAAAATACTACCAATATCAGTATGTACTGTATGTCTTGTGATAATGGCACTTAATCAGAGATAAGTAGTTTAACATGGATCCCTTACAAACTTACCTGCTTTTCTGGCCAAGTAATTTAACACAAACAAGACGTTTTTCATTTCTTTCAGTACACGTGCAACTTTTATAAGAGTGAATGGACACAATCCCTGACTGTGTTCTGCAACAGTTTTACCTGTACTTAAAGCTGAGTAAAGAGCTACCTGGGTGGTGTGATGTCCTACTACCCAGGAAGTAAACTGCAAATCCTTGAAAACACATATGTTGAGCTTGTGTTTTGGAAATTTGACCTGTGGTGATGTTACACATAAAACTATACTAAAACTAAACTAAACAACTAAAATGGTGTTTTTAACCGCTTTATGTACCAACAGCTGGTTCATCCATCATAGAACATCATCATTTATTTGTTCCTTGTATTTTTGTAGAAATGTGCAGTCGAAGTTACACAACTGAGTCTGTAGTGGAGTAAAAATTAAAATGGAAATACTTCATTTAAGTACAAATAACTAAAAACAAAAGTACTGCACTCGAGTAAGTATCCTGTTACCAGCTTTGCACGTTTGTTTACCGTATTTGGAATTGATGTCAGTGGGGGATCTGTATTACAGTTTTACTCATTTCAAGTAAAAAAGGAGTAATAGGGCTCCAAATATTGTGCATTGAAACAAAAAAGACTTTGCATCATCCAGCATCTACTGACTTGGGATCTAACCAATTCCTGCTGTAGTGGACTTTATTGCATTCAGGCAGATCTCGGTCAACTAAAACTCTGCGCTCGGCCTCATCTCGGCTTTGCACCAGGGGTCCTTCATGCTAATGCTCCTCAGCTAGCAGCTAAGTACGCAGTCAGATGTTGAGGCAGAAGTGGCGTTGCTGGTTACTGTGTGCTGATAATGATCCCGGAAAATGCCAGGTTTGTTAATCGCTTTCTTACAAGACACCTTAAACACAAGCCTGTATTGTCACGTTAATAGCGACTTGCATTTTTGAAACGTTTGTTACACACTCGCGAAATCCTGTCGCGTTTCATGCTAACCTAGCTAAGCTAGTTAGCGTTAGGTAACGCTACGCTCTCTGGGCTCAGGAGAAATTGTTAATGCCAACATTTTCATGGTCTTGCTGTGAACTTAATTTTGAAACATTTGCGTGGTTTACACGTTAAATACTAAATTACTTTAGTCCCAGAGTAGAACGACAATGCTCCTCACTGCTCGCGTGACATTAAGTTGTTAACTGGCGGATGTTGCTAGCGTTAGTTAGCGCACATCGCGATATCATTTTAGAAAACGGCATTGACCGAATGTTAGTAGTTAACGTTACTGGAATGACCAGTGCAAGTCATTGGACGTGCGACATGCTACAGTAATTAGCTTGTTTTCCCACGAGCTAAAGACGGAAACGGCAATGTTACGTTAAATCGGTGCATTTCCGAGTGTTTGTGTCAGTCTGTACGTACAAAGCGTAGCCGTTGGACAACTCTGGGGTTCGGTGTCAATCCGCGTGTTAAGTGGTGACGTATTACCCCCCAGGGATCCTTTCATTCAGTCCGAATCTAGAATCTCATGTTAGTTTCCATCTCAATAGAACCAAGGAAACTTTGGAAAAGAAATCCAGTTGACAAGATCCAACCTCCAACCTTCGGATAACCAAACCTGGATGACTGACAATCTTCACCGACATCTTATAAGAGGGGGGAGAGCCCAGAGCCTGCTAAGCTCCACTAGCAGTAGGCTAATGTAATATTACATGTGTCAGTCCTGCCGCGGGTACTAACCGGTTATCGTCCATGTTCACGTTGATTCATGTGCTGCAGACTTTAAAAGTGTATCTTTGGATATTCACAGCTAGCAAACTAGCCTCCTAGCAACTTTTTAAACACCTCAAACTCTCCTCTTAATGGATGCCTTCAATTGTATCATCCGAAAAAATGGGGAGAGAAAATGACTCATTTTTTTTACTAGTGGGAATCGGTGGAAAAACTGCTGCTTTAACCTTTAATGTTGGACACGTTAAAGCAGATTTTGACACTGAACTTTTCCCGTTAATCTAGTTCTATTTGCCGCTGGCCGTCACACATCCCTACCGTAGCACTGGGTTGCTTAGTGCGCATCTCGTTAGCTTAGCAACAAGGCTACAGGTGTCACGTCCCTACAGGGAAGTTACCCATGTAAATAGTGTGTCCTCCAAAAGACAGTCCACCTTCAGGCCTCCCCCTGTGGGGGTAAGAATGCCTCCTACTTAAAATAATGCATACTTTTTTTAATGCTTTATTTAACAATTATAATGAGCAACAAACGAGCAAGGCTTTAAGCAAAAAAATAAAAGTAAACTATCATTGCACAAATATGTAGAGGTAAAATACTATAGTTTCAGAGTCCAGTGGATATTTCCAGTACATATATAATTAATTGTAGCACAAGTTTGACCAGACTCTCATTCTTTCCATCTCTGCTGTCTCCAGGGATGACCTGATGACAGTGATACCTGACCTGTTCCTGCATCATCTCAGCTCTGTCAGATAGGACAATTCTCCCACATCTGACTGCTGATCTTCCTTCAAAGACTTCAGCCAACCTCCTATTAAGCTGTACCCACAGTCTCTCTGCAACCTTCCTTAAATTAAGAGACTATGTATTGCCTACAGTGGCTACTCCCTGTGCTGCTCATCCCCAAGCCGCTGAACCCGGCGCTGTGGTTTAACCACTCCATGTTTATGGGCTTCTACCTGCTCAGCTTCCTGCTGGAGAGGAAACCCTGCACCATCTGTGCCTTGGTCTTCCTGGCTGCTCTGTTCCTCATCTGCTACAGCTGTTGGGGCAACTGCTTCCTCTACCACTGCCAGGATGCAGCACTGCCAGACGCTGCGCACGACCCAGCAATTGTTGGGACCTAGGAGGGAAAAACTGTAGAGATATCAGAGTGGGGAGAAGGAAGGGTCTGAAGGGTGACAAGGCATCGCTGGAGATTTACTTTAGAATTATATTGCCATGCTGTAAGAAGGGAGGGACTGCAGTTTGGGAGTGGGAGAGCGGTGACGAGGCGGTTCTGAAAGACTGCCGACAGGGAGTACCCCTTAGAATACAGACAATGTTCGGTCAGAGGCGGTACTGAGGCGGAGAACAGCCAGTTCTGGAGGAGTATTATGGCTGGTTTTACTATGCTGTAAAGAAAGATGGGCATAATTTAAGGACAGGGAAGAGGAGGGGGAAGCAACATTGGAGGAGACAATAGGTGAACAATTGTGTAACAGACAGGAAAGGATGTGCACGCAAAATTTACTTAAGGGAAGGAAAAGAAGAACTTAATTTTCAGCAACTTTCATTCCAGCATTTGAAAGAAAACTCCACAATATGTGACAAAATATGACCACTGTGTTTCAGTACTGTTTCCTTTGTAGCCCACAGACTCCCTTAATTCACATTTTCTAAAAACCTGTTAAACCTGTTATCAGAATGGCAAATATTCTTCATCTCAAACTGCCAAAATTCACTCAACTGCGCGGAAATCAGCAGATGGAGTTTAGCCTTTTCAAACTTCCCTGGCAGCCGTGGTCACAACTCAGTCTCGGCAACTTTAAAGAGTAGACGGTGCTGAGAAAGACTTGGCACCTTAATATGTGAACATGCCTTTCACAGTCCGACCTGACCAAACTGTCACCATTTTGGCTCTGCACATGTAATGCTTCACAAAAGGTGAGCGCACTGGACAATCAATAGAAATGCTACGAATAAGTCCCCGTTTGCCACATCGCCACACAGACGCATCTCAGACGGTGCAATAAAACTAAAAAAAAAAACTGTCCTGTTGTCACCCACTGTGCTTTGCAGCTGCCCCCTCCTTGTCTCCTGTTCCCTCCTCAGAGCAAATGTCCCATACTGCCACACTTTTGAGCTGGTCTGTTTTTGTTTCTCTTATGCATGGGTTGCTGTTAGTGTATTTTTCACAAGTTAAGTTCATTCAATTTTACATTTTAATTCAAATTAAAAGCTGACAGTTGTCGGGGGGGTAGAAAAGTCTGTATGTGTGTAGGCTGGATGAAAGAGAATTTATGTCTTTTTTCTTTTTCTTTTTTTTTTTTTTTGTCATGACATGCTGATAAGAGTAAAAACATGATGATTCACAAGGAAACAAACGGTAGACAGTATTTCCAGCAACATTTTTGCATTCAGAAAGCTGGCTGAAAAAAAAAAAAAATGGTGTCAAAAGGGCAAAAGTTTCCTTGTGTGTTTTAGCTGCAAATGTATAACTGTCAGACACAGGTTACGGTGTTCATAGTGTGTGTGTGTGTGTGAGAGAAACCTCTTGTTGCAGTGTTAAACCTCACTGCTACACTATTGCTTTGGTTTTAATTTAAATAAAGTTTTCCTTCTGTGTTACATTTTGTCATAGTTTTATGGATATACTTTCTCGTTTCTTCCAAAAGTATCTGGGGTTCACAGTTGCTAAAATGATCCTGAAGTTAAAATCAGTGAGTATAATCAGGAACATATACTTCCAGGTAAGAGGTTATTATACGTGTGCATTAATGTGTAAACTGTGTTTTGTTTTTACTAGTTGAAGTGACACATTTTAACAAGATTAGAGTTAAAGGATTTTCCTTAACCAAATATTTATTTGCAAAACTAGAAAATATTGCAGCTACAAGAATACAACTGTCTGTTTCTAACCAAAAGTGGAAATATATTTTTTGTTTTTTTTAATTTGGTGGCCGTGTGATGGCAGCGTGGTTACTGCTGCTGCGATGATCATGTGTATCTACATTTACAGTCTCCTCCTTTTGCATTGTGATGTGTTGTAGACTTGCCTTAAACTGATGATTGCTCATCGCAGTAAAACCTACAAAACAAAGGAAAAGCATGTTTTTAGACATATTTTGCAAATGTTATCAATTTGACATAGTTTAGAAAGACACACAGTGGAATATGTATAGTCCTAATCTTCACACTTCAGGTCAGCACAAGGACATGAAGTCCAGGAAATTCTCTTTAGATCTCCGGCACAAGTATATGACAGTATAACAACTTCTAAAGTCTTGAATTTGTGGGAGTTGTTGAGCGTAAATTCCAATTAGATCTATTTAAAATTGATGTACAAAATGTGCAAAAAGTCAAGGGGTCCGAGTAAAGTGGCAGAATAATAAATGTATAAAGGAAAACTTTAATTTCACACCCAAACACAAGCCAGTGGGGAAATGTATGTATGGATTAAGCCCTTGAAATAGTTTGGTGATTGGTAGGCTGACCTCTACACATTAAGTATAAAATTTTGAAATATTAAGTAGCTGAGTGTCTGGAATAACTCAGTAGCTGTAACGTTTAATAAGAATTTGCGAAGTAACTAACGAGCTGTCAGATAAAAACCAACTTCTTTCTCTTTGAAGTGTAGCAGAGTAAAAGGCCATAGGTAGAACCAGAACTTGACTTGATGCAGTAACTGCTGCTTTGCCTGTGTGGCCGACTATTGAACATATTCTGATAAATTGCTGATATATTTACCTGGTGCTAATGAGCTCTGCAGTTAAACTAGAGATCTGACAAAAGACAAACTCTGTCAAATCCCTGCTCACAAAACCAACCAACCAAAGAACATCCGGCCAGATCAACATGCGGACAATGATCCGCTGGGACGTCCCTGAACTCACAGGATAAGCTGAGAGGACAAAAGAAACAAAACTATTTATGGTTGTTTTCCGTTTGCTTTTGGAACGTTTGTGTCTCCGGATTTATGAGCAAACCTGCAAAACATTAGCACATATGATGCCTCACATGATTTCTACATTTAATCTTTCCTTGTTCTGCCACATCTTCCTCACCTCCACATTTTCCCTCTACGTAACACAGAAATTCAAACTATTCCCAAACAAAAACATGATTTGGAAAAAGTTCAATATAGTCTGTCAATATGACTGTGAAATGCTTTTCCTATGTGTTCCTGCAGGAGGGAGGGGGGAGGGGGGGGGCTACTAAAACAAAGATGTTCAAACACAGTAAAGGCCCGGCTCTGCTTCCTGTTTGTTTTCTGAACGTTTTCAGGCTTTTAGGCGGTGACCTGACTCTGCATCTGATTATCTTAAAATAAGATAAAATAAAGGAAGACGTCTTCGAATGTTCTGCCTGTGGTTGCACTGACTCATGACACTGTGAGTGGTGCTTTGCTGAGCACTTGGATCCCTGCTTTGTTTAATTAACGTTCAACTTAACTCCCCAAAAAACTTCCTGAACCTGTGCTGAGCCCTCGTGGATCCACTGATGCAAAGGAAAAACTCTGTCAAAGCTTCCCACGGCTTTCTATTGACCTTCCAAACAGTCTTTAAATGTCCCCATGTAGATTGTGGGCCCTTCCCAAACTTCACGTCACCCGAGGCGCCAGCTGAGGGCGACGCCTCTGTTTGATGGAGCCAGTAGACTGTGGGAGACATCAGGTGAATGGTTGCACTCAACAAGGGCGACACACCAGCGAAATGCGCTGGAATAAACTAACGGTACAGTTGAGTCGATCAGCTCAGTTGTTTGAGCACTTTCTGACTCTTCTCATTACGAAAACCTGCTGGGTCTTTAAGAAAACTCATGGTTTCCTTCAGCATCATTAGTTGTTTTTTTTGTAATTATGTTCATACCAAACATACTTTATGTCAAACATAAAGTCGCCATCATTCAGTGATGGAAGAAATAGTCAGAAACTCTACATAGGTAAAGGTACAAATACACTAGCAACAATATACTGTAGTAAAAATATAGTTACCCACTGACATTTCTACTTAAGTTTACTTAAAGTATTAACAGGTACAACTACTTGTACACGTAAAATTCTTTTCCCTCCCTGTCTGTGGACCAGTCCTGCATCATGTTTTGATTAACTCATTAATTGTAATAAACATAAGTGATGGGTTGAAGCTGATTTAGACACGATCTGATGCTTTTCATCTTCCGGAAACGTTTGGTGGCAGCTCGTGCCATTGTTTCGTGGTCTTTGACACTGCAGACTGAATGTGACAGCACAGCCGACGATCTGAATGCAGCAGCTTCATGTCTGATAATGGACCACGAGTCTGTTGGTTTCCACTTTACTGTGTGTGCAGATCGCTGTGGAAAGGATGAGGTCAGCACAACATGTGAAAGAGTAAAAGTACTGCATACCAGCTCACTTTGAGTACTGCTAGTATGTCACATACTGTAAGTCTTTAAATAAGACAATGGAAGAAGGAAGTGATTGAGACCATGTCTGTGCCTGGTTTAGTGAAGAGATTCCTGTCTCACTAGTAATTAGTTTTTATTTTTTTTAAAAAGGGTGGTAAACTATAAAATGTGTATAATTTAGTAGAGTAAAAAGTACAGATATGTGAAAAATGTCCTTAAGAAGTGTCATTAAATGTCCCTCTGACGTTAAATTTATCTGCACTTGTAACTGAAAAATGTCACCAGATGACATCACTTGGAGGAACCTTCAGTTCAGATTATGTCATCCTGTTGCTCACAATATAGAGTTTGTGATTATGGTCAACCTGCTTTAACCAGAGCTCCTCTAGATGACATCATCGAAACGCCTGATGATGAAAATCTCCTCCAGGTGAAGTCATCTGGAGGAGTTTTTTTTTTAAGAGAAATATTTTAATATCTACAGAAGTTCATGTGCTCTGTCCGTGTGACTGATTCCCACCTAATTTGGTGAAAGTAAATGAACTGTTCATAACCTGTTAAAAAGTGCTTCTGTTTAAACGTGATGACGAGTGTATGTATTTACATACGAGTATATTTATACGACTGTATTGTACCGATTTGAACAGTTTTTACGCTGCTTGCAGAGACGTAAGTACTTAATCCGCAGTACTCAGTCAGTACAGTTGTGAGGTACTTGGTCTTCACTAGACTAAATTTTCCATCATTTATTTTACATCTTTATTAACTTTCTGCACATGTGGATTTTTGTAAACAACCCAATAAACCAGTAAATTCTCATGTCTTATGGATAAAGCAGCTGCCAGTTTTTAAATCAACACTTATTGTTGTTTTATTCACTGCTGTAAATATTTTTGACATAATTTTTACTCTTTGATTTGGACTTTGAAATTCCCTTTTTCAGAAACTTTTAGAGCATGTACTTTGTGTCCTTCAGCTTGAGCGAAGACTATAGTACTTTGTGTGTACTTCTACCACATCTGCTGCCCTCTACTCTTATGTTTAAACGTGTGCACGTGCGCACGCGCTCAAACGTTTAATTCCTTCAGCAGCTGTAAAGCAGGACACACACTTTTGCCCCGGGAGAGCAGCTTTAGGAGAGCAAAGAGGAAAATAGTTGGCTGCCAGCCACAGTTGGTTTGATTGTTCTCCCATAATCCTCTGGCGTCCTTGAATGTAACAAATCTTGTTTGTGGAAACATCATCAGCATCCATTTGGTTTTCTAAGTACTCAAAAGCTAACAAGGAGGAGGACAGTGAAGAAGTCTGAATAAATAAATGGCAAGTTCGGGCTTATTGGGATTTCTTTAGTCCCTCAGAGTTTAAAAGGCACATTGTGTGATAGTGTGTGAAATCATATATTTATTGTTCATCTTCCAACAAAATCCAGTACTCTGAAGTTCTTTTCCCAGCACCAGAGAAGCAGACGTACCTCAAAGGACGTTGTATAAAAACAGACATCTAATTAAATTAAATAACTACTGCTAGTACTGAAATATTGAGCATAATTCCACCATCCGGGAATGTAACACAAAACATACACTGAAGCTGTGGTTTAAAGTCACTGCAATGTCCACAGAATTCATCAAATTGTAGCTTTGGACACAATCCAGACTGTTTCCTGAATATCAGTGAGCGAACGCCGTCGTCTTCAGCCTTTTTGTAGCGTGTGCTTGAAGAAACAAGGCTCTTTGTGTTGAATCCCATCAACACCAACAACCACTCGCTCCCCTTCTTCAGCTCCAGGCCTCTTTGCCTATAGAATGGTGATCTCGGTCTCCTGGTTCTGGTAGGCCTCTTCCTGCATCTCAGTGTACAGCAGGTCCATCCTCTGGAAGGCCACGTAGCCCTTTTTACCTGCAGACAACACGTAGAAAGTTCAGCGAAACTACACAGTAACTCAACGAACGAGCTCCTGCATGCGAAGTTATCAGCGTTCGCACCAAAGGAGAGGACCGTTTCTCTGGCAGCGCTGCGAAGATCTTCATCTGCTGATCTGTACAAATCCACCACGTGGTCCACACTCTCCGTCGCCTGGCACACACACACACACACACAGAATTTATAAGTCCTTAAAAAGCCTTGTAGCAATTTTAAAGTCAATATCTGTGTGTGTTGCGTGTCGCTCACCCTGAGGCATTTTAAAGCCAGACAGGAGCCCTGTTGGATTTGAACGTCGGTGCTTTTCAGACTCTCTGTGTAGTAAACTATCGCCTGGAGAAGAAGGGAAGAAGAGCAGTTACCAATGTTGTGGGAGAAGTAACATCTCTGCATTTGTTTTCTCAAGGGGAAACAAGTGAAAAGAGGTTGTTTACAGCTGCCGCTCAGTTTACGGTTTGCTGGCGTCTGCTGGCTTTTGAGCTAAATGCTAATGAGGAAATGCTAATATGTTTATGATGTTTATGGTAGGAGGCCTTTATTAACACAAGCAATTTAAAAATTGCTTTCAAAATAAAAGCAAGTGCAAATGTCTTTGTAACACTAACCCAAGTCCAAAGAAGTGAATGTAAGTGTAAATGATGTGCAATTCTCTCTCTCTCCATGTACATTTTACGCAGCCTCCCCAACGTTTCCCTAAGTGAGGAAGTCTTGTCGTCTACCTTACTCCTGAAGGCCTTACAGCCTGCAGCTCTGCACAGGCAGCCGGCAGCAGCTCTGCACACTTTGTGGTTGGAGTCGATCTGCAGGGCGGCCAGGGTCTGCAGCGTGCACCCCAGGGGCAGGAGATCCGCCATGCGCCGACCCCCCAGCTTATTTAAAGCCCGCCTCCGTTTGGGGCTCCTCAGGGCTGACAGGACGTACTCTGAAACACACCAGGGAGCAGGTGAGGACAAACACCAACAGGAGATAGACACACTCCTACATATTAGAGCAGATTTATTTTAATATTAATGAAGTGAAAATCAGACATTCACAGCATATCACTGTTCATTCTTCAACCACCATCTCTCGTATGAACAAATCAGCTGAACGACCCATAAGCTGATGTTTTGTATGTCAACACGTCCTGACCTTTGTGGAACTTTTGTCTTAGTTGTGCTGTAAACTCCACCTGCCTCGTGTTCAGAGGGATTTAAAGCAAATGCCAAAAGTTGCTCCTGACTCTACGTGTCCCCTGACTGAATTTTAGCAGATTTATGTGTCGTGCTATGCAAACCACATGTACTTTAGCATTTTAATAAACAGCAGAAAGCGACTCTCAGTTAAGGCAGGACGTGTGCTCGGGTCTTTCTATGTGCACATATTTTGGCAGCGAGATGAGTCATGTGGCTTTTGAAATCCACACGCACGCCCAGTTTGTTTGGCATGGATGCAGACAGATGGTCCAGATGCCTTTTAATGCGCTGGAATTTCTGGAATGTTCCCAGAGCCTAAAGCACAAAGTAGAACAAGCGCAGCAGACCACCCCTCCATCACACAACAACAACAAGCACCACACACACACACACACACACACCTACACACACACACACACACACACACACACACACACACACACGTTAATGAACCCGGAGACACCTGTCGTGTGTTTCTAGCTGCAGGGCTGCAAATTATATACAATTAATGTACAAGTACATTATTATCTTGTACTTTACTGTGTGTTTATTACTATTTTAGATTGTATAGACAAATGATCAGCTGATCGGCTTTTATTAACTGACAAACCACAAAAAAAGGAAACAGTTTATGGTTCCAGGTTCTCAAGAGTGAGATTCAACATTTCTGAGGATACATTTGTTTGACAGATGCTCCTCAGAGAATCAACAATGGAAAGTATTTACCCTCATACTACTCAGTGTATGAGACACATTAAAGCATTTACTAATAGTATCACTTAAAAGAATTCATCATTAAAAGCGAATGTCGAAATTAAAAGTCGGGGATTATTCACCTCCAGTCGAGCACTTTTAGACAAAAGTGTAATTCTATGTTGTAAAAAGTATCGTAAATAAATTATTAATATGCACTGTCGTGAGCTAGTTTCAGAAATTTGTCAAAACTCTAAGGTTTCTTCTTATGCATATTTGCACAGCAACACGACAATTGTTGTATCAACGCTATTTATGTCTACATCTGCAGTTCTGCTAGTGGGTTTAAAATACAACCTCAGTCTTGCAGCTACAGCTAATGATGATCAGCTAATTCCTTTTTAACAGATCACTAATTAACCCAACCAAAAAAATCCAAACAAAAACATGAAAATTGCCAATAACATCCCAAATCCCAAAGTGATTCGTTGTTTTGTTCAGACAGACAAGGAAAAGCAGAAAGTCGTCACTTTTGAAAAGCGTTGGCATGAAAAACGTCTTCAGAGACTTAATAAATTCTATGAATTTGACAAATTTCATTTGCAGGATTTTATTCAACACAGCTTCAGAATTTCTTCCAGTAAAAACCATCTGTCTGAACACTCTACAGGAGGTTTGCTAAGCTCCTGTGTACAGTCATGTATTCAATAATATACATGTAGTATTTTCATCTTCATCTAAATCCATAACATACTGTATTTTCTCGAGTTTCTATGACCCATCAGTCTCTGAGGTAAATCAGGTTCAGTTTGTGGAGCTCACAGCACTAATAAATACTAAAAAAAAAAAAAAAAAAAAGTTGACATGGGTCATACCTTCTTTGGAGAGGCGTGAGATGTGCTCTCCAAACTCTTGGACGCTCCAGCGTTTCAGATACACCGACAGCTGGAAGAGCGTGACTCTCTCCGGGCTGCAGACCGGCCGAGGGCTGGGCACCATGCGACAGGCCGACTGGACCTGCTGCAGGAGCTGTGAAAACACTGCGGGGAAGGAAGAAAACCCCTTCAGCTCAGACAGTGAAAACACCTCCTGGGTGTCAGGAGCAAAGAACGTGAAGAACCGTGAAGAACCACGCTACCTTTGTCCGACTGGCCGGGCTGCTTGGCCTTCACCTTGTGCGTGTAACGTTTCTTCAGCGTCCTGGAGAAGCTGTCGGTCTGGCAACAGAAAGGAGAGCTGCTGTCGTTCACACAGTCCCCCCAGAACAACAGCACACCCCTCGTACTCTGGGCTTTAGGCAGGACTGAAGAGGAGAAAGACGGAGAGTAATTAACCAGAACATGCATAAAAACCATTTGAAAAGCGGGATTTAGGTTGAAATAATGTGGGTGAACCTCCAATAAATTTTACAATCATCGTGTATTTTCGTGTATATAAATGTCATAAAAAAAACAAAGAAAAATCTTCCACTAACTGTCGCGAGCAGAGATGTTGTCGTTCTTCTCCAGCAGCAGACAGTTGACTCTGTCCAGGACTTCAGCTTGAAGAGACATTTCCTCCAGCAGGTCCCTCTGCGACGGGCCGAAGTCAGTCGTCCCTAACATCTGAGGAAGCGTCATAGGTTTATGTTAGAAGTTTGTAAAGTGAGTGGACAATGAGGAGATGTGACGGGAACCTCTTGATTCCTGCCTGGGATTCTGAACACAACATAGAAGATCAGCCTAAGCTTCCACACTTGATTTACCACATTCAGTAGCAATGTCTTGTCGTGGGTCAATGCTGAATGGGCTCCAAAAGGACAGACACACACACACACACACACACACACAGATGACAAATAGGCAAAAAATAAACGTGACCAGAAAATGCGAAGGAGACACACGATGGCTATATACACAAAAATCCCAAAATGACCAGAAAGACAAAGTAAAAGTATGAAAAATGACAGACACAAAATGACTAAGTTGCCATCACCCAATTATTGGCAGGAAAATTAATCTACATGTTTTACTTAGTCTTTAGTTAATGTGGACATTCAGCACTGTACCTGTAGCAGGATGCAGCAAATATCCAGGTGAGTCTCCAGGGCCTGATCCAGACCCCAGTTCCCAGAAGTCAGGGGAGCAATTAGTAACTCTTCTTCAGAAGCTGATTGGCTGTGCTGGGAGAGGAGGCCAAGGCTCCTCAGGGTGCTCTGCTGGAATGAGCTGATGCTGGTGGACAGAAGAACGGAGAAGATCAGTCGTCAGGCAACACATCTCAGAGTTTCTTCCTTTTGGAAACTCACCCACTGTCTTTTAGTCTCAGGCTGCCCAGACAGGAAGTGTCATCATCTGCACTGAAGTCATGTGACAAGAAGTCAAAGCTGCCCAGGACTTCCTCCACGGCCAGAGTCTCCTCTGACGATGAGCTTCTCAGTAAAGAGAGGTCGTTCTGGAGAAGTGAGCACAAAGATCACATTCAGTGTGTGAACTTGCAGGTGTTCCTGCGTGTGGATCAGTGCGGTACCTTCAGGATGGTCGCCAGGTGTGAGATCTGGTGTTCCAGGGCCTTCAACTCCTTCTCAGAGCAGCTCTGGTTCTGTAACGTCTTCTCCAGCTCTGCGATCAAGGCCCCCAGCCTGAGGGCCTGAGCCCTGCGCTGGGCCCCGCTCACCCCTGACCTCCCTGGTGTCGGAGCAGCTGTCGTGGGCGAGGAAGATGCTGTCTCCGGTGCGGGCGTCGGGGAGGCTGCGGCAGAATGCGAGTCCTGGAACAAACATAGGTGGTGAGGACAGAGTTTACAGTTAGGAGGTTGAGACAAAGTGGAGACAGAAACTGGGAAAAAGTCCCCTCACATGGCTTTTGTATCCTGCATCATTTAAAATTCAAGATCTGCTATGATCAACTAAGACAGCGGGTAACAAGACACGACCATTTATAACGCTGCGCATCAAAAACACTTATTTGCTGCAGGATTTCAAAGCACGACTTCAACGTCGTAAGAAACGTGTTGCACTAGTATTTTACCTGCACGCCGACACTATCCTGGCCCAGCACAGCACTGCGCATCTCAGCTTCTGCTTCTCCAGCTGTGCTCTTTCTGAGGATGTCTGGAGTACTGGACCTGGGTTTGCATGGTGGGATGCAGAAGGCAAAAAGATTCAAATCAAACAAGCAAAGAAACCTGTAACCAGGCATCAAGTCTGTGATGTTTTCTACACTAAACAGATTTATCGTCTAGTTCCTCCTCACCTCTGGACGGCCAGCAGGGACCCCGTCTTACTCTCTGCCAGTGTGGACGACGTTTCCAACGCACCTTCCCACTTCTCCTCCTCCTCCTCCTCCCCCTCCTTCTCTTCCACCTTTCCATCTATCCTCTTCCTCGTCCGACTCTCCTCTACGGAGACCTCCAGGGATCCCCTGTCCTCCCCCGGCGACAGGAGAGGCTGGCTTCCTCCCAGGCTGGAGGGGTAGCTGTGAGGCCGTGTGAGGCTGTGGAGGACAGGCTTTTGTTTGAGGACCCCACTCAAAGATGGTATGATACAAGAAAACTATACATGAATACTGCTTTAAAGGACAGAACCAGCAGGTGGTGTTAGTGTGTTGTACTTTTACTTCCATACCTTCGGCTGTAGGGGGTTTGAGGGAGCAGGTTCGATGTGATGGAGGTGTGTGAGGTGTTGGCCAGGTAGCTGAGCAGAGACACGCCTCCTCTGTTATGGTGAGATTTAGACACCAGAGACGGGAGGGAGCCGTCCTGGTCCTGCAGCTCACGCACCATTGACTGCAGAGGACGGAAAAGACCCACGTGGACATTTAAATATCAAAAATATTAGTACAATTTATATCTGAGAAATTAAGAAAATGATTGACATTAGATAAAATCCCTTAAAACAAAAGGACCCTGCTGCTACGGTGGCCAAGAGGAAAACATGCTGTCAGCGATAATCACAATGAAACTGCTGTTGAAAAAAATGACCTGAATATGAAAAATGAGCCTGTACAGATACGTGAATATATGCATTCATCTGTGTATTAGAGACCCCACAATCATTGTGTGTGTGTGTACGTGTACTCACTATGAAGTATTTCTCGGTGAAGGAGGGGGTGCTCGGTGCCGTCCAGCTGTAAACTGAGCTCTTTCTGCTGGACACCGACTGCCTGCTGACAGACAGCGGCCGCATCTTCTCGGCGCTGTCAAACGGGCTGGAGGTGCAAACACACACACAAACATGAGGAGACTGAATAGTGAGTGCGCTCGAATGTTCTAAACCTGCTTTCTCAGTGTAAGCTTGGTTCAGGTCTGAGCTTCGACGGCTGCAGCCAGACTCGTTTTCCACCTGTTCCTGCTTTGCACACTGCTCCGAACACACCTGACCCAGGTACCCAGCGGTGGGTTCCCCATGGTTCCCCGTGATAAAGAACCCCATGAACCAGGCTGTGAGCCTTGATAAAGGTGCGAGGGGGGAACCAAGCATCAGCAGGCGACTTAACGTGAACCACCGCTCACTGTACGTAACATTACAGTACACATCACTGACAATAAAGCCAAGAACTGTAGCTTCAATGCATTTGCAGACAAGAAAAAAGGTTTTGCAGAACTTTCCCATCTTTTCCCTCACTCTGCAGGCCTAACTGTGTCTTCCTGCAACAGTTTAGACACAGTCTGTGCAAGCTCATAGATTTCATTCCCAAAGCTCCTGATTCCACTGAATCTGTTTATTTTATTTGATACATTCTAATGTGGCGAGTTCCAAATGTCAGTTCACTGCCAAATCAGAGCGATAACTTGAATTTTCCCCAGAAACCTTAATGGAAACAGAAAATAGAAGTAGAACATGAGCCTCGTGTGCACCTGTGGGTGATCTATTATTTTCCGTTTATCAGCAGCTAAAAACTGGAAGAAGCTTCTCAGTCGGTGACAAAGCTCCAAGTCCGAACTGTCCAGAAGTGGTTTGCTGCGTTTAAACACAGGTGATAAGGCTAAGGAACATTCTCAGATGCTCCACGACAGCACTCCTGCACGCTGAACCACCAAGATCCTCTTCTTCATTGAGGTTTCTGCGATCAACCGTGTATTTAAAAAAAATAAAAATAAAATCTTTTCTAAGATCAAGGTCGACCTGAATGGAAAAATCCTACAAAGATGGAAGAGACGGGATTAAAAGAGCGAACGAAGAACTGAAATAAAATGATTTTCAGCCCTGAGGTCGGTGGTGATCATGAGGGGAAGAAGAAGAAAACGCATAGACCTTCTCAGGACACTAAATTTGAGGTTAAGTTACTGGACTTTGTAGCCCCCTTCAGTAAACTGATATTTAAAGTCCAGGATCCTCCTCCTTCCTCAGGGTTTCTCTTCTGTACGTTTACACCTTCAGTCCAAGCTTTAATGCAGCAACCTGTCATCTTTTGCTGCCCACAGCTGATATTTTTCTTTTTAACTTAACACATTTTGTCACAGTGACTCATTTAGGAGCTCGACTGACTTTTTTTTTTGTGGGATTGTGTAAGTTCGGCAGCCTCGTGCATGTTTCTCTGGGGAGAATCCACGAAACGTCCTCCACCTTGCTTCTTTAAAGCCTGAAACCTGATCCGTTATGGTGTGTGTGTGTGTGTGTGTGTGTGTGTGTGTGTGTGTGTGTGTGTGTGTGTGTGTGTGTGTGTGTGTGTGTGTGTAACGTTCACGCTGCATTAATCGGCCGCTCAGTGACAGCTGGCTCAGCTTACAGGTACAGAGAATGAAGAAAATAACAGATCCAGCCGCTGAATGTGAAGCGTTAACAATCCAACTCATCATTTGTGTTTTTGGTTTTTTTTCACATCGGGTTGTTTGTTGCTCAGACTTGTTTTCATGCAGAATCAGTGTCGTGAGGAGACACATATCCAAATTTCCGATGAGCGCGGGGAAAAATGTCTTCATTCTAAGCCATGTTTGCTTTTCCAGACGTAATTCTTCATTCTCCATTTTTCTTGTCTGAAGCACCGAATGTGATAGTTTGTGGAGCAGCTGCACTTGTCATTCACCTGATTAACTGTGGAATATGATACCGCTCATCTGAGCCTCCAGTCCAGTTATTTCCTGGGAATAAGACGATTTCACTTCATAAACTCCCTGTCAAATCCTGCCCTCAGAGGAGGACAAGCCTCTGCATTTCTAATTCTCATTGTTAGTTTTCCTGTGTGGACTGTTTTACTTCTACTTCATGCTTTTAACTGTGTGCTGTGTTCGTACTTCCAGGTGACCTCCAGCTGCAGTTTGATGGTCCCAAGCTCTGTGATGTCCACCAGCATCAGCTGCGGCCTCGCCACAAAGAAGTCTGCACTCGCACATGTTACCATGCCAACCAGCAGCCAACCCAAACCCTTCGCCTCCGCCACCTGCAGGGAAGGATTTGATGGATGAGGTGACTGGAGACACAAACCACACAAAAAAACAAAAAAAACTGGAGAACAAGTACAACACAATGCAAAAATAATATAGAAGCAACATTAGCAGTATAAAAAGTATAAAAAGGAAAAGTACATGGATCCTTGTCCGAACAGCACTTTGTCTAAATCCTTTTAAAGATATGCCCAATATACATTTAGGCCTCTATAAAATCAAGCCAATTTTCCAAATGCAGATCAGGTTCTTTGCAATTTAGAGCCAAACAAGGTGAAACAAATACACATCTTGACAGTGTATCTGTTTTTTTATATACTGTGGTGCAGAATTGTAGTTAAACTCATGTAACATTTTGATCTGCAAACTACAGCAAATTTAAAATGCAAAGTAAGTATTTGGGGTTTTTCAATTATCAAATGATCTAAAATAATAATTATATTACAGTGGACTTGTTTTGTCTATAAAGCGTTAGTTTTTTTTATTTATATAAAGT
The DNA here is from genome assembly GCF_033026475.1 of Channa argus. NCBI lineage: Eukaryota > Metazoa > Chordata > Actinopteri > Anabantiformes > Channidae > Channa > Channa argus. The sequence goes on along the minus strand of NC_090201.1, from coordinate 26,828,918 downwards.
TATAACTAACAATCTAAAATCTAAAGATAATCAGGTTATTACAGAGACAAGCAAATGTTCTAATGGAAGAACTTGGAGCCAGTGTACATTTTTTTTTTGTTTGAAATAATTAAGACATTCAGTGAAGTAGTTGACTGAATTCTGTGGATCAATTCAAATAACTGACTAAAAAGCAAAACCCACTGATTAGTGAAGAGTTTTTATATGCGATGAGCAAGTGTATGATTAGCATTTATCTTTGCAGCACACGTGTGTCTGTGACCTTGATTTCAAAGTTGTGGTTTATGTACGGGAGGAAGACCATCTCTTCTTCATCCCAGGACTGCGTGTCATCCGACTCAATTCTTCCTCTGATCCTCCATCGCTGGCGGCCCAGTCGCACCACCACCTGGTCATGTGACACAATCCAAACCGGACTTTACCATCGGCTGTGCCAACAGTTGGCACTAGAAAGTGATGCACATAACTAAGATGTGCTTGTTTTAGTTACTTTGAAATAATCTTTACAGTGCTCACACGTTTCCCCTACTTTCCACACACACACACACACACACACACACACACACACACACACGGAATCGTCAGTGTGGTTTTTCGTGCTAAAGCTCTGTAACTAATGAAAAACAAACACCTCGTACTGGTCTCCAGGGCAGAGTCGAGCGAAGCCGATGAGTCCTGCAAGTGCAAACACGTGTTAAAAATTTGGAAAACAACAAGTTACTGATGACCTGTGACCTGTGACCTGTTTTTGGAGTGTGCGCACCTTTCATTTTGATGTGTAGCTCTCCGAGGAGGACTTCTAACTCTTCCTCCATAACGGACATGTCCTGCAGAGAAGAAACAGATTCACCAGGATGTTCAGACTTTTCCCTACAGCTGATTTTTGCCAAAATGCTTTTTCACGTATTCTCTGTGCAGAGTGAGGACAGAGGTCAGTAATTGTTGCCAACATTAAGTTTGTGAATGTTTCCAGTATTGGAGCACAATTAGGAGCCGGGTATGTGTGAGCCGACAGGGTTTCCCCTGTGAGTCAAGTACTTGCTGGACCATCGGATACGAGTAAGATCACCTCTACAACGGTCTTCATCAGAACATTGACTCTGAAGCCGTTGTTTTCATTACTACAGCAGAAATTGGCCAATAACTTCTCGCTCACGTTGCTAATTACTATACTGTTGGTACATTAAAACTACTTCCTTCAGTGAGCTGCTTACGACTGCTGCTGCTGTTTGGGAATGTTTGTAATGTTTTCCATTAAAAAAAAAGTGACAACATTATATCCTTTGTTTTCTGGACAAAGAGATGTTCACGCGAAAAAAAAAATTTTAGGCATAAAAACAACTTTTTTTAAAAAACAATTACAGTAACTACTTTCAATGAGTTATGAAAGATAATGAATTAAGTTTTGTTATATCATTTTTTTAAAAATCAAATTCCTTCCAAAGAGCTTGAGTTACTACAAAGCAGCAGCACGTTTGCACCCGATGGCTGCTGCTCACACGCTGCAGCCCAAACGTGTGCACGAGGCCTAAACTCCGAACCAAGCAGCCAATTTATGACTTAATGTTGTAAACACAGGTGGTAAACGGACCAAGGACCCGAACACGAAGCTCATTAGAACTAAGTGTCTGTCTTTCACAGGTTTGTTTATGTGGTGGATGTGTTGGAGTGATTCTTGGCTTCTCTTTAGGCTCCTAACTCTGCTGCTTGGGAGACACACAAATGTAAGACATCATAAATCACATCCTCTGCATTATTGTGAAACGCCGCCACAGTTCAGACGCAGACGACTCAAACAAGATGCTCCGCGCTCAGCCTTGGCTGTTCCATCATCTTGCTAATATAAATACAAATGCTGTTGTAGCCTTGTTCCAATTCCTGCTTTTTATCCACAAGTGTCAAAACAGAGGAGGAGGGAAATGATTGCTGCTGAGCCAACCTTTCTCCTACCATCTCATACATTTCACACCACTCTGGGTGTTGCTGGCGTGATGAACCTGCCAAGTCACGGCCAATATTACTCAAACTGACTTTCTTGCACCATATTTTAATACCAACTCATTTTTTAAATGCAATGCTGTTTTGATCTCATCAATCTTTTGGTATTTTAGCCTTTATTTGATATTTGATAGCTGACCGTGACGATGCTGACAGGAAAACTGGGTATAACCTGCGACATACTGTCCCGAGCTGGAGATGTTGGTCGTCCAGGTTATGCTGGATTAGCCTTGGATAGTACAATTGTGTGTTGAAAGACTGATCAGAGAGAGTGGAGGCCCTGCCACTTCCAATTAAATGTGGGGGAGAAAAAGTTACAATACTGGTTCTCTTCTTGTGACCCGACTACCTGAGCTGAATGGCCAGTGAGAGTGTTCCCCCTTTAAAAATCGATGTTGCATCCGAATGCGGAATCAGCTGAAAAGCACATACCACAACCACCGGCTGATTATCAGCTTGGTGCGCGATCTTTCCTTAAGCCTAACCTTCTCATTTTGTGCCTAATCCTGATGAAATTCCATAGCAGCACAGATACAAGGTCCCCGGTTTGAATCGACCTGCCGGCTGTGGCATTTCTGCGTGGAGTTTGCATGTACGTGCAGGAGCAGGAGCAAGCGTTTGTTTTAATAATTTCATCATTTGTTTCATGAGCGATTTGCAAATTCGTCATCCACTTTACTCAACATATGCATAGCATCAGTGTCCTGTGTGTAAGACTGTTCATTTGCAGAGGTCTCACAAAAATAAATGTTTTTTTGAATGTTGCCATGGAGACGTACACAGATGCTGGCGCTACATTCAATAGGTGCTGACCTCTGCCGAAGGCCGAGTGGTCATCACGCTTGGTCAAGAAGCTCATTCCCTCTGTGTGAAACTGCAACAACGGTAGTTCTGTGCGCACATGTCTTATATGACGAATGTCTCCATGTGACGGGAGGAATTTTTGAATTGGGGGGAAAAAAAAAAAAAAAAGGAAAATGTTGCAAAATGTACAAGATAAAAAGGCAAAAATAAAATAATAAAGCGGTTTAATAAGTGAATGGAGATGATAAGTAGGCTCGATACAAAGGAGGGTGCACGTGATGGAACGAGTGAGATGGGTTTGAGGACGAGAGACCAGAGACAGAAGTTATGAATGAGTCTTCTGTTGTCTGCTAATGACCCTTCTCCTGTGGCTGCAAACAGACAAATCTCTCTGGAGTCGTCACTCACACACCACATTATTTCATTTGGCAGAGTTGCGTCCATTAGAGGCGAGTGCTGGCCCTCGGCTCTGTGGAGACGAAGGATAAGTGGCAGCTTCTAGATTTCAGTTACAGCAAACACTTCAAAGATTCTCTGAAAAAAAATCGAGAAACCCTGAATTTTATTTCATCTTTTTAATTGTCTGTGGTGATGAAATTGATCAGGTTTGCAGCATCGACAGAATATTCTGAATAGATTCATTCAGACTATAACATTCTGTGCGAATCCTTCCACTGTTGAGTATCTGTGTGGATTCTTGCTGCCAAAGGTTTGTGGTTTTATTCCACACGTTTGTGGCTGCAGCCCAATTTACACATTATTTCCATTCCAGGCAAAATGTCTGTGTGAAGTTTTTATCAGCGAGTCTGTCCAGGATTTTTCAGCTCTTTTAGCAAATTTCTAAAATGTGGAGAAATCTGGGGGTTTTTTTTTAACAAAATGTGCTAAATGTTTGTCAGTAATTATTTTTTCATCAGTGTGTAGTGCAGAACATCCAGCTTTAAGCAGCTGTTTTATGTGTAGGCAGTAAAAGTAGTTTGAAGTGAGCTGCAGTTGCAGTACAGACATTATATCACATGTTCATCTGCCGTCGCTCCATAACGATCTCGCCCTCATTCAGCCTTTCACTCCGCTAATTGCCCCATCGGAGTCTTTTGTTCTGCACACGCTCCACGTGTAAAGGAGCCTTGAGACGACCATGTTGTGAATTGGCGCCATGTAAATAAAGTTGAAGAAAAAGTTCAAATGTGCTGCTGGAGAACACCGATCAGAACCCTGCTCGCGTGTTTACATGGCGGGTGGAGAAAAATCAGGTCCAGTAAACCCTTTACCCCAAATAGAGAAACCAGGTTTACAGTTACTGCACCTCAGAAACCAACTGTAATCTGGTTACTTAGGTGCACGTGAACACGCCGACTGATAACGACCCACTAACGGCTACAGCATGAAACCTGCCTCAGAAAGTGGTGAGCATTTCTGTCATGCTGAGGTCAGACTTTCCTGACTGTGTTTTCTCTCGATCTACAAGTTCACGTAATATAAAAAAAAACAAAAAAAAAAACTCAAACGTTTGCAGAAATTTCCCATTAAGACGTAAAGCTATAAAATCCCGTAGGTCTGCTGTGCACATGGTCACACATCACACAACAGTGATTCATGTTTTACACCCGAGATGCATTAAAACATCAGAACTGCAGCAGAAACACGCTGCAAACGTGCACAGTGAATATCTTGTGCGCTGAGACAGGAAAATGCTGTTTATCGCCGTATTAAAATGTGAAAATTGTGATGCCCGTGATTCAGCTGTTTGAAGATAATTGATGACAACAAGAGTAAAGCTGAATATAAACTCTGTTGTGCTAAAGCCCTAGATCTAGTTACTAACACTCATGTTTCAAGAATATTAAAAAATAAAATTTAATATTTGTGACAGTCACAACATTTGGCAGTAACCTGAACATCTCTTTATTTTTAAGTAATTTATTTGACCTTCTTGTTCCTGTGTAGACTACAGTCCATGTTGTTCACACCTCTCCATCTAGCATCTGTATTTTATTTATCATCATTTTTACAAATGTTGCTTCATTCATTAAACACCAGTCGCCACCATAATTCCCTTCTCGCAGGATTTGCAGAACTGCAAATGATAATGAAGATTTTACTGTCCAGCAACTCATACTAGAAGCTAAATAGTTTAGCACTCAAATGTAAGTACTTGTACTCAGTCTGGGATGAAGTGGAATCGGGACTTTCCTAATTTTCAGTTGTGATGTGATGTAAATCCATATTCAACAATAGCAAAGCTCCAAACAGGGACGTTTTGCATAATTGCATAAAGAAAAACATATCGTTGTTTTTTTTTATATTTTCAGTGGAGCCCCAGTATTAAAAAACATAAACCCAATGTTTTGCATTATACGGCTTCTTTAAAAAGTTTCTGTTCTCTGCAGTCCAGTACCTTCAGGCTGTGTCTGTGGTTGCGGTTGAGCTCCAGCAGACTCTCTCTGGAGGCTCTTGTGGACGGGGACAGCGAGAAGGCCCTCTTCATGTTGACCGCTCCCTGACACAACCTCCACTGGATGCAGTAGGTTTCGTACAGCTCCTCAACCTGCAGAGACGAGAGAGGATCAAAGAGAGAGGGCAGCTCTGGGATCAGGGCTGAGAGGACTGAGAGCGACAACATCAATTTCATTTTTTCCCTTTTCTATTTAAAATGCAGTAGAAATATTTGTCCCTTAAATGTTTGAAGAAAACTCAAAACCAAAAAAAAACACCTTGTTACCTTGCTGATCTGAAATTCCAGTCGTCGAATGTATCTCTCCAGCGCTCGTATCTCCTGTGAGAGCAGAAAACACCATTTTAGATTTCAACTTTTAGTGCATCAGCCACTCAAAACACGATGAGGCATCTTTGGTTCGGGTGCAAAAGTTACCTTGTCCAGATCATACAGAAAGGCCTGGAAACACAGAAAACATGTTATTATCAGCATTACGGCCTAAAACCAAATCAAAAAGTCACACAGACAGTTTGTCTTCGTCTCCCCTCACCAGTCTGGAGTTTCTCTTGGTCTCTCTCTGCTGGGACGACAGGAAGTCCATCTCCACCTGGTGACCTTCCAGATACTCCCTGCAGACAGTCACATACGCAACATCAACACTTTTTATAGCAATAAATACAAATTAATCAGGTACAGTTTGGCGTTTATTCCATTTTGGAGCTTTCTCTCCTTCACTGCATCCTAGTGGGATAAAATGTCACGTTTATTCCCCTGTAAACTTCTCAAGTTGATCAGAGGTATTGTTATTTAATATGACAGAAAAAATGTAAAGACTTGAGAAACCTGCACAGTGACACAAACCAAACTCCAATTTCTAGATTCCCTCCGATTCATTTTGTGATTCTTCCCTAATCTAACGACTTGGAACCGACTTGGTCAACAGCTACAGAGACTGAATGGATGAATCGAGTCACACAGTACATACTTGAGTCCTTTGCGTAGTGCCAAGAAGACACTGTCCACTTGTTCAGGTTGCAGAGACCAGGTACCCCCTCTGCTGGGAGACAGGTGCATCCTGGGAGGCTTGCCTCCTGTCTTGGCTTTGGAGCGAAAGGAGTTACGAGCTGACGACGGCCTAAAAACAGACATTATCCACAAGAAAGGGCCTTTCTTAGAACAAAATTGAGGATCTTATGAATAAACACAAAGTATTTTTTCCTCTGTTGGCTTAGAGGTCGCCTCAGCTGGGGATCCAATCTGCCTATGGCTGGTTTTTAAATCAAGTCAGAGTTTATTTATATGGCGCGTTGACCAAAGTGCTTTACAGTAAAAATAAAAGACGTAATTCAACAACAATCTGCAGAACCACAGATAAATTCTGTAAGTACTTACAGAAAATAGAAAATAAAAAACAGCCAATTGAAAACCAATACACGGATATTTAATAAGATAGTGGAGCCAACCAGCCTCAATACAAAATGTACCAAATACCACAAGATAGAAAAGCAAACACAGCACATTAATAAGTAAATATGGTCTTAATGCTCCAGTAAATGAAGCGTCTGCTTAAAAAGTGGTGTTTTGAGTTTGATTTTAAAGACAAATGCATTTGCAGTGGGAGATCATTCCACAGAGCAGGTGGTGCTACAGTGAAAGCCTGTGTATCTGGGTCGAGGAACAGCCAGTAGGCTCTGATGCTGTGAGCCTATGTGGCTTCAGGAGGCTGGATAGGTAAAGTAGACAGAGACCTTTCTGGGCCTTAAAAACAACAGTTAAAATCCTAAAAATCCATCCTAGATTTGACTGGTAACCAATGGAGAGAAAACAAAACCAGGGACACGTGTTCATATCCTGCAGTATTTTTTAGAAAACGTGCCACAGCTTTCTGCACCAGCTGCAGGTGAGCTAATCGGGGTTTAGCCGCCTTTTCTAACTCCCCTCTGCTCAAAGGCAGCTGAAGCTTTGATAGCAATCACACCTGAAAACAAAAGCCGGACTTGACAAGGGCTGATGTGATTTATCAGGTTTAGACTGCTGTCCAAGATGAGCCCTCACCGATTTGGGGTAAAATCAGCAGAAATGTTTGTACCAAATAATCTTCACTTTTTGCTTCATTTAGAAAAAGGAAGTTTTGTGCAGCTTATTTCATTTAAAATGAGAAGAAGAGATTGTAATGAGCATTTTTTTTTTTTCCCAGTGGAAGGAAAGACTACTTTTGCGGAATCGAACCCACTGGGAGAAGGTATAGTGTAATCAGCATTGGACCTAGAACACATCCCTGAGGCTCGCCATATTTCAGCTGGATGCCACATACGATGCAACACTCTGGAAAGTGCCGAACATTGGATTGATGCACTGTGGAAGGCACCAGGTTTCCCAACCTCAGTGCATTCAGCCTCCAAATGAATAAAACCAGTGTTCATCATAATGCAAAAAGAGAGAAATTCAACAAACATTACTCTTTTTTTTGGTCAAAGCAAAAGCACTGAGGAAAGTGTTTTGAGCATATTTCATATGCAAGGGCATTTAAACAAAAGTATCCCTAATGAAGGAAATTAAAAGCAGAGACATAAATTCAGGAAAGATGAAAGTCGCTCATGAAGTGTTTGTTTCCTTAAACACGACAGTAAAGTGTTTTTAATCAGCTCCACTCAACTTTTTAAGGATGTTCTCTGTAATTATGGATTCAGCTATTTCAAAAACAAAAACAAAAGTGTTTTCATGGATGTGTGATATTGGTCACTCCTTTCGGTGTGTGTGTGTGTGTGTGTGTGTGTGTGTGTGTGTGTGTGTGTGTGTGTGTGTGTGTGTGTGTGTGTGTGTGTGTGTGTGTGTGTGTGTGTGTGTGTGTGTGTACTGTTCCTGCCACCATCAAAGCTCCAGGGTTAAAAAGCAATGGCAGACCACCCAGTGGTACATGAGGTTATGGGTAAAAATCTAAAGGGCTTGAGGAGAAATATTCCAGTAATAGTGTGCGTTAGCCTGTTTACATGTGTCTTTCAGATTGTGTGGGCCAGGATCATCGTCCTGTCCCCAAAAACAAACTGGTCTATTTGCAATTCAGCGGTAAAATGTGCACAAGCAGATGTCAAATCGTTTCAAATGACGACGTCTTTAAGGTTCATCTTCAGCCTGTTGTCTAATCGAGGGGATGCAGTTAATGCAGCAGGCAGCAAGAGGAGTAGATCTCCACCGAGTGCAACTTCTTCTTCGCCACAGCCGATCATCCATTTCCACCTCCTCACTCCGTCCCCCACATCTTCCTCTGTCACACCAACTTCTCACATTTCACAGCATCCACGAACCTCCTCTTGTCCTCCTGTCCAGCAGCTCCGTCCTCAAAAGTCTCTACCTGATGTAGCGATGTACTAAAATACATGAAACCAATGGAACCAATTGTTGCAGTGAAACCAACTAAATCCAACCTAGAATTGTTCTATAATTGTTCATGTGGACAATTGGGACAACACCATTGTTGTGAGGACATTGTTACACCTTACACCCTGTGCGAGCGTGTGTGTGTGAAGACAGGAAGTGCATTCCACACGAGTTTTTTTTTTTTTAACAGGACATTGTGTTCCCTCTCCCTCTCGTGGGACAGACAGTCCACATCTGCCTGTTTGTTCGTACTCCAGTCACAAAGGACATCTCAAAGCCTGTGGTGCGTTCGCTGTCCGCCCCACCGATGAGCAACAGGCTGGTCTCGAAGTGAAGATATTTCCCTCCACACGACAGTTCAGCAAAAAACAAGATCCTTAAATCTTAAAGGACAATAACAGATTACAGATTTTTTTTTTTTTTTTTTCAGTTATTGTTCTACGTGGTGAAAAACAGCTCCCCACAGAGAGACGATCTATTAAAGTCAGCATGAGGTCGAAGTCCACAACTGTAATTTAACTGAGACGAATAGTCAGCTTTACGTTCTGCTTCCTGTCATTCGCCCTGACAGCTGTGGGGGGGGGGGAGTTAAAGTCGTTCTATTATAAGTTTAGGCAGAGGAGGTTGTCATGGTAAATATGTGGACTTGAGTTTGAATTAAATACCATAATAACACGGTGCAGTGAACTATGCAGACAGATAAAGATGTGCAGTCACTGCAGAACATTCTAGGACAAGAATCGGGAAAACTATCATAACGTGAATGAACCTTCAGGGTAAAAAAAGCAAATGCTTATTTCAACAACATCAGTAAATCTAAGTATCTGCATGAAATATTTCACGGTGCAAAAAAAAAAAAAGTTGAAAATGTTCAGGTTTACACAAATGGGGGAAAATTCCCCTGGTTCCTGTGCAGTGTTTGTTTAAGTGGGTTTGTGTTAATGCTCATTGGATGTCTAATTGTAGATGTTTGAGCTTCACACATTTACATTTAGCAGACGCTTTTATCCAAAGCGACTTACAAGTGAAGGAGGAAACATCATAGCTACGTCCTATCAGAGCTCTATTTTTCAGTGCTTTGTGCCCATTTTTAGTTCTTCTCTATATTTTTAGTGGTTTTGTGTCTGTCTTTGTACATTTGCATCTGTTTTGAGGTGTGTCTTAGTCCATCGTGTGTCTCCTTTTAGATGACTTTTGTCTGTTATCGGTCAATTTTAAACATTTCGTGTCTTTTGTCATTTTGCGCCTTATTTGTATAGATTCAGGTTAATGTTTTTTTTAGCCCTTTTGCAACTTTTGTGGAGGAGCCTTTCTGACCTGTCCTTAAAAAAGGTCCTTTCTCCCTCCTTTAATAAAAATCTAATTACCCTGGCATCGTTTTTGCCTGCTGAAAAGAACGATGTGAATAGTTTTAAGGTGAATTTCCCTTAATCTGATGGTGTATGTTGGGCTGTGTGCTTGCTCTTTGTGTTAACGTGGCCACAAAACTGCTTCTTTCCCTTCCGGGATGGTCGATTTGAAGGTCACACATTCACAGTGCAGCAGGATCAACCAGGGTTTATCGGTGTGGCACACGAGAGTGGACCCTTTGTGTTTGGATTCTTATTGGCTGTAACAGCCCGTCACTCACCGCCGTCGCCCGGTCAGAGAGCTGAACCCAGTGAAGGAGCCGCTCCTCTGGACCAAACTTCCGTCTGACGGAGAGTTGAATCTCAGCTTCACCGACATCCTGCACAGAAGTTATCGAACCTGTGGCAAACACACACGAACACATTGTGGGTGACCTCTTCAATGTAGCCTCAACATTTCTTTATTGTTCTATGGTGAAAGCGCCGAGCGTCGATCACCAGCGGGGACCTTACGCATCAGCATGTAATGCAAAGACACTGGACGAAGTTGGGCTTTTTGACGCCTCCGAAATTAGAACGGGCTGGATGTTCACTTTGTTCGTTCAAGAAGCAAACATTTAAATCAACTCTGTGTCAGATCATCCAAAACAGGAAACAGAGCAGCAACTTATCTGGGAAGCATTAGAAAACCAAGAGCAACATGTTGAAACAGAAATACGTGCTGGGGTACAGATGGAGGAGCTTTAGCTTTTAAATCGGAAAGTTCAGGTTGAATACAGAGGATCGCATTGTCCTACTAGTGTACGAGCTGCGTCCAACTTGTGTTTAGATCTGAGCAGGTTTATGTGGCACATTTCAAATCAAAGCCTCACCAGACTCCAGCCTGTACTGTAGTGACCACTGCATTTCCTTATCAGATCTTGTATAGTTCACACACAGTGAGTCTGGGAACCACTTGCCCACAGTTTGTCATGCAGGTCCTATAAACGCCGAGTTGTTAACAAAACAACGACGACATAATTGTGCGTTTACGTGATAAACAGTTGTTTTCTTATACGACTCCATTATGAGTCTTTGTCTTAGAGTGTGTGTCATTTCTTCAGTTCTTCAACTTCGATGCTGAGCCGGTGTCGATTTATTGCGTCACACTTCGTTCTAACCGACGCTGGTTGTGTTCCCAGTGAGAGCAAGTTGTTTGGTTTGGTCGGTTCAACATGATGTCTGATAGAAAGAATGGCCTGCTGTCATTAGGCATCATTACCCTGTAACATTTGCCCAGTAAAACAGTAGAAGGATTTTGGTCGTGATCTAAACAAAAGGAGGCTTGAGAAGTAATTATGTGATGTCAGCAGTTGTGTTTGTGCTTGGCGTTGGTCATTTGCAATCTTGCACATTTTGATAACGGGTTGTTTGAGATCCTGTTGTTTTAATTCACGCCGGCTCGGCACCAGCTGATGTCACTTCTGGCTGCTCGCTGCCTGGACGTGCCGACCAGAGCGCAGCTTTAAAAAAAGGACACGTTCACAGTCTTACAAGTCTGTCTGAAAGTGAAAGTCATGTGCTCGTACAGTATGAACACTGAAACTGATCCCTGAAAACCTCTTTCACATGTGATAATGTCCAGAGAATCAGTTCTAATCTTATTGATTACATGCTCTGAGATTAATTCATCTAAATCTAAATTCTTCAGTTAAATTCTGGCAGATGAGTAAATCAGTAAATTAACTTTAATATTCAAGAGTTATTCCAGAATCAGAACCAGTCCCTTTGGTGATTTAGTCAAATGTCATTTCTTTTCTCTGATCAATATTAGGGGATTATTTTTCCACAGCGTTCATTCAAATTCGTTAGATTCAGTGGATGTTTCCAGAGTGGCAGCTTTTTCATTACGAAATCACTTTGTTACTTTTCTTCCACTGCAAGTTGACGGGGAAACTGTGTAGTTTTGCAGATGTTGAGCCACATCACTCCCACTGAGAACCTTGTTCAGTGTTCGCACTGATAAGATAGATGAGATGATAAGATGCACGTACACAACTGCCAATCTAACACCAAGCAAATTATGAAACAGATAGTAAATAACATCAGGAATGGGATTTAAAATGTGCAATGAGGGAGGCACATTCCCCGAGTAACAAAGAATTCCGGGAGGATGGAGGGGGATGGGGGGGGATGGTGCGTGTTAAGAGGGCTGTCTGGCAGAAAGCTGGGGGGAGATGTGATCTTAAAAAATTAACCTTGACCCACAAGTGATTTACAGGGTCCCGTGTGGTGAGGAGGTGGGAGGGTGTGTGTGTTGGTGAGAGTGTAAATGTTCAAGTGACTGAAGTGTGTGAGTACTCACACATACACACACACACACACACACACACACACACACAGGAATTGATTTTTTCCCTCCGACTCTCTCCCTCGCAGGGTGTGGTGCGACTGGATGCTTTAAATGTGGTTTCTTTACCATCTCATTGGTCATCACTCTCCTTCAGCTCAGTCTCTACAAACACATTCCCCAGGTTCTGACTCTGTGCGGATCCTTCGTTTCCTGGAGTCATCAGACAAACGGGCTGAAGACAGGGGTATGTCGGCCTAACTGTGTTTAAGTGGTACATGCAAGTGATGTAATAGAACTTGTTGCATTCACTGGTTTCCTTTGCTGAACAGTTCTCATGATTTGTGGACGGGCGGAGTCCATGTTGCGTCTGTGCAGTGATATTTCTGAAGAAGTGCAACAGGAGGTCAGTACATTTTCCACAGAATGCATCGAAGAGCGACGATGAATTAGGGAGATATTACTTCAGAATCCGTTTTAATACCGTGGAAATTAGTGTGGAGATACAGTGCATCCAGAAAGTATTCACAGCACATTGTGTTATGTTACAGCCTTATTCCATCATGTTCATAATTTTCCTCAAAGTTCTACAAACAACACCCCATAATGACAGCGTGTGGATCAAGAGAAAGATGAATGCAGCAATGTACAGAGACGTCCTTGATGAAAACCTGTTCCAGAGCTCTGGACCCCAGACTGCTCTGTCAGTTCAGCCAGAGCCCAGACTTGAACCCGACTGAACATCTCTGTAGAGATCTGAAAATGGCTGTGCACCTTAAGAGGTACTGCAAACAACAATGGGAGAAGCTGCTTGTAGCATCACACTCAAAAAGACTTGAGGCTGTAAATGGTCCTAAAGTTGCTTCAACAAAGTATTAAGCAAAGGTGGTGAATAATTTTTTTCTCTTTTTACTTTTAATACATTTGTGTAGGTTTCAAACAAACTTCTTTCACGTTGCCTGTTGACTTGAGGAAATAATTGATTCCATTTTGGAAAAAGGCTGTAACATAAAAATGTGGAAAAAGTTAAGCACTGTGAATCTTCTGCATCTTTCTGAAAGCACTGCACTTGTTGGGGTCTGGATGAGACTGAGCCACATTTGTGCAAACTGGACAGCTGCAGTGGACAGACAAACGGATGTAATGGTTACACCTGAAGGCAGCACAGCAGGACTTTGCCGTCCGATGTGCTGGTTTTACGCTCGACCATCGAGCCCACTTCTTAATGTGGTTAAGAGCAATGGCACAACTCTGCTCCACAACAACCACACAGCAGGCTGCTCGGTATTCTCCGTCTCACCGAGGAGACGGGATTACTGGACATGTTAATTTTTTTAACTTTATTCTTGACATCGTTTTATTTTTTTTGCCTTTATGTGGCCTGAATACACCTTCGTAGGAAACAGATTCCAATTCAGCAAGTTATAATCCTGCTTTAACGCAATTCACCTAAACCATCAGTGGTTACACAGATGGTTAAATGCTGCGAATATGTTTAAAGAATTGTAGTGAAATTACACCTGTACCTCCAGTTACAGATGAATCCGTATCGTGCGCAAAATTAACACAATGGAAAACTAAGACAATCGAAAAGCAGGAGTCGGGATGAATACAAGGACACTTCCAGGTCATGAATTATCTCCTGGAGTTAAGAAAGTTCATCATCAGAAAATGGGAGGAAATCCACCACCAAATTAAAAGCTGATTAAATCTCTGCTAGTATGTCTGAATTCAACTGGAAGAAGTTTCTATGAGCTGATTGAGCACAAAATTGAGCTTCGTGACGATTAGACAAGATGGTACGGTTAATGAACGCAGTGCATGTGGACACTATTTTTGATGTAAATGAAGATATCACTGACAGACTGAGTCCAGCATTGTCCAGAAAATACTTACAAAATAAAACCAGTTTCTTATTTTTTAAAAGAAAAACCATTTCACGGTGCACGACTGTAATTCTTAAAGCCTCCCAATCCCCCTTCAGAGCTCATAATGGCTGGTTGTAAAAGCTTCTAATCCCAGGCCTGAACTGGGGGGAGACTGGTTCCCAGTTCTGCGTTTACTGGACTGAGCTGCTGCTCACAGAACAGAGGAACTGGCTTCTTCACCCTTATATGACCAAGAACCTGCGATTGTTTTAATCAGTGCTTGTGTGAATGAATTGTAGTTTCCTTTGAACATATGTGCCGCATGCACGTCGTTTGCTTTCAGCTTTCTCCTGCTAACGAGATCTCGCTGTCAGGGAGATTTCCTGATTAAATTAAGCTCAGCTAACATGCCTGTGGCTGCGTTGTAATCGAACTATATGAGAAACAGCTTCAGCTGCCGTGTTTGCTGAAACGCAGCCGAAATAAGACGGAGGATCGTTCTGTGAGTCCGTACTGAATTCCTCCTCCCACTTCCTCCTCCATAGCCCCCCCACTTCCTCCTCCATAGCCCCCCCACTTCCTCCTCCATAGCCCCCCCACTTCATGCATATGAAAACATGTTTTCATTATCTTGTGTTGTTCACACCATCATCTCTTTCTCTCCCCACTTATTTCATGTTTTCAAGCCTCTGTTGACCCCCCCCCCCCTCTCAGTGTTTCCTCTCTGGCTCAACGATCATCTGTTGTCATTAAAAGGCAGCTTGAAATTACTCTGAATGCTCCCAAGGGACTGAGTCCAAATTCCAAGTAAACACAATGAATAAAATAGCTTTTTATAGTATTAAACGGAGCAAATTAACAAGTCTCTGTATGTGGTGTTGTGTCATAAATGATTAGATCAAACACGAGAAAAAGGGGTCAGAACTTTGAAAACGTATTTAAAACTACTACTTAAGTTTTCTTTGTGTCGTTTCATCACGTGTGACTTTGTGGAGGCTGAAATATGATTGGCTCACTGTGAATGGGTCAAAGGTCACACATGACTCACAGCCTCCAGAGTGACAAACTATGCTGTTCTGGATGGAGATGCAGTGATTTCCACAGTGCTTCGAAAAGAGCAGAGACAGTTATGGCTCAGCTTTTAACACATACATGAAATCAGCATGAAATCAGCACTAAATGTGCGACAGAGTCTGGAAATAAAATGGGCTCGTTCCCTCCTTCATGAACTCCACCGTGCTGCGTAACTCTTCCTTTTCCTGTGACGATGCCCAGCTGCCTGCAGGTCACACTTCCAGCAGTGAATATGTGCAACTTTCCACGCTAAGAGAAATTATTCTGAATGAATAAAAGGTTGATGCTGCACATGCCGGACACTTTTGGTCAAGGCAAATAATACAAATACAAAACCCAGTGGAGCTGTGTTCTCAGTAGTTTTTGGACACCAACAGAGGCCCAAGATACAGAGGAACAAGCTAATCCAGGCAGCAGGCTGACAACTAAGCGAACGAGTAGGGAAGATTAGTGTCTGGGATTGTGGAAAACACCATTAACTTAAAAAGGTTCATTGAGTTCTTCAGAACTGAACTAAACCCTAACGCCTCATTTATGTAACCTTCGTATAACCAGGTGGACCACACCGTCTACCCGGACAGCTGGCAGCAGCATTACACCACAGAACCAGGACAAGTCATGTGTTCACCCCCAGTCATCCACTCCAGCCTCCTCCCTACAACTTTGGAACCTCATAAAAAACACGTCAGTTTGTTAAACTGGAAGAAACAAAAGCCAGACAGGAATTACAGTTTTGGCCACGTGAAGACATTTTTAAACACAAAACACATTTCTCGATCTGTGTTCTGTTCTGTACTTGCGTTCTCAAGGATTTGTGAAACACCAGTCAAAGCCCAAGTACAGATCAGATACCTGGAAGTGTTCTTGGTCTGCCCATGTCTGAGGAGGCTTTGGGAGGCGAATTGTGTGAACTTGCCGTAGGCAGCTATCCAACAATGCCTAGCGCGGTCTTGGCTTTACGCTCATCTCAAAACTAATACAAATTCATCCTAGTACTGCTATTATGACAAGTTATTAGTTTTTGATGTGTCCAAATTAGGTCTCTTTGTAAATTTGACTGGATGTTTTCGTCAGGATCTGATAGATAATTCTCAAAAATCATCATGGAAATACATGCATGCATATAAAGGGCATATAAATGAAAACTTAAGCAGTGCAGTTTAAATTGCAATTTATTCATATAATGGACGACACAAGCCTATAATAGTGACTGACTGACTTAAAAATTGTAACTTGCCATGTTGATACTTGCAGGTTTGGAAGTCTGAAACACCCAAGGTGTTGGCTGTGAACCTAGACTACAAGTGGGTTGGACCGACCTCTTTTTTTCTTTTTCTTCATCCAGTTTACTGTTGTATCCCTGCCTTCTACTGTTCTACCAATGATGTTAATGTTCTTCACACACACACTCAGAAGGTCAAAGGTTAAGGAACCTTTAATTGCTAGCTGCTTTGATTAAAAATGGCTGATGGACAAACCAAACATCGTCGATCTGTTTGACCAGTTGTTACCTACTATACTGGATCACAGTCCGGTGTCTCTGAACATGCTGAAGTTTTGTTTTTAGGTTGTTTGATCAGTGGTTGTTGTTTTTTTTTTTTCTTTTCAACAGCCGACTGTCAAAATGTTTGGCTATAGAAGGTGACGGGGAGCAGGCAGAACTGACAAAACACAGATTTTGGAGGCGTAAATCCTAATTGTGCTAATATTTTAGGAGTTTTTATTTTTTATTTCTCATAAATAATTTTTATGCTTCGTCTTTGTATGAATTAAAAGGAATCACATAATGTTTTCACCAGGTTACTTTAGAGGTGCTGCTGGTTTTGTCATTTCCCTGCTTTCATGTTTTTGCTGTACGTCTCCTTTACCATTTTCTCACATTTTGTTATCTCTGCCGTCTACCTGACTTTCACCCTCCGTCACTGTCTTTGGCTGAATCTCTTTCTCTGTCCACATTAACCCGGTACGTCCTGCATTTAGACGACCGACTGCAGGCTCAGAAAACAATGATGAAGAAGCGATACATTATTTCCATTTCAAGCAAGTACCAATATAATGTTTCTATTCAGATTTTCACACTCCAGAGGCCGGTTTAGAAGAACTTCCCGCTTAATATAAACCCCTTAGATTAAGTGGGGAGGCTGTTGTCACCCCCCTGTCCAAGCCTGTCATCCACCTTTACCCCCCATTTCCCTGCTGTGTGTCGTGTTCTGCACTAATATCCAGGTTTCCTGTGTTTTAACAGAACCAGAGCAAAGATTCAAAGACTCTACAGTAACTTAATCTATTAAATCTATTGACATAAACCCTTACACACACACACACACACACACACACACACACACACACACACACACACACACACACACACACACACACCTGTGTTTGCTGGTAAGTTGATGAACATAATCCTCGTCTGATTACGTTCATCAATAAACAGCAGGAGTGTGGAGCTATGTGAAAAATGTTCATGATAACTTTGGCATCCAGATGTGGATTACTCCTAAAAACAAGGTTGTTTCTGTTCTTGAGTTTAGGTCAGAGCCCCAGCATCCACACGTCAAAGATTCACTGTGAAATAATGAAGAGTGAGTCTGTCCACAGAGAATCATGAGCAAACTAGCAGGAAAAGTCACTTACCTCGTTTCATCTGATGGAAACACCTACAGCTGAGATCCTGTTAGGGTCACTTCATCCCCAAATTCTGAAACAAAGAGAAAGAAACATTTATTTATGCTGAGGAAAGGCTGAATGTAAAGATCAGAGCAGCCAACATAGACACATATGAACTGAAATGACAAAGTAAAGGTTAGAAAAATGCACCTTTTTTTAAAATTAGGCTGCAAACTATACAAATAATTCCTAATCTATTTTACAGAATTCACTTGTGTTGCATTCATCTGAATTCATTCAGCTCCAGAAACTGTTTCTTCACAACATTTGAAGAGTATCTGGTTGCAGACAAAGATGGCGGATGACCGACCTCAACAGGAAGTCGTGGTTACGAGCAGGGAGTTCTTGTTAAAACGGGCCCAAAACTTTACATCATGTCCCAGTAGGAGCATTTCAGAATTATTTCAGTTATTGTGGTGCTGATTTTTTATTTTTATTTTTTTTGAAACAGCTTCGATAATGACTGAAGCTGTGTAGTTTGATGTTTGTGTCTTTGTTTCCAGAGGCAGAAACAGGACTCCGGAATCGATCTTGGGTCTTTGGCTTGACAGTCCAGTGCTTTGTACAGCTGCCACCCCCCCCAACCACCTTCCCTCAACATAATGATGAAGTCATTCCGTTTACTATGAAAAAGGTTTTGCTGTTTAGTTGTATAGGAAAGTACATTTTAGTTGGCAGAGTAGCTCTCTGGTCGTTGCCAGCAGCTTGGATGTAGTTTTTCCTAAGAAGTACATACTTTAAAAACTCTGTATGTCCAGAGCCCAGATAAAAGGGGAAGGTTGCGGCAGAAAGGGCACCTGGCTCAAGAACTCATTCTAAATCAATGTGCGGAACATGTTCCGCTGTGACGACCACTGAAGGGACAAACCGAAAGCCGTTGATCTACATAAATACACTGCAGTCACACACACACTTTGTAAGAGAACATCTCTTACAAAACGTGTGTGTGACTGCAGGTTAGATGGATTTTGTTACAATCCAGCAGAAACTGATTAAGATGGCAGCATTTGAGGTGGATGAAGTGTTTACAAAGTGCCGACTGGACACTCTGCACCCACCAGAATTCTGTTTGAGGTTCAGACAACAAGAGCACTTTGGTGAAGATTTGGGGAAGATCGTGGTTCGGCTTAAAGCAAATAAACGTGCCCATTACATTTTTTCTAATCCCAACAAAATGCTGCAGTTGTCTTACTGAATTGTTCAGTAAGACTCTCGTCATGGATGCTGCAGATATTTGTGACTTTCCAGTCGCATTAATTATGAATAAATCCTACTTTTGTTGATAGAAATCATTATCAAGTCGCAATTAAATAGCTTGTGTTTGCAGTTCAGTTTTATGGAAGGCTGCAAATTAAGAGTGAGTTTACAGTCCGACTGGCTGTGAGACCGTTCAGTACGTAATGATTAGACAATGAACAAAGATGGCTGCATTTACCCCCAATCATCCACTCCAGCCTCCTCCCTGCAACTTTTCAACTGCATGAAAACATCAGTTTGTTAAACTGGAAGAAACAAAAACGTGAAGACATTTTTAAACACAAAACACATTTCCCGATCTGCGTTCTGTTCTGTACTTGCGTTCAAAGATTTGTGAAACGCAAAGCTACAATTTGCCTAAAGTCCTTTGACTTTTGGTTTAAATCCGGTGTCTGCGGAAACGTTGGATTTAGCGCTCGGCGTCTGGTTCGTGGACTAACACGCTATTCTTGGACACAGCAGCTAATCATTCGGTGTCAGAATCTGAGGAAGACTGTATATGAGAGAGACACACACTCGTGATCCATTTCTCTCTTTTTGGGCCAGGGTCCCAGTCTCACTATGCTCATTTATTTTAATAGCAGAGAGGAAAGTGGGAGGGAATCCTTATTTTTCCCTCAGCTCCTCATTCGTCTCATCCTCTCCCTGTTTTTAGAGAGGAGAAAAAAAAACAGATAAAGACGCATCACTCTGTCTGTGCATCCCTCCATTACCGACTTCCTCTTTCATCTTTTCACGGTCTGTTTTTGTAGTATGTGCGGTTCTCTGATGCGACATATGAAGGAGGAGGAAATGGAGATGACAGGAAAGAGGAGGAGGAAGAGTTCTGGGTTTGTAATCACTGGCTCTCCATGGTCTTATTCTCAATTAGTTCAATGCCAAGAGCACTCAAACATGCACACAAATGCAAACTTACGTAGAACTGCAGGTACTTGTGTAGTATTTGTATTATCTGGGGTCTTTCAGGGCACAAAAGTTTGTAGACCCACATCAAACTGGGGCTTTGCTTTAATGTATTCAAACTGTCGCACATCTGCACAGGAAGACGTTTCAGCCTCTTCAGTTTGCTGCCTTGCTGGGTCCTTCTAACTCCAATTAGCTTATTTCTAACAGGTGTTTCTCAGAGGTTGGCTGTGAACACAGGTGTCCACGCATCTGCCTGTCTGGAAATCGTCCCATAATTTATCATCACAAAAAAAATAAATAAATAAAATTTGCAGAACACGTGAAATTAAATATTAAAATCCGACCATTTTCTTACAGTGGCATTTCTAGATTTTCACCTCTGCATGGATGCATCACATGAAATAATAAAATAAAGGTTGTTTTTTTTAACAGAGCTGAGCAACAAGTGATATGATATCTGCACTTAATGGCTGAAATACACCAATCAGTCATAACATTATAACTACCTGTGCAGTTCACCTCAAACCAATACACCTATACTCCAATACCCACTTCGACTTCAATAATAATAAACATAGTAGAATTATCACCTTTCTGACAGTTTCACCCTACATTGGAAAAGTAGAAACGGCTCTATGAGGGTTTTGTTCCTAAATCCGAGCTGGTGTGTGGATGGTCGGAGTCTGATGGATTAAGTAAGAGGAGAAAGACGGATGCACGTTGCAGGTCGTTATGATACTGCAGGGATTTACAGATGTTACTTCAGTTTAGTGAGACGAACTTCAAACTACGGCCTGAGACATACTTACAGGAGTTAGTGAGGTCTGCAGGTAAACTGAGAAATGCCTCATTTCAAGTTTTCATTTTAATTGATAATAATTCATTTCAACTTAAGAGCCTTTAACTCAGACTTTCTGTTAAAGACACTGTTGCACTTTGTGCGGTCGAATTCTTCTTTTCCATTCGTCGTTTCCATTCGCTGCTTTCTTTAGTTCTTCCTTCGTCAGAACGCGGTAATTCATCTCGAAGCAAATCCATAAAATCTTTAACTTTGCTGTTTCTCTGCACCTTTTGAGCATGTTTTGCCAAGAACAAGTCCCCTAAACCACAGCAGGCTCGTTTGTGTTTCAGTGCTCACCAAACAGGTTTTCCAGCACAGGCTTCCCCCCACCTCATGCTCTTGGCCTTGGTGTGAATTTCCATTTCACACTTGGATGAGATTCCAGATTGGCTGAACTCGCCCCCCCTGAGGCCTTTCGATGGCCCACATTGTGCCAAGTCAAGTTAGTCACATGAAATGAAAAACACTGGCGAAAAGCTTTCAACATGCAGAAAGCTGCTTCAGGTTTAAGGCATTTCAGCTTAAATATCATACAATTAGGACAAGTTATGAAACATTGTGCGGTGATTTATTTACATGTTACTTGTCCAAGTGGCCGGAAAACAATGCAGGACGTTTGGCAGATGTTTTCATCCACACAGCTCTAAAGAGATTGCCGAACCACAGGGAGTCTTGTCTTTGTGGAGCTCTGCATGCTGTGCCACATATGTGCGTTCGCCTCACATTCAGATATCAGCTTTCCGCTTCTTAAAGCTGTTTTAGGCCCAGGACCCGTGAGTTTTGACCTTAGTGTCGGCTGGGGTCCAGCAGATCACCAACTTTTGCAGTTTCTGATTCCTGAAGCTGTAGAACGATGACTCAGGACTCAAATATTCAAAGATGACGGGGAATTTTCAGATGAGAGTCTTTTTTTATGATGCTAAAAAATGTCACTAATACGAGGACTGATTAATGTAAAGACCCATTTTTGATATGTGTATGTTTTGTCCAATAGTTGACAAAGATGAGCAGCAGTGCTGGTAATAATAATAGAAATGTCTAGAAAAAGTTAAAACAATGATTTAAAATAGCAAATGCGTTTGACTATTTTTTCCACATACTTGCCTACAGACTTCGTGTTAGTGAGAAATTAAAAAGTATTTTCACTAGGATGCAGATAGTACAACACAGTAAACCTGCTACCTCGTCTCCATTTCGTCATTTCAAACAGACACCGAATGAAGCTGAAGCTCAGGCTCCAGTCATCAAAAAGCACAGGTCAAGTCTGCTGCTTTGTGCTGCAACTCAAGGTCTCTGAACACATCACCAAACATGGAAACGATACGAGGTTGAATCTATTGACAATCCTAATAAAGTCTATACAAAGACGTTGACAAAGTGAGACAATGGAGCGTTACTGTCTGCAGTTTTCTTATTGCAGAGTGTTTAAAAGAAAAGGGAAGATGCAGCATCTGTCTGTTCCACGTGTTACGTTCTACTCCCATATTAATAAAAATGTATAGAATTTCTAATGGAGTGTTTCCAGTAGTCATGAAGGTTGATTTGGCTGCAGACTGAAGTTCATGACATGTCAGTTGGTCCAGTTGGTCATTTTAAGAGCCAGATCTGTGATCATTCGGGTGATGTGACCAACTTTAAGCTGCATGTCAAACACTGAAGCTGGACTGAGTCTAAATCCGGTGAGTAAGGGCAACCTGGGAATCAGCATCGTGCTCTTGGTCACTGCAACATGCATGAGTTGCATTAACATGGACTTAAGGTGAGTAAAAGAATGAAAGAACGAATGGAATGAGAGATCACTAACGGGGCGATGCCGCCTCATTCTTAAAACAAAGTCGGCCTAGAGCTCGACAGAAATTTTCAACTAACACAAAGTCCCTCACAGAAGTCTAACTAAGTCCGTCCTCCTGCTGAATCTTTCAAATTCAGACAGTTCCTTTTGTCACTCTGCTGCAACATGAACGCACACAAAAAAAGTTCGACACATCACTATGCTGTTCAAATCTGTGAGCGGGGCTTCCAAAGTAAGTCTGAGGTGGAGGAGAAATCAGGTTACTCTGCTGCTGCATGTATATGTGGATGTCCACTAGCCAGGTTTCTAAAGTGCATGTAGACACCGTCCCCGGTTCCCAGAGAAAGCTGATGTCTCCGAGGAGCCTGGTTACTTACTGTAAGTGCATGTAAACACAGTCACTGCGAAGTGCTTTGGAGAAAAAAGCTCCATACAAGCAGAACATTGACCATTTACAGTTACATCATGGTGCTTCGCCTCAAATGTAAAGCTCAGTGAACACTTTGAAGGAGACAGATGAATTTAAAGGGCTGGACGGGTTGAACCCATGAGTGTCGGAGCCCAGCCGCTTTACCACTTGTCGAACCTTCTGCCTTAATGCCCTCCCTGCTTAGATCAGCTCTGAGTGATCTACTTCTGCCCATAACCCACAAACTACTTCTTTAAATGTGTCCACAGCACAAAGGGACTTTACCCTGAGGAAAATCTGCCTGACAAAAACTCCCGGAAATCCACGAATCCTTCAGTCTGGTCCTTCAGTGTCATCATGTGACCCTCCACCTCTATCTCAGCATCATCTCACCTTCAGCCAGGCCATGTCTATACATTAACACTGTTTTTTTTTTTATGATTTATTTTGGGCATTTTGGTCTAATTAGTAGATAGAGGCAGTGCAGCAGCATCAAGCGTGGCCTCATCTGGACTCGAACCAGGGTTATGTGGCACGCTGCCTTATAAAGGATCAGTGGTTTGAAACCAATTCATCCAGATTCAATGTGTGGAGCTGTGCAGGTTCTTCATATCCAGCTGACTGGGGTGTAGTACTGGACTTCACCAAAAATGCTGAAGCCTCTCTTGGAACAGACGTCAGTTCAGATCAGGAGACTCGTGTCATAATTTGCACGCCTGCCTCACACGGATGAGAACACGATCTCCTATCAGTGGTAAACAGGGGGAAGCTTCAGGGCCCCCGGTGGGGACATGAGCACATGCTGGGAACTGATAAAACACATAAACAAGTTTGCACCCAGACAAATGCAAACATGCACACAAAGAAAACACGTAATATACAGATAGTATATAGATGGTATACAGGTAGTATACAAGTGGTATACAAGCCATGCACACACACCTGGGCTCATAAAAAGCTTTTAAAGTAAATTAGCTTGAATCAAAACATATCTTGTGTTAAGCAGGTTTTAGACATGTGGTTTTCATTCAGCACACACACACACACACACACACACACACATCTTAGCATGATCATTAGATTGACCTTAACATTTATCTGCACAGCTGCCTGGTTTGTGTTTTTCAGCACCTACTGCTTATCTGTCAGGGATCAGATCACAGCTTTGACCTTTGACCCTGGGTGTTGCCATTGTTGAAGGTGGTGGAGTGTTGCAGCACCAGTGTGTTATGTCAGACTGGACTCGTGGGGCTTTTAGATCACTGTGGCACCTAGATGAACTCTCCAGTTTTACCTTAAAGTAGGAGTATGTGCAGCGTGTGTGTGTGTGTGTGTGTGTGTGTGTGTGTGTGTGTGTGTGTGTGTGTGTAGAACTCATTGATTTCCCATTTTGTTCTTCAAATCTGAGACGATTCTAAACTTCAGTGGTCAACATCGATTAAATTAGTGCACTACACTAAAACATATTACATACAACGTATTTGTTTTTGTAACATTGTTCACTTCAATTTCAAAGTAGTACAAACAGCTTTGATTACTTTTTAGATCAGGTCAATTGTCATGTTTTAAGTAGTTTAAGATTTGAGGAAAGGCCAAAACACATTTGTGCAGCACAACGTTTTGTTTTTATTAACTTCAAATCGTCATCTTTTGACCCCTCAGATTTATCTTTTAACCGTATGTCATCACCCTCCAAGAGGTCATGAGGTCACAAGGCCACTGCAGATGAAGGACTGATTCTTAAGTTAACAAAAAACAATCATGACATACAAGAAAGGATCAGCGATTGTTTTTTTTAAACAGTTTTCACCCCAGGAACTCAGACGCAGGAGGATACATGAACTTTTCACATCTGCCCAAATAGATCAACTTCTGTATCCAAGTCTCCCAAACTTCTTTTTTCCAAATGGCTGAATGCAAGTCAGCATCTACCCAGAAGGTAGGAAGTCCCTCTATTCTGAAAGCATAAAATACAACATGATAAAATGTCCCAACATTTCGTAGCTCATTTTTGGAAAAGCCACCCTCTCGTTTCACCCACACTGTGCACAAATATCTACCTGTAAAACTGATTTATTACAGCAGTAACAGCAACACGCTGCCGTGTGACTGTGCAGTGAAAGACAAGTTATGCTTTGTCCCACCATCACATAAAACCTCATGGGTTTTACAACCAACTTAACATACACTCCAGCTAAACCTTGTGTAAGTTGGAGAAAATAAAAATGGGAGAACTGAAGAGGGATTAACAGTAGTATCCATTGTCGCTCAGGTCCCATTGAACTTCATGGAAACGAGTCGGGAAAGTTTAGCTATTAACAATTCAAAAGTCTAAAAATGAAAGGTTAAACAGTGAAATGCCTCTGCCAGACAGTTTGACAGGGACATATTTCATTTTGTGGAGAAACATATTTCAATCGTGAAATAATGAAAGTGGCTGAAAATGGGTTCTTGGCTCTGATTCTATACTGAGAGATTTAAAGCGGTTAACAAGTGATGGGGCTGAGCTCCGTGTCACTGCGAGCTTGGCTTTACTGGATAAACCAAAAAAGTGAACGTATCTGTACGTACGTATTATTAAATGTTCTGCTAACATAGTCTAAGAGTCAAAGGGTCAAACAGAAACTTACAGAAAGGACGTTTCCACAGAAGTCGGGGTTTAATGTGGAGTAGCAACACACTTCCCTACAACACTGTCAATTACTGTTTCATTGAAATATCACTGCTCAGTTATGATTCTGTAATTCGAAACTTCGGCATCACAGCTGCTGAACCTGAACCTGTCTTTTTCAATCTGCTGGGAAATAAAAGTGATAATTGAGTTCCACAGTGCGTCAGAGGGGGACAAAAGCCAAGACCTGTACGCTGAACAAACCCCGCCACCCCCCCAAAAAAACGTGAGACCATAAATTGAGAGTCTACGTGAGTCTCTCTGCTCAGGACGCCCTGAATGTCATTTATGACTCATTAAAATTTAGAATTCCGTGCACATTAGTTTCACAGGCTCATAACAGCAAAGGGGCCCACTGAGGGGCCACTGTGCTTACGGGCTGGTGCTGTGTAGACCACCACCACAGCCTGGTTACTGGTGACCTTCTGGCCCCAGGAACCCTTAACGTGGCAGCAAAGGGTTCTTCTGGATCAGTAACTGTACCACGGACATCTGAAAAAGTTTTCCAAACCCCTACAAAAATCCTACAGCCATAGGTGTAACTTTTAAAGCCAAACTGAGCATCCGAATGTGATGCACACGGATGATGCACAAAATAGCTCTGACAGTTCCTCATCCCATGTTGACTTGACGACATCTAAAGCCCAGCAGCAACTTAACAAGAACAGTGTTGAGAACAGCACAAGCCTGAGGTGCGAGAAACGAGCATCCAGTCATTTGCACTCACACCGTCTGTGCAGACACGAGTGTTTTGGACTGTGTGTGTGTTGTGGTATGTTCACACAGATTAAATCGGAGGAAACTAAATAATGTCTTTCATCACATGTTTTCTAACCTAATCTTCTGTTTCTTTTTCCAGAAATGGATGCGTTTAATGAGCCCGTTCTACAGTAGTCTCTCAAACAGGAGTCTTAAGAAAGCAATCTAATCGGCAATTGAATCTAAATTGGGCCCCAGGATTCAAAAGTGCTGCTTGTGCAAAGGATTTATTGCGGGAAAGTGACTAAGAGCCAATATTAATACGCTCACACCGAAGTTGGACTGTTAATAACAATTTGCTCAAAAAAGAACCGGGTCTGTTCAGACCTGCACATCAGGACGTCTGACGGACGTCTTTTAAAAGGGCTGATTACACCAGGAAGGCAGGAGGTGGCTTTGTACTAGCTACTGAAGATGCTGCACACAAACATTTCCTTCTGTATACTAATAAAAAAAGCAGTCATGGAATAAAGGAAACATTTGCTTCCAAAAGAAATCTGATCTCCACCATTTGAAAAAGAAATCACTCCTACTCTTATATATTTTACATGAATGTACAACACATTTAGTGCAGAAACGTCACCTGCAAATACCATGTGTTTAGTTAATACTTCGTGGTGATGGCAGTTTCCAGTGTCTTCATACTCATGGCAGATTTTACAGCACTATCCCTGGGATTCATGGACGAACTGGAACACATCTGGATTTGGTAGGTAGAATTGTTCCTGAATCTTGTGGATCACGCTGTCTGCTCGATTGCTATTAAGGTGGCTCACTGAAGACAATCATCCAGGTGCCGCTCGAACTCACAACCTTGGCATCACTCTACAGTGTAGTGTCGCACAACTACCACATGCTAACCGTTTGCGCCACTGGAGCTTGAAGGCAACGAGCAACGGCTTTCGGCTTGTGGCTCCACTTGTCGCTACAGCAGAACGCGTTGGGCACGTTGATTCGCCGTGAGTTTTTACACCGGGTGCCCTGGCCTCCCAGGGTTCGGGCTCGGTGGCTGTGCAGGGGCGCACCTGGTTGGCTGGGATTCGATCTCGCGGCCTTCTGCACCCTGACACGGTGCTCTGCTGGAGCTTGAAGTAATCTCCTGTATCTGCTCTGTTGTCAGGCCTTTGATTCTGTCTGGCTTCTTGTTATCAGAACCGCAGCGAGGGGTCAAACTCATCAGCAGGTCACATGACTCATGTAGCTTTGAACTGTTGCAATAGGCTGATGTAGATCCACTGTTTTCTATGGAGAAAAGCAGGATTTAACAGCAAATGATGACTTGTAGTCTTTAATCTGTTAAAGCTTTGGTCAAAACTCAATCACAGCTTGTAGCTTGGATTTTTTTACATTTTGGGGGAACCAAACTGTCCTTAATGAGTCAAGGAAGATGTCCTCACTCTCTTTCTAAATCCACTGCGGTTGTTATCGACCCCTGAGAAGATAACGCTGATTTCACAAGAGACACCGGACGGAATTATGACACCAGCACTGGACGTCTGCGCCGAACTTCCCCCGAAGACGAGTAACAGGAATCTTTTTGTTTGACTTTTGAGAGCAGTCAGCATGAAACATGGAACAGCTGTATTTACTGCCGTTAATCTTCAGTGCTGAAGTCCTCAGACATTCGGTGCTTTCTGACCTCTGGGTTTGCAGCTGGACTTTGCTGAAAGAACTCTGTCACTTTACGTCTGAATGTGTTGTCCTGTCGCAGTTTGTGCTTCACTTTCCACAGCTTCCGTACTGACGTTAAAACTCTTTAACTTCACGATCCTGCACCAGCCTCCTGGTCTGACATGTGCATGAACATGTGCAGTCTGTGTGATGTTTATGCTTTGAGCCGAACTTAAAACCCACCTATTTATCCTGCGTTAGGGTTCAAACATTGATTTAGTATATTTATTTACATAATTTAGCTTCTTTTATTCTCCTTTATATATGTTGTTCATCATTGTTTTTATGAATTTAGTTGTTTTATTTATTTTATTGTGTTATCATTTTTATAGCTTTTTTATCTTTTATATTTATTCTTTTATTACTGTGCATTATTATCATCTTTTCTATTACATATATTTGTGGTTGTTGTTTTGTTTTTTCATACTGAACCAAAATTTTTGGGTCACATTTGTACATTTTGCTGCTGTAACATGGTTTTGTTGTCTTTATTATCATCTGAAAAACCCTTTGAATTGCATTAATCTTTTATAAAAGGTGCCGTATTAATAAAGTATTGATCGATTTATGGATTTGGAGGTGGAAGCACATTGGACCATTGCACACTGATACACATCTCCCACCCTTCTCTGTAGTTTCCTAATGAACTCATTATTATTTTCATTTTTTTTTTGTCCTTTTGGCTTATTCAGGGTTCAGAGTCGCCACGGCGGATCATTGTCTGCATGTTGATTTGGCGCAGTCTTTATGCCGGATGCCCTTCCTGATCCAACACCCCCCGGTTTCTGCCGGGCCTGGGCTCGGGGATTGGGTGGATGGGGGGGTCAAGCCAGTGACCTTGTGGGGATTGAACCACTGACCCAGTGGTCTGTGGATCCCTGCCCTTATCAACTGGGCTACAGCCGCTCCCTCCTAATGAACTCTTTAAATATATACTTTTCCTTCCCTTCACATCTGTTCTGCTGGACTACAGCCCGTAATCGACAACTTTTGGCAAATCAGCAGCTTTATGAAGCTTTCTTTTTCCACAATAAACATGTTTAATGAGCCCGTTCTATAAGAAAATAAGAAGTGCTCCTCTGGAGCAGCAGTTTCCTCCAGAGGGTTCATGAACCTGGAGGTCACGGAGGCCGATCAGCTCTCTGTGTGTCTGTGCTCGCATGCATCCCGGATAAAATGCCTGTCGGATGATGTCATGTTGCTAAGTGAAAGCAGCATAGGTGTGTGTGTTTAAGGATAATAAATATGGAGTTTAAAGCATCAGGGGACTGAGATGCCTTGTTGACAGGATGAGCCTGTTGCTATAAATCACAGAGGTTGTAAATCAGTGCGCACACACATGCTCTCACACACACACACACCTTTAAAGAAATGATGATTCATTCAGCAGCTGTTTTACTGAACGGAGACACATACACACTCACACAAACTGCGAGCAGTCAAATACATACACGCTGTGTTCAATACAAAGCAGCACACACTCCGCAGTGTTGAGCTTCACGCTTCACACATAGTTTCTTTGCTTTTAATCAAAGCCACAGGTAACTTGGGATTTGGCTTCGAATGAATGAGCAACTGTTCTCTGGGGCACACAATGGTGGAGTGGTTAGCGCCGCCGCTTCACAGCTAGAGGATTGTGGGTTTGAGCCCCAGACGGACGTGGCCTTTCTGTGTGTAGTGTGTGTGTGTGTGTGTTCTCCGTATGCTTGCGTGGGTTTCTCACAGCCTAAAAATATGCACGTTAGCTTAATTGTTGGTAGGTAGGTGTGAATAGCTGTTTTCGTCTGTGTATGTCTCTCCGTGGTCCCGGTTTAGACGGGCAACCTGTCCACGGTGTCCCCTGCCTGATGACAGCTGGATCCAAGCAGGATGAGCGCTGACAGATAATGGATGGACCGAACTGTTCTTTGCATTTCACCTTTGAGACTTGTTGTTTCATGTTATCTACCGCATCAAATTTAGTACAATTAAAAAAACAGTTTTCTTGGTGGAATCAAACGTTTGTAATTTAATTAGTGAACAAAGGTTAAGGAGGTAATTTTACTAAAGTGTGTTTTTAAGCAAACACTTGCACTTTGGCTTGAGTATTGCATTTGTGTACTTCTACTATTATCAGGATAAAGCGGGAGTAAAACCACTGAACCTGTGGTTTATCAACAGATGCTCATCAGATACTGATGCTTCCCAAATTGCACCACTGTTAATGTCCTTCGGCGTATCGTACTGTAGCCACAGGCGTCAGGACTGGACGCACCAGGACGCCACAAGGAACAAAAACTCCGGGCTAACGTCGCATTACAAGCTGAATGACATAAAAACAAAACGCTGCACACAGTGACAACGGCACACACAAACCCCTGCCTGACCTCCTGTTATAAAACCTGCCTTTGTCACCGCCAGCTAATCCCCTTTCACCTTCTGCCCGTTTTATGCCCTCGAAGCCATTATCCTTCAAATTAAACATGACCACATTAATAAGAAAAGGAGACGCTGCAGAAGGCCGAGGGTCTTCCCCCTGTTTACAGCAATTATGCTAATGTGTCATGAAAGTGTTACATCTGCTCACCTTAATTAGAGCACAAAGACCCTTTTTCACACCCAGATTTCCTCCACTGGAGCTCTATTAACCCCTTTTTCATGTACATCCATCAAAAGCAGTTACACACTTCATTAAAGGGCCAAAGATGCCTGTGTGTGTCACTGACAATAAAACCATGAAGGCTACATTGCTGAACTTGTGCATGTTTCATTATTCTATGAATCCTGTAATGGTCAGAGCCATGTGGAGACAATTCGCGGCGATTTGTTAGCAACAAGCGTTAGCATGTAATTCAATCTCAATTGAACCAGTGACCTCCTACTGAGTCCACAGTGATCCACGATACCCCCCCCCCCCCCCCCCCCCCCACCCCCCTCAACCCCCCCTTTCTCCGTGCCACCAGGACTCACAGCAGGACCATAAGAGGAGTGAAACAGAACTACTATGAACTTAGGGAACCTTGAACTGCAGCATAACTGATGGTGGGAGAGTGAAGGGAGCCACAGAAAAAAAGCGAAAAGAGAGGCTGAGAGAGGCTGGGAGAGGCTGGGTGGGGGCTGGGGCAGGGGGAGGCCGAGAGAGCGACCCTCTGACCCGTGCTCGTTGTGTTGATGTTTTCTCTAGTCAGACTGAGCTGCGCTCGCTGAGGGGGTTCATGAGAAATTGATGCTCAAGTCTCCACGTGAAAGGGGGGCGAGAGGAGAGAGGGAGAAACAGATATGATGTCACGCGGCCATGTATGTAACATGTTTAAACTCTTAGCGTGACTCAACGTGAAACTGAAAATAAAAGAACAACTGTATGTTTACTGAGCAGTTGTGTTAAAGTGGGTTATGCAGCAATTATGGTGTCATGAACAGTAAACTGTTTTCCTTCTGCAAAACTGATTTCTCCAAACAACAGGCCAAGATCCAGCCGAAGGTTTGGGGCAAAATATTCAGAAGGGGGGGGGATCCACATTGACCACTGACCCAAAATAGAACACGGTGCACATGTCGTCCATCTTTCTTCTCAAACATGCAGTTTGTGTTTTTTATCTGCTACATATATGATTCCACCTTCCTCTAAACACATCCACCTACTGTATCACGTGCTCCCCGTCGACCGGAGCTTTCCGTGTCTCTCCGTCTGCTTTACTTGATTTTCATAGGAAGCTGCTGCAGGACTGGCAGCCTGCTACGGGCCGAGTCACGTGTTTCCGTGTGTTTGTCTGCCATATTGGAAGTGTGGCCGACTGCACCGCCGAGCACCTGTCACACTGTCTGATCAGTTATTCGATCTGTTGGGAATCATCGCTCGGTAAACTGCCAAGTGGCTTGTGACAGATGTTGAGGAAGGCTTAGTGCCAAGAAGGAGAACAATCACACGGAGGTTTATAATGAACTATTTGAGGTCTTACTGCCTGAAGAAATACATGCGTCACAGTCTGTGGTCAGGACTCACTGTGACACATTCAGCCATGTGGTCCTTTAGGTCACGTCACGTGGGGAACCCTCCTCCAACAGTAGGGGCGGGTCTAGTATTGATTTAGTGGGGTGGCCACACTGGGGCACACGCTTAAAATACGGTGGCACTGTTTGAAAAATCGGCTACTAGTGTGTTAAATCGAATAGAAATGTCAATGATGTAACTTATCCGCCATTTTACCTCCAAATAATCATGAAAAAATTACAATAAACAGTTGAGACGAGGTAAAAATCTGCCTGGTTACAAGTGCTACAAAAGTCTGTGGTGACTCAAAAGATGAAACAGTACATAACAATGCATTTGTATTTGTTTATAAGAATAGTATTTACTTAGTTCTACAGGCTTTTACTCTGGCGGGTGGCAGCCCCCAGGCCACAAATCTAGTCACAACCCTTCCCAACAGTTAACACAGTTTGATGTCAATCACTTTTTAGACAAGACTGACACAGACAGTCCTCAGTAGCAGGAACATGCATTTTCTCCGACAGGTGTTCCTGTTTTTGTGTCCACACCCTGTATGTTCACTTTCAGACTAACAAAAACAAGAAGAGCAGCAGTAAGTGAATGAACAGCCGAGGGGGGAGCTGTAAAACCCCAAAGTGAACTGAGTTCAGCCAGAGTTTTTCTGTGCCGATGAAACTCAAGATCAGAAAATAAACAGTAACATCTCTGCGAAGGGAAGTAATTCGAGTTACTCCGCAGTAACGGATGATACACACTGAGCTCAGACCAACCACATCCCACTCTGACCTTAACCGAGCTGGTAAACCAGGACAGCAGCATCCCTGCCCCTGTGTGTGTGTGTGTGTGTGTGTGTGTGTGTGTGTGTGTGTGTGTGTGCGCAAGTCAAACTGAACAAACTGTTTACAAAAGCCCCAGAAGTGAAACAAGAAAGTTTTATTCAAACTCTGTGAGCAGCTAGTGGACAAACCTTCTGTACTGTGGGAAAAAGCCACCAAGTTACTAACGTAATACCAACACTAGCAGTTCACCAACAGGCACGTTTACTATGACATGGTCATGAAAAACAGAAATAACCCATCAAACAGCCTCAGTTGACCCATTGCAGCATTAAAAACCATGTATAACTCACCGGACTGGATGAATAACCAGTTATTCCCAACTGTCACTCTGAGTCCACCACGCCAAACTGCCTGAGCGGGCGAGTCATATCCAACACGGCCGCCTGTGTTTTTCATGTGCGGGCGTGTGTGTGTGTGTGTGTGTGTGTGTGAGTCAGTGGGCTTGGCAGCTGCCTGCTCTGTCCTGATAGCGCTCAGTCCCTCAGCAGCTCCAAATGTAAAACAGACGGAGAGAGGTTTCCCTCTCGTGACTCTGCTCGCTCCTCCTCATACGCTCTTCCTCTGTCTCTGCCAGCTCTGCCTCTCCTCTCTCCTCTCTCCTCTCTCCTTTCTCCCTCCTCGGCTTCGTCTCCACTCCCTGTAGTATGTTTCTCTCCTCCTCTTTGCTTCTCCCAAGTCTGTGGAGCTTCGCCTTTTCAAGGCTTCCTCCTTCTCATCTCATCTTTCTTCCCTGTTTTTGTTGTTCTCTCCTCTTCCTCCCTCCAACATCACTTCTCTCTGCCATCTCTGAGGTGTCATTTTGTTTTCTTTCCATGGGACCCTTCTCATCCCTGCCCTGATCTCTTTCAGTTTTCCTTTCTTTCCTTCCTTCTTTGTAAAGTCCCCTCTCCTCTCTTTCCTGCTCAACATTGTTATTTTTATGCCGCTCGGAGCAGCTGTAAATGCAAATGTTTCACAAGCTTTCCTGCTCCTCCTTTCCTTCCCTTTCCCCCCTTTGCTTCCCCTTCCCACTTCTCTCCGCTTGGCGAGTATCATATTTATCTTTACACTAAAGACCTTGGCCCAAGCACAGACCACATGCATCAGTAACACTGCTGCTTTATGTCCTGATTGCTGGCCGGGCGCAAACAGCCCCATCAGATACAGAGAAAATGTCTTAATAATACACAAAAGAAGAAGCAAACCTTTAAAATCACGTGAATTAAAACAACATCTGAAAGTATTTGTGCAAACAAGTTCTCAGGAAAGAGAATCTGTTTTTGCTGTTCAACTCCTGTAAACAAACCTTCACAGCATCATCTCGCTCCTGCTTAGATACGTTATTAGAAAAGTGAACACACAGGCTGAAACAGAAGCTCACTGCCCATAATGACACATTGTGTTTGCAAAACGCTCTCACACGAACAAAATGTGCTACAAAATACAACAGTCCGTTCAAGCCGTCACCGCACAGTAGACAAAAAAATACAGAGCACGTCTAATAATATCCCGTGGTGATTTGAGCAGAGAGTGTGATTTTACAAACCCTGCTGCTCTTTTTTCAGATGGCCTGTTCAAATACTGTGCATAAGAGATTTTCCTGAGAATGTTTTCTGGATTCATTTCTGTGTGCAGGTCTTACTCTTTCCAAGGAATTTCAATGAAAATCGGATTTTGTTATTATACTAAAGCAAAAATACAGAAAAATGAAAAGGACCCAAATGTAACATATGGGCGAAAATATCTAAAAAAAACAAAAACATGAATATTCAGAATTTGATATTTAGTCTAATTGCTCCTGTCAATCAGGCCACACGTTCTCATCAGCATCCACACGGGCTGTTCACCCCCGTCTTTGATCCACAGCAGAGGACAGAGAAGCATCCTGAATCGACTGGTTGAAGACGTTTTTGTAGGGGGTTGTACACATTTTTTATTTCGACAGAGTTATCACAGCAAGGACATTTGTATTAACCGTTTTGTTAAACCAATGGAAATGCATCAACACATTTGCAAGAGAAGATTTCTGATGTGCTAAGAAGATGATGATGAAGATCCCATGTCCTTAAAGCGTCTTGGCAACTGAGAAAAACTGTAATGTAGAGTGTTTTCATTTCCACTGGTTTCTAGACTCTGTAATACGTCTGAATTTAATGCTGTAGCTGAAGTTCATGGAAAATGAAGAGTTTTCTACAAATATGACTCTGTCAGTTGCCAACAACAAGAGTTGACTTATGACAACAGTCGCACGCTGCTGTAACTCAATCAGTGTGTGCAGTGGGTTTTTTTTTTTTTCAATCCTCTCTTTTTGTTTTACCATTTGAATGTTTTTCTGTTATTATAACAGAAACATGAGAGATCAGACAGAGAAGCACAGCTCTGGAACGCAAACAGGTCCCGAAGCTTTTCCATGCAAGAATGTACACGCTGACTGATGTCTTTGAACTTTTATTTAAATAAAGTGTCCGTGACAGTCTGTAGAAACTGTGATGTGGGGGTACTGACACCACTTTTAAGGCTTATACGAAGTCAGAGCTCGCTGGCTGTTTGTTTGCTAACGAGGATGAACTTGAGTGGAATTAGGTGCAAAAGTTCAAGAATAAAGTTGATGTTTGTTGTTGCAACCATTTGTTTTAAGGGAGACGTGGCCGAAAAGGCAGCATTGCTGTAGTTTCTGATAATGCAGCATGACACACACACACACACACACACATACACAGCAGAAAGAAACACAGCAACAGAAACCTGAACGTAACAGGAATAAAACAGGAATATTGCAGAAATAGAGTAAGAATAAAAATACACGCAGCCTTAGTGAAGCATTCACAAACAGGAAGTGGACGATTGTTAATTAAAAAAAGTTATAAAATAATGCAAGTGCTCTCATTTTTATTCTATGAGACTGGCGCACATTTTGGATGAGAGTCTCTCATTCCATCTCTCAGACTGTGGGGGTCCACACAACTTTATCGTGTATCATGTGATAAAGATCATAGATCATAGATATTTATCAGAAAATGCAACAACGAATGTTGAGATTATCTCTAGGCAGAAATCGAAGGACAGAACGATAAATGGAACCTAGCTGCTTCATAGTCCACCACCGCTTTTATTTCTGTACAGAGAACTCTAAAGTAAATCCACGGCATTTTTAAATTAAATGTATGAAAATACAAATGGATCTGTCTGCGAGCAGGTGTGAGGGCACAACAAACAGCAAAGGCTGATATCAGCGAACCCTCCTCTTCCTTTCCCACATGAAAAGATCCCTCTGCTTCTAGCTGAAAAAGACGAACGCTGACCAAAAATGATGTTCTGATGTAATATGGTTTTTAAATAAACAAAGTGATTCATTTAGTTAAGTGACTGCAGAGTCCAAGCAACAAAACACTTTGATTAAAGGCAGTTGACACATATTTAGTCTTTGACAGTCTGGGAGTGGCAAACATTGGACACAAGAAATGACTGGTTGGTACCATCTGGAAGTTCTAGAGATAGACAAACCCACAAATCCCACGAGTACGGAAACATCTTACTTGTTCCTGTGCCAAAATAAACATGGCGGCAACTGCAACTACAAATCTGTATAATTTGCTTTTGAAAGAAGAGAAAATGGAAATAAAAACGCGATGGGATGCTGGGTGGAGAGGCAGGGACAACACAGACTGTAGAACTAGAGGGAGAAGAAGAATGAAGCTGAATTCAGGTAGCGCTGTAGTTTCGGTAGTTTTCTCTCAGAGTCGCCATTGTCGGTCATAAATATAAATGTGGTTTAAGACTGGGACATAAGACTCAAGACTAGGATCTTTACAGATTTTTCTGTTCTGAGTGTCACCAACCGTCACATTAACCATCACAAATACTTTGTGTGGAAACAATTCAATGGCATATTCAGTATCAACACATTTGCAACTTTGCCATTTACATTTTTATCAACGTGTTCACAGGAAACATGACGCTTTAATGTTTTAAGTTCACGACATCACGTGGAGCAGTTCTTCAGTTCAGATTATGTCACTTGGAGGAGCTCGGGAGGAGATTACAGCTTCTGCAGTCTGGGGCAGTAACATGACATCATCACAACTACAAAGTACTTCAAGTTGCTCTTTAACATTAAACTAACTGCTAATAACTGACATCGCTTTTACATGGCAACAGACAAATATATTTAATTTGTTTTTCCAATTTTTGCTTTTTGTCTGTCCCCTGAATCTAATATTCATCATTTGACTGCCACCAAATCGTGGCTACTGAAGGCTGCACACACGGGTCAGTAAATATCAATAATCTGTGGCGAAACTCCACTCATGACTCTTTATGACCTTTCTGACCTACAAACACACGCACATGAAGTCTAAGATGCAGAAAGATTTCTGCCATGTATATGTACTGTATATCTTTATAGTAACACATACTTATACAAATGCACATACCACACACACCCACACACACTGTTGGCTGCTGCCTAGGAAATGTACTCCAACATCTACTTCAGCTGGCACATTCATTTTATAAACGCACACACGCGCGCACGCACGCACACACATGGCAGCCAAAGATAAGGAGGACATGACATGTGCATCTTGTGTATGTGGAGGCCTCCACTCCC
Organism: Channa argus; assembly: GCF_033026475.1. Classification (NCBI taxonomy): domain Eukaryota; kingdom Metazoa; phylum Chordata; class Actinopteri; order Anabantiformes; family Channidae; genus Channa; species Channa argus. The sequence goes on along the minus strand of NC_090201.1, from coordinate 26,791,305 downwards.
TTGTTTCACGCTCGCTGTAACAGCTGAGTGTGACCAACTTGAGTTTACTGGGGGACAGTTTTTAAAGTGAGATGGACATAGACCATATTAGGACTTTAAAGAAACCAAGCACTGTTTTTTTTTTTTTGTTTTGTTTTGTTTTTTTTTATAATGAATCCTTCTTAGAACAGACCTAGTTTTTAATTTAACAAGGTAAAAATAAAACAGGTGCTGCTCAGGCTGTTCCACACCATCTACAAGTAAGTTAGTCCTACTTTTCTGCAGATGTGACGAGATTTTTGTCTTTGCTTCACTCTATAGGAATCAAGGTTGTGATGATACTTTATTTTTGTAAATTGGACAAACTATATATTCAAAGCCTGTTTTAATTTTGGTGTGTACTATGCGTCCAACGGGGTGGATGTGGCGCAGGAGGGAGGGCGGTCGTCCACCAGTCCCACAGTTGTTGGTTCAATCCCCAGCTGCTCCGGTCACATGTTAAAGTGTCCTTGAACAAGACACTGAACCCCAACTTAGTTGCTCCTGGTGAGTGTTGGTCCATCGGCGTGTGAATGGGTGAATAAGAAGCTGTGTGAAACAGAAGTGTTTTATGAGGAGAAACAATGGGAGCAGAATATTTGCTTCAACAACCTACAAAAAAAAGGACTTTTGGATTTGAGACACACATGAAAATCCTGACAAAACATTTAAAATCTGTTGAACTATACTGTTTCCTTTATTTCTGAAGTAAGAATTAGATGCAGATGACTGTGCAGCGTATTGTCACATGGTTCATTTCTGTTCCCTCCTCCTCTGTTCACTTTTTGACTGAACTAAAACGACAGAGCTCTGCTCCTATTGTAGCACGATGCCCTCTGCTGTTAACACGGGGCTAGTAAGGGAAAAATGTTTTACCCTTTTTACACCAAAGATGTAGCATCACTGACTTTTTTGATTCCCAAGATGATTCTCCAATAAAATATGAAAAACCTCTCAAACTTGTTTCTGTTAGCAAACTCACAGATGTTGCAGTGCAATGTGTGCAGGGCATTTTTTTTAATCATCAAGTCACAAGTGTCCATGTTGGACATGTAGGACGCCTTCACTGATTTTGAACGTGTTACTTTTGGTTCTACTTTTGTACCTGAATGCCATAAAACTTAACTTTGACTTCGCTATATTAAAATATCTCTCTACTTCTAGCTGAAAATGCCTCCAGGTGACATCACTTGGAGTTCATTAGTTATTTAGTTCACATTATGTCATCTTGTTGCTCAAACTATGGAGTGGTCAACCTGCTTTTCCAGAGCTCCTCCAGATGACCTCATCTGAACTCCTAATGATGTCATCTGGAGGAGTTTACAGCTAGAAGCAGAGAAATATTTTGATATAGTGAAGTCAGAGGAATTTATAAGTTATTACACTCTAAACTAAAGCCATAGGAAGGAATTAGTGAAGTAGCACTTTAAAACCCAACCAAACCAATTAGTTCCCTCAAACTCCAGCCAAACTTCCACCACGCTGAAACTTTTCACACACTGGATAGATAGTAAAAGCACATTTGAGGTGGTTCACAGTTTCACATAGAGAAGGCGGTTGTTCCCTAATCCCTTTTTGCTGTTCCTGTTGCAAATATGTTACAGCGGCCTGCACAGTAGTGCCAGGGCGAGGAGCCCAACGCTCAGCAGATCAGCATCAGTTACTATAGCAACGGCCGTGGAGCAGACCGTGGAGCCAACATGGCTGCCAAAGGGGAACTGCAGCGGCCAAGCTGTGTCTGTCTGTGTGGCTTGACACACGAGCAACAAGCACAATATCTTGATCCAGTCGTGTGTAACCTTCATGTGTTTGGAGAAATTTTCATTTTCCAGAAAACAGTGCTTTGTATCTGCAACCTGTGCACATATTCTCTGTACGCGCCACTGAAAAATAACCTGGTTTATTGGTCATGTCCTCATGTGTGTCTGACACACAGAGGACATGACCAATGACAACATCCCTGTGGAGACATCCACTGCACTCACCGTTTGCTTATATGCACATTAATGACAGAGTTGCAAAAATCTATTTTATAATTATAATCATATAACAGAACACAGTTAAATTGCTACAAATGAAAGATTAAGATAACTTGTTATACAAATACTGTAAACAAATTCAAAATGATGTCTCGAGCTAACTGTGCATACAGTCTTTGGTTTGAGCCTGAGTCGGTTGAGACTAAAAATAATGTAGGACATATGAGGGATGCTTAGAGCTTCGGCAGCTTGCTAAAAATACATGCAGTGTATCATGAGTGGATGCATGTTTAGCCTGTCAATGTGAGACATCTTCATCACAGTATTAGCATGTTAGAGGCCACGGTGCATGTTTGCACAGGAAAACTGAAGAGATGAGCTGAACCTGAATCTGCAGCCATGTTTTCATCACTAATTCCCTGCACTATTACATGTAATTAAGCAAAACTCCAAGAGTTATGAATGAGAAAAATATGGGCTTAGCGATTAAACCGTGAGAAAGGCAACTTCTTCCTAATTATTCATGTTAATAGACACAGATATTGATGAAATGTTGTCTACAGAAGTCAGCTGAGGTTCAATTCCCCCCTTGATGAGCATTATCATCATAAAAAAACAATCCGCTGCAGACGATGTCAAAACCCGATGCAACCAGCTCACAACACACGGTGGAGAGGAGAAACTCATGCTTGTGTTACCCTTCAATAAAGCTGCATCCATTCAGGGTTTCATCCTAAATCACACATATTCACACCCATTCCCCATCCACAGTGGGTGGGAAATTGAAACGTCAGGTCCAACCGTACGTAGCTCCAAATCATTCCGAATCCGAAATTTGCATAGCATGACATCCCTCATGCTCCTCACAGGGCAGACACAAAAAACACCCTGTGCACAAACCTGTATGGAAAAACAGGATGGAATATTATAATGAAATTGTAAACCTACTATTGAAGAAGAATATGATTCTAGGTGACCAGGAATAAGATCCGGGTGCAGCCAAACTGCTCGGACCTGCACCACATGACCTTCTTTCTAAAAAGGACCTGGAAAGAGGACAGATGATACAAAAAGACAGGACCGAACGGGGAGAGAAGAGGAGAAGTGAAGCTAAATCTCGTTAAGGACAAAGATTAAAGAGCGAACAGAGACGTGCAAAAGGGAGAGCGAGATTCAAAAGTAGGTTGGGGAGATTTAGTGAGGCAGGACAAACATGAACAAGGACGTGAAGAACTAGGCTAAAAAGAAGCATTGAGACAAAGTCAAAAAGAAATCAAATAACAATTAAGAGACAGAAAGAGTTTTTATTTTGGGCAACAAACGGGCAGAAAGATTAAGCGTGTGGGCAAAACGCAGTGCAGCGAACTACTGGAAAGCTGCTGTTAGGGAGACTCGATGGTAAGAGAGCAAGTGAAGTGAAGATAAGCTTTGTCACATTTTTCTCCTTTTTTAAAGTAGTCGTCACAAGAAAAACAAAGTTCACCAATTTCCAAGTTGCTTCCAGTGATTCTGGTTTGAGGAGTACATGTATGTGATTGGTATTGAACAAACATCCAAAAAACAAAAACCCAAAAACCTTCTCCTGGTGATGTCATCTAGAGGAGTTTTCAGTCATCGGGTTGCTTTGACTATGAAGGTTGTCATCTCGGTGAACTTGCTCATTCAGAACTACTCCAGAAGACACCATCTTAACAAAAAACTCCTCCAGATGATGTCATTTGGAGGAGTTTTTTGTTTGAAGATACTTTAATCCGGGGAAAAGCTCAATACTCCCCAAACTAGGACCATAAGAAGTTGCCCTTTAACAAGCATTTAACAAAATGTGTTATAACATAGTTTTTTTCTTTGATCTATGTATTTGTTTGGTTGCTTAATTTGAACATACACTCATAACTCAGTTGGCAGTTTATTACATACACCAAATGTGACTTATTTAAATGATGAGTATTGTATTAATTTGTACACAATATTAATGTCACGAGAAAAACTCAATTAATCTTAATTTGTACGTTTGATTCGTCGTTTCCATAACTAACTAACAATTATGTATGTGAGTGTGTGTGTGTGTGTGTGTGTGTGTGTGTGTGTAAGGTTGTTTACTGCAGCAAAGCAAAACAGTTCACAGCATAGGTAATAAGTAAAGGATGTGTGTGTGGTGAAGGGCTCCATGTGATACTCAGCAGCCATGTGTGAAGAGACGCCGGTGAGATCCCAATCCTCACACTGCACACAAAGATACAGAAATCGCCTCAAATTGTAGGTCATTTCCCTCTGTGATGAGGTGGAGGTCGTAGCTGTGAGAGCAGACGGAGCTCCAACAGGAAATCGGCGTTTTACATCTGGGTACGAAAAAAAGCAGAGCAGCACAACATCAGAAAGTTTCTTTTGGGCGGGAAACAAGAGATCCGAAAATGTGTTCCTCCTTCCAGCGCTCTCTCCGGGCTCGCAGCCAAGCGAGGGGAGGAAGGAAGGAGGGCGAAAAAAAGGAGGAGGAGGGATGAAGAATGGAGGGAGGGAGGAAAAGCAGGAGAAAGCCGGCAGGATCTGTGGGGACTGCAGGGGTGCCTGGAACAGATGCAGAATAATTTAACTCTTCCTCGGCCAAACCTTCTCCGGCTCAGCAGGTTTGTATCCAGCTCTGCTGGTTAAAAACGCTGTTCAAAGAGACCTGCTTTCATCTCTTTATTATGACTTTTCATTTAAATCACAGCTGCGGCTCTTTGAATTGAACATGATGAACACAATGAATTCTTTACAGTTATCAAATGTCCAGGTACGTAATGCAAGAAATTGTAGGCTGATTGATTTTGATAAAGGTTCGGCTTCGCTTGCTCGCAGCAGCGTGTTTCCAGTGCTTCGCACATTCAACGTTACTTGTTTCATATTTCACAAAGTGCAAAAACATACTTCAGGTTTTCTGACAGATGAGTGCATTAGTATAAAGTAGTGGTTTGATTAAGGATTGCTAGGGATTACGTTTCAAGAACACATTCTTCTCTCATAGCATCAGGAAATGATCCATCTCGAGGCATCAAATACTATTTTTATCGCCTTCTGCGTGCACATTGGAGAACCACAATTCGACCATGTTGCCCGTCTGTCTGATCTCTTGCCCTGTTACAGTTGAGAAAACACCACGGCTTAGTTTACTTTACTTTACTAACGCCAAAGGACCACATGAAGCGTCCGTATTTGACACCTTGGGATGAGCTCAGGTGGTTTTCATAAATTCAATACCAAAATCGGGCAGTGGCCTCCAATAAAATACAACTGTGTAGGTCATTTGTAGCAGAACTTCCAAAAAATACATATCACTGTTTGTGGATGTCTACTGGCTGGTAACATGAGACTTTCTAGTAACTCCTGGCTATCAGGAGGTAGAGTCACATCAACTGGACTTCTTTCCTCTTGGTTGGAAATGCTTTCTACTCATCCAAGTAACTTCTCAGTCTGAAGGACAGTTGGCCGGGACAGTGGTTCTCAACCCTGGTCCTCCAGGACCCTTGCTCTGCTTGTTCTCTAACTAACCCTACACTACTCACTGCTGATTAGCTAGACCATGTGTGTTCAGTCAGTCAGAAGCTGGTAGATATCATTCGCGTTGTCTCCACCGTCCACATTTATGGTTATTTTCCAGCGCCTGTTTGAACGAACACTCCTGATGCAGGTGAGGAGCAGTCAGTACATTGAGGGATAGTTGGAAAACAAGCAGAACAGGGGTTTTTAAGGGCCAGGATTGAGAACTCTGGGGCCCGGGGACCCATGTATATCCCCAAGGTTGGTTCTTTATTTCTCACCTGGCCTGAATGGTCTCATAGGTGGACAATAAGGGAGCTGAGACAAGGGTGGATGTAAGGATCACAATTGTCAACAAACTTCAGGGGTCTTTATTTAGTGCTTTTTACTGGTACCCAAAGTGGTTGTGTAATTTGTGTAGCGCCATGGTCGTTTCACTGGGTACCGTGCACACTGTATGTGGTTGAAATGACAATTCAAAAACTACTTGACCTGATTTGACTTGATAAATGGTGGATGCCACCAATTTTAGCATGTGCGGTTATAGTTAGCACGAAAAGCAAACATATTTCATCAATGCTGATATTTTACAAAAATTAAATCACACGGATTATTTGTTTGACTTGGGTTCGATGAGTCGAGTTTTATTGGCAATGCCGGCAATGCAGTTGGAATGCAGAAGGCTGTATGATCCAATCCCACCACACCAGGTGCAGTGGCTGCCTCATTATACAAGGGGGATAGTCGTAGGGCGTAGAGCCTTTCTGCTGCCTTCTTACCAACTACAGTAGGAAAAGCAGAACGACAGCAGCACAGTGGTTAATATTCACATCCACATTCATCCACAACAGAAATCCTACTATTTCACATGCATGACACAGTGGCGCTCTCATCCCCCGACGCCCAGAGGAGACCTCATTTAGAAAGTGCAGGATAGACAGAGTCAGGTAAACATCCACAATGGTTGCCGCACTAATTATGAATGCACGGATGCTCGGCTGCATGGAACTTTTGCTGCACCTTGACAGTGTTGGTTGTGCATAACAAACCTCACTGTAAATATTGTGCAACTATGTCCTCCCTCTAAACTTGGATAATTTAAAATGAACACTTTTATAAATCCTGTTGCAATATGAGTTTAACCCGGTCTATAAAAGAGCCGAGCACATGGGCATCTGTGGTTACCAACGTTTACAGCCATGCTTTAATTGAAGTGCAATCTTATCCCACTCAGTTTTTCCAACTAACATTGACTCTGTCAACTCTGTTTTTTCCATATTAAGAGTGTAAGAAGAGGTTGTTGGCAGTGGATGTCCTTCATCCGATCGAGGAGAGTTTGTGCACATGCTGTGGATTAAAGCATCGATTCCAAAGCTTCAGAGATGTGATGCTCAGTGTGGTGTGGCAGCATCCGCTTGCACGCAGCATGTGGGTCCATGCTTATTCCAGCTTGTATTCATTATCACCACCAGTTCCTGCAAAAGTACGCTGATTCGTACAACCGAAAAAAAGCTAGCTGAAATGTCCAGGGGAGACAGGAGATAGCAGTAATATTTTTGTCTGTACATACCTGACCCTCACTTCCTTTAGTTTTACCATTTTTAAATGCCCGCCAAACCCTCCCACACGGGTCGTTTGTCACTACCCTCTCATACGTCCCCACCACATAGTTTGGCAGGTGTCTGTTGAAAACTCACTGCTTGTACTTTGAGTGGTGCTGCCTGTACGATATGCTGTTTATTAAAGGTCACCTTCACTCATTTTGAACTTGCTTCTTTAGAGAACGCCGTTAAACCTCCCTTTGACCTCCCTACATCAAAATATCTCTCTGCTTGTAGCTGAAAAATGCCTCCAGATGACATCACCTCAGTTCAGATTGTGTCATCTTGTTGCTCACACCATGCAGTTTGTAATCGTGGTCAACACGCTTGTCCAGGGCTTCCACAGATGACATCATCTGAACTCGTCCGTGTGATGTCATCTGGAGCAGTTTTTCAACTAGAAGCAGAGAAATATTTTAATATAGTGAAGTCAGAGGAAGTTTAATGTACATTTACACCCTGAACTCAAGCAGCTTCACAGCTAGTGAAAGTGGGGCCTTTTTTTCATGAAACAATTGTATTTTGTGCAAATGTAAACACTGCATTTCCTCTAATTAGTTATATGAAATTATTGCACCGTTCAAAATGTTTTATCTGTAGAAGCTACATAAAAACCCAGTTTAACACAGTTCAATTGTTTGATCATCATAAAATATTAATTATGTGAAAATTTTAAATGAGCCACCGATTTTTACTTTGGAATTAATTCAAATTCAATTCAGTTCGATTTAACTTTATTTATATAGCGCCAATTCACAACAAAGTCATCTCAAGGCACTTTACAGAATAAAGTCAAGACTATAAAGATGCATAGAGAGAACCCAACAATTCCCCCTGGAGCAAGCCATAGGCAACAGTGGAGAGGAGAATTAAGGATTTTCAAACCAGAGACACGATTTTTTTTAAACAAAAGTGTAGTTGGGTTAACGTCCACCCAGTCATTATCTGTAATCCCATTCTGTTCAGGGTCATAAGGGGCTTGAGCCTGTCTATCCCAGCTGTCATAGGGAGGCGGGGTCCAACCTGGACAGGTCTCCTGTCTGTCTCAGGGCCAGCTCCGAGAGACATACACAGACAAACACCCATTCACACCTACAGGCAATTTAGTCACCAATTAACATAACATGCATGTCTTTGGACTGTGGGAGGAAACCGGAGGAAACTCCCCCCAGGAAGGCCACAGCTGGCAGGTAGATTCAAACCTGGGTTAACATTAAATGAAATTAAATCTCTTTTTAATTTCCTGTTGTGTGCTAAGCAAAACCTAATCACATCACGCCGTCTATTCTATTTTCACACACATAAACATTAGGCTCCTATTGCAAAGCAAGGCAACACTGCAGATCACAAAACAGCATCATCTTTGGGTCTTTTTTCATCACAAACTAAAACTAATTTCTATCATCGCTCGGGGAATAGACACTTCATTTTGTGAATGTAGTATTCTCTAAAACAACCAAATGATGAAATCTGGCAAAACAGTTTTTCTAATGAGGCCTGTCAGATCTCCAGACAGTCTTTGCAAATCAAAAGAAAAAAGCAAGTCTTTGAAAGTCTGAGCTTTGTTGTACTATCAAAGTGATGATGAACGGCCTAATTGTGTCCATGTAGTGCTGATGAAAAAGCGGGATTATAAAGTGCATATAAACAAATTAAGGCAAACAATTTGCCTTTAATGGGGGATAAAAATGAGTCTCGTCAAACAAAAATTCTCTGCACCATGAGTAAGAATGATAAATGTGCAAGGCCCCGATACAGTGCTCAAAAACTGGCCTGCAAACATGAAGGTGTCAGGATCACCAGTTTGATTTCCCGTTCTAGACCTTTACTTTGTAGTCCTCACTTCCCACTTCTGCTCCTCAGTCATTCTGTAACGTCACCACAATTAGTGCTGACCACATTCATCCGTGCCCCTTCACTCCCCTATATAAGAATGTCTGCTCCTCTACAGCGACTCTCCAGCCTTTTACTAACCATGTAGCCTGAAGTTATTGACTTTATCCTAGTCGGCCAGAAAGCCGGGGTCATCATCGACAACCAACTGAGCTCTAAGGACCACATCTCCTCAGCCTCTAGGGTGTGCAGATTTGCCCTCTACAACATCAGAAAGATCAGACCCTACCTCACGGATCATACAACTAGTTGGTTTATATGATGGTCATATCTCGTCTTAGTTACTTCAACGCTCTGTTCATGAGGTCACCGGTATCCACAATCAAACCACTCTTCAGATCTCTACACTGGCTCCCTGTAGCTGCTCGCATCAGGTTCAAAGCTCTGTCTCTCGCCCACAGGGTGATCACCTCAACAGCTCCCGCTTATCTCAACTCCCCTCATTCAGGTCTACAATCCCTCCCGTCTGCCGAGGTCTGCCAACGAACGATGTCTGGTGGTCCCAGCGTCGCACAGAAGACACCAAGCAAAACTCTTCAGCTCAAATATCCCATTAAGGTGGAACGAGCTGCCAAACTCTGCTCGCTCAGCAGCCTCACTCACAATATTAAAAAAACTGCTGAAAACAAAACTCCTCTGCATCTTCCTATGAACTTAAATCTCTTTCTCGCACTTGCATCTCATGAAATGTAAACACTTTTCTGATTGGACTTTGCTTTGATGTTTTCTCCTTGAGCTAGATTTTTGCTGCCTTTAACTCACTTGTAAGTCGCTTTGAATAAAAGTTTGTGCTAAATGACTAAAGGTAAATGGAATGTTATGCTGCCTGCTCACCTGCCTGCTCTGCCTAAATAATCCCCTGGTTCTGTGAGTTTTGATCTGACTGCCTAAATAAATGTTACCCTGACTAATTCTGTATACTTGGACTCTGAATGAACTCGAAGTACATTTCCGGAAATTGAGATTTGGATTCTGTTAAACTCTTTGATGTTTGGATTTGGACCTTGTTAATGTCTTGGATTATTCGACTGGTATTCTGAAGCACTCTGGATGTTTTGGACTAATTCTCTGTGTTTGGGATTTCGGACACTGGGATTAAATTTACATTCCATGAGATTAAGCTCATTCCCACTGACTCAACCCAGGTCTTCTCCACCCACTATTATTCGCTGTCCTGCTCTGTTTGTCCCTGTCACTCTTTCCTTTCTGACAAGCCACGTAGAGGTGGTCGTTATTCCACCATTCTCCTCCCCTCCTACCTGAGAAACACACCTTCCAGGCCCAACCCTGAGACACCTTGCAAGCAAGGAAGCCTCATATGATCATTAAACTAATTACTTGTAAATCCATTGGAAACTCACCTTCATCTTCTCTGTAGATGTGGGCTAGTCTGCCATCTACTGAGCCGGAGGAATCCTTGCAAGCTCTCACCTCATTCATCCTATTGCCCGTATGTCAACTTTATCCCCATGAAACCTTTGTACATGGGGCGACTTGTGTCTGTCCATCTTTGGGTCCCCATTATTTGACTAAACCTCATAAAGAGATTGGAGATAGGAAAATAAAATGACTAAATCTGGGGAAAAATACATTTAGACATTTTTATTTAGTCTGAAACAGTTACACACACGTGTTCTGTGTTTTCACACAAATTAAAGTACTAGTTCTTCTTTAGGCATAAGCACTTTGTTATTGTTCTCAAGTATTTTTCACATATCTGTGCTTTACACGATTAAATTTAATTATGGCTGCTTTTTTCCCCACTGCATCTAAGAGCAAATATCTTTACTTTATACTAAGTTGCCCATTGCAATCATGTTTCAAAGATCAGACATTACAGTTTTACTATTATTATTTTTTAAATTAAGCCAGATCAATAGTGTGACAACTAATCAGTGCAGAGAGGAAAAGTGTTGGTCCTCCAGTCCTTATGTGAGAGCACCTGCAGTTACAACAGAGAGGCTGCACCACAAACCCAAAAACCATGTTCTCCCAACCACTGATCTCACTCTCTGGTCTCTCAAGTACTGATATAATGCAGTTGGTTATATGAAGTGGATGCAATCCAGTTTAAAACTGTGTCCAAATAGTTTTTAACAATCACAAGCTCTAATTTTTACTGGCAGATGTGAGTCTTATACTCTCAGCTCTGGCTGAAACACAACTTTAGTAAATAAATTGAAACTCTGTTCGAGCGTCAGTGCCTACTTCAGATGTGTGTTTTCAGTGTGTTTAATGACACTTATCAATTTAAACATTTAGTAGAGTGATCTATAATTTATGATCTTTTAAGTAGCACAAACATTTAAATGTACAGTATTTAAATGTGCAGCACTGATCCACAGAAAGGAACAGTGGAGAAAATGTGGGTCCATTTACTTTTAATACTTTAAATGAATTAAAATCAAGCTCTTATTTACTTTTACTAAAGTAGAAATGTCAGTGTGGTACTTCTAATTTTACCAGAAGTATATTTTTGTTTGGGTATTTGCTTTTTAACTGAACTGCCGTTTTTACGTATTTCATCCACCATTGGAAAAAAATAAAAAATCAGCTCTGTAGATACAATTTAGGCCTAAACATCCAATAAATGCTTAGCCACACCCTGCAAACTACAATCCCAGTTTCCAAAATGTTCATACACTTCAAAAAATATCACTAAAAACTGTTTATAAGGTGTACTATTAAAAAGCAAACATAGTCCTAGGAGCTTTTTTATCTTGTACCAAACAACTTTTACAGAAATAATGTAATGGCTACAAGATTTACCTGTGGAAAAGGCTCATGCTCTATACTGAAGGAATTTGCTTTTGATAAACAAACAAAAAAAAAACCCGTTCTGGGATATTTTACTCAGTGTTTGAATGCAGATATTTTGGGTTTATAAATGTAAAAAAAGTATTTTTCACGCTGCCTTTTCTGTAATGAAAATACAGTTTTGAATTTTTTTTATTTGCATGTAGACATAGTGTAAGAAACACTGAATGCAACACAATAAGGCATTAAAAAATGTAGAAGAACTCCAAGGGGTAACCAAGTTCAAATGTGCAGGAGAAGGAGAAGCCACAGAAGCCACAGAAATGGCTCAGGTGGGTGTTTTTCAGTAGCATTTCATATCATGGCCGTTTTTCCACCACACAATAGACGACGTCAGTGTTAGGTGGTAGCACACACACCATGCGAATCAATTATGAGGCAACACTTTATTTAGTCAAGTGCTGCCTGGCGGATGATGTGTATGTCTAATGTTGTAACAGTAATGACGCAGAGATTTTTTTCCCCAGTGTCAAGATCACTGCAACACATGGAGACATGGAGAAATATGCAACACTGAGACAGTATATGACATGTCCACCTAGTGCATAAAGACATTAGTTTAGCTTAGTCTCTATAACATTGACATAAAAGGTCAGACAGTGCTACAGCCTCACTCAAAAATTGTGCAGGATTTTCTGTTTGTCCTGGAAGTTTATAATGAGACCATTGCATTTTTATTTGTATTAAAACTGCATTCAGGACACCTCTGGGCCTGTTTATGGGTTTCAATTCGTGTTACAAACCAACTCATAGTCAACCACAGGTCGGTACAATGGCCCTGTGAGCTCATTGCAGTGCTACAAACAAATATAAAACATTATAACTTTAATAATTTGACAATGGCTGCAGCATTTAGTACAAAGAAACAAATAAACAATTGCATTTGCATTGTTGTCGTCGTCGTCGTCGTGTTTCTATATTCGGTTGCGCTTTCTCTTCATGCCTGATTCTACATGCTGCGCTGGTCTCGGTGCATTGGCAAACTTAATTTGCATGTGTTTTGCCTCTTTGCATGTGCTTCCTTTAGCTGCAGTGTCACGAGCTCTCAGGGCCACCACAGGTCAGAGCTTCAGCTTCATCTGATTTGCAGATCGTTGAGGTCACGTCGCTTAAAACAGGACCAAGAAGCTTGTAAGAGGAATTGAATCACATTTAAGTATTCAGTGTGAAATGTAATCCCCTACATTACTTATTTTCCATTATGTTCTGTGTAATGATACAGGTTAGTTTTAAGCCTGTAAGATCGTATGTTTATGTCAAAACCAACCCAACTTAGTGTCTGTGAATGAGGTTGCTCATGTGTCATAGAGAGGTAAACACTGTTGACATGTGAGCTCAGCAGACTTCCTCTGAAAGTTCTTGAACTTTAAATCTCGATCTTTGAACCTTGTTTAAAGAGAAACTTAATGTCTCCACTCAAAACCCCCAGAACTCCTCCAAGCTAAACAACCCTACAGTGGACTGTTAATCCAACCGTCTCATATGACACATAAGAGTGTCTCTTGAAAATTTGCCCTATGATGCTGGCTGGTGTACTGGACCTACGTGAACATAGAGAAAACATAAAGTACAAGCTTACAACTAAAGAGTCATCATGGTTTGGCTAAGTTGAGGAATCAATTTAGTGTAGGCATGAAGACAAGTCGATTGTTTAGAAAAAGGTTTATGGTTTGGCTTAAAATAGGAACTTTACCTTACTGATAAAGAAAAGACACATTCACCACAGGAATTGAACACAGATCCCCTGAGGGAAAGTCTCGGCCCATTCATCCAGCCCACAGTTCTCCCAATGCAGATTATTTCACTCTTTAACTATGTACATTATCATCTTTCTCCAACCGTTCTGACTTCAAAAAAAAAATGTCTTTTGCTTATTATTGACAAGTTTATCACTACAAGGCCATTTGTATCAGCTGAAGTAGGAATATTGATCTGCATTTTCGGAAATGTGTGGGCAAAAAAAAAAAGATTTCTGGACATGAAACAACTAACTTTGGAACCAATTAATACAAAGAGAACAGAGAATGGCCTTAAAACAATATGGTCCAACAGTTAAACTTTTAAAATTCAACATATTTGCATGTCTATAAATCATTTTTTTCTTCAATGAAAGGGCAACTTCACAGATTTTCACCTTACTTCCCATGGCTCTAGTTTCATGTTGATGAATACCATAAAAATTATTTTTCTGCTTCCCCTATATTAGAATGTTTCTATGCTTCTAGATGGAAAATGCCTCCAGATGACACCGTCTGCAGGAGTGTTCCAGTTCAGGTGATGCCATCTCTTTGCTCTATACTCCCTACTCAGAACTCCTGTGATGATCCTGTGATGGGGTCACTGGACCCCCTCTGGATAATGTCATCTGGAGTTTTCCCACTAAAAGCATGAACATAGGTTTAAATATAGGGAAGAGAGTTTAGAGGCAAGTTTAGAAGCATTACAATACATGTATTTCCCAAACTGAAAATAGGTGAAGTCATGCTTTAAAGCATTTTAAAGTTTTAACACAACTATATTAGACACAGGCTATTATTTAATGGGTGACTTCATTTTCAACTTAATCTTTAGTTTAGTGTGTTAATGTACATTAAAGCTTTTAAACTTCCCTCTGACTTCCCTATATTAAAATATTGATCTGGTTCTAGGTGAAAAACTCCTCCAGATGACATCACTCAGATGATGTCATCTGGGGGAGGTCTGGATAGTCAAAGGGAAGTTTAACAGCATTTATGTACATGTACTACCCAAAGTAGAACTAAATGAAGCAAGTTCAAAAATCAGTGAAGCCTCCTTTAGTGGTTAGGTACTGTAGCAGAGCAATGGGGCAGTTTTTTCATTAGTTGATCCTTGTTTTATTTCTGTGGAAGACATGCCATCATTACACAAGGTAAATGAACCACAAACTGCACCAGCAGTAAAAAAGAATGCGAGCAAGGAAAATTTAAAATCAAATCTGCTTTTCAAATGTTTTATAAGAAAGGAAATACATTCAACACGTGTGGTTAGCCTCAGTGGTACACACACAACGGGTGTTGATGCATAAGATCGAATGCAAATAACACTCTTCTGACTTTAAAGCTGCAGTATCTACATTTTTTAGAGATATTTTTGTAGAAACATGACCCAGATCCAGTGAAGTCAGGCTCACGGAACAACACCGGCCGGGCCGCAGAAATAACCGGAGAATTTCCCTTAATTCTACTACTTGTTCAGTGAGGCTTGAGGCTTCCTATTCATTGTGGAGCATAGGAGATGGTAGCGGGGCATTGCAGAGCAGAGGCGGGGGGGGGGGAGGGGGGAGGGGGCTGGACCAGAGTTTAAGTTACATATTGTAGCTTCAAATAAGAAGCTCCACAGCACATGTTTAACCCTGAATATATTTATTTTTGCTCTGACATGTTTCCAGTAGGCATCTTTAGCCACAGGCTGAAGAAGCACAGTCTCACTGTGGCATCACCGCAGCTTGTGCTTTTCCACTTTGAAACCCTATTTCTGTGAGACTCTCTCAGCTGTGTTATCGCTGACCACCTGCCCTACGAACTGGAATGCGTGTACACGTGGTGCAATATCATGGCATCACACAGCGACATCTGGAAAAAAAGTGGCCCGGCCACAGTGGTACGGTTACCCCAACCCCTACCCCAACGCTTGGTTAAGGTTAACCTATTAAGTTTCAGTTTGTCACTTTGTGGTCAGAGGTTTATTCTATGACACACAGGTTTATTTTGTGCCAGTTACATAAGACTGGAGGCATTTCTTTGCAGTAGCTCCATTTATTTTGTAGCACATCTGTCCTCAGCAGTTGTTGTATGGGCAGCAGTAGCAGCCCACAGCTTTCAGGCGAAGTTGGGAAAGGTTGCAAGTTGTACATCACCCATGACTGCCCCAACCAAAAAAATTACAAAAGCACGTTGCACATCTACATCACACAAATACAGCTGTTTTAAGTCCAGCAAACAAACTGAACATCCGGGAATCGCAACCTGATCTGCAAAAGACGTGGACCGTCTTACTTCTGTCCTTCCGCCCTTCAAACCCGGTAATGATGGAGGAGTAAAAAGCGACATGATTGGTGGATGCAGCCAGCAGAGGAGAAATGTAAACCCCTTCGTTTTGTTGCATGGAGGGGGGGTTGAAAAGCGAACGCTCCCCTCTCCCTCTTGCCCCCCCCCCCGCTCTTCCTTCAATGACAGCAGCCGGAGCCAGCCGGGCGGTGCGGTGCGGTGGGAAAGCGTCCCCCGGTACGAGAAGGATTCCCCTGCAAGTCTGCGGTAAGGAGACGGGCACCAGCACCTAGAATAAACCACAGGCGGTGTGCGTGAGGCTCGCACAAATGCGAAGCAGCAAGAAGGGGGAGAGAAAAATGCACACAATACACAATGGTGTTTCCTGGGGCTGCCGCGATAGCTCTCAGACAAACCCGGGAAAGAGAGAGAGAGAGAGAGAGAGAGAGAGAGACGCTCGTTGTGCTTGTTTGACAGCTGCAGGGCCAATGGAAATATGCACGGAGCCAGCTGCGCTAGGCTGCAGCCAATGGAAGAATGTGAAAAGCTGAGCTGCTACTGGATCCGAGTGGTAAGGTTAGGCTGGCTGCAGCAGCCACACCGCCGCGGCTGCTGCTAAACTTCCACAAAAAAAAAAAAAAAAAAAAAAGAAAAGAAAAAAAAAGCTGTTTGTGTTTTGGCTGCTGCAGTGGCCATTTTAGGTAAGAAGCGCCTTTTAACTTTTGGATGCGGCTTATGATTGTTTTTGTGTGTGTGTGTGTGTGTGTGTGTGTGTGTGAGAGAGAGAGTGAGTGTGTGTCTAGACTGGACTGTAGTGAAAAACAGTGCAGGACTCCAGCATCCAGACTGAATGAACTCCGCGGAGCTGCTAGCTTTATGTGGATTAAACAGATATTGCGCGGAGTTGCACTCCTCCTCCTCCTCCTCCTCATCTTCTTTTTTATCCCTCCCCTCTCCTCTCATCCCCCCTCCCCTTCCCCATCTCTCTCTCTCTCTCTCTCTCTCTCTCTCTCCCCTCCCTCCCCTGCCTGCTAATTTTTATGCATTTTTCTAAACTGTCATGGCGATTTTGTGTCCTTGGAAATAAAAAGCGCCAGTGTTTTTCGGGCTCGCCGGGAGGATGTCTCGCCGGTGAGAGCGCGTGTCCGGTGTCCGGAGCAGGTGAGCAGTCCTTCGGGGAGGGTTTATCGGCGGAGAGATGTCCCTGAGAAGGAGTTTTAGAGGCTGTCCACACGTGTAAGGAGAGCGCTGCTATAATGTATTTACAACAGCGATGCAGTGACATTACAGCGCTAGCGGAGGGAGCTAGCGCGGTAGCTACGGGGGCTAACATGAAATGGGACACAGTGTCTCCTTTCTCTGTAGCTGTGTGCAGTGTTTGTTCGTCTTTCTCATCCCAAGTCGCCGTTTTGCTCGGCGGGAACTTCTTTTTTTCCCCCCTCCTAGCTAGCTCTCCCAACTTGGGGCAATCTGGTGGCTTGCAACATTCAAGCTAGCAGTGCGTTAGCTCCTGCGTCTGCTAGCATTCATTACAGCCCCAAAACCCCAAAGAGGTGTAAGCTAGGTTGCTAGCTGGTTAGCCTCCTGAAACATTTGTAGCTGTGGCAGCCAGGTATGTATGTATGTATGCAGGCACGCGCGAGACGAGTCACGTAGGGAGAAGTCTGTCCATCCACACACTGTTACCTGGCCAGGTGTAACCCCCCTGGGCAACAGACAAAAGGTTGCCAACAGCTAATCCATATCTCATTGGTCTGATTGCAGCAATTGTGAGCATGCAAAACAGGTGAAAGCCTCTCAAGTTGAATAGGTTTTGTTTTATTAGTTAAGATGTTTGGTCCACGCCTGTTTTTTTTTTTTTTTTTTTTTTTTTTTTAATCCTTTTTAACACAAAAACACACCTAAACCGGTGATTGTTTTCCTGAAACTTGTGTAAAATTCATATGTGGAGCTTCATTTAGATTTTTTTCCCCAGCTATTTTCTGCAGCGTAGGTCCAACCTTGGTGTCCATCTAAAAGCCGAAAGCACTGAGAAACGAGACAGGAATACTAATAAAATGTTGAATAATTACATACAGGATTATGGATATGACTGTGAATTATACTATAGAATTAAATGTAAAACTTCATAATTATATATATTTTTTGTCCGCTCAGCAAAATCCCTTTCCAGAGTCTTTTTAAAATCTGCAGTTGGGAATGGGACTGTCTTCAGTTGATGCTATTCTGGCTGTTGTACTTTTTGTTTGTGACGAGTTGACTGGTCGCTGGTTCCCTTCTCAGGTTCCCTGGGTGGTTTTGGGATGACATTGCTACAGGCAGCATTTTGGCCCAGCGGTTTAACGCCACTGGCTTTGCTCTTTGTTGTGTTTGCATGTTCACAGTTCACAGCCAGAAGACTTGGAGCCCAGGCTTTTTGAAGGCTCTAATCTGAACTTGTCTGTCTTGCTACTTGCAGAGCTGCTTCTGGATTCCATCATTTAAAAAAAAAAATAAAAAAAAAATAAAAGCTGCATTGGGCAAAAACATAACTTTTGCCTCCTTAACCTTTGACACGGTTAACTATTGAAGCAGAAGTAGTATTTTGTCTAAATTGCAGCTTATAGAGTTGGTTCTAATTCCTAAAAAGTGGAAGAATAGTTTGGTTCGCTGAGGTGTTCACGCCAAGGCAGAAAAAATAAACGGTGACATGTGTTTTCAGCTGCTGTTTGTAGAGAAAACACGGAGATCATGGAGCCTGCACAGAAATGCTTACCAGCTCGTGTTGGCATAGATCATGCAGCATTCCTTTTACAGCACACCTTCAGCATGTTGATAACTTACTTGATGATAACAAGTGTGTTTTTGTAGTAATACTTGGCCATCTGATACCCGGTTTTCAAACCCAGAAAGTTCAAAGCCAACTTTCTCTGCATTAGCTTGCATGTGTGAATGCAAATGCTTTGAGTCATTGCACTGTAGTCGTTGAGAGTAAATTAGGGCAGCTACGCAATAAGCTACTCTTTCTATCCGTTTTATTAGGGTACACCTCATCAATTAAATGCAGTTGGGCAGCTTGTGGGATTGACATTAATCATTCCATTCTTAACGCTCCTAAAATGCACCTGACCTTCGCCGTTTACAGTTGCGGTTCACCCTGCTTGTTAAAAGCACTTACATTCTTTAGTCACTATGCTCTGGAAAAAGTTGGCGTTTTTACTTACTGCTTTTAGATTGGCTTCAGACACAACACTGTGCATCCAATAGGCTTCCCCCAGAATATTGGAAACACGTCTCAGGATAATGAAGTCCAGTTCCACAATACTGCAAGCTACGTTCCGAATGGCTGCAGCGTAAACTCATAGCCTGACGGTATTGTCAAAACTTAACATTGTTATCTTTGTAGACATAGGACTTTATAGCAGAACTCTTGTATTGGATTATATCTTTATAGGTGTATCTAATAAAGTGGCCACTGAGCGTCTGTCCAACCAACTATTAGATCCCCTTTGGGTTGAATTTACACAGTACAAGGTGTAGTGGGGCGGTGAAGTCAGAACGACTTGTGTCAATATTCAAGTGGCGACAGAGACCGGTATTAATATACAGGCTTGAGCACTTAAGCTTTCTTGTAGCATTTATTTTGCATTGCATGTGGGAGCAATACACACATTGCACAGGAAGCAATATAGCAAAGCCCACCCACTACACAGTCTTATGCTACATAAACTATGTTAGGACTTTAAAGAAACGAAGCACTATTTTATTTTAATTTTAATTTGGGTGTTTAGTATGCATTTGAGACCTTGGTTTGTCAGATTGCCTTTAAGGCAAAGCCTATAATGGCAGTTTAGTGCTGAAAATGTTGTCATTAAAGGGACCATATTATGTGCAATCTCAAGTTTGTATTGTCATTCTGGGGCTCTGCTTCTTCTCCAACTCTGTTTGAAATGATTCATTTAAGCTCCTGTTTCTTTAAGGTCCCAGTCATTCTGAGTCCACCTCTATCTGATTGGCCAGCTTGCAGAAGCCTGGCAGTGGGCTTAGCAGACTGGTGAGCCATGGATACAATATGAGAATAGGTAGGCGACTGTGTACTTCTTTTGGCATGTGCACCCGAAAAGGAGGTCTGTTCATGGTCTCTGATTTTCATATGTAGGACTGTCAGAAAGGTTTGAGGAGGGTCCAGGTAAAGTCTAAAGGAGCTGCTGGGAAAGCATCAGGGAAAATCACGCAACAGCGTCAACAGAGACACACGATTTGTAAGAGTTCTACATATGTTCCGTTCACGTTTTGGAACTTGGCGCTTTCAGCAACTATTGTATGTGACACTTTATAACAACAGTTATGTGTTTTGAACACGTAGGAACATTTACCATTAGCATATATTCAGTGAACCTAAGCTAAAAATAAACAATTTTACACTGGCAAAATATGTTTTTATCACAGTATTGTTCCTGACAATGGCAGAAATTACAGAATCATGCCTTCCTTTTTAGACACTATCCAAAGAGTGTCACAGTTTCAGGGTTCAACGGCAGGTGTTAGCGGTGACAGGTGAACTTTAATAGCAAAAATCACGGTAAAAGATGCTGAAAATTCACACAGTGTGTCTCACCCAGAAAGTCGGTGATATTTTCTTATGTTTTTTTTTTTCACCAGAAGAAAGCAGAGAGCTGACAGCTTCAGTTTATGTTAGTTCAGCTTTTTCTTCAGGTGTTTAGATGACAGTGCATGTTGTGTCTGTTCTGTGGGTTGAGACAGAAGAAATTTGTTGTTAGTAGATCGGGTGAATCACTTGGTGTCGATGAGCTCTTTTAGTGGAAAATCCTTTTTTTTTTTTTTCTCCCTTTCCTTTTGTATTGTAAGCTGAGGAAACTACAGTACATTTTATTCTTACTTCTATAGTTCGTGTTGGTGAAATCTGTTCTTGGTAAAGCTTTCTCAGTAATGTCCAATATAAAAGCTGTTGAATGTCCTAAATGAATCTAATCATCCGGTTCGAAACATCTTGTCTTAAGCAATCATGATGACTAAACTAAATCAGGGGAGGCAGTAAGTCTTAGATGACTTATGTGGCCTTTAAATACATTTTTAGGTAAATGTGTTGATTATACAATATAAGCAATTTACTGATTCATGGAAAACTATTAAACTGCAGTTTTAATAATGGCTCCATTTACTGGTTCCAGCTTACTGTGAGTGTGGCAATTAGTTGTTTTCTCTTTAAATCGATATAAACTCAACATCTGTCTGGCTTGGCTGCACTAAACAAGCAGTATGAAAGCATTAACTTAGCCAATGAGGAAACTGTGATTGGCACTTTTACTATTAAAATGAAACATGATGAAGACGGAAATTTTTTAATTGAATAAACATTAAAATAAAGACACCTAGAGGGCAAGTTTTGACAGCGTCCAACAACTTCTACTGACCAACCAATTGAAATTTAGCATGAAATGACAATATCATACTTACCACTCGTCCTCCTCCTTGTTTTCAAGGCACAGAAACAACACCGCAAGGACTCAGTTACGAGCTTCATTAGCTTAGCTCCATTGTTTACAACTATAGTGGAGCACATGGAAAACACACACTGAAGCCATATGCTGACCTGCATTGTGGCTAAACATTCTGCAGGTGTTTATATCGTAGCAAAGTTTCTTAGATCATGTTAAACACACAGCAAACTTGAGAGATTGCAGAAATTAAGCTGTAGCCGTCTGTGCCTGTAAGGGATAAATTTAGACGATGGCCCGTTTTGTTCCACTGTTGTCTTCACTCAAAGGCTGCAAGTGTTTCTCTGCAAAAGCAGTAGGTTAGGCAGCAACTTCAGGTTGGTGATGTGGATGAGTAAGTGGAAAAAGCTGGAGGATTTAGTTGTGACATTAAATATGGCACACAATTGTATAAATAAGTCGGTGTCACAGTACTATAGCAGTGGACTAGATTAGCTTGACACTAGACATGAGAAAAAAAACAAACTGTCATAAGGAGATGCTGAGATTTGGAGGTGATTTATCTAATAAAAATGTAAGTATGCGAGTGTGTCCGTTGTAACCCAGCCTGCCTCTGACAACACCGTCCGCTCCTTTGTTTGTTCCCTCGTGGGAGCATCGCACAGCTGACGCAGGGATGGAGCGAGGAGGAGCTGTGTTCCATTTTAAAAACGCACTCCCCCTCTTTGTGCATGTTAACAATCTCACGTTTTGGGAAAACAGGGCAGAGTTTGGTTCTGATTTAGCGCAGCTGGCTGCTCCTCCTTGTCCCTCAAGTGAGTCGTCTCCCGATGATTCTCAGACGCAGCAACAGTTGAGGTCTAAGCTTCTGCTCTTTTTTTTTTTTTTTTTTTTTTTGCAAGGGCAAGTGGTTGAGTGAAGCGAATAAGGTCATTGAAAAGAGAACAGCTCTGTCTACTGAGAAAGTCAGGCGAAATATGTCTGATGCTGCTGATTCTGGTAAAGCAGCCTTTTTTCCTAGGTTATGTTTTTTTGTTTTTAAATTCTGGAAAATATTTCTGTTAACAGTGGAAATGCAAAAAGTTCACTTACCAAGTGAAAATAACCAAATGCCACAATTGTGTTTAATGCAAAATAGATGAAAAGTTATTTTCATTATATATTGTAATCAGTTATTTTCTAGATGAATAGTTTCAGCCAATAGAAGAGGAAAAAACGGGGAATGTGGGAGAGGAGAAATCATCATATTTGAGAAAATGTAACTTGGAAAAATGACCAACAAATAAACTAGTAATTTTATCCGAAATCGATATTTTATCCGAAAACTTAGTCGATAAAGGGCTGAACTGTCTGCAGCCAATATTTCAATAATAAAAGGGAGACGTGTCACCACATGTATGAACCTTCTTTGTCTTCTGCTTCCACTGCGATGGGATAGACACCGTAGATGTAGGGTCCTGTTTTTATACTAGTTTGTTGATGCATGTGTGTATGTTCAGGTGTTTGAATTCCGCCACATAAGGCAGCAAAATGAGTGAGCAGCAGGCGGTTGTTTCATTTCTGAAAACAGCATGCATCTTGCATCAATATTCATGGGTGACAGGTGTGTACGGATAAAACAACTTGGCACAAAACTTGAATAAAAGCTTCCACATGCTGTCTTCTCTCACTTTGATTTAACTGCTGTCACTTCTTTCCTTGGGCCTTCAAGAAGAACAGGAAGTCCACACCTCCTTTACCTTGCGACTTCATTTTTCCTAAACCTTTCTCTACACTTTTCATACTCCGGTGTTGCTGTAAATTTGCTGTCAGTGCACAAAGACTCGCTGTCAGTTACTTGTAAGTGTAGGGAGGAGGTTTGTTTTGTTGTCACCTGTTGTCACATCTGGATGTGCAAATTGGTTGAATGGCTTAGACCCAAATGTGTTTTTTATCTTTCAGAAGATGGAAAACTAATGTGAGGGGAGCTTTGGTGTGTGTGCCAGGGTGGCTGTATCGTGATATCATCTTTGTTATTTCTAAACCCAGTTTTTATTATGTTTAAACTGTGGGACTGCTGCTTTACATGGAGTGACTGTAAAATCGTGCATAGAGCTACACAGTAAATTAGGTAATAATCTTCAACAAGGGTTGTATTTTATGCAGTTAGTGAAAATCAATCCAAATTGAAGATTATTTAAAATTATTATGTTCTAGAACATTTAAACATGTTGCTGGAAATCGCTGAGATGTAAATATGGCTGAGCAGATAAAAAGACGGTGATATAATTTTTCTATCAAAATACTTTAATGCAGAGGTTTTACTTTTTCTACATTTCCAGATTAATTTTGAGTTAAACTTGACAAAAAGTGAAAACAAACATTATGTTAAACAGTTACTTATAGAAAAGAGAAAAAAAACACTACTGTATTAACATTAAATATTTTAATCAGCAGTAGTGCTATTTGGCTTTTAGACCAGTACGTACTAACAAGACAAGTTACACCCTTGCAACATTTTAAATCGATGTCTCTACAGCCTCCTTGTGCCCATAAAATCGAGGGCAGGATTCTAATATTAGGATTTAAAAACCGTTTACTGATGTGCATTAACTGTGTTGGTATTCATAGCCAAAAATGGTTTGATAGCTCTGCACTGTTTAACATTTAAAAAGTTACGAGCACTGGGCTCTTCAGAAAATAAGTGGACTTCCTTTATCACCTTTTCTTTCCCGCCTTATTATGCGAGAGCTGATTGAAAGATGAATTTTGAATTTGAATTTATTTGAAAAATTAATGCAAGTTCCCCCAGATTTTTATTTTGAATATTATTTTGTTGTACTGCCAGGATGAGGAATAGAGAACCGTGTCAATAATGACTCGGCATTAGGTTAAAAAAAAGTTAGATGATAAGAAATGCATCAGCTGTTGCGTAGCCGTTTCTATTATAAAAGTACAAACGCACAAAAAAAATGGACAGTAAAAACACATCTTAATTGGCAAATTGCACTATTTTGTGTCTCTATGGCAACAGAAGATGAAATAATGAGGGTATGACGCTGTATTGTCCTGTTTTTATACTGGTTTGCTCACCCTCTCCTGATTTCACTTTCACTTCATTCCCTTCACTTTACATGTGCGGTAATTCACTGCATTTCCCAGAGATCAGTCTGACAGCATGTGTGTAAATGTGATGTCGGGTCACTAGTGCTGTCAACTCACTCGTGTCACGGATCGGCCAAAACCAACCCAATGCCAGATGTTCAGGCCTGCAAACACCCACATTTTTCAAGAATTGGCTGGAAGTTGAACCCTAGCAAGAAGGTATCAGTCGCTGGTAGGCAGGTTTAAAATCCAAATTGTTACACTGACGAAGTTGAAATACATTATACAAGTACTACAATGTGGTAAAGTAAAGAACTGGCAACAAAAACATTTTCAAGTATTCGTGTGCCTCTTCTGTGTGTTATTTTAGGGCCTCTTGACAGGTGTACTATAGAAAACAAATTAACACAGTCAGTCCTGTCTTTTCACTTGCAAATAAATCACTTTATTGACAGAAAATACAGTTTGAAGTATTAAGTGTCACACACTTATAAATGGCAGTTACGAGTCTTGTTGACACTAGTGCAGATGCTGCAGTTATCTTTAATGGTACAGTGAGGCAGGTGGTGGCAGTGCCCAATTGCTGCACACAGGCTTTAACACAGATGCCATTTTTGCATCCACGTGTTTAGCAGCGAGAGGGTGATACAGCTGAATGTCACGTGCTGAGTGTGCAGTATATGAGAAGTATCTGCTTTTTCTGTGAAATTAGCGTCTACCTACAGGCGTCACGTGTTTTAAATCAGCTTTTAATTTTCCAGGGAAATGTGTTTAAAAACGGATTTAAAAAGAGAGAATGAATGAAAAGCAACAACTTATGTTGATTTTTTTTTTTTGTTTTGTTTTTGTTGATCACTTTTTTTTTTCTGCAGGTTGTCACGCGACTGCACAAAGCTTAGCTTGTGTAAAGCTTAGCCATCATCGAGGAAGTAGAACTGTTATTTTGACATTTTTTCCTCAGAAGAAAACAAAGTTTAGTCTGAGGTCAGATGGTTGCTATAAAGCTGAAATTTTGAGTCTTTGCTCCACTTCTGACCATATGATCAAGCTATGAAAGGGAATTCCCAAAGATTTATCATGAATTCGGGAAGCCCACACCCTGAAAACACTGTCCACTTTCACAAGCAGGACCCAGTCAGGTGCTGTCTGGGTTCTGAGGGGGGCTAAGGGTCACGGTTAAAGGAAAGGAAAAATCCAGCATTTGTTGCACAGCTGTGTAACAGTAGTTTTTGTGTTAGTTGCTAAAAAAAGACCAATTAATAAGTGACAAATGAGGCTCTCAACTGTGTTTGGCAAATTTTTTAAATTAAATTTAAAAAAAAATGCTGTAGCCAGCAGCTTCCTTCAGGAAAAGATCTTATCTTATGTATGAACACAGCCTAACTATGTTTAGCCACCAAGCCAGGTTAGTAATGTAACATAGGGCTTTGGCTTAGTTAACTTACTTCAGTACATTCACCACCACATTAAACTGTTTTTAAAATTTTTTTCTCCGCCTAAATGTTTTAAATTCTTTTTATGGGCATCTCCTTGATCCTCATAGCATGATCAGACACACGGTAGAAAAGCAGATACATTCTGCTTCAGCTAAGGGTCAGATGAAGTAGAATGAATTTGTATTTGACATTTTCTCTGTTTTCTGTAATGTTTGCCTGCTTATTGGAAACTGTGCAAAGCCTTTTTTTTTTTTTTTAAATGTAAAACAATTCAATCGATTTTTGTGAATGCGGCTGATGCAGAAAGACTAAAGTTGTTTACATATGAGCAATTAAAATTTTCCAGCAATGTGCAGAAGTCCTGGAATAAAATTATGTTTAGAACGGTTTTAATTTTAACACTGTACATTTGATGAATGTACAGTGTTAAAATATGTAATTTCTCTCATCAAAACAAGTATATGCAAACGGAAAAAGTTTAAGAAATTATGGGCCAGATGTTTCATAATTTCCACCCACTCACAATGTTTTTGTTGAGGACTTGTTAGCTGTAACCTTTGCAGCACCTAATGAAACTGGGCTTGTGCAATAAGATATAAGGGACAAACCCATATCTCTAACGGAGATAGTATTTCTGAATGGTCATGTGCAAGCTAGTATAAAAATGTCCATCTCATTGTTGTTTTCAGAAGGTATTGATGCACACAAATTTTGATGTGAACCTCACATCATTGTAGTCTGGACAAAACTGGGAAAGCATGTGACTTAATGCAGTTTTTTTTTTTTTTTGCTGCTCACAGATTATAAAACATCCGATTTGCATCACATGGAAGAGGTGAAGAACTGAACTGGGATTCTCTGTGTGGTTTTTCTCTCTTTAAGGAAATTTTTTTTGTTACATTGCATTCACGTCATGGTTGGGGAATATATCATTATTATCATTAGTTGCTTATTAAGCACAATGGATTTTTGTTAAAGGGGATTTAATCTTGTTTTGCACATCAAAGTGTGTGTGTTCCAAAAGGTTTTATAACACCTCTTGTGTCTGCGTTGAGTTCAAAAGTACACATTTAAAAATATAAAAAATCTGGAGGTGTGGAGATGGAAAGTGGAAAGGAAATGATGCTAGATGTCTGTAGCCCACTCCCTATTTCTGCTGTAGCCGTGAGGCTAGACGACTTTAGTTTGGCTTTAGGAACTGATCTTTTCACTTATTTATTTTTGGACATTTAACGTTCCAAAAATCAGTCCAGTAGTATTTTTATTTCATTTTTTTTCTCCCCTCTTTTGTGGAGGGATGATGAAAGATTCCAGAAAAGCATGTTCAGTGTTAAATATACCGTCTGAAACGAAACATTTAGCGTGTGGACTTGATATTATGGACTGAGATGATGATTGTATTTGCTCTGGAGGAGGAGAGGTGATTTCTTTTAAGAGCTTCCAGTGGTTGGGCAGCCATGTGGAACCAGTTGCTGTCTCAGACCTTTTTTTTTTTTTTTCATCGCTTCCATATTGTATATTCAGAGGATTTGGAGTATTTGATAAGGGTCAACGTATTCGCAGCTGACATTAAAAGGCGCGAGCTGAAATGTGAATCTCGACTTTAAAAAGGACGACTTGCCACTTTGAGGTGAAGGTAAATAAACCCAGCAGAGGTTAGAATCTGATTTCTACGACCCCTGAGGAACTTAAACAGGAGACATTTCCTTTCTTTAATTCACACTTGGAGTGAAAGTGTTTGAGTGGTCATTTTAGCCACTGTGCGCTGCCTGGCTCTGAGGTGTTTCAGGGGGTGTATACCAGCAGTGACAGTGGTGGATATGTGTGACTATGGCTGTCGCACGTCTGTGTCTAACATATGTTTATTGGTAACCTGACTGTACCTTTATCGCTCTCGGGACATGAGTGAGAAGCCATGTTTTTGTTGACTCCCTTTAGCATCGGACTGTGATAATATAACTTTCCCCAGTTAATTTGATGTTCTAGCCAAGTTTTCTTAAAATGGGAAAACATCCAAAATAAAGACTTTAAACATAAAACTTTCTTTAAAAGGCTCTAAAATTATAGGTTTTAAACCATGCAGACATAATTTTAAAAGTGCTGAATATAGGAAATGGGACACTTTTATGTTTGTCATTAGCTTTTAAAATAGCAGCATCTTTGAGGTTTGACCACACAATTTCATTTATAGCGCACGATGAAAGTAATTTCCTATTTTTTTTTTTTTCCTTTTTCTTTTCTTCTGCTAATTACCCAGTGGTGATTTGTAATATCTAAGTTTAGCCCAACATAATCAGTGCGGTGCAGCAATCGTCAGTGTGTACATAGGAGGTTGGTGGGTTAATGTTTTCACTGATGAGAAAGTGTCTTTCAGGTTTCCTGAATTTGCAAAGGCCTAATCAAACAGACCGAAACAAAGTAGACTGACTCACTTGAGATTTTTTTTTTTTTTTCTGCTGTAGGGAAGATTATACAGGGATTTCCCTACCATAGAAGGGCTTAGACATAGTGCCTAAGTGTTTTTTTAGGAGCGTCTTAATCCAAATGAATGTAAAAAGGCATTTAGGTGACACATCAGAATGAACGTAAAAACTCTGGTAAGAAGTCTTTATGCTGGGGGGAGAAAAAAAGGACCGTTGCCTCAGATAAGTGGCAACCTGGCAACAGGAATGACCTTCCATACCCTGTGAAAGGGCGGAGTTCCATGAGCCGAATGCCGTGGGACAGACGCAAATCTGCAAGCTATTCAAAAAGCTTATTGATTATTGCTCTGCGCCTTAACCTCAAGACCGTAGTTGTAGTGGACGTTACTCTGGTTGTTGTAACTAAGCTGTACCTGGATCATTTCCCCTCTGAGCACAGGTTTAAATTAAGACTGCACTGCATGTGCATCTGTCAAAAACGGCAGGTCCGCTGCTTCTTGTAGTTCCAGTGTGTTCAGGGACACTAGCACCTTCTACCCAAATCGCTTTACACAGCTTCGCGTTCACCCATTCACACTGGCAGTCGCCCCAGTGCAGTGTCAATCGAGTCCTGTAGTGTGTGTCTTTGTGGGGCGACCACGGTCATTTCAGGCTGTACTATTACTACGCACAGTCTCCTTGTACTGTGCTCAAGCATGAGCTGACCTCTTCAGTGGTCAGTGGCTAGAGCACTATACCCTGAACTGGGACAATGGAGCAAGCACACTAGTCAGAAGGACTGAAATTTGGTGGTTGATCTTATTAAATCAGTTTATCACTACAGCTATTTTTATAATCACATTTGATGTCTTTATAGGGGGATTAATACATTTTAGTAGTTACCTACTTTAACTACTGCTTTAACTTAGTCCCGTTCTTACCTCAGGTTACATTTCATTGCTCTCCTCCAACTTAAGGAATAAAAATAAAAATAACTGTAGACAAGGACAGTGGCTCAAAGTATTTAAATTGTTTCTTCACTCTCTACTCAGTCTAGTGTTGTGCAAATTAGCCTCTGATATCTTTAGCCCAGTTCTGCAACAAAGTGCCACCTGCTCTCATCATTTTATTAAATGACTAGAACTCAAACGCTGATAACTTACAGCTACACCCTAAACATGAGAGTCGGATTTAAAGTTTGTGGCGTAGATGCTCAGTAAACATTGTGTAGGTTATATAAATAATCTACATAGCAGCAGATGTTAAATGTGTTTTTTTTTGTTTTTTTTTGCTTTAGAGACCTTCAATCAGAAGTTAAACTTAATCTGATTTATTGAAATTATAAAAACAAAACTTTAACTTGCAAAACTGAAGAGACTAGCTGCCTCACCCAAGTAGCAACTACAAAAAAAATACTCAGTGCACTCTGATTTTTGATCTGTCAAATTTGCCTTTTAGTGCCGTAGCAAGAAAAACAATCTACAGAACATGTTCTGTGCAGCAGCAGTTTGACTATTAACACAGCATTCAGCTTCCTTTCATCTTGGAATGAGAAAGTAAACACAACCTGTACAGACTTCAGCCAAGACACATCACTATAATGTTACGCAGAAATACTTTCTGCATCCTGAGGTGTGAAGTTAAGTCGGTTGCCGTATTCTTTTTGGGTTCTGGTGTATTTTATGAGCGACTCTCACTTTAGTTGATTTTAGATTAACGTTGAATATATAACATTTTGGCAATTATTATATTTTAATAATATACAAACCGTTAACTTGAAAGTTAACAATGATACATAATCTTGAGGGTTCAAAAGTACTTTTTAAAAAAAATAACAAAGTTGGGGCAACTGTGGCTTAGATGGCAGAAAACGGTTGTTCATTAATATCATGAGCAGAATCAATTACTGACTTTTTCAGAAGTGAGCTTCTGTGTTAAGAGTTGAAAATACTTGATTTGATGTCGTATCTGTATTTTTACTAAGAAGGCAAATATACTACATCATAGTGAAGCATCAATACTGATCACAGATCATGATAAAACCATAGAATGAGATAAATGGGGGAAAAAAGGCAAAACATTTTGGAGAGTTGGCCACAATCAGGCAATTGTGAGTCTGTTTCAGTTTGCTAGTTAGTTTTATTGGTTATATTTAAAACGATGTTATTGTTAAAGTTTAACTCATTAATATTATCTGTGGCACAGCTTCACTGCTGTGGCAGTTTAAATTAAAATGGGAAAATTTCCGGCACTTTCTTGGAACTGCAGCGGAGTTTGGCCTTTCAGAGTGGAGATGTTTAAAGATGGTCTGTGTGTCAATACAGCTTCAGTTCAGTTCAGCTTTAACCAGAAATGGCATCGATCAACAATCAGCAAAATGTGAAGCTATCGCTAATGCTATTGTATTTTTTTAGACTTAGACTCACAGCTGCTGACTGACACAATGATTGTTGAGAAATTTGAAGTAAGTTACATTGACGTGACAAAACGGGGTGAATTCTTCCTCTTTGCACGGATTCACGTTAATAATCTTTCATTAAGTTATGGCCACAATTGGTGAAGATCGAACACGCTCTTCTGGGGTGCGACACACACATATCAATGATTCGGAAACATTGCAGACTGATCAGGCAACTGCATGACTCATTCCACTTGCCCCATCACAGAGTTTACTTGCCCCAGGAAAGCGGGGAAGGATTAATGTTGAGCCCTGCTCCAGCTTCCAGAGGAGCAGTGTGGAGCTGTGTGGAAATATTTCTGTCTCCTAATTATTGATCAACAGTGTCATGGAGGTGTCACACTAGTTACAGTACAGTAATTATTGTGCAACCACTAACACTACTGCTACTTATAAAAGGGGAAAACCAAAAAAATGTTTCCTCAAATATGATTCTGTACTGATGCCTGCTGTGTGCGCTGGGGCTGTCCAAGGATTAATCATCAGAGAACTGTTTTAAATTCCTGGAGTGCAGTCAATGCAAATAAATGAATATGTGCCATTTCAGCATTGAATTGGGAGCTTAACTTGTGCTGTGTTGCCAGTTAATTACCGTCGGTTGAATTAGGTTTTGTATTTTAATTGTGGAATCTCTCTGCAACGTGCTGAAATCTGTGGTGGCGATTTGTGCTGTAAACTTTCTTTTTGTTTGTTTGTTTGGAGATGTGATGATCAGTTTGCTTCTGGGACCTGTTGATGGAGAAATGTTGACGCACCACCTTCACTCCTAAATTTCCCAGATTCAGGATGGAGGCTCAGAAATAACCCAATGCCTTTTTTTTATTAATGAAGCATTAGTGGCATTTGGATGCTTTCCTGAACATAAAGCAGATAAACACTTTGGAGCATATGTTAACTGTCGTTACGCCATCTAGACACAAATTAGTGCAGAATTGAAGAGAAAAGGATTCACACAAATGTCAAATATGTTGACCTTTAGTAAGATGGTTAGAGCCTGCAGGTTTTCATGTAAGATGAGTTTCCATCCACTCTAGAATTGTCTACAGGTGTCTTTAAAGGGAGCACAAAGCCTCTGGTTGGGTGGCCGGTCTCTGTTCATTGTCTAACGGTGTAGTAATGGTTCAGGTGTGAGCTGTGTGTGTAATATACTGTACCTGTGTATATCAGAATCCTAGTGTCGTGGCCTTTCCTACTGAGCCTCCTCGTTCTCTTATTTCCTCTGCACGTCCCTAATGTGGACGCTGACAACGTGAAAGTAATATAAGCTTCGACTCTCCTCATCCTACTGTTTTGGGTGGCAAACATCATTATTGTCCTTTTACAGCCGTAGATTTGAAATCTCCTGTTAGCAGAAACCGAGCAAAGAAAAGGTCACTGGAACAAATTTCCTTTAGCAAGAAACTAGATGTACAACTGTAATTGTACTTGGAACCTGTGTAACTGGAGGTTGAAGGAGGTTTTAGCTGGACAATGTTGGGCTTCAAAAAATGTCTCCCAATATGGCGTAGACATTTTTATTTAAAGGTTCATCCTGAGTATAACTGTAAGCCAAAACACATCCATCATTCTTTTAGTGATTTCATCATTTCCTTGGTGGTTATTTAGCGTATGTGCAGTATGAATTTCATTCACCATAATTTTTTTTTTATATATATATATATATATATATATATATATATATATATATATATATATATATGCATTGCAGAACTTGTACTGTTGAATGGCGTTTGTTTTGTGTGCATTTCTGGAAGTAATCTGAATCGTGTCCTTTTCTGTTAACAGATGCAGTGAAGGGATAGAAGATGAAAATACACAAGAAGGACAAGCAGCAGGTTTGTACTGTAATCACACACATGCGCACAATAGAAAAGTAGGTCATTTTAAAAAGCCCTCCATGCACACAGCAGCAGCTTTGACACTAAATAAAACATGAATTTCAGGCTTCAATCTTGACTCTTTAAGTGTGTAAGTATTGGAATTATTTGCATTTCTCTTAATTCTATAAAGTGTTTTGTACCTTGCTGTTATTAGGACCCTGATAAGACTAATGCTATTATCGCTGTTGGCAGTGGTGAGTTAAGTGTCACATTAAAAGTGAACACTCCTGCACGACATTGATTGGGAGGATTTGCAGTTATGGTGTCAGTATTTTACAGATAAAAAATAACATGCATGGGCACAGCAGGTTATAAAAGTAACGTGGTCATCACATTATGGTGTCGTCTGTAGATTTTGCTCTTTCTCTATTCTCGGCTCAATCCTTGTAAGTTTGAATAAAACCAAGGCAACTACAAGGTAAATGGTTAGCATTTCTGTTTTTCTTAGGTGCTTTTATAGTTTTAAGACATTGTGTTTCTACATAATTGTAGTTTTGTGTTAGAAACTCTTTCTTAAATTGCCTCTAGTTTTATATGAAACGATGTGTGTGAGGACCAGAGGTCGCCTAGAAGCTGGTGGTATGTGGGTGTAGATGAATGTAAAGATGTGCACTTGATTCTTTTCATGCACTGCAGATATATAAAGCAGACTGAATCATGTAATTATCTTTTCTTTATGCAGAAAATATGATATAATACGCGGACGTTGTGGGTCAAGCCCCTCTTTAGCATAGCTAATTGTTGGGGAAGTGGGTGTAGAGCCATTCAGCAATGCAAATACTAATTAAGGTATATTTCATAATCTGGGGAGGATTGTTTCTAAATTTAGCAGATTCTTGTTTGTCCTGGAAAAAAAATAAGAACATTTAAAATACTGCTTATATGCTCTACATACTTCTCATGCTATTATTTGACTGTTTTGAATAAGACAAAAGTATATGCAAAAATTCTCACAATGCAACAAAACTGAGTATTTATCTTTTTTTACTAAAAGTCCCACGTTGCAGTGCCTTGACTTTGCTACACCTGGGAATTACAGGACTATAAACCAGTCAGTGATGATGCTAAATATGTTTAGTAGAAACTCGATCAGCTAAGAAGATATTTAATTCAAACTCCATTATATTTATCAGTAAAATCTTTAACGTCCATAATAACGTAGAACGTCTCGTAGCAGGCTGTATATCTTAAGAAATTCCACCGTATGTGTTGCTCCACTGCATCTTTCCCCCTTCACAGCCAACACCGGTTGTATTAAGTCACCTGAAAAGTGTCTCTCCCATTTCTAGAGTTCGTCAACCCTCCACCCTTATGCTGTAGGATTGTTCTGTTCATGTTACTTTGGTGTTTGTTGTTGCATTCTGATGAAGGCCGTAATATTTATGACACAAGCTGAGCAGTGTGATGAGTCAGAGTTTTTGTTAAGTGTGAGGTGACACTGCAGTCTCTCAGCTGAGGCCGAGGCCGAGGACTCTGTACTGCAGCGACGAGGTGCTAGCTCTTTCACAACAGTGAAACCTGATCGTTTGTTGTCAGAGCTGTTTATTCACTTTATTATTTTGTCATTTTATTTAAGTAAATCGTCTACCATTTTCTTAATAAGACTGTTTAGGACTTATGTTTAGTGTCTGCTCATCAACCGCTCACAGTTTCCTATCAGCACAGTTTCAGTGAAATAGTTCTTCTCCTTATACAAAAATAAAACCCACAAAGATTCTTCTGAAGGATGTTTTTCTAAAGCATCTACCTTAACAAATGGCACATTTATAAAAATAGAGCACATGATTTTTATTTTATTGGCTGGTCTGGTGCATGACTAAGAAAACACTTTGCATGAAATGCTTCTATAATCTTACTGACAAAAGTGCATTCACCCTTTGCTGCTGTGCTCCAAGCAGATTTAAGTTGTATACGTAGTAGGATTCCTAATGTTGACCTTATTTTTATTTATTTATTTTTTATTTATTCTTTGAAAGGGTGACAGAGCTCTGCTTTTTAGACTTTTGGAATTAAAAAAAAAATGTAATCCTACACACTACAGTAGGACTATGTGTGATAAAAGTACACTGTGCTGAGACATACAGATAAACACAGTGATTAAAATAGAAAACATATGCAAAAATAAAACCATCCATGCAGATTATGACAACCTAAACGCAAACTTGACACAATATATTTTTTAAGCCAGTTCTTAAGTGGTTGTGCTTTTGCGGACTGTGTAAACACTTTGAGCTTGAACAAGAATTCACTGTACTTCCAGACACCAGCTGCCTAGTTGTAGATGCACCAGTTTGACTTTGAAAAAGATGTTAAATTTGATATTTTCTTTTCAACAACAAACAAACTAGATCCATTTTTATTATTGTAGTAATATTTTATTATTATTTTTAGGATTGATTTCGGTTTACTGAGGCAAATGAGGTAAAAAAGGTGCCATTTAATTGGCCAACACAATGCCTTGCTGGATGACTGTCTGTCTTTGGCAGTCGGGATGTCAAGATAGAATTTCTAACTTTCTACAGTACATACATAATTTTTATTATTTTTTTAAATAATAGGACATTGCACTATGCAACCAGCCTTACAATGTAACTTGTAAGGTAGTGGGTCAGTTTCATTTCAACACGTCTCTAGCGAGGTTTGGAGTTGGGCCTTGAACCGTTGATGTTTGGGTCATTGGGCGGTCATTCCACCCACTGCAATGTCTGCCCCTCTAAATTATTCCTAATCTTAAAAATTAGGTAAACTGTATCGTCTAAATGAAATCACTTCGAGGGATGTCCCGATGCTGCTGGTGTTGCTGGGACGGAGTACAAGTTAAATTTGAGGACTGACACAAGTGCTAAACTGCACTGCTTTTAGTATGAGTTGCTGAACAGTATAATCCTCAGCAATCAAGAGCAAGAGCGGAAATTCTCACGCATTCTCCTGCCAAAGGCGACATGTGCTTATTAAACTTTTGCTGAAAAGAACAAATAGAAAAAAGATGACCAATGCACAGATTTGAGTCAGTAAGTAGTTGTTAGGACTTTAGCACCGCAGACTTTACTTCTGTTGTCATCAGCTATCTTAAAATGACCCCACCTGCAGACTCTATGTATCGGAGAAGTTTTAAGGGTAAGGGCACAAGTGGGGGTGGGGGGGGAGGTCAACTCGCTATTGGAAAGAAGAGGGTGAGAAGGTGCGGTGGGTAACTGTGGAAAAGGAATATGAAATATCAAAACACTTAAGTCAAATATTAAGTCTTGATATATATTGATTTCTATGCATTTAAATAGCTGTGTTTTTCCCCACACTGAGCTACTGTTGGCGTGTGCTTGGCCTCACTCTTGTTAAACTGTGTTCGTTTTTGCTAAATCTAGTAATTATATTCTAGTAATAAAGTGAAATCAAATCAAAGGCCATTTAGAAGGATCTTGTCTCATTTCCCCTGTTTTACATGTTGGATGCATTTTATTGGTTTGTTTATTTGACTTGTGCACAGTTATTAACAGGGGTTTGAAAAGGTTAAACTCTTAACATATCAGGTTAAATGAGTTTATGTGAGCTGGCGTGTCCCTATAATAATAATTGAACTGATAGTTTTCTCGGTCACATGGTTTTTATTATCTCAGCAGAGGAATGTTTTTGTTAGCTTCTTGTAACACTTGTAGTCCACATCCAAACCTGATGCTGAAGATGAAGTTATGAGAAGCCTGCAGGATGATCTGAGTCTTTTATCAGTTTGTTAAGAGAGGGGAGGTGATGGGATTTCCACTGATGCAGCGAAGGCGTGTCCAGTTTATCTTTTCAAGTGGCCATCAAGTTATCTGCTTATCAGCTCATTACATCTTGAAACGGCTGAACGATAGCGTCGCGATGAGCAGAGGGTTGGATGTGGAAATGTTTAGAGAAGGCAGGAAGAAGAGTGACAACAAAGGAAAGATAATGAAGCTGTTGGCAGACTCTCCCAGCATAAACAAAACCTTTCAAAGTGAGAAAAACTGACTGTAGAGGTCAGTGATGCAATATTTGTTCTCAGATTGAAGCAAGGCAGATGATTTCAGTGCGTTTTATTCTTGAAGTGTACTTTGGTAATCAGACCTGAACAAGTGAACCTCATCTGTTCGTTCATTTAGGTTATTGTGTTTGTCAGTGTGAAGCCTTTGTGACCAATCGTTTGCTCGGCATCTGTGAGTGTTTGATGCTTTTTGGGCTTTGATTAACATGGTTGACATAGAAGTGCTGGCTGTGTTACTATCCACAGCTTTAGAAGGAAAAACCAACTTTGGAAATAACGCTAGACTTTTTCTCTACGTTATAATACGGACATGTGAATGCAGCGTTTCTCACCTATATTCTTTTTTTGTTGCTTCTGTAGTAGAGGAAATATTCCAGCTGCTCTGAATATTTGAATAAAAGTGAAAGGGCATTATGGAGAGCTCAGATGTCTAATTAGGGAAGGCGCATTGGGTTGGGATGCAGAATGCCATGGGATCGAACCCCGCCCCACCAAGTGTGGCCTCACCCAGCCACCAAAGGATACCTTGGTGCCGACCCCCCCCCCAAGCCCTGGTGGGGGTTGAGGCAGAAAGGGCATCTGGCGTAAAAACGCATTCCAAATCAACCTGCGGAACACGTTGAAAGGGACAGTCCGAAAGCCGCCTCTCTTTGAATTAATCATAAGTTACTGTTATTATAGATTTATTTTATAAAAAAAAGAAAAAAAAGATTTTATTTATTTTTTTACTATTTAAGTCAGAAAATGATGAATCACTTCAACAAACCCATACTATAAAAGAGAGAAGCAACAAATGGCCACATTTTAGAAATTGGGGAACATGACCTAAAAAATGTGAGATGTTTCAAATCATGTGAAACATTTTAGGATTTATCCATGTGGTTCCCCATGTGGGGAAGCAGGTGCCTTTGTGTAGTTTTTTAAATATTCCCTATTAAGATAATAGAATTAACAGGTCATACACAAGGAATCACTGCAAGGGCTTTTTATAGAAATTTAAGAAACCTGTCTAAAGCAATGGAGTAAAGAGGAGTCCTTGGGTTACTGTTGAACTCTTTTGTTGCTTTGTAACAATCACATTTTTAATATGTTTTTATTTTTCTATTGCAGAGAACTAGACAGACAAGAAATACAGAAAAATAACCAGGGATTTATCAAGTAGACTGATTTACTACTCTTGTGTGGTTTTGTTTAGTTAATTGAACATTGTTGGGTTTTTATGCATTTTAGACATTGAGAAAAGTCACCATTTTCCTAATTCAGACAGTCAATTAGTTTGACAATCTTATTCCATTTTGTCATTTGAAAGACTCTGCACCTCATTTGTAAGGCACTTTGATTGGAAAGCAAGGAAAACGCTACTTGAAGTGTAATTAGAGTTATAAAAACGTTTCCTTTCAACATCTCTGGATTGAGCCATTGTGGACCATGGAGCTGAAGGGCTGAGTTGAGGTCCACCAGAAGCTGTGTGGTGGCAGTGTCTCAGATGTGGTCTACCTGAAGCCAGCACAGAGATCTGAACAGTGATGTGACATATTTACTTTTTAGCTGTTCAAAAATGAGACCTGCAGCTGTATTTAGATTATCTGGAGATGTTTGTTTTTAGATATGTAGATAGATGTAGTTTGTGGGTTGGATCCAACCTTTCAGATGATCAAGAGGGCACAGAGTTGTGGTCAGTAAAGTGTAATGGTAATTAAACATAATCTAAACGGGTCATGGCTCTACATCGAAACAAGTTTAATCGGTTCAGTAATGAAGCATGTTAAAACTTTATTAATACCGGTAATATCACATTACAGTGCAAGTCACGGCAATATTTGTTTTGTGGAGATGTCTCTGATAAGTATTGTTGCCACAACTACTGAAACACTGAGCCACAATCAGTGCAGCTTGTTTAAGAACAAATAAATAACATGGTATCAGATTTGTGGTATTTTATTGTTTAAATTATAATTTTTTTGACTCAGATCTTTTGAGTTTTCAGAATCCAGCTGAGCTAAGAGAGTGTGAGAAAAGTGACATGCCATTCAAAATGCCAGACGGTGCAGCTGTTTTTGCTTAACAAAGATGAAGGTCTCCTACTTTATCAGCTTGTCGTGTGTGTGTGTGTGTGTGTGTGTGTGTGTGTGTGTGTGTGTGTGTGTGTGTGTGTGTGTGTGTGTGTGTGTGTGTGTGTGTGTGTGTGTGTGTGTGTGTGTGTGTGTGTGTGTGTGTGTGTGTGTGTGTGTGTGTGTGTGTGTGTGTGTGTGTGTGTGTGTGTGTGTGTGTGTGTGTGTTCCATGTAGATCTGTTCCTACAAAAGGCCCAGCAATGTCAGACCTGTGTACAACCCAGGCGAAGAGGGACTGCGCCATGGATGTGCATATGTTGACCCATCCAAAAAGGGTGTTAGCCTAGCTTGAGTGTTAGCCACATCTCAAATTCTGCTTGCTGTTGCCGTTGCGAGGAAACGGCAGCATTGATGAGACTGCAGTGGTGCTCACGGTCTATATTTGTGTCACAGACACTGCGTGAGTGTTGCTTGTTTGTGAGGCAGCATTATTGATTCATCGGCAGTGAGATTGCAGGCAACCACCCTCAGCTGTGTTCAGTCGCTTTTACTGGGCTGGCAGAGCCTGCAACACTGCAGCACGTCACTGGAGGCTGTGTCTTTTGTGTGCATGCTTGTGACTGAGAGAGTGTGTGTTGGCATGATAGAGAGCCATGCGTGTGGTGGTGTGTGTTTTCCTTTTTTCCAATATGCTATGTAGTGATCCACGTAAGCAAATTTAGCGGTAAAGCTTGTATGTTGGGGTGAGTGTGGGTGTGTGTGTAATTAAGAGACGCTGTTGTCAGTCATGTGTGTACATAGTCATGTAAGCAGATTGAGCCATGTATAGTCAGTGTGGGAGTGACGGAGAAATTCTTTGTGTGTGTGTGTGCCTGTGTAGACAGTCATGTAAGCACATTCAACCATGATGTGACGCCTGTGTGTGTGTGTTGGGTTGGGGGGGGCTGCAGTTCTGGTATTGTGGTGACGGATGGCAGTGGCTTGGGTTATGAATGAAAGTTAGCTGAGCAACTAATTTTGGCTTCTAGGTTACCTGTAACTGTGTGTGCAGTTGCTTTTCTGTACAATGAGACCAAGGAAGTGAACATGGAGAAAAGTGAGCAGTGTTTTTAAATTAAAAATATTGGTAATACATCATCTATAGTGCAACACTCATTGACGCGTAAACCAAGGTTAAAACTTGGCAGTGGCCCCTATCATGTCTGTTTTCCATGTGAAGTTTATTTCTCTGGCCCCATTAAATACACCTGCTCCCACAATGAAAAGGGGTTTGAACGTTACTATAGATTATTTCTTTCTATAAAATTTGCAGTTAGGGCTGTGGATTGATCAGTTACACGAGATGGCTTGTGATTACAGTAGAAGACGCAGGACATCCAGCACGTCACATGACCCTCTTGTAGAAAGTAAAACAGGATTTCACCTTTAATACTTGCTAAACATATTCCTAAACAACTTCATTAGGACTGAATAAAGGATCAAAATGTGTCTGTAGCGCAGGTACGAAACCTTTTTTTCCCCCAGTAAAATTCCAATACTGCAGAGTACAGATATCAAGCTTTTCTTTTCTCCACATCTGAAAAGATCTACATCTACATGTGACTTAATGTGATCATTTGTATGTAAACTAACATCCACACTATAGAATCATATTTAACGTCAGAAAAAAATCAGGTATTGTAGCTGCATGTACAACCTGTACAAGGTGAGCAAAGAATCACAATATGAAAGCAAAAGTCTGTAACACTTATGGAAAATATTACTAAAAATAATTTATTTTTGAATAAAGACTCATCTATGGTCTGTGATCCTTGGAACACAATGCAGATCTTTGTGATTAGACTGTTTACAGAGCGTGACAGGAGCAGTTTAAAAGTACGAGTTGAGAGGTGACATTTGCTAAGTGGTCATAAATTGAAAATCCTCAATTTATAGGTAATTTGAGTCGTTGCAAATGTAATGGTTGCACATTTAATAAAGAGGCTTTCCTCCTTTTTGGTAAGGAAAGAATTCTCACCGTGACACATTTCTTCTGAGACCGACTTGAATGAAGTTGCTACTGCACGTCATGCAGACAGCTCCTGTGATCTTCACTTAAGGCCGTTTATTGGAGGTGCATGTTTGCTCTGCTGTACGGCCTTTGTTTCATCATGCTTTTTGTGGCGGCACGCAAATGTGGCCTACTTGGCCAGCAGTGATTCGGATGTTAGTCATTCAGGTGCAAGTGGCCTACTTTACACCCATGTCCTTTATCGTTTTACACATTGCACACAGGGCTCTGAATGATCCCGCTTCATATTGTTTGAATATTTATATTAAAACTACTGGCAACAGTGTATAAGATCATGAACTAATTATGTTAGTTAATAATTTATGACTTGTGGTTAGGCCTGCTTGATACCCTTAAAAGGAAATCGGGTCAGACGAGCCCTGTTGGTCTTTTTTTGGGCCTTGTTGAAACTGGGCTAAAATATGATTCCTGTCATGACCTGTCGCTTCCTCTAGTTTAAGAGTCTCTATGTTGAGCCTCAGCCTCAGTGGCTGGATTGTATTCTACACTAAACAAGTTGCCATTTACAGATATCTTCTGCAGCTTAAGCAACTGAAGTATTTGTCAGTATGTAGAATAAACCGAAGCAGGTTCAGGAGGTTATTCCTCCTCTCTGGTGAAAACCTGACTAAGTAATAATACAATTTCTCTCTTGCTGTAGGAAAAATACTGCTGGTTAGGGAAAATAAGCCCTGGTTAGGTCCTATCTGGCCCAGCAGTATCCACACTGTTGTTTTTAGAGCCTTTGATTTCCAGTCCCTCACATGTCCACTTTTACAGCCTGAAGTGCTTTAGAGTAATTATCATAGAGGTCACCATTTCACAACAGATGATTATCTAAGGAGCTTTTAGAAATTTGATATAAAAGAAATATTATTCTTTATAATCTCAAGTTCTCCGCTCAAAATAAACTGAAGTGTGCATATTAGCTTATCTCCATATGATTTTCTGTTATTACAGGTACAATGCTAACATAGACCCCCAATAATTCCAAATTGCAGGAATAAAAGGAAAGAAAATTCACTGAGTGGAGGGAGAGGACTGAAGTGTTGGAGCAGCTTTTTGAAGCCTCTTTCACACATACGCAGGAATCCTGAATTTCTCTAGAATTGACCAGAGATGACCCAGACTTTCCTCTGCAAGTCCTCTAGTACAAAGTGCAGATT
Source organism: Channa argus (assembly GCF_033026475.1). Taxonomy (NCBI): domain Eukaryota; kingdom Metazoa; phylum Chordata; class Actinopteri; order Anabantiformes; family Channidae; genus Channa; species Channa argus. The sequence goes on along the minus strand of NC_090201.1, from coordinate 26,749,507 downwards.
ATGTGAGTGAGCCTCTGAGTGGATGGAGCTCGTTGCTCTGTCCAGAATTGTTGGTAGGATTAAAAATATGTGAATGGGAATGTTGATGTTTCTATCGGGCAACTGCTATGGTGTCTTTCTGTATTTTTTTTTTTTCTTTTCTTTTCTTTTTTTTTTTAAATTGCTTAGATGTGGAAAAAACACGTTCTGGCAGCATATGTTTTTTCTATCATGTGCATCCTGTATGCTCGGAGTCTGTTAAATGAAGCAGACCTTCTCCATGTGAAAACGCTTGTGACGATCTCCCACTGTGTGTGAAAAAGGCTTAAGAGAGAGTCCACCAGAACCTTAAATTAGACGGCGATTGGCAAAAAAAACTCACCAACGTATGCAAATGGTGGGTAGGAGACCATAAGGGAAAGCTGTTACTAATGTTTTTCTACTACTCCAATTCCAAAAAATTTAGAAAGATGTGAAAAGTTTTAAAAAAAAAAAAAAAAAAAGGAATGCAAATCTCATCGACCCATATTTTATTCACAATTATATTCACCTAAACAACATAACATATGTTTAAACTGAATTTTTACATTTCATGGAAAATGTTAGCTCATTTGGAATTTGAAACAAATGGAGGAGCAACTAATTAGGTTAATTGGCAACAGGTCAGTAACATGACTGAGCATAAAAGGAGCATTTCTCTCGAATGTAACGACATGCAAATGTTCACCAATCTGACAAACTCCACCAAAAAATGTGGGAACAATTTCAGAAAAATGTTCTTTAATGTAAAATTGCAAAGAGTTTAAAGATTCCACCATCTACACTATATAATATCAAAAGATTCAGAGAATCAGGAGGAATCTCTGTGAGCAAGGGAGAAGGCCGAAGGTCAAAACTGGATCCGTGTGATTGTTGGGCCCTCAGGCGGCACTGCATTAGAAACAGGAACACTCAATCACTGTCTCTGAACATGGTTGGCCAGGCAATCCACAAATGTCAGTTAATGACGTATCCTGCAAAGAAGAAGCCACATGTGAACACGGTCCAGAAACGCCGCCGCGTTCTTTAGGCCAAAGCTCATTTAAAATGGTCTGAGGCAAAATGGAAAACTGTTCTGTGGTCAGAGGAATCAAAATTTGACTAATGGACTAAAGAGCAGAGGGACCATCCAGCTTGTTGTCAGCGGACAGTTCAAAAGGCTGCATCTCTGATGGTATAGGGGGGCTTTGGTGCCTATAGCATGGTCAGCTTACACATCTGGAAAGGCTCCATCAATGCTGAAAAGCACACAGATGTTTAAGAGAAACATATTCTCCCATCCAGACAACGTCTCTTCCAGGGATGGTCTTGCATATTTCAGCAAGACAATGCTAAACCACATACTGCATCCATCACAACAGCATGGCTTCACAGGAGAAGAGTCCAGGTGCTGAACTGGCCCGACTGCAGTCTCGACCTTTAACCAAAAGGAAACATTTGGTGCATCAGAAAACAAAAAATTCGAAACATTTCGAAAAAATTTATGTTCTATTGTGAATAAAATATGGGTTGATGAGATTTGCAAATCATTACATTCTGTTTTTATTTTAGGTTTTACGCATCTTCCCAACTTTTTTTTGAAGTTTATGCTTGTTTGTTCTACTTCCAGAACGGTTTCGCATTGGGTGTATAATGGAGTGTAGAACTTAACTGCGCAGGACAAGAGCGAGAGGCTGCACTGTCAGCGCCACAACTCTCTCTTCTGATCTGCTAGTCTCACTCACCCAAAAATTACAACTTTTAATCGCCGTTCCTTAGCTGGCGCAGCTAAATGATTGTTTGCTTTTCCACGCTCTAAATTTCCGTTTCATATGTGACAATCTCATAGATCAAATGTTTGCATGCCTATTGATGATCATGATGATGATAATATGATTTATTGGTCAGCACTATTTCAGGTAAAATTCTTCAAGCCAAGTAAAGTTAAATTGAACAAGACACTGAACAGTTGTATTGGATTAAAATAGATTGTACTAACAAAGTGGTCATTGACTGTATTTTAATAAAAATTCTAGAACTTTTTTTGATAGCACCAGGATGAACTGTTTAAGTTTATGTATGTCTGACCACGCAACTTCTAGCTGATGGCATCTTGGAGCCAGATATCAGATAACACCTTCAGAGTTCTTATTGTGTCTGTGTCTCAAAGGGTCAGACTTGTTTTGGTGGCAGAGGGGGACATTCACAATATTAGGCTGGTGGGTCTAAAGCTGAGAATTGAAAATATTTTTTCATTTTATTGTTTTTAAAAAAAAAAAAACAATTATTCTATTTCTGACCCCCACCCTTTCACCCTCTGACGCTTTTGACTCCCACACTGCCTTTCACTTTCTCTTTAACCAAAAATGGCTAGCAGTTGACCTTAGCAGAGGAGCAAGTCCATCTTTTCTCCCTGGTTCATTCAGCCTCATTATTCTGCTGCTCATGTCATGTAGGGGCTCAAAAGAGAAACCTGCCCATGTTCCTCTTTTGCTGCTTATCCTTTTATCTCACCTACAGTTTTTTATTTTTTATTTTTCCACTAAACCAGACTTTAACATGTTTTCTTTATATGCTTTGCGGAGGCTCATCCTGCCAGATGACTGGTAAACCTGAAATTACTAGTGAAAGTTAAACAGACTTGGTTTGGATTGTGGTTATCGTTACTGTGTCCAACAAACAAAGTCACAAAGACAAGTTTGATATTTTGCTGAAATAGGTTGCTGAAATTATACAATCATCCCTGTAGTTATTGCTATGTTTGCTTGCAGCTAATTTAATGTTTGATTGTTTTTTTGACATGATATTCTATGAACCATCAGGAATTAACAGTGTGTAGTTTTAATAATGAGGATGTTTTTTGCTCATCACTGGTGACATTCTTAGCAAATCATTTGTACAACATGCAGTAGTTAGAATTGTCATTTTAATAGGACTTTGGCTCTGCAAATCAAAAGGTAACTAATGTTTTAGAAATCCTGTCAAACCTGATGTCACTTATTTTTAAAACAAGAGGATTTTCCAGTAGTCTTGTACAGATGGATGTCGGAGAGACAGGTAGATCACTATCTAGACAGAAGCAGGTAAAACCTTTTGACGTCTGGGCAGATAACTAAAGAAATCAATCCTTCTATTAGACAGACAGCTAGATGGATAGACAGTCAGGAGCCAGTGGCAAGGAGAGAGTTACCATGGTGACCGTGTGTTTACGTCCGCCCCCCTGCTCCCTGCAGCTTTGGCATAGAGAGCCAGTTTCCACGGCAACGGCCCTGATAGCCCCTCCCAACCCAACCAGTGACGGCCATTGAGCTTGGGTGGGTGTGTATGTGTGTGTTAGAGAGAGATTCATTGAGATTATTGCTCTAACCTGAAACAGGTAGTGCATCTGCATAGTGCTGGTTCTTGCTACATAAAAACAGCAGTTACGAAAAAGTAACGCATGCACCTACTCCACATCTTCCATACACCACCTAGTCATCAAGGTGACACGCATACCCTTTGCAGACAAAGGTGCACAGGCCTCATAAGGATTTTCGCGTAGACACATGCGCAGACGTCACTCGGTCAGTCATAGCACGTTGCGTGACCTGGCATTCTAGTCCCTCCACAGTGCTTGTGCTCTCTGTTCTCTGGTTTCTAAATACGGTCAAGAGCATCAGAAACAGCCACAGCCAATTTTAGCTACTTAATCACTCTCTCTGGTCTGCTGTCATAGGAACCATGCAGTCATCCTCTGACATCCTGCATCAAATACATGCATAGGTGTGTTTTGAAGGGAAGGCTTTGATATGTTTTGTTGCTAAAGACCTCTGAAGAATGTCAGGCTACATTTTCATCAGCCACATTCAGAGCTCAACCTTTCTCATTCAGTATTCCACATAATCACAGTAATGAGCTGGCACTGGCTCATTTTCAGAAACACAATCGCTTCCACTGCCAAGAGCATAAATGTGCTACAGTCTGTGGTGGTGACAGTGAGGAAACATACAGACAACGTACAGTTTCTTACATTGCGTACAGATGGCCAGAGCCCACGAACAGCCGTGCAAAGAGACAGAGTAAGTCATAGAGCAGACGGTAGGACATGCCATACATGGAACGTAATGTATATTAAACACTGTGACAGCTGGTGGACGACTGCTGTTTACGCACCTCAAGCCAACGTGCCAGTCATAATTTGTTTTTATGCATGAGGTTTATATTCAAGAAGCAGCACAGTGTATCATTAAGTAATGAGTTTAATGTGAATTTAATAATTAAAGCAGCAGCATATTTTGTACTAGTGCTGGTGGGAAGTTCTTAGTTATAATTTGATCCCTTTCCACCATGTCAGATTTAGACCTGAAGGTTCTTGCAGCCACGGCTGGTGGTTTGGTTTAAGGCCTGTGTGTTTTTATTTTTATTTTTTTATTTTATTTTTTTTTTAATTAATAATCTGGAAAACTGATTTTTAATTTTTTAATTTTATGTATATATTTTTTGAATCTGAGGAAGAAATTGTCATCCAGTGCAATAACGTTAACCAATATTTTGTCGTGTAAGTTTACTGATGATTTCAGGTTTTATAACAATCTGTGTTAATCTCAGTGAACAGAAGGTGATTAACAAAAGCAGTTTACTAACTGGCATTAATGCTCTCTATCCTTAGGCGCTTGTATCTTTTTAATAGCTCACATAGATTCGTGCATTACTTTTGCTTTCATATTTTGCTTTTCATTATATATTTGGGTTCTTCGAATATCCCTCTGTCTGTCCTATTTTTGTGACTGTAGTGTCAGGAAGGGCTTTAGGGCATTACTTTAGAATTGGGTTTGGGAGTCAAAGGTCAAGGTCGTGCTGACATCACATCCTTTCTTGTGATTGCAATATCACAGGAAAGCCCTGAAGAAAATATCATTTCTTCATGCACAAGTGTGGGAGTCTGGAGAGACATGCATGTAAACTGCAACTTGACTGGTTGGCGGAGGCATAAAACGGTGAGGTGGTTGTCCTACACACAGTATCACGGACTACATTAACTTCTGTGGTGAGAACGCTGTGCCATCCAGGAATGTACGGTGCCTTCCTAACTACAAGCCCTGTGTGAGCCCAGAGCTAAAGGCCCTGCTGAATGAGAAGAAGAGGGCTTTCTTCTCAGGGGACAGGGAGGAGCTGAGCATAGTGCAGCGGGATCAGGAGATGCAAGAACGGCGACAGGAAAAAAGTTGAACAGCGCATAGAGCAGAACAATGTCCCTGATGTGTTGAGAAGACTAAAGCACATCTTGGGCCATGGAAGGGAGGGGGGCGGCCACCAGATTACTGGAGACCAGGCTTGGGCAAATTAATTGAATCTGTTCAATAGATTTGATTCTGCCCAGTCCCCAGCCAACCACCTAGGCCTCTCTTCACGCCTCTCCAGGCCAGTTGTTTCCACACAACTGCAGCCTCTCACGTCTCCATTCCATGTGGAGCATTCTCCCCACAGCTCCAGGAAAACTGCAACTGATCACCACCCACCCCCCTCTGTCTCACTGTGGACCAAATGGGAAGACAGTTAAGAAAGACCAAAGCTAGGAAGGCCACAGGCCCGGACCATTTTAGAGCCGGGCTTCTCAGGGAGTGTGCAGACCAGCTCAGTGAGGTGGTCTGGTACCTGTGTTGTTCAGGGTCCTTTAAACAATGCCCCCTAGGGAGCTGAATCACTACAGACCTGTCACCTTAATCTCCCACCTTTTTATGAAGACCATGGAATGAAATGGTCTGCACAGTGCATTTTTACCTATCGGTACACCGCTTCTCTTTCACCCATTCGCAATCACAATCACACGCCGATGGGGGGAGCTGCTATGCAGCTGGCCAACGCTCAGCAGGAGCAACTAAGGTAGAGTTTAGAGTTTAGGTAGAGTCTTTTATCCAAAGCACTTTGCAATAGTGATTCCCATTCTCACACACACACTGATGGCGCTGGCTGCTATGCAAGGTGCTCACCTGACCCACCTGGTTCAGGCATTGGGCCCCATCTCTCCTGGAGTCCCCTGGGGGTACTGTGAGGGTCGTGTTCTTCAACTTCTCCAGTGCTTTTACCACCATCCAGCCGTCACTGCTGCAGTCGAAGCTGGAGTTGGCAGGTATGGCCCAACATCTGGCTGCATGGACCATCAACTACCTGACACTGACGGACCACAGTACTTGAGACTGCGTGACTGTCACCTGCCACTGTCACCTGCAGAAGTTCTTAGACTACACAGTCACAGCCGTCTAAGGAAAATGAGCAGGAATAGATGGGAGTCGTCACTGACTTTGTTGACTGGAGTGGAAAAAAAAAACATCTGCTGCTGCACCTCAACAATAAACTGAACTGGTCCATCAACACCGATGCCCTGTACAGGAAGGGCCAGAGTCCTCTCCACCTCCTGAGGAGACTGAAGTCCTTTGGTGTTAGCAGGGCTCTACTCCGAACTTTCTAGGACACTGTGGTGGCCTCTGTAATTTTCTACGCCATTGTGTGCTGGGCATGTGGCAGGAAGAGACTCAATGAGCTGGTTAAGAGAGCCGGCTGTTTTTTTCTTGTGCAATATTCGTTTAGGTGAGGGGAACTATTTTTGATTTAATGTGTGGTGCAATATCTAGTGCTTGTTTTTGCTGCTGGAACACTGGAATTTCACCATCATGAGAGCAATAAAATCTTATCTGAATTCTAGTTCTTCTTAACTTTGCTAATACAGATCCCTGCAGTGTTGGAAGGATGATGCCCATAAACTTTTTTCTTTCTTTTTTTTTTAACATTAAAAAAAAAAATTGCTGTAGACTGAATACGTTGGGGTTTAGTTTCACAAGAGGAACAGTTAAAATTTCAGCGTTGTTTGATGATATTTGCACCCTGATCTGTTAAACATAGAAAATTGTGGTCATATAAAAGGTCAGATAGATACTATAAAACCTCACAGTACTTTTCTTCAATTAAAATTTGGCTCATGTCATACAAAAGGTGACATTTTCTATCTGTTTAATGTATCTTGGTTGAAATTCCAGCTTTTGATCTTCAAGCCAAATGTATCCAATGGACAGAAACAATAAATAAATTGGCCTGGCTGTGCTAATATATTTGGCAGGGAGCTTGTTTATCCCAAGTGCCTTGGAATAACTTTGTTGTCAATCGGTTGTATAAAGTTTTGTGCTCAGATGAAACCTCATGTGACAGAATGCTTAAAAAAAAAAAAGCAGTGAATCTAACCCTGCTTTAGGTTTAGGGTTAAGAACATTAAAATAGTGATGTGTTTTTATTAAGTCTCGAGTAGCTTTTTAGTACAAATGGTTACAATTAACATGTCGTGACATGCATGCACGTGTCTGCATTTATTTATTTGGATCAAACAGTCTTTAGTCATTACCTGCTTATTTGCACATTATACTGTTGCTATCTGTATTAATTAGGTAATTTAATGGTTCTCTCTGTGCAGCTAATGTTATACAGCACACACTGTACTGTTTAATTCCACTGGGTTGGATTGTCAAATTCCATCTAGTGCAATGGGGTTATTTCATATTGAGCCATTAGTAAATTGCAAGTACAGCTGCTTTGAATAGCATTTTCAGCTCTAACCCTCCTCTGAATCGAACTCTAAACTCTGAAACCAAAACATCCGAATTAATCAAATCCAGCCAACTTACACCAATACAAAAAGCCAGGAACGCTTAACAATGGATATGCTCACATTTCTATATAAGCTGCAGGAAAGTGTAAGAATTAATTTGGTATCATGCATCAACTTCAGTATGACATTTGTCTTTTTCTCCCAGTGTTAAGGTTCCTTTGCAGTCTGTCCACTTATAAGTCACTGCATACAGTACTACTGCAGCTAAATGTGTCTTAATGATATTCCTGCAGGCTACAGATACATCCCAAAATATGCATTCAATAAAAGTGCCTCCAAAGAAACTGAAGTTACTTGCGGGTTTAGAAACATTACATCAGTTCTTCCTATAACTAAATGCTCATCCAGTATTGATTTGAACCTTTTGTGTTTTGGTGACCGTTTCTTTTCCTTTTCGCGGTGAATGTCATGCTTCTGGATTTCGGATTACATCATGTAGGTTTCATTAGTTTGTATGCAGGTTGTACTGGACACCACGGTTTGTTGTAGTCTCTCCAGAAGTTTTCTGCGGTGTTCTTACTACACCTGCTTGGTAATGGAGTTGAAAACAAGGTCAGACTGGCAGGTTTTTCTTGGAAGCCTCGGGGTGTTTGAGAACAGTTGGGAGGTTGTTACAGCGTTGTGATTTAATTTCAAGCTTGTGTCTTGGAAAGCTCCTGTGCCACTGAAATGTTGCTGAGCAAATCACTACGTTCACACCGTTTCCCACATTATTTTTAATAGCAGACCCTTTGCGCTGACCTTCCTGTGGTGTGGCAAACTGGAGACAATTTTACCTGCTTGGATCAATCATGTAGTACATTAATATTCATTATGAACTAGGATTCATTACACACACACACACACACACACACACACACACACACTGGCATTCACAGTAGAGGAAAGCGTGAGCAGAATGCTCTCACTTTGGAATTAGATTCAGTATAATTTGGGTTTCCTGGTCATTGTAGCAGTCTTTAATGAATTCAGCCTAATTCATTTAGCGTGACACAAACAGTGGAAATGAGTACAGGTCACAGACATGGCAATACCACGGAACAGAATATCTTTGAGGTTTCGAGATTCTTCCACGGTAACTTAAAATCAAGGCCCCCCAAAAAAAGAACCTCAGCTGAATCAAATATCAAACTATAATAAATAAAACAATGTAAATGGAAAACCGAGGCAATATTTGATACAGCTTCCAAGTCTCACTGACCACATTTTAGGATCCTGAGCCAAGCACCAGAAGTTATTTGTTAATGCTGCACAGCGTAGCACAAAGAAGCTTGTCAGGGTCAAATAATTTCATCACAGAATAATGACTTTAGTTTGTAATTTCAATTTATACATTTTTTATACTTTGTTGGATTAACAATGAAAATATGTGTTTTACCTGGAGGAGCTTTATGGTTCTGATCTCAGGGTTTTCCCCAGAAGTCTAAATGACATTTTGTCAAAATACAACAGCCCTGAAGTACCACGAGGTTATATCAGACATAAAATTAACAGTGCTTTTGTAAACACTATCAGAAGAATTTTTAAAGGAGTTATGTGTCAGCTAGATGGTTCGATAGATTTGTCTGACACATAACTTCTTTGGTGAAATTTTAAATGGTTGTAACAATACAAAAGATGTGATGAAAACTGGCTTTATGCTAAATGCACCACTTTCTCACATAGGCTCTATCAGATCGTTGACTGCAGTAGTTCAGAAACGCTCGGGTCACATACCAGCTTTATGTGACCTTGGAGGATTTCTAGTTTATATTTATGGTTCCAAGTGTTTGTGCAGGTATCAGTGTCTTGTAATATCTACAATTTATCTTTGAACTGAAAACGTGTTTCATGAATCAGAGGGGGATGTGAGGAAGCCAAAGCTCTGTTGATGTGCATCTGTTCTTCTTTAGTTTTACAGATATATCTATGGTGGAAATCCCCCTTCGCACATCTACTGTAATGCTGCAGGACTTCCTCAGCGAGATGATGCAACAAGGAAGCAGCAGCAAAACTAAGCATTAGCTTTGAGAAAAAACTTTGTTCTGCTGATACGCTTTGAAGGAGTTTAGGAGAATGGAGTCTGGCTACTGTTGTTTATCACATTCAGGGTGTTAATGGTGGAAATGGCAGAATACGGTTTGACTTCTCAACATCTTGCAATAACAGAATTACTAGGTGTTGGTGAGGGAAACGACACGGTACAACATTTTAAAAACGATGGATAATCCAAACAAAATTTTGAAACTGATGGTTTCCTGGTATATTCTTTGTTTTGTTTTTTTTAATGTCTTGGCCTTTTACAGAAGTTTGTGGCCGATCATGCTTTTATGAGTACATGAAGTACAGTAAGAACAAAGTACTTAGAGACATTTCTCAGTTGTTCTGTTGCACAAGTAAGGAACCATTGTGAAATGAATGGACCTTATCCTCCAAGTCATGTATGCAGGAATGGAATATCAGAATGTTCTCTCACAACTACTATTTTATTCAAATATTTAATTCAAGGCACAGAAAAGCTTGGCCAAAATATTTACCTCCTGGTAAGACCAGAAAACTAACTGGTACCTGCAGTCCAGGGTTTGTAATCAGTCCTCGGATCTTGTCTGTCTTGGTTGACTGTAGCAAAATGCCTCTTTGAGTGATTTGTCTTCACTGTTTCCCTGGTGGTCGAACCCACTGAGCGTAACTGATTATGTAATGACGTGTTCTCCGTTGAAGTGATGGGGTGGCAAGTCTTAGAACCAGCAGCTCCAACTAGCCGATTGGTCTGCTTTGGATTTTAGAAAACCAAGAAACGTCTAAACTGCAGACTTTGTGCTGCATCTGCTGTTTAAACCGGTGAGCTACCCAGCGACACTCATTTTGAAGACTGGGGTTTTTTTTTTTTTTATCGAAGCAATAAGAAGCGTGGTCCCATAAGTCTGCGAAAGTCCAAATAGACACAATGTGAAGCTGTGAGCATGGTTCTGTGTAGCATCTTTTTGAATCTGAAAAGACTAATGCTCAAGTGTAATTTGACATTTTGCTGTCATGATTAATGCTGACCACAGCCTCAGAACAACATGACAAAGCCTCAGTGCTCAGCTACAGTCAACATTTGTCATGTTCGTCGCCGTCTAATGTTTTCACCAACAACATTTGCTTTTCTGTGCATGGGGAATTTCCTCTGAGAATGCCTCCCATACAGAAAGTGATGTTGTCGTTTGGTAATAGATAAAAAGAAAAACTTCACACTGCGCAGCTGTATGTACTATTAACTTCCCACATCACTGTATACACCTGCAAAGGGGCTTCTTTTCAGCTGGACTGATGTAAAACACTTGTAGCAAAGTGGCATAGTAATAGTCCTCGGCCTTAGCTGACACAGGCTGCTCTGTGAGTAGAGGAGATGTTGAATCATATGCCAGAAGGAGCACAAACTTAATCACAGTACAAGACTCATCCAGCCTGTCCTTCACCCTGACAGCCTCCCCTCTATGAACTTGAAGTTGTTGTTGTTTTTGGGTTTTTTTTTTCCTTTCTCGTTCCTGTGTTTTAACTATATGAATGCTCAGGTTGTCCTGGTGGTAATGCTGTTTAAGGCTCTAACATCTGGGATTGCTAGAAGAATATTTTGCATATTTTAAGTGATGTGTGGTTTTTATTTACACATCACGCCAAACAGGATCAGAATCTGTGTATTTTATGATTTTTGATTCACCACGTCTCACTGCTTTGTCCTTAATTCACTCAGCGCATAAGAATAACAGCTCTCTCTCATCCTTTTCCTTCATCCCTTCATTATCATTCATTATCATTTCTGACTTGTTTCTTTTGGTTCTTTTCTCCCCACATCATTGCCTCATTTTCATCCTCTCTGTTCCTCTTCATCTTTCTACTCTATTTTATTTTTCTCCTTCTGGCTTTGTATCAGTCTCTTCACTCTTCTTTTCCCGTCCCTCTGGACAATGTTAATATGTGATTTGCATAGAATCATTGGGTCTGTTAATTCCAGTTAGAGCTGCATACAGTAACATTTAGTGTCGGCATGATGTGTGCATGTGCAGTAGTCTCACTGCAGGACGTGCATGGTGAGTAAGGCAAATTATTTCAAACGTCATGCTACAACCTTTTTGTTTTGCTTGATTCTGATCTCACCCAATTGACTCAGACGAGTAGTCAGAAAATTTTTTGATTCTCGACACACAGCTTATGCATGCACCACGAACACCTTATCTTTATCATTTCTGACCACTTTGTCAAACATTGTCAATGGTATGTAATTGTTATGGCTGCAGAAAGCATGATGTTGACCTAAAAACATCTACTTTGTCGACCGTGCCCTCACGGTGAGTCTGCCAGCTATTAAACAACCTAATTTCTTTCCGTGACAGTAGTCAGCGCTCAGACGCTTATGTTTCTGGTTACATAGCCTGGTATTGTGCGTGAATGCAATAATAAAGGGCTGTTCATCCAACATGTTCATTTGGTGCGATATGTCTCCTCCTGCCCACTGTAATTGACTTTTACACAACTGTTGGAAATGCGAGTCCTGCTTTGAGTCCTGCTTATTGACAGTTGTATGTGTGCGTCTGCCAGTTGAAGCTGTTAACTAAACCAGCAACAAAGCATCAGAAGCCTGTGATGAAGAATGGTGAATTTGAATGACGTGGCGGTGTAATAGTGCAGAGTCATCCATCTAAAAACCTGTACTGAGAGTTTGATAAATTTGCATATCATCTTATGACGTGTGCATGTTCAAATAACGGCTGTGTCTTTCAGCCGTTATTTACCCGTTGCCTAGAATACCCACACTTTAAGAGAATGTAGTTGTGCAGTTCTCACAAGACACCACTCCAAATGTGCAGAGGGGAGTAAATGCCAATGGAGTTCTGCTGTGGTGAGTCAGTCAGTGTACCATCAAATATCATCAAAGTTTTTAACTGGTTATTTGAATCGACCAATTTCTGAGGTGTCTGGCTCTTGAAATGCACCACTTTGTTCCACAGTTAGTGTGTCTCTTTGCTCTTGCTGAGTCCAGCTGCCTGCTCCTTCTGTAAGTTAAGCTAATAGGAGACCCAGGTTTATCACTGTAAGCAGCCTTTTTCATATTGCACAAGTAAAATTTTTATAGTTTGATACAAAAATATGAAATAAGCAATTGGAAAAAGGATAATTGTTCTATAAATTCTTTTCAAATAATAGACAGATGCAAGTTGGTAGCTACTCAAGGCCCAGTGAAATACATTGAGTGGGGGTGGAATTGCTGATTCAGTGACACGGTACATTCAGCATAATGTACATTTCCGTGGCAGTAATTCCATTAGTACAACAGTCATGTGGCACTGCACTCACCATGGTGCTGCTCTCACTTTCTGTTTCTAACAAAATTGTTGTTTTCATTTGCCTATTAATTCTATTCATTTCTACTTTGCCATTTGTTTTCTAACTCAGCACCTCCTGCAGATATTTAATATGAAAAGTAATTCATATAAAATTTGTAGTATTCAGACCGTCCAAATCAAAGAAATGGATAAAACGGAGCTAGTGAATGTAAACCGTGTGATAACAGTTATTTATTTTCCCCCCCACAGATGTTCACTGGCCTCCTGAAGCACACGCCTCCTCCGGCCTCCCCTGCAGCAGCCTCCTCCTCTGCCTCGGACCAAAACAACACTGCACAAACCACAGTTCCTACAATCCCACGGGGACACTTGGTTGTAGGCCCCAAGGATCAGCTCCGCCTCCTCACCCCCGTGGGCACCACGGCGATGTCCAATAACTGTGCAGCAGCTGGGGCCCACTCCACCAAGCACTCTGGGGGAGCCCCGCGACCGCCTTCCTCCCTGAGCGAGGAGGATGACGGAGGAGGTGGAGGCAGGGTAAGGAAGAAACGAAAGAAAAAGGACAAGAGAGAGAGGGAGAAGGGAGTTGCCGAGGTGGAGGAAAGGGAAAGTAGCAAACCAAAGAAACGAAAGGAGGAGAAGCAGGCAGTGGTGGTCACTCTGAGGAAGAGCAAGGAGCCCAAGGAAGGCAGAGAGCGGAAGGAGCGCAGGACCAAGGGAAAGGAGGGCAAAAAGGAGAGAGGGGCAGACCTGAAGAATGTGGCAGTGGGGAAAACACCAGGCACCACGGTGGCCCCAGGACTATCTCACGTGCCTGTTAAGGTGCCCGGCAAGAGAGGAAGGAAACCGAAGATTAAAATCCTACCTCCTGTACCCACGAATCAAGGTACAGCATGGCTGTGTTTGGCGTGTGTGTGTGTAGGTTGTCTGAGCGGTGGGCGTTTGATGGTTGCATGCAGAGGCAGTTATGTGGGAGGACAATGTGATGAAACGCAGATCTGTTTTTATTTGTGGGCAGAATGGAAACAATTACCCAATCCATTACCTAAAGGAATGAATTGTTACTTAAAAAGCAGAAAATGACACATATTCATTATTCAAACTGAGGATTTCTTGCTTTTATCTTTTTGATGAGCTTGCTAGTGGTGTACAGATGCAACTAAACCACTTTGAAGCTCTGCTAGTTTTACATCTAACTTAGTTTCACAACAGGAGCTGAGGGCAGAACATTTTAGCATTAGCTGGGAAGGTACATACCATGTTCTAGTCTTAAATGTCCTTAAATCATGCTCAGACAGGTCGGGATAAGTGAATCTTGTTATGATGCGATTGTTGGATTTAATTAAGAGCGAGTAAGCGTGCTGCGTCTGTGCGTAGGTGGGTGCATTAGCATTCTTTCAAAAATGAAAAACCAGCTTGTGAACGTCACAAATAACATGTAGGAGCACAGAACGTGTAGAAAAACAAACACAGCACCTGTAAAGCTTGCAATGCTGCAGTAAACTCTATCTTTCTTTTTTATTTTAACGCTGTACTTTCTGCTGCTACTGCTGAGTTGTACTGCAGCGTACTGACAGGTTCAATTGCCGCCTCAGTTGATATAATTTTTACAGTCAGAAGCTTTAATTAAGTGCTAACGCGTGTGCAAAGGTCAATGGAAGTTCCATTAAAACAGATGTGAAAATGATAAGGTTTGCATAGTAACAGCTATGTTATAGCAATTGTTAAGGCTTGGTTTTTAAAAAAAATCTCTAGTCAAATGGTTTAAAATTCAGGCGCTCATGTCTTCCTCGCCGTCATTGCAGCTCTCCATTGTAAATCAGTTACCAGCAAACACTGCAGAAATCCAACCTACAAGCAACAAAAGCATATTTTTCCCACTCACTAGTGTTTGGGTGAATTTCCCTGGGACTAGGAACCTTTCGTGGAAAATCTCTACCGGTGTTTCCACAGGAGAAGCCAGCATCTAAATTTAGTTCTGGGCTGTAGTCCTACCCTCCCAAAAATTGCCTGGGTAAAAGGGTAGTGTCTTAAAGTTTAGGGACAACCAGCGTTGTGGCTGCAGCGTCGAGCGTTGCTGATTGGTCAGCTGCCATCCCGCATTTCACACTTTATAAAACAGCTGAGCAGAGGGGTTATTTGTTTTGCTTGTTACAGAGCAGGGCGTGACCCTCGGGAGCAGAGCAAGTTGGGAGATTGTTTTACTCAGGAAGTAAATGTTCCTTTCGCCCCAGTGAAAGTACCCGTAGGTGGAAATCCACCTTTTGTTAAGAGTCGATGCCAAAACACACCTTGTCGCTGGAGGTGAGGTTTACACAAACATTTTGGAGCTTTTCCACGCAGAGAACCAAACCAAGCATTAGGAGCCACCTGTGCAGCAATCAAACTGGGATCTGCGAACTTGTTTGTTCTAATGCTCCCCCAGCTGGATGCACCTCTGCATCAAGTGTTTGTCCTCACACCTCAGAAGTAGTTCATTACACTAGTTGCTAGTTTGCAAACGATCAAGTCTACGTATACCAAATCCTAAAGAGAATTTTCCTTTGCTCTTGTCCATCATTTCCCACTCCCCTCTTCCCCAGCAGCAGCACCTGCTCCTACCCCAGGATTCCGAGATAAAGTCCCAGGGCATCTCCAAGGCCCCCAGGCTAAGAACCATGGCCAGGCCAATAGCAAGACCCCAGTCCCCTCAGCGCCAAAGCAGAGGGGCCGCAAACCCAGGTAAGACATCCTGAGTGGTTAGTAATTTAAGGATGTGAGATTTAGAGGAAAGAAAGTGAAAGAGGCTGTGCTTGAAAAGCTCTAGAAGCAGATACAGATGGAGTAAGGTGAGGCAGCCAGCAGTAAACCTGTCAGCTGCAACAGATGATGCATTTCTTCTCTGGGCAAATATTAGAAGCTGTAAATACAGTTTTGTTTTTTGCATTTGTGGGCAGTAAGAAAAGATGGGGAGCATGATTTTACTTCTACCCGTGACAACGTAAATGTACCCCGTGTTTTGCACTTTAGCAAAATGAGCTTCGTACTTTGCCTGAAAATATATTTTGATATTGATGTATACGCATTAATCCCACAGATTTCTAACACACATTTAACTAACCCCCAGCCATTTTCAAATTGGTTAATTAATTATCTTTCTGTTAGAGGGAAGCCCAACCCAACCAGTTCCTTCTCTGTGTTTTCTGAGCACGCACAGATAATACGGTAACCAGCATGTGTATGAAGGCCATAAGAACATCACATTAAGTAAAGTGTGCGTGTTACATATCAAAAGTGTAAAGATTTAATGAAGAACCGTAACATTTGGCGTTGCTTGCCTTCTTCTTCAGCAACAACACAAATGTGATCATGGCTCACATGAGTATGAAAACATTGATTGGTCAACGCAGACAGCATGTCCCCACCATCAGAGGACCTTACTCATGTTCCTCTACTGAAACCACGTTAAAGGCCAAAGTTTGTGGAATGGCTGCTGTGCTTCAAACCAAAATTGCAACCAAAAAAGTTCTAATTTTTTTTAGTATCTAAGGACATATTATGGTTTTCCGCTTTAAAGATTCTGCAAGAAAAACACCAACACACAAGACAATGTATACAGGCTAAGGCAAATCATTTATGCTCACTTCTAAGTATTCTAGTACAGACATCCTGACTAGCTCAATTACATTTATGCACAGATGAATGACACAAGTTCAGAGCAAGAGAAATGTGATGGCAGGACACCCAAACACTGTGTGCTGTGCTGTGATTGAGAGTCTGAATTCACAACGAAAGACAGAGTGCCGACGGGTAATGTCCTTCTGGCTGACTTTGTCACGGCAGAGCAAAGTTTAGATGGGTTTACAGTACAATAATGTCAAAAAGAGAGTGATGGGACAGAGAAACAAAGAAATAAAGGTAATGTCCTCAGATGCATGTGGAGTTTTATGACTGAAAGATGAGAAGGATGAAGTAAGATGAAGAGAGGGCTGCGCTAAGCGAGGGTGAGACGAGACGAAATGCCACAGACGTAATGATATGAAAGAAAATAAAGATAAGGCGGAAGAAAAGAGATAAAACTGTGAAATGTGAGGAGAAAGGATGCGTTGATGTGGGGAGAAAGATACTGCCTGGTGAACTGGCTCAGGGTCATTTCCAGGTTGTGCTCTGGTATCAGGTCGGGCTTTGTTCGGAAGAAGATTAGAAAGTCCTCATGTGGTGCAGTTAAAATTCCATTTTAATATGTTTCTTTGTCTTTTCTAACTGCTCCCTTCTTAGCTTGGTTTCAGTGCAGGACAGAGAATAACATTAACTGGGACACAAATGAATCATTTCTGTTCCTCTGACCACAGCTGCCAGTGCAGGCCTAAATTTGCTATGTGCACTTTGTGAGCTGTATTTATTTTATAATGACTTCTAAGGGACTGATGGGAAACTAGTCATCACCAACCAATGTTGAGTGTGATTTCCTGGCCTCAACCTCTCAAACCTACTAAATAATCACTGCGCTTTGATTAAGAGCAGCTTCAACATGCAGCCCCTTGGTACTGTACTGGCAGGTGTCATGGAGGGAAACAAAACAATTTGTGTACAAAATCATTAATGTAATATATATTAAAGAGAACATAAAACTGTCAAAATAAAACAAACACAAATCAAATGGCTTGGCAGTGATTAAACTTATGAATAGTAAAGTAGTCAGTCAGACTCAATGGCATAATTTGTTGCATACCTCACATAGAATAAAGAAATGTCATCTACAGAATGTGTAAATAATTGCCACACTCTTTTGGGAAATTTAAAATAATTAGCTTCATGCCCACGTGACAAAAAACATTAGATATTTATGTCCCACACAAAAATTGATACAATATTCGAAGAAAAAAAGTGATTTACAGTAAATACATAATGCTGTGAAGCGCTGCTGTTGTGTGTAAAAATGCTAAAAGCTTCAGGAAACAACTTCAGTTTAAGTATTATATAAATAAAAATAAATTGAATTATCACCAGTTCACAACAAAAAAAAGATCTCAAGGCACTTTGCATAATTACAAAATGCAACAAATCCCTTTGAGCGAGCACTGCTGTGACAATGGAGAGGACGAAACATTTAACAACCATTAATTTAAGACGGTGTTTCTCAAACTGAGGGACTTGCCAAGAGCGTTGTTTTTTTTTTTTTCTTTCCCCCCCCACTCGCCTTTAAAGTCAGAACATGTAGCAGTCGAAACTATTGTTTTGGTGTCAGAGCAGCCCAAACTCGTTTTAGGGATGTACAACAACAAATCCACTGCCATGGTGTCGGCTTCTCACTGACCAGACACATGTAGCTTTGGACAGTGGACAATGGCCAAGTACAGTGTCTAACTGGGACGAAAAGGAAAAGAAATGTTTGGCGGCCAATGCGGACAATGATTCGCCACCAAAATCCGCGATGACAAAATATGATGGTGCGCATTACGGCCTTGGATTCATGACGCATGTGGCAGGAGATGAAGAAAGGCAAAAATTTCAATTCTTTTTAATTTGCGCAACAAATGATACACAGAAAAATGAAAAGAATGGTTATAATATTGATATTAATTTCAATAAAAGTTAGAATAGAGCTATTGCAATGTTGTTGGTTGTGGGTTGTGGCCCAGAAAGTTGTCTTTCTCCAAAGACTCCAGGAAGGAAACGTTCACATTTGCTGCATTAATTGATTTAATAAAATTGTGAAGTTATATTAATACATATTTACTCTGGGGAATTATGATAACATTTCTTTGAAAAGTGAAGCTAGTTGTAGGTCTGTGTTCCAGTGGGAGTGTGTGTGAGATTTGCGGGGACGTCAGGGAGACGCATGAGTGTGTAGTTGTGTATGGAAGAAACGATAACACTGTTTTAGCGCTTGATTTAATTAAGTGGAACTTTAGTACAGTTTCAGAAACTCTCTCCTCTCTCTCTTTCTCTCTCTCTCTTTCTCTCTCTCTCTTTCTCTCTCTCTCTCTTTTCTCTCTTTTCTCTCTCTCTCTCTCTCTCTCTCTTTCTCTCTCTCTCTCTCTCTCTTCTCTCTCTCTCTCTCTCTTTCTCTCTCTCCTCTCTCTCTTTCTCTCTCTCTCCTCTCTCGCTTTCTCTCTCTCTCTCGCTTTCTCTCTCTCTCTCTCTTTCTCTCTCTCTTTCTCTCTCTCTCTTTCTCTCTCTCTCTCTTTTCTCTCTCTCTCTCTCTTTCTCTCTCTCTCTTCTCTCTCTCTCTCTTTCTCTCTCTCCTCTCTCTCTTTCTCTCTCTCTCCTCTCTCGCTTTCTCTCCTCTCTCGCTTTCTCTCTCTCTCTCGCTTTCTCTCTCTTTTCTCTCTCTCTTTCTCTTTCTCTCTCTCTCTCTCTCTTCTCTCTCTTTTCTCTCTCTCTCTCTCTCTCTCTCTCTCTCTCTTTCTTTCTCTCTCTTTCTCTCTCTCTCTCTCTCTCTCTCTCTCTCTCTCTCTCTCTCTCTCTCTCTCTCTCTCTCTCTCTCTCTGTGTTATGAATGCATATTCAGCAAAGTGAGTCAAAACATGGGCACTTTGTATAAATGAAGCATGAACTGACAACACACTTGCTGGCAGCGTTTGGGCCTCACTGTAATGTTTGCCTTCAGCCACCAGCTCAGGTTTTCTGTTCAGGGTGCTCGGATACGGAAAAGCGCAGACATTTTTGGACAGTTTTCAATATTATGAAAATTATTTTTGTGTTCTGAATGGTTCCATCTGGTTCACTCCAACCTCCCGTCTGTTGTCAGAAAAGTGATTTGTGTGTGTGTCTGTCAACAGAGCAGAATTATTATTATAATATTCTTCCCCAGTCTGACTGACAAAAATAATTTTCATGCAGGCTTGTAGAAATCAGCTATGTTTTTTTTTTTATATTGATGGATTTGTATTGATTCCTGCGGCTTGCTACATATATAGTGACCGCGGGAACTTAACCAGTCTTTGCTCAATCAGAACAAATTTCTGAAAAGTTTGCTCAAATCCCTTCTTAATGTAATACATTACCTTCACATTTGGACATAAGTCACATTATGGAAGGGAAACATGCTTCAGCTTCCATTTCCCCGGTGTTTTTAATTTCTTTTACTCTAAAAAGCAGGTGCTTGTGCCAGAAAGAAGCCAATTAGCCACTGGATCACCACCTACACGGTGACTGTAAGCCAGGAAACGCCCTGCGTTTTCATTCACCTCCTCAGCTCTAATTTTCTCAACTCATCTGGGGATTCAGATTCGGCCGCCTGGTCTAAAAGCCTGCTCCCGTCTCAAACCAGCATTTCTCCTGCTGGTCGTCCTCAGCAATTGGACTCCTGAGATTATTGAAAAAAAAATACATTTTATTTATTTTTTTAAAACCAGAAAAAAGTTAACTCGTTCACCACAAAGCCTGCGAGATCAGCAAAGTTCCTACTTTCTTACTATGTGAACAAATGCTGCTGCAGGCGTCCGCAGCTGCTAATTACTCATCAGAATTCTTCTCCTTCCAGAGATCCTGGCACAGTGCCCGTGGAGAAGAAGAAGAAGGGGAAGAGGAGAAACCAGGAGCTGGCTGTCCATGAAGGGGCGGAGAGTGATGACACTACCTCAATGTCAGCCCTCAACATGGGTGGAGAGGACAGCCAAGACCCTCTGGATAATGCGGTTAGTGGACCCGATAGAGCCTTAAAACGGGGGTTTATACCTGGAATTGTAAGTTAGTAAATCTTTGTGATCACGTTCTCACCTCCTTCTATCCAGAATTTAAGGTTTGGTAATTTCCCACATTAAACTAATTATCAAGTGTAAAAATGCCTCTTATTATAATTGGGCTTCCCGTCATCCTGACTTCAGAGATTTATTGTAACTGCATCTGCTACTTGTGCCATTATATTTTGGTGATTGCAGTGACATCCACTGGAAACTTTTTCATCGGGAAAAAAAATTAAAATAAACCCAAAAGACATTCAGTGGAGAAACTCTTGGGGACATTGCCATGTGAAAGCTACTGTATGTAACTTTTTTCACATACGTTTTTATTATTATTTTTTTGTGGAAACGTGTTCTTGTTCTTGGCTCCTGTTGTGGCCTCCCCACATGCACGTGCATTCAGTACAGCTTTGGCAGCATTGCAGAGATAGATAGTGGATCAAACTTTGAGAGATGCTCATGCTTTTTAACCAGTCAGAGGATTTCAACAATTTCTTCTTCTCTTATTAAGTTTTGCATCTTCTTATTTTTTTTTTATTTGATAATGACTTCACGCCTGAAGAGCCATGAAGAGTGGCGAGCATGGCTCAGGGACAGATGGTAGAAGAGAACAGCAGAGCAGGGAGAGCGAGGGCTGGGCAGAGCCAAGGAGATTGATCTTATATCTGGTGCGATTTTAAGTCACATATTATAGTTTTAGGTGCAATTCTCGTATTGCTAACAGTAGGAAGCTTCGTTTCAAAGACTGTGTTTTCTAACTATCTGCTGTGAGTCTTTTTCTCGTCTGGATATCAAAGTAAAACTAGCTGCAATTTAAGGTGCATTCATTTATATTTGTGTAGAAGTTAAAAAATACCTCCCATTATAAATATTAGGAGAAGCTTGGAGTTCCTTGTTAAAGTTTGCTGTATGTGTTCTGGAGAAACTTTACTCTTGGCATGAGACTGGAGCCAGTTGGCTACATGACCGTGTCTAAAACGGACTAAAAGGAGCCTTTGAAGAAAAAAAAAAATCACTCATTCGAGTGTAAATTTTCGCTATGAAATTGCAATTGACTAATTTTACCATATTATTCAACCCTATACTAAATTAAGCTGACTTGTGTCAAAGTTAGACCCTTTGTATACTGTTCTAGTCCCGTCAGCACACTGACGTATGTACGTGCAGAGCCAGCGAAGGCCTCACAAACAACAACAGAGAAGTACAGCAAGTGTTGCCCTTATACTACTATCTGACTACACTAATGGATGAAAGACTGAGGGAAAGATTTCATCTAACAAGTTGTGACAAGTAGCAACATTTTATTTGGGGCAGGAGGGGATTTTGCAAATTGCAGTGTTGAAATAAAAATACCTTCATGCAGGCACGTTGTGCATGTGACAAAGACGTATCCGGATTAATTTGACAGATGATTTAGCTTTAACAGATTTAAATCTAAATACTAAATTAGCCACACTAGTTATACATGGCATTGATGCAGAATCACTGAAGTGATGCATTTTAAAAAAAATGTTCCTCCCTAAGAATGAATTGTTGGTTTGTTACTCATTTGTTTTTTAATTCACTTTTTCTCAAACATAATTCAATAGCAACAAATGTTAGTTTCCCATAAGATTGTTTTTCTGTTATCTTTACAGTCTTCTTTTCTTCTTTTCTTCCTTTCATATTCTTGTTCCTTAACATTTTTCTTTTTGTCTTTTAATTTTCTCCTTTTTCCTTCTTTTTGTGTGTGTGTGTGTGTGTGTGTGTGTGTGTGTGTGTGTGTGTGTATGTATGTCACCTCTTGTCAATCCCCTCACTCCTCAATCCCTCCTCTGCTTTTTCTCTCAACTCATTTGTGTCTGTGCTCTTTAGAAGCGGCGCTCAGGACGGCAGGTCAAAAGACGGAAGTACAATGAGGATTTGGACTTTAAGGTGGTAGACGATGACGGAGAGACTATTGCAGTTCTTGGAGCTGGTCGTATCTCAGCGCTTAATGCCACCGCTCTGGCGTGGCAGGCCGAGGTAAGGAGCATCAAGCCTTCACTGAAACTTTCCCTACCGTGTCTAATGAAACTACTAGTCAAATTATCATTTCACAAAGTACTTTTTGTTTGGGTTTGACAGTAGAAACTCTTTATCTGCAGGTGCTGCCCCTTTCTAATCTTGGTGCAAAAAGCTCAGAGTTTACAGTGTTAGCCCAGCCTAGTTTAAAGACCTGGCATGATGAAAAACAAAATAAATAACTTTGGGGTGGATAGTGATGAGAGAGGAGGAAAAGAAAAGGATGCTATAGGCTTTGCAGTCTAAGCCTATAGCATCATGACTATAACTAACTACAAGCTTTATCAAAGAGGAAGGTTTTAAGCCTAGACTTAAAAGTAGAGAGGGTGTCTGCTTCCCCTATGTGAACTGGGAGCTGGTTCCACAGGAGAGGAGCTTGATAGCTAAAGGCTCTGCCTCCTATTCTACCTACAAGTAGGCCTGCTCTCTGAGATCGAAGCAGTCCACTGGGATAATATGGAACTATGGGGTCTTTTAATAAAATGTTTTGGTCAGTGGTGTCGAGTGCAGCACTAAGTTCTAACAGAACAAGTCTAGAGATGAGACTGTACAGGTGGTCGCATAATTGCTTTGCAACTTGGTGTAATTGGTTAAAACACTTGGGTCAAGGAGGTTTCTTTTAAGTAAGGGTTTAATTACAGCTACCTTATAGGGCTGTGGTACATAGCCTGTTTCTAAAGATAGATTGATGACATCTAATACAAATGTGTCTATCAAGGGTAAAGCTTCCCTAAGCAGTCTGGTTGGAATCGGGTCTAGCAGACAGGTTGTTAGTTTAGATGAGGTTCTTCCTCACATTCAGGATCAGACTCCAAAAATGAATTTAGAGAAATCTGAACAACTGTGGGTGAATAAAATGTCACAGGTTTAAAATAAGATTAGTATCTATAGAAATGAGCCAAAAAGGACCATATTACACGCAATAAAAAGCAAAAGTCCCGCAATATCAAGATTAGAATGTTCCATTTCTGGTCAGACTGTTTGGAGGGGTAAGGAATTAAATGATAGTTATTTCAGAGGCTGCAATTTGTGCTGTTTGTTAGATTCAGTGTTTATTCAGCACTCGCATGTAAACAGTGTTGTTGAGGCAATTCAGACACTGACAAGATTTGTACACACATTTTAGATTCTGTGAAGTTCTCTTTAGATGCATATTTGTTTTCATTGCTGCTGAATGAAAACACACTTTGTGAACGGACCTTTTGTGCTAGTAATGGTTTTTTTTCTCTCCCTCAGGAACCACCTGAAGATGAGGCCAACATCATTGAGAAAATTCTGTCCGTCAGAACGGTGAAGAAAGAGGTGAAGAGGAGAGAACACACACATCCAAATTTGTGAATGGAATCATTTATTTAATGCCTGCTAAATTAACCTCAGCGGTTTTATTACACATTCTAAGTTCCACTGTCGTCCTCCCCTCTGTTTCCCTACATTTTGTTATTACAGGACCAAGCAGAGGAGAGAGAGGAGTTTTACGTCAAGTACAGAAATTTGTGAGTATCACTTTGTCAGCGCCTTTAAATATATTTGCATATTTGCTATTTTTGCTTAGCTTTATATCACGCTTAAAGGAATTTCCCCCACTTTGTATTTACATGTGCAGATGTGCAGCGGTGGGAAACAAATGAGAATGTTTACAGTGTGTCTTGACTTTGCTTTTATGACATTGAAGTCTCCATGGGAAGTTGACTGTGCACACACAGGCTGTTTTTCAGTAGATTGTCCACAGTCAGTGATTGTCAGCAGTAGTGGTTGATAGAGAGTGGAGAGTTTTTAATTATTTATCTCCCCCCATAAATCCTTCCACTAAGTCCCAGCTCTTCCATAAAGTCTGTGAGTCCCTGGAGACCATCCTGTTTGTTCCACCACTTTGTATCTTTAAAATAGGTCCTACTAAGAAATAGTGTTATGATAATTTATTCCTAGGAGTGATGAATAAAACATAGTGAATTTTGTTGAGTTGAATTAAACTGACCTTTTTATGCCTTTTTTTTAATGTATTTGCAAATCATAAAGTTACAGAGAAGTTTAATGTTTGTTGTGCAAAAGTCATTGTTACACATGTTTTATCAAATGCAGTTTAGTAACTGCATGTTGAAAAAAAACATTACACCAAGAAGTAATGTGACATTTATATTTGTCCATGTATGGATTAAATCATGGATATCAATTTGTAGCCAAAGTAACAACTATTTCTCTGCTTTCTTCTGTAAACTTAACGATTAGGGATTTTTTTTCTCTCAGTGACGCATCTTTTTTTTTCTCCTGGAAGATTCAGTGATGTCTGAAGACAAAAACCTTGCATGAACAGTCTGATGGTTCCTGCAAAAAGAAATGACACCAAAAATCTCCTAATTTTATGTCTGATGTACTGCAGTTTTGATTTAGACATTATTGTAATTTAACATTAGAGCACTTTCTCATGCAATTTATTTAATTCATTTTGTCACCTGCTTATTAAATTATGTAACACACACACACTAATGATGGGCCTTGCTATAATTTATCCATGTTAATGACAAGCAAGATGAAGAAAACATTTTGCCTACATTTCTGGTGCTTTGTAATAAGTTGATTGTGGAGGAAAGTGAGACAAAAGGGAAATCGCGGCGTGATAAACCTTGATTTTCTTTTTACTTTTTAACGACTTTCACACAGTACAATAATGAAATAAAAGTTGTGTTGAATGTTTTGTGTTGGTTTAGTTCCTACCTACACTGCAAATGGGCCACTCTGGAGGAACTAGAGAAAGATCCCCGAATCCACCAGAAGATTAAACGCTTCAGAACAAAACAGGCCCAAATGAAACACCTATTCACAGAGGTAACCATCACCACCAACCTTAAGCACTGGTCAGATGTATAGCCAAACCTAATTATAAGTCAAAGCGATCGACAAACACATTTTAGCCACCAACAGTGATTAGAGTAATGTTAATTACTTGTGGTGTGCAATGAATTTGATACCCTGCCCAACAATTCACAGAACATTCATCCAGCGATGCTGTAAAGCATTGGAAGTACTATAAAGGGCAATAGGTTAAGTGCAACATGCCGTAACCAAGGCAACAACTCGACATATGGTTAAAAAAATTAGTTTAAGCAAGATATTGAGAAATATAAAATTAAGTAATTCGTAAAACAGATTAAAATGACAATGACCAGCAATGCATCTAAAAGCTTTACAGTCTATAAAGTATCTGCTCCGATTGAGGCATGTTTCAAAGGAATAATATTGGCAAGAATAAAGCTGAACTAATTCTGATCGGCGTTTAGTTTAACTGTCCTGTATTGGAGTAGATTACAGGCCTTCATCAAAAACTATGCAAATTAAAAACGTGAAAAATTCTGAGATTAATATAAACACACCCCAAACATGTCAGATTGCTCGTAGGTTACCGCCACAGATCCGACCATGTTGAATATCTTTGGTTCCAGGGCTCCTGTTGCTGATCAAAACCTCTGAGAACAAAATATGTTTGGATGAAGTAGATTAAAAAAAAAAAAAAAGACATTTTAACACGTCCTGTACATAATTTCAGTATCAAATCGGTATCTGGCAATACCCATTGTTACAGGAATCAGGACCAAAAAGTCCTGTAAATCCAATAAAAATGAGAAGAATATGGACACATAGAACTAACCTGCATAAATGATGATGACCATAAGTAAATGCTAAGAGCAGCAACTAGCCACTGGCAAGAGGTGATTTACCACATTTAGCAGCTTTTTACTCCGCACAGACCCCCACTCATCAAGCCCCCCCTGACCTCATAATGTATACTAATGAATGATCAATAGTTTGTCATTGTCTCACTTTTGTCCCCTTTTCCAGCCTGATGAGGATTTGTTTAATCCAGACTACGTCGAGGTGGACAGAGTGCTGGAGGTGGCTGTTACCACTGATACTGAGACGGGAGAGGTGGGTAACACATAAACACATACACACTCTGGCAGCAGTGTTTATCTGCTGTGGAAGTGGTAGTTACTGAAGTGTGGCGTGGTTCACTTTAAGTGCTGTGACACACACACACACACACACACACACACACACACACACACACACACACACACACACACACACACACACACACACACACACACACACACACTCTCTCTCTCTTACACAGACCAACCGTATTTTCCTTCATGTTGTTGTAGGAGGTGACACATTACCTTGTTAAGTGGTGCAGTCTTTCGTATGAGGAGGCGACGTGGGAGCTGCAGGAGGACTTGGACCCGGAGAAGATCAAAGAGTTTGAGGAGATCCAGAAACTGCCAGCAGACCTCAGACATGTCGTGAGTAGAAACACCATTGTGCACTGGCAGAAGAAAAAGCAGCTCAGTACTGAGATAAATGCAATCAGGGTTCAGTTTCAAAGAGGAGACTTTCCAGGTTTTGGTAAAAGCACGTGTGTGAAACCTTGTGGGAACTTTTGTCTTTGATAGTGTTATAAAAAGCTTTTTTTTTTTTTTTTTTTAATAGAATTAAATATTTATTGTTTGTAGGGGAGACATTTAATTGATGTGTCAGCTTGTGCTTGGAGTAGAAAATCGGACATTTGTCATGTTTATTGAGGAGAAATGCTGATTTATGAGCTCTTATGTATGTACTAGGATGTGCAACAACTTTTATAGTGATGTCTGTCTCATCCATGTTTGGTAAAGGAAGACAGTCCAACCTACAATACCTGCCATTTTTTTCTTCTGGCCAAGGAAACGGCTGCACTACGCCTGTTTTAAGATGCTGTAAAGCCACAGACATGTGGGCAACAGATAAAATGTCTGGAAGCCCTCGCTCTTGGATAAATAGTAAACAGAAACTTTATCATTTTGAGTTTATTAGGCACATAAGAGAACAACGCAGTCGATCTAATCCCAACCTTTTCCTAAATAACAGCCCACGTTTGCAACCACTCTCCCTCGCGTTCACCACGTGCCCTTGTTTTCTAACACGATCAGTACTGTGAGGGTTGTCTTGCTTCTCAAGCTGGATCTCTGCACCATCAGGTTCTGTTTGTTTATAGAGGGGACATTACAGCTTGGAACTCCCACAATCAAATGCATGAAAAATAACTTCATCTGTTCCTTGACCCACAATTCCCTCCACATCTGTGGAGAGAGCCCAGACAAGAAACCACAGGAGAGGCTGTTTAATGTGAGCAGAACAGGTTTGTAGACTGCTCAGGAGACTGATGACTTACAACTGTCCCAAAAATATCACTACATTTACTTTGCTGAATACAAACTCACTGCTTCTTTGGGGGGTTTTCACCATTCCTGAGCGATTAAAGAAGAGAGACCTGAGAAAATTACTCCTGCCATTGGAAATTCTTCATTTCAAAACAAGCATTATCACTTATTACGCACTTGCAGCAGCCACATGTTTCATAACTTACTTTTTCCATTCAACCTGCAAAATCAGAGACTGGGTTCTCTCTCTCCTTCAATAACTACGTCAACTCCTTTTTATCCTCTTGTCTGACTTAGCACTGGACTCAAATAGTTGTAATGTCTCATTCTCCTAGTTCTGTTGTTGGATAAAATCTATACAGTATAGTTGCATCCATGCAGCTGAATAAACCTTCACTAATCTAATAAGGGTTGAAGTAAACACAGTGCAGGTTAATCCATGATAATTGAAATGCAAACACTGGAGTAACTACTGATAAGTCCATTGATGCTTGTGTGTTTGCACAGGAGCGCCCTCCTCCTGACAAGTGGCAGAAGTTGGAGCGCTCCAGAGATTACCGCAATGGGAACCAGCTCAGAGAATACCAGTTAGAGGGGATGAACTGGCTACTCTTTAACTGGTACAACAGGTGAATATACAAACACACGGCTTTTGTTCCAGCCAAAACAGATTGATATTTCAGTCAGGCTTCAAACACCTTAACAAAGAAAAACACATTTGTGTTCTTTCAAAGACCAAAGATAAGGTTAAGGCCACAACACATTGAGTCAGCTCACATCTAGCCCACTGTTCTGGCTCAGCACATACGGTTTGGTTTGTGAACACTTCTAATCGAGCATGTCTGATAGGTTTCCACAGCAGTAAAAGTTGTAGTAGTGGTGTTAATACTAATTCGCTAAGTTGAACAGCCAATCTGAACGGTGTCTTTCTATCCCTATTTCTTTCTTTTATTAGAGATGAACCAAACCCAAAAAGGAAATAAATTAGCTTTATAATAAGGATTTGTCTTCTTAATGCTTATTTAAAATACAGTTCATTTATGCTGTAAAATGCCAAGTCAGTGTAACTTTTACGCTTATGTTATACCAAGACTGGGATTATCTTAATGTTTAGCATAAATGGATATTTTCCCATATTTTAGGCGGTGGACCATATGGTTCCAGCTGTGTCTCATTCCCTCACAACATCTTTGTCTCTACCTAGAAAAAACTGCATTCTGGCAGATGAAATGGGTTTGGGAAAGACCATCCAGTCCATCACCTTTCTCTATGAGATCTTCAGCATAGGGATTCGTGGGCCCTTCCTCATCATTGCCCCCCTCTCCACCATCACCAACTGGGAGCGGGAGTTTCGCACATGGACACACATGAATGTCATCGTGTATCACGGCTCACAGATCAGCCGGCAGATGATCCTGCAGTATGAGATGTTTCACAGAGACCCACAGGTAGTGTTTGAATTTATTCACTTTCAGCAGGTTGCACGTCATCATCATCATCATCATCTCTCATCGATCACAGAGCGAATGAGTCAGCTGTGTGATGTTTTATAAATAGATCTGAAGGTAGAGGGGGTATGGGTGTGTGTCTGCTCCTTTATTTTTAGTCAAGTGAGAACTGCACGTCCTAAAAAAGATGCAGAAGAAGGAAATTTGCCTCTTTTATCTGGTTACTGTGGTGGGATTCACGGAGCACCTGCAGGTCATTTGCGTCTTCCATAGATTTGTGGCTCTTTATTTGTTTGAATGCCATGTTAATATTAAGTTACAATATCTGCATCCTTCATTTTCACACTGTACTTACATTCCTCAACAGCATTTGACATATAATTTGGCTTGTTCTGATCAAGCTTAAGTGGATTTTGGAGTGAGTATAACGATCAACACTTTTCAATCGACAATTTTGAGGTAGATTAATTGAACAGTTCTAAAGAAGTGTTCTGTACAGCTGTAATGACAGGAAAGATGTGCATCAGTCACCATTGGTTAATCTTGAAAATTTTATTAAGAATAGACATGTGGAAAGTATTGTACCGTAGAAACATTGAGAATCACAGTGTTATAACTACAGCAACTTCCCATCATCAGTAGGGTAAAACTGACCTGTCTCACAGTGGGTGAACAATCCAACGGCAGGTGAATTCTACTTCCTATTGTGAGCAAGAGCTAACATTGAGTCTTATAATTGCTTGGCAGCCACGACTTGTTTGTTTGGTAGCTTTTTGTACATCTCCTGCTTAAAACCCCCAAAAGTCCGAAAAATTGGGATGCTCTGTAATTATACTGATCATTTTTCAGATTCAGGTAGTTAGTTTAACCATTTTCCTGGCTGTATAATTATTGGCAGTCAAGAAAATGATCTGAGTTTGAGTTATTTAGAGAAGCTGGTTTAAAGCTATTTAAATGTAGAAGATAATTTGCAACTCTGGGAAACTCTGGGATTTCAAACTGGGAAATTTCTTTTAAATAGCGCAGAATTGCTATAACTCTGAGGCTAAATTTTCTGAAATGACGTCTCTGTCACCCACAGCAATAGTACAAACAGGAATCAAATGAAAGTTTACATTTAATGAAAGGATGAAAAGAGCAATGTCTCAGTAGCTTTGCTATTGGGAAAATGCCAGTTTCACAACCAAAACCGTGTCAGTCCTCTGGCACCAATCTTTATTTGGCGTCATAGAAAATGTATTCCAATATAAGATTAGATATATTTCGGTGTTGTTAGTTAGTTTACAGTGTTTGCATTCGCTTTATGCTAACTAGCTAAATCTATTATGGACTTTTCAATTAAAGAAATCAACTTGATCAACTGTGGAGGAATTTGTTTTTCTCCTTGCGAGGAAATGCCAACTGACAAGTAAATTTTAGATTCACATTGACAACGCACCAAGTGCTAAATGGCGTATTGAGCTGAGGACATTGATTCAAAGTTTGGACATGAAAAATAATGATAGCTAGGGCGATGAATCTTAACCAAGGTTAATATAGTTAAGTTAAAGTAAAACTCAAATTAAATGAAGATACAAAATGTACCAATAAAATTTGTTAAGCGAATTAAAACTATAAAAAGAAATGACAAATTAAAATAGTTTTAGACTATGAAAATATCTGGTAGTTGTAGTAGTCTGTAGAACAAGTGATAATAAAAGCTACAATATTTTAAAAATATTACTAAAAACAATCAAAGAATATCAAAACTAAATTTCTTTTGAGCCTCACACTCTTATCTCTTCATGGTGGCACATTTCAGCTGTGTAGTTATTTAGAATGACCCTCTTTAATATAACCTGGTCCAAAAAAAGTCAGTGGCATAATAGGATTGCTGCATGAACAACACTGAACACGGTTCTCTTCACTGCACTATATTTAGAACATTTTGAAACAACATAAATTTGGCTTCCTGCAGAAATGGAACATGGTGTGAATTTCTCTCATCCCTGATCATTTCAGCATTTTAAGATTTTTTTATTTTTTTACATTTAATGCTTCATTTGAAAGTTGGGAAGAGTTCAAACACAGACTGTCACAGCTGTATGATACCCATCCTCTACCCGTTGACGTGACATTTAAATGTACCATTGCTGACATCTCTGTCACCCACAGAGTAACACTATTCCTGGTGTGCTGAAGTTTCATGGGTTGATCACCACCTTCGAGATGATCATGGCTGACTGTCCAGAGCTGAAGAAGCTGCACTGGCGCTGTGTGGTAATTGACGAAGCTCACAGACTAAAGAACAGGAACTGCAAGCTCCTGGAGGGACTCAAACTAATGAACCTGGTCAGTTTGTCTGTGTGGGATGAGGAAAATATACAGTATATTCATATTTGGCATTTGTCTAGAAGTTATTTAGAGCAGCAGATTCAATGTGATGTTTCCTATTTAAAAGTGTTTCTGGCCATGTTTCAGGAACACAAGGTTCTGCTGACAGGAACACCTCTGCAAAACTCAGTGGAGGAGTTGTTCAGTTTGTTGAACTTTTTGGAGCCCCAGCAGTTTCCCTCAGAAAGCACCTTTCTGGAAGAGTTTGGAGACCTCAAGACAGATGAACAGGTACATTCAGATACGTATAGTTATCGCATGTTGGTACAGTATTTTAGACTTAAGTCAGACTGAAGTCTATGTGTGGAATTGCTTTTTGTTGAGACCCAGTTTATGCCTCTGTACCAATGTTTCGATCTCGATAACCAGCTAGTTCAATGTTCAACGGATTTTCCAATTTGCGATTTAGTCTCTTTTTTTTTTTTTCAGTAGCCAGCTGCCTGCCATCTTAGCTTTAATTCAGAATCTTCTTGAACAGCAGACATAAAGCAAGTTTAGTATTTTTTTTTTTTAGTTTATTTGACTGAAGATGTTTTATGCAGGTTGTTGGATAAATCTTTTGGGTTTCTGGGGGGGAAAAGTAGAGGCAGTGTTCAGTGTTTTTAAAACATTACTGATCTTATGGAAACTGTTACCTTGGTGATTTAAATGTGTGCCAACACAAGTGATGCACTTTGTGAGGCTACTTTTTTCCTGTGAAAAACCGCATCAGGAACCACTGGCATTTATTTTCAAGTGACGCTAACATCTCTATTTTCCTCCATCCTCCCTGGTTTTTCATAGTTGTGTGTGTTGTGTCGCCTGGACTGCATTCTACTTTTTCTTTTTGTGAAACAAAAATGCATAAAATCTATGTTGGAATGGACCTGGGGAAGGAAAGATGCCTTTTTTCAAACAAAGAAATATCTGTGGATTACATTTACCTTCCCCTCTACTCTCCAACAGGTGAAGAAACTCCAGGCCATTTTGAAGCCGATGATGTTGAGAAGACTGAAAGATGACGTAGAAAAAAACCTGGCGCCTAAAGAAGAGACCATAATAGAGGTAGTGATTGTTGTTTGCAGTATTATAATATTTGTACTGTTTTCTGTGTTTTAAATAACAGTAAACCCTCCAGTGCTGGAAAGAACCTAAATCCCGCTTCCTTCTGTTTTTAGATGAAGTAAATCATTCAGCCAAAACAGCTTGACAAAAGCTCCACTAATGTAGCTGCAATAATGAGTCCAGTAATGAGAATTTTTATCAGAATTATTAGTCTTTAGTCTTTATTAGTCTGTTTAATCACAATTACATTCGGAATGAAATTAGAAGTTAATTAAGATGAGGAAAAAATCGTTATGAGCATGAAGATCCATGGTTAAACCCTGTTGCAGACGGCTGGGACGTCTCTGTGTGGAATTGCATGTTTTTCCCACTTGGTGCTTCAGTTTCCTCCCATAGTGCAAACACATGCAGGTTCGGCGATTTAGAAATTCCAAAATTTGCCTGTAGATTTGAATGTTTGTGTGTTTGCCTGTATGTGTGCCAGTGTTTTTTGAGTGACTGCCCAGGCTACTCAACAAGATAAGAGGTAAATGCCATCGGTAAATGGATGGATTATTTCCAGGGTCTGTATTACAGACATCCTGGCCTTGCACATCCTATCTTACCTGGCCACCACTGCACCTAGAATTGGGTCCTGATTTAGGAACAGTTCCATTACAGATGAACAGTTCAGTGAAGTAGATCCTGTTCTGTACTGGGGAATATTCCTATAGATGGAAAAGTGCTATGCAACATGGCACAGCTACACAGTTAGCTTTTGTTCCCAACCATTGAAAAATCAAGCAAAATGTTGTAGCTGCCTTATAGCTATCAGGTTCCCGATTCGAATCAGCTGTCCAGCTGTGGCCTCTCTTTGTGGAGTTTGCATGTTCTCCCCATTACTCAGGCTAATCTGGTTTCCTCGCACAGACCTACGACATGCATGTTAGGTTAACTGGCGACTCGGTTGCCTGTAGGTGTGAATGGGAGGGTGAATAGTTGTCTCTGTGTGTCTCTTTGTCAACACAGCATGCAGTTTTAACCACCACTCCAAAGCTTGTTTGGGACCGGACTGAAACCACATCGAGAAGAGTCCCCCCTCACTAATGTGGTTTATCACAAGTATTTCGGAGACTGTATGTTTTCCAACAAAAGTAGATACTGGGACATGCCTAGTTAGGATTTGCTTCTATAGTACCACATTGGGTATAATCCTATTTCATACTTTTACTATCGCAACACTTTAGAGGTTTCTGTAATATGGCCCCAGTTGTATACTGTATTTTGAAAACCAAAACCAGAGTGTAACTCCTAATTAATTTACTGGATAAACTTCAAGGCAGTAGGTAAAGAAAACCTACCACGACAGCACTTTACCCCTTTTATTAGCCTGTATATTAAATCAAAGGTGCATTTTTTTCCCTCTTTATGTTTCTGTTCTTGTAGGTGGAGCTGACAAACATTCAGAAGAAATACTATCGAGCCATCTTAGAAAAGAACTTCTCCTTTCTGTCAAAAGGAGCAAACCAGCACAACATGCCTAACCTCATTAATACCATGATGGAGCTCCGCAAGTGCTGCAACCACCCCTACCTTATCACAGGTATGAACACACAGGTTCCCCCTAATTATACGCAGGCACAGTCTTGGTCACACACACTGACGGACTTTGTTCTCCTGTAGTTGTACATGCAACTCTTCAATGACACCTTAAGGATAATAAGCAATGTATAGTGATCTGAATTTACTGATCCCAGGGCCCTTTACAGCCAAAAGCCACTTCAAAAAACAGTGATGTTGGGAGAGACACCTGGGCTCATCTTGAAGTCCAAACGAAACCACAAAAAAACAAAAACAAAATTCTGCCCATCTTACATGTCTCTTACATTTGATTCCAGGAGCAGAGGAGAAAATTCTTGAAAGCTTCAAGAAGAGCCACAGTCCAGATGCCCCAGACTTCCAGCTGCAGGCCATGATCCAGGCAGCAGGTAAACTGGTGCTGATCGACAAACTGCTGCCCAAGCTGTTGACGGGGGGACACAAAGTCCTGGTCTTCTCCCAGATGGTGCGGTGTCTAGACATCCTGGAAGACTACCTCATCCAGAGACGGTGAGAAGAGGGGGGGTTGGAAAGCGAGCTGCAAGTAAAGCAATGGAAAGAGGAGAGGGAAAGCACAAATGCAGAGACGAGCATGCAAAAAGCAGAATGCAGATTTTGGGAAGTCTTAAGAGTTTCTTGCAGACATTAACAGAAAGGAGAAATATGGATAGAAAAATACATTTATTTACTTTTTTTTTTTTTTTTTTGCTGAAAAAGATCAAACCACTTATGTCTGTCTTTTTCCAGCTACACGTATGAACGTATCGACGGTCGTGTGCGAGGAAACCTCCGACAGGCGGCCATCGACAGGTTCTGCAAGCCAGACTCGGATCGCTTTGTTTTCCTGTTGTGCACCAGAGCTGGAGGCCTGGGAATCAACCTGACAGCTGCTGACACCTGCATCATCTTTGACTCCGACTGGAACCCCCAGAACGATTTGCAGGTGGGCAACAAAGGCTGCTGTTGTGGCCAAAAATACAATGCCACTGCAAGATCCGTACTATATGGGTAATGTCCAAAGTTAAAGAGACGAGGATGTTAACTGTAAACACATTAACCTGAGGAAGAAAAAAAAATCATGTCCACTAAATCATAATGGGTTTTTTTGTTCCTGTGATAAGTTGCTGCTCAGCTTAGTGGCATTTGTGATCCCTTTGGGGCTGCAGTGACAACATGCATGCTTCAAATGATGACTCATGTTACATGACTGTGTGGGTTTGAATCTTCCCCACTTTTTGGATTTATGCATAAACCAATACATCATGCATAAAAAACACTATTGCGTCCAAAAGCATTTGTAAATCCAGCTGTAATCACTGTTGAGGCAAATGTGAATGCGTTAAACACACTTTTTAAAATATTTGCGCCACCCGTCTCTGTCCCAGGCACAGGCACGCTGCCACCGGATTGGCCAGAGCAAAGCAGTGAAAGTCTACAGGCTGATCACCAGGAACTCGTATGAGAGGGAGATGTTTGACAAGGCCAGTCTAAAGCTTGGGTTGGACAAAGCCGTCCTCCAAGACATCAATCGCAAAGGAAACCTTAATGGGGTGAGCTATTACTTCTTGCGGGAATAGTGGTAGATATTGTGAACTTGTTAGATGCATTTATTTGCATATTGTTCTTAGCGAAATGTTAAGTCATCACAATTAAAAGCTGTGTGTGGATCATACATTAAGTGGAAAACCTATGTTTCTGCTTGTCGCTACAGGTGCAGCAGCTTTCTAAGCTGGAGGTGGAGGACTTGTTGAAAAAAGGAGCGTACGGAGCGCTGATGGACGAAGAAGATGAGGGTTCCAAGTTCTGTGAGGAAGACATCGATCAGATACTTCAGAGGCGAACTCAGACCATCACTATCCAGTCCGAAGGGAAAGGCTCCACCTTCGCTAAGGTAGAAAGAAGGAAAGGCTTCAAATGAAAGTGATCGTCTGTTGTTCCAGCTTCGAAATGCTGTCTCAGAGGATTTTTTGAGGGGGAAAAAACATATTTGAAACATATTTTGGCATCACGATCAAATGTGTATTTGTGCAAAACAGTAGCGTCTGGTAGCTGCGGTTCAAACATTCGGTTAAGCTGCGAAAGCTGTCAAAACCAAGTTCAACCAGAACTTGATCTGTTTCTCTCTCTCCACAGGCCAGTTTTATCTCGTCTGGCAACAGAACGGACATTTCTCTGGACGACCCCAACTTCTGGCAGAAATGGGCCAAGATTGCGGAAGTGGAGATTGACTCCAAATCTGAGAAGGTACAAAGAGATGAGGAGAGAGGAGCAGATTTAAGAATGACAGCAGGGGACGAAGAGGGCAACAAAAACGAAACACAGGGACAGATAAGGACAAAGGTTGGAAAGTGCAGTCTGAAAGGATGAACACCAGAGTGAAGTTATGAAAGAAATGAAGAAAAGTGAAGGCAGTGACAAACCCCAAAAAAGAATAGATTGGAAACAGGTGAAACGTTAAACACTAAACAGGAGGTGCACTTCCTTCAAGCACAGGTTTGAAGAAGGTAGCGCACTGAGGAAATGCTGGATGAAGAAAATGAGGTGGGCAATAAGATGAGGCTTGGAAAGAGAACAAAAGGTGGATCCAAACTTGTGAACACGAACATGGAGGGAGGAGAAGTTAAGCTGAGCTCTCAAAGTGAAAAAAGAGAAAACAAGGGCAGGATGGAAATGAGGGTAGGAGGATAAAGGAGTAACACTCTTCCTGTTTCCTCTCATCTCCTCTGTTCCCTCTCTTTAGCTGTGAATACATCCAGCAGACAAAAGCTTTGACCCATCTCTCCTCACTTGCTTCATACCTGCATCTTTCATCTAGTCCTCATTCTTCTCTGTGCTGCAGGAGTCCTTGGTGATTGACACGCCTCGGGTGAGAAAACAGACCCGTCACTACAACTCCTTTGAGGAAGACGAGCTAATGGAGTTCTCGGAGCTGGACAGCGACTCAGAGGAGCGGCCGTGCCGAACTCGACGCCTGGGCGACCGCAGTCGGCGGTACCTCCGTGCTGAGTGTTTCAGGGTGGAGAAGAACCTGCTCATCTTTGGGTACAAGCTGACATATGTCGCCACTGCCGCCTTCATTACACTGGCACAAAAATGGTTTCTTTGTGTAGCACATTTTTATACCTGCTAAATGTAGGTTCACATTTAAAACGAGACCAAACGCTATATAACCAGTGTTTTGGTTAAAATACATGCATTGTATTAGTGGAAAGATAAATTCATATTTAATACTCTGTCTCTATGACCCACTGTATTTCCCTCTCTTCTTTCGTTCTTATTTGTTCCCCCTTCTTTCCCCCGCTCCCTTCACCCCCTCCTCTCCAGCTGGGGTCGGTGGAAGGACATCCTAAACCACGGTCGGTTTAAATGGCACCTGGCTGAGAGAGACATGGAGGTGATCTGTAGGTACGGAAAGCAAGTTCTGTTGTTTATAGTATTAATCCAAATCAGGACACAAACATA
The DNA here is from genome assembly GCF_033026475.1 of Channa argus. Classification (NCBI taxonomy): domain Eukaryota; kingdom Metazoa; phylum Chordata; class Actinopteri; order Anabantiformes; family Channidae; genus Channa; species Channa argus. The sequence continues at coordinate 26,711,761 of NC_090201.1, read as the reverse complement.
GTCACGGTTGTATGAGTAGTGTTAATTATGTAAATGTTGAACACACATTTTCTACTACGTAGGGCTCTGCTTGTTTACTGTTTGAGACACTACAAAGGTGACGACAAGATCAAGAGCTTCATCTGGGATCTGATCACCCCCACCAAGGAGGGCCAGGACCAGGCACTGCTCAATCACTCTGGTTAGTGGTTCCCTACTCATCAAAGTGTCTTAGGCGTTTACAGTTTAAAATGACAAGACTTGATGATCTTCTTTCGGTCTTCAGTCCACAATAAGACAGACTGTTCACTTTAAGCTGTGCATACATCTTGTGGAAACGGCCTTTGTAGAGTAGATGTTTTTGGTAATATCTACTACATATCTAGAATATTTTGGGTAAATCTGTCTAGAATAAGTAAAATTATCTAATTAAGCGACTTAAGAAATAAATGTTACACCTTAAAGGCGAGTGTGAGAGCTCCTTGTGTTTTTATTTAGCAGAGCAGGTTTACTGGCCTGGATAAAGGCTTGTGTTCTCACTCATCTCTGAACATTTTCGCTCTCAACTTCACAGAATTTCGAACAAGCAGTCTGGTTCTCGGATTTGCTGCGTCACTGTTTATAGTTCATGTTGAATCTCAGACTTTTCCCATAGGCATTTCCCATAACCTTAAATTGAACCTATCCAGTTACAGTACCTCTAGCGTTGGGATCTAACATAATAATTCTGCTGTCTGTTGAACTCGTTTAAATACAGTAAGATGCAGAAAGAACAGAAAACAACCACATATTTCTGACAAAGTAATAGTGCTGCACCTTTTAAAGAAATCTCATCAAAATAAGTATCATTTTGTTGTTTAAAAAAAAACAAACAAAAAAAACTTTAAGTTGGTGAACACTACAACTTTAATAGGAAAAATAATTTTAACGTTAATTGTTTCCTTTTTCGGTGTCCCAGGTTTATCAGCTCCGGTTCCTCGGGGCCGGAAAGGGAAAAAGCTGAAGAACCAGCTCAATGTTCCCGAGGTGAAGAACGCTGACTGGCTGGTCCACTGTAACCCCGAGGTGGTGCTGCAGGATGAAAGCTACAAGAAACACCTCAAACAACACTGCAACAAGTCAGTTTTACAACCAACCTTATCATCTCCAGTTACCAGCATTAAACACACACGACTGTCGTGTAACCTTGAGATTGTCCTAGAGACCCTCATTAACCATTCATCTGTTCAGAGGGCAATGCAGTCAACTGAAATAACCGTCTTACTGGTTTGTTAGATTTTCCCCCTATTACCATAACAAGTTGCATAATTTATTAGCTGTAGAACAGCAGCTACCAGCAACAGCAGTGCAGGTCATTTTATGTAATTAATTAGTAATCTGTGATTTGTAGCATCAACATGACAGCCTTAATACAGAAACATAGCCTGTGGTTGTTAAGCGTATACCCACTTGAGAACTTTAATTACACACTGAAGTGTGTTTGGAGCGGTTTATTTACAATGTGAAGTCTTTATAGTGGTTTATATGGCCAGGTGAGAGCAGTGGCTTTTAATTAAATTCTCAGAAAGCCAGTTGACTTGGACTCTAGAAAGAATAGAGAAACAACACACATCAAAAGGAAACATACGCTATTAAAACAGTTTACGATAACCCTCACTCTGAAACTCCAAACTGCAGTGGATTTAGAGCAACGAAACAATGTTTTACTGTGGCGTCTTTATAAAAAGAAAAGACCGTCTTAAAACCTGTCTGTCCTCAGGGTGCTACTGAGGGTGAGGATGTTGTACTACCTGAAAGTGGAAGTCCTAGGTGAGGCTGCCAATCAGGCTCAGGAGGGGATGCCTGCCAGGTAGGAAGCCTGCTCCTCCTATTGTAGATTTTATCAGGCCTATTGATTTGATGGTTAACTTGACAGGCTTGTAAGTTACTTGTGTCTCTCCAATGTAGCATCTGAGCAATCATTAACTGGATAATAAGCTGGATGCATTTGACTTTGCAAACTGAAAATGTAGCTATGAGAGTGAAATTGCTTAGACCCATTTGATTGTCTGAACATTACTTTGCTTTGTGTTTTCAGCGAGAGACGGTTTTCTGACTCAGTGCTGCCAATAGTGACGGACAGACTGACAGTTTGTATATGATGCGTGTGTGTTTGTGTTGACAGTAAACTGGAGGTGTCACTACCAGACATTGACTACATAGAGATTCCAGCTCCATGGTGGGATGCAGATGCTGACAAGTCTCTCCTCATAGGAGTTCACAAACACGGTGAGGACTAGTGTCAACCTGCAGTTTGACAGACATTTAAACAATTTTTTATTTTTATTTATTTTTTATCTATCCATGGAAAAGTTACAAAAGCCTTTCTTTCCATATCTTTTTATTGTTTGATGAATGTTTCAGGTTCATACAATTTATAAGACATTGGCTTTAGCAGTTTTTAGCACCTGCCTTAAAAGATGTGTTAAATATACGTAATAATGTGTGTTAGATATAACTTGTTATTTTACTAGTGCTCAAGGCCAGACAGACTATTAAAGCATCATCAGATACTGAAACCCAAATTATTGTCACATCTTCAGTAAGTGTATGACCTGGCAACACTGGAAGTGGAAGGAAGACAATTGTTTTTGATAAACCGCGACCTGAATGGATCATTTTGCAAAGAAATAATGTGAACATTGTCAGCGACAGCGTAAATGTGAGCAGCAAAGGCTTTGTTTAATTGATGTGTGTCCCTGAACTCAGAGTCGCCAGCTTGTTCTCATCTTTCTCTCTATTCCGGTTCATTTGACGTATTTGACAGGCGTTCAGGAAGTGCACAAGGAACTGCGTAAATGCAAAGAGCCATATGGGCTATAACTAACACAGAAACGTGAACCACTTTATTTAATTCTGTGTGAATTCTACATGTCTCTGCACATTTTCCGTGTTATAATTGCATGTCTGTCCATCACTGTTTGACCTTGGACAGGATATGAGCGGTACAACGCCATGCGTGCTGATCCCGAGCTGTGTTTTCTGGAGAGGGTGGGGATGCCGGACGTGACTGCGCTGTCTGCCGAACAGGGAGGAGGAGAGGGGGCCCCTGACATGGCTGACAGGTAGAATACACTGAAAAGTGACAACCGACTCAACTCATGGTTAATATCTGTCAGGCTGCTTCCTGTGTGACTGTTTCTGTGCCACAGCCTTCTGTCGTTGTCCAAAAATAATAAACCGCTGGACTGAGTGACACGTTTCGTCATTCCAAAACGTTTTGTCGAGAATTTTTTAAATGATCAGAATTTGTGTAACCTTTCCAGTGGCTAAAGAGTCAACTTCACATGCACAAGATCTCAAATTAGATCATTGTGGGGCGACCTTTTTTTTTTTTTTACCAGTTTGATTGCTTTTGGACAACAATCTTAATCTTTTATGAAGAGTTTTTTTTCTTTGCGTACAAAATAAAAATACGTCTCTTTAAAAGCAGTGAGACAAAAACTCTGACAATTATATTTTGCATGGGCAACTGGAGGAACTGCTTGAGATGAATGTGTTGCTAGGGCCCTCTCGCTGTATGCTGTGTGCAGATGTTTGATGATAAATCAGGGTCCATGTCAGGAGCATTGTTGTGTCGGTCACATGACATTGTGCTTAAGTGCCTTCACTAAACAACCATTAAACATGTAGTTGTCCTGTTATTAGTCTAGTAGCTCACTTTGTCTTAGCTTTGTCCAGTAGTGGGACACATGTTCGTACACAAGCTTCTCCGCAGATCTTTAGCAGGAGCCATATCCTGCTTCCACCAGTCATAATTTCCTTGACTCTCTGTAGTAGCTTTCTCAGCAGGTGGCGACACTGGTGCGAAAAACACATCCTGTCTTTGGTATCATTTTGTTTTCGTTGACGCTGGCACCTCCTCGCCCACACAACTGCTTTACATACTGAGTGTGAAGCACAAGATTAAAAACACATACAAATTACAGTATAAATGCACAGGATGACATCTGGGTGCTTATGGCGATAGCAAGCACACCGTGTTTTGATGATGGCTAACAGCCTGACACACTGACACACAAACACACAGCTGCAGGTGTGTAATCATACTGTACTCAATTTAAGCCTTAACCTACTGCTGAACTCTAAAAGGTGGACAGGAGCTGTGAAAATCCTTTGCCTGAATCATTTTCCTGCTACGGACACTATACTTTTGTGTTTAGCCAAAGGAACCTACACTGACAAAAGCCAGAGAGGAATAATCGAGAGACCCAGACCCAGTTCAAAAGAGGAAAGAACTGCATTTTCTGGTGCTGCTGCTGCTCCAGCTGACAGCAGCGCAATGAAGATTCTGAGATGTGAACAGTTTGATCATCTTCCTGAAGGGAAGGTCACTCGCTTTGTTACCTGTTCAGCCTGAAGCTGCTCCCAGCTGAGCTCAGCAGCTGTGTGGCAGGAGAAGCTTCCAGTATCCGAATGTCAACTCTGTTGAGTTCTTACTGAGGTTTGGGAACAAGAACATGAATAAATACCCCGGAGGGCGATGTTACAAGAACGTTTCTATGCCCTATATCAAGTGTTTGTGTCATTAATGTGGGCATCCTACACAAGCAGTGTGGTGGAGGGCTGGGCTCATACTTTGGAAGAGATCACTCTGGTGAAAAGGGCTTCCTCTGGAAATATTTTGATGTGAATAATGCATCTTATCTATTAGTTGTTAGAAACCCGAACTAAGGGTCGAAACGTGAATGGAAATGGTTCACGAACAGCAACAATTTAAGAGGATACAACCCTGTGCAGTGAGCTGCTGATGGCGTACAGAGCATAAGAACTTCTGTAGGCAGAGTGTTGGCAGTGCGCTTTAAGCGCTTGGCTACCTGATGAACCCTTACAAAAAACAAGGTCGTCATAGAGGAGGGAGGCATGAATGAGTCAAAAATGAAGTTTATTCAGCCAGGAGGCTGTAGGCTCTTTGTAAAAACGGGTGACTAAACTCTCATATGTTCAAAATACACCCGGTTTTAATGAACATGAGTCAATTTGGGCCAAGACACCATTTTCTTAATTTTTGCTTTGTCAGATATGAAGATTACATCGGTGAGTTACAAGGAAAAAATACTTCTAAAAACAAAACCGTCAGCTACAGTATGTATTTCTTTTCGATTTGTTGTTGTCATATATAGACACACACTGTTCCTCAGTGTGCGTTTGTTAAACCAATAGACTAACAAATGCGGTGCATCTTCAAACTGTAATTGCGAGTGTATCTCCCACAGCAGGGAGGCAGATTTAGCTTTCATATATTTTTGTTTGAATTGTTTTCTATATTTTTTTATTTTTTTTGCTCTGATGCTGTACTTTGCTACTCGAGGCATCTTTCATTCACACCTTGCTGTCAGCCAAACACTCGAGGGTTGTGCTGTCGGCTGGTTCGTTATTGGTTAAGAAGCTCTTCCCCTTTTATATTTTATGGTGCCTCAGGAATTGCTGTAACTGTTAAAGCTCTTAAATCCATATTTTATGTATTTTCTTGATCACGGTCTGACAGGCTCTTTGTTGTCTCGACTTTGTTAGTATCTGTTTATTGCTCTGTAGTGCTTTTATTGTCTCCTGTACTCTGACATGTTTTGTCTGTAGCCGAACATCAAGGAAACTGCTTGTCGTGGACCATGTTTGCTCTGCTCGATCTCATTTAGTTCTGCCTTTACATGTGTTGCCCTCAGTCGTACACCTGGGGAGCGCAGTGGGATCCCCGTAACTGTTATTAAAGCTTTTCTCCTCTTGTCTGTTGCTTCTTTTGTCAGCGTGTGCAAAACCGAAGAGGCAAAGGACGACGCTGAAAGCAAAGCCGATGGAGGGGAGGATCGAGACGAGAGCAGCAAGGTGAGGAGGAAGCTCTCCTGAGACGTGACATTAGCGTTTAAAAGGATTTCACTTTTCCTTTTCGTTCTCTTACTCTGTCCATAAGTTGAATCACTCATTTACCTCCCTGTCACCTCTTGGGATAAAACATTCAATGTTGTGTGATGATAGTTAAAATTCCCTCGGGGAAGAAACGTTTAAATTGTGGACACTTCCAAGTGCGACAACTGTGAGACCCTCAGGGATTGTAAAAATAATTGCGTAGTGTTTATTACTCATTTCAGTAGATGATACATAATGATACATAATAGCAAAACAGATTATGTTTTTCATCTTTTCTTCACTTTCACCTGTAGCCTCTTTATAACGATCCAAGACTCTGCTGTACAGTTAACACAATAAGACATTTTAATGGCATAATGTTAGTGTGACTGATTTTAGATTTCACAGCAGTGTTTTGTAGTTGAAGATCAGCATTTGTCATTATTGGGAAACAAAAACACGAATTTGAAAGACGGAGGGAACATCTCATCATCGGTGTATTGCATTACAAAGTTCCCCGGTCCAATCCAATTATTCAAGCAAACTTTATTTACATTTTTACCAGATTTTACACCTTTGAAATGTTAGAGAGTCACGTCATCACATAAAGTGCCTATTTACTTTGTCTTTTTAATATATACATACAAATGATCTCTTTGGGAGAAGGTCTAGTCTGTGGTAGTTGGATATTAGTGTAGTGAATAAAATACTCACTTCCATATGGTGGTATTGCTTTTTATTTCTATTTATTTTGTGTGATTTTAATTCACAGGGAGAAGAAACCTGCTCTAGCACCGACACCTCCGACAAGCCTGACAGTACAGGTCCAGGTGAGAATTCTGTTGGTAGAATTTTCTGCTAAAGTCTTCATTTCACTGCATCTCTGCAGAATACAGGGGGTGAAAATGCCCCAAAACTCTTTTCGACAAATAATTAATCATGTTTTCTCTCCTGACAGATTCCCAGATGTCAGGTGACTTGTGTGTTCAGGACGGGACTTTGGTCACAACGACCACAACAGGAACAGGAACAGGTGTGGCCTCTCTGCATGTGGTCCAGGCCCGACCCATGTGGCCCACCGGCCCTGCCTTGACAGCCCGTTTGCGGCGCCTCATCACCGCCTACCAACGCTTCACGCTACGGCGCGAGCCTCTCCTCAGGCACGACTTCCTGCTTCAAGACAACTTCGTCGGCATGGGGATCGGAGGAGCCGGAGCGGCTCACAGTCATCATGCTGGTGGTCCGCTGGCGTGGCAGCTCGGTGAAGAGCTGAGAAGGTGTTCTGTGGTCGCCACGGAACCCGACCCCTTGTTTCTGGAGTGGCAGAGAAGGTAACTGTGTTTAAAAGTGAAAACTATATTTTATGCTTTCTCTATTTTTACTGTTAAACTAGCTGCAGAGTCATTTTAATTTCATAGCTGTGCAGGTAGATGTGCCAGCGTCAAAATATTGCATTGGTTCTTTCTTAAGTTGAAATTCAGAATTTCATTCAGTTTAGTTTGTAATAAATGTTTGTAAATTCTTTCACCTCTTTACATTTTAAAAGATCAAAATTACTTCCGACTGTAAGTGTTCAGTCCAGTTTTTCATTTAGCAAATGACTTCAAACGACACGAGAAGTCTATACAATGTTGTAACAGTTCATATTCAGTTCTCGCTCTCACAGGTTGACACAGTAAAACCCAAACATTCTTTCCGATTTGAATACTGTGTGCAGGTTGCTAGAGGCTGCTGATACTCAATATTTCACTTAGGAAAACTTATGTAAATGTATTTATCTACAACTAGAATCATCTGTCAAATTTCGAGCATAGTTTTAAAATGCAAACATAGCAAGTTATTGCCATTGTCGCTGTACTTTTTTAAAAACTGTATCTGTCTTCGTATTGTCTTAGGTGGACTCGTCGAGAGCAAGCAGATTTCTACCGCACAGTATCGTCATTTGGGGTCATTTATGATCCGGAGAGGAAAGCCTTCGACTGGTCCCAGTTCAGGGCACTGGCCCGGCTGGAGAGGAAGACGGATGAGAGTCTGGAGAGATACTTCAACTCCTTTGTCAACATGTGCAGGGCAGCCTGCAAGCTACCTCCGAGGAAGGAAGAAGGTGTAGTGCATTACTCACACATGCTCACACACATATGCTTAATTATGCTAAAGAGAAGTCATAAGAGCTACATGAATTTCATCCAAAATCCGAAATACAGTAAACAAGTTTGAAAATTCTACATTTCTAATTGCAAATGAACAAAAATTGATTTAAACTGGATAAATTGTGTCTTATGTAGACATATACTGGTGAAAGGTTATAAGGAGAATGTACAGTGTATGTGGGATGAAATACACACTCAACAAAGACAAAACTGACTCACACGAGCAGTTAAACTTATTGATCTTCTCTATTTCATCCTAAACCCTAACATCTTTTCTTCATGCTTCCTTTTTTTGAACACCCTCCCCCCCCTCTTTTCCCTTCTAGGTTTGGTGGATCCCTCTGTGCTCGTGGAGCCTCTGACAGAGGAGAGAGCCGCCCGGACGTTGTACCGCATCGAGCTGCTCCGCAAGATCAGGGAGCAGGTGGGCTCTTCGAAGAAACGATGCTTCATCAATAATAGTCCTAAAACTGGGACTGCAACTCAGACTCATAAAACTGGTTTTAAAATTTCATCCTCAACACAACAGTTGTTTGTGTTGGGATTCGGCCTTAGTTTAATTTTTTTGTCATCTGCCTTTTTTTTGCAGCAGCATTAGATTGAAGCCTTTTGTATCATAAATAGATCCTTTCTTTTTAAAAATCATCATAGTGTCAGTCTATTTGATATTTAATAGTCTAATGAACCTTTCTGTTGTAATTTACACTAATACTTTCTCAAACTTTGTTTTAAATTCAAAAACTGCTTCCTGCACTCTTTCCTCAGGTTCTCCGTCACCCGTTGCTCTCGGCCCGCCTCCAGCTGTGCCGCCCCTCCCTCTACCTCCCAGTCTGGTGGGAGACTGGTAAACATGACCGTGACCTCCTTATCGGGGCAGCACGCCACGGCTTGAGCCGCACCGATTTCTACATTCTTAATGACCCTCAGCTGACTTTTCTGGAGGCTCATGGGAACTATGTCAGGGGCCAAACCTCTCATCTTCACCATCCGGGCTTGGCGGCTCACCCTGGCTTCTCGTCCTCACCTTCGTCTCACCTGCAGCATCCACACTGCTGTCTCTATGATTCAGGACTCGGCCGCCACTCTCCTCAGCCTCCTGAATATCCCCACCAGTCCTCTCACCACCACCACCATCAGCAACACAGTGTGGCTCCATCAGCTCCGTCTCCTTCCTCTCACCTCCACCCTCCGCCACTGGATGCTCACGATTCAGCCTCACAAAGTCTAGCAATAGTTCCTGGCTCCCGGGGAGATTTCCTTGACTGTCCTCCATTGGATGAAACCCTGGAGCTGGGTTCACTGCAGCATGATGTCATGTCTGCCGATGCTTTACACAGCGGAAAGGTGTCTAAAGATGCCCTCAATGGTTTCCCATTCAACTCGGCCTCAGGAGGCCAAAACATGCTCAACTCGTATGGTGTAGGGGGAACAGATCTGGACTCAAAACTAAGAAGCGACGTACTTGTTGGTGAGCAGGGCTCGTCGGAGGAAACTGGGCTGATGGCACCATCAGTGGAGCTGGATCAGTTACAGGTACACGCTGTGCCTCACATCTCTGTAGTTCTGTTTAAATAATACTTAAACTGTCTGTTATTCAATAGGAATTTAAAGATTGCGTGAAATGTTTTTGTTACTAGTTATAGTGAAGTTAAAGTTAAACGTGTTATTTTTATGATTAATCTTGATTGTTATAGCAAATAAGTAATTTTTTGGCTGGAATTTTCAGCACATCATTTTTATAAGCACTGCTCACAAACATATTTGACTTTTGGTGAAATTTTTAAAATAAAAAAATAACTGAAACTGAAAGTTTCCCCCGAAAGTCTTTCTGGCAGTAGTGTATGTAAAATAAGGGAAATAATTCTGGAGCATGCCATGAAATTAGAGCTGTGCAGTGTGATGACAGACTTATTACTCCATTAGGCAAGTTGTAGTGTTATGGTGGTTTATTGTTTGTTTGGTTTACTGTTTAAATGAACTATAACAAGATATGAAATGTGGTTCATATTCTGGAGTCATATGTGGGCCTATATGGAATTATTTAATTTTCTGTTTCTGTTGTATTTTTACTTTATTTTTTTAAAAGTCTTAAAATCCAAAGATTAATTTTGATAGTATTATAAAACTGTAAAATGTATCAAAAGTCAGGATCAGGAAAGCTTCTAGCATCAACATCTTCCACTTTCCCTGGTTAATGCCTTTGCTTCATTTTTCCATCACATTCATCCAGATTTTTTTCCTGTATCATCACTTATTACTCTTATTATTCCTTCCTGCAGGCTCCCTGGGACAGTACGGACCACTCCAGTCCGGCTCACCACATGTTCAACGAATCTGATCCAATCCTGGGCCCCACTGCTCTGGAGACTGGCTTTCTGGAGGAGGAGGATGAGGAGGCACAGAGGGAAGATGGAGCAGGGGAGGAAGGTGGAACTCTGGAGGAATGTTTGGGCCTCCCACCCTCATCCTCTCCTTCCCATCCCTCTGCAGGAGATTCCGTGGAGCCACTGTCCTCAAGTTACATGCTCTTTAAGGTTGGTTTTAACCTATTGTCAGAGACAACTTACAGAGTTTTAGAGGAGTAATGATTCAAGAAGCATTTTAAAAAATGCCTTTTAGGTAACAATAATCTGAAAACCATTGAATTGTTGTTTTTACTGGGGCGGACAATAGGCAGAAATGATAAACTACTGTGGAATTCATCATTTCAGTTCAAAGAAAACAAAGTTAAACAAACTGCTGAGCATAGTGAGAAGCAATCCACCTTCATAAACTGCTCATGTATCATTAAATACGGATGTGGGCATTCAAAGGGTCTGTCTGCTGCAGTTATGTGCCACTTTTATGGCAGATGCTCGTGATTTGCACCATCAAAGCGCTGACTACATTTTAAGTTTCAGCTAAAGTTAGAATATTTCAGTTCATTATTACAGCAAGGTAGTTTTGCTCAATAGGCTATTTACCAAAGTACATAAGAAATAAGATAAAGTAAAAGTCACGTAGGGCTGCAAAAAGATCAAACCAGCACATTCAGAGACGAGCGATAGTATAGTGACTGCACAGTCTGTGTTGTCTTCTTTTTTCTTCAAGCCCTTATAAAGATAAGATAAACCTTTATTCATCCCACGGTGGGGAAATTTCAATGTTACAGCAGCAGAAAAAAAATATGCAAATGTACAACAAGAATTTCTGTATGAGATTAGTCAGTATACAGGACAAATAAGTTTACAATCAACAATCAATCAACTAGTGGAAGGAGAGTATGTTACAGTGAGTATTGGTTCCCTGGGAGCTGCTCTGGTTGTAAAGTCCGACAGCAGCGGGGAGACAAGAGCTACGATATCACTGCTTCAGCCAGTTAGGATGTAACAGTCTGTCAGTGAAGGAGCTGGTCAGGGATGTGTCATACATGGGGTGAGATTTGTTCTCCAGCAGGGATGCTGACTTGCCTTCCATCCTACTTTCTCCCACCTCCTGTACTGCATCCCCCAGGACCGAGCTGGCCTTCCTGATCAACGTATCCACTCTCCTCTTGTCTGCTGTAGAGAGAGTAGTGCTCCTTGCACTCCAAAAGACCTTAGAGTCTGCTCTGTCCTTTCCTATAAAGGGCGTCTGTGTTATCTGTCATGTCCAGTTTATTGTTTAGGTGAACACCCAGGTATTTGTAAGGGTCCATTCTCTTAATGTGCTTTCCCTGGATCACTGGTGATGGTGAAGAGTGTGTGTCACCACCAGCTCTTTGGTTTTCTTTGCATTGATCTGGGGGCAGCTCCGCTGACACAAGTCCACAAAGTCCTGGATCAGTTCTCTGCACTTTCTTTCCTCATCACCTGTGATCAGAACGTTGATGGCAGAGTCATCACAGAACTTCTGCAGGCTTCTTAGCTGAACATGTCTCGGTTGTGTGGCTGCGTTCCTCTTCGCCATCTACACTATGTCCAACTCGCAGTCACAAGCCGTCACATACTGTGGTCTGTTTGTGAGGTAATCCAGTATTGAAGTGGTCTGATTGTATTAAATGCACTAGACAAGTCAAAAAATGTGACTCTCACTGAGCTCCCAGCCCTGTAAAGGAGGAAGATGACAGCATCTTCAACTCTAATGCCTGGCTGGCATGCAAACTGATGGGCTCGCCAGGAGATGGAGATGGTTAAGCACCAGTCTCTCCAGCTTCTTTATCACATGTGAGGTTTCCACCACCGGTCTGAAGTCCCCCAAAGTCTTCTTGGGGGGACATCTTTGGTACTGTTGCCAAAATGGATGCCGCTTAAACATCTATATGCTTGTTCCGTATATTAGCGTGCCCTATAGCTTGTGTCAGTCATGTTTTGAAATGCTACTTACCGTCATCTTCATCAGCCCACAGAATGGCAAATGAAATTTAGAAAGATTAATTGTAATATTGGAGGCAGCCGGCAGCACTAGCTCATCACATTGTTATAAATGAATTTATTTAAATGGAACGAGGGCACAATTTCTTTCTTTACTCTTTAACCTGGATGGTTACTGCTTGAGGAGGGGAGAAACAAATAAATCGAATAAGCAATAAATACTTTAAAACTGTTCAGCCGGATGACTGGGGGTTATGGCTTGTTAGTGGAAAAACCTCACAGGTTCTTCTTGCGCAGCGTTTGAGTGGCACCGGAGTCTCTACTATCAGAGCATTGCACTCTACACAGTCACCAACCTGTCACAACAATCTCCATGACCAATCACCTTATCATCATCACCGATGATTAGATTCTGATGGCGTACGTTTGATTTAGAAACTCTTTTTATTAGGTGCACAGTCACAAATTCAATGCAGTTAATTACTTCCACTGGTGCAATTTACACCAGGCAAAGTTGTCACATGTGCAAAACAAACTTCTGTGTCTTTATAACAATTCACTTGAAATTTTTGTGACCAGCATTTTAGCATAAAATTGTAATGTGATTCCAATGTAAATTGCTAAACAATGCTACTGAGCTATTTTCTAAATGTGATTTTGACACGTGTGTTTATCTAGGACATTGGTGTGAGTGAGGAACCCAGTGCTGATCAAACTGACCTGTCAGCCAGCCCCCCTCCGCCCTACGTACCCCCACCTCAGCTCTCTCTATCTGACCTCACTGCCCATGAGCCGCAGGATAGGCTAGGCCACTCCAATGTGACAGAGAGCCTGACCAATCCTGTGGAGGAGGGGGAGGACCAGGAAGGAGGTGCTGGTTTTGAGTTTGACAGCAAGGATGAGGAGGAAGGTGTTGTGGAAGACTTGTCAAAGGAAACCATGGAGCACAATGTTGAAAAGCAAATGGATCAAAGTCTGGAAACAGATCAGTGTGATGAAGATCAAGGTATGTGTAAAGGCATTTATGGCATCCCCATTGTGTATTTCTGTATTTATACCATATGCTTGGTGACCCCCAGTGGTACTGGTAGACCGTGGCAGACAGCAATGCGTCTGGCAGCCTCCAGGTTCTGATCCAGCATCATTAAGCTCAGTGAACTGAAAGAAATGCAGACTGCAGATATTATTCTGCGATTGTGTCATTTATCTAATGTGCTTATGCCATCAGAGTTATTTTTACACATAACATCTCTACGCACTGTACATTGACTTCACTTTGCTTAATTTCTTACCACATGTATTTCACAAATTGATGTTTTATGTTCATAGGTGCAGACCAAAGCTTGGGAGTCTTCAATACTTGCATGGAACAAATCGATGGGATAGAGCCTGAGCCAGCTCTGGGACACCAGGAAGAGAGGATGGACATGTCAACCCAAATGCCTCAAGACCTTCAGGAGAGCTTTGAGCAAGCAGAACATAAAACACACTTAGCCCAAGACATGCACCCTTACCTTGGAAAGCTTGAGCAGTGTCTTGAGTCTATTGAAGAACCTGAGGAGGATGTTGACAGGTTGATCTTGTATCAGACCGTTGAAGAAGAGTCAGTGGAAAGCTCTATTGAACCTGGAACTTTGATGGGGGGCACATCTGGGGAGTTTCTCCAAGCAACAGAAATTGCAGAAAATTCCAGAGAGGATGATTCAATAGAGCACACAGATCTTGCTGATCAAGTGGATGAGATCTCAGAAGGGCAGATGGACCATGTTTCACTAGTTCAGCCTTGTAAGGACGTGGCAGAAAAAGCATTGAAACAGACGGACCCCAATGGGATGCAGCTGGACAACAATCACTCAGAATGCACACAACCCTCCTGTCCCTCTGCATTCCTCTCATCACCTGCCATATTATTAAATTCTGAGAGCACCACAAAGGGCAGCAGCAATGCTGGAGTCAAATCTGAAGTCGCTGTGGATCAGGAAAACTTTAAGGGTACAGCTGAAGACTGTAAGAATAGAGCACTGATGTTCTCCCTTGATCAGGAGGACAACACCAATCTGCTTGAACACAATGAAATCCAAGGAGCCCCTCCACCATCTTCAAACAGCAATGACAATCTGCAACCCGTGCTAAGATTTTCTCCTTTGCCAAACAGTGATGGAGAGAGGAAACCAGAGCGATTGGAGCTACCAGTTAAGGTAGAGGAGACAAAGACAGGGCCTGATGAGGAGGCTTTGCCCACCTACCCAGATAGCTCTGAAGTCAAACGTGCGAGATTTCTTGCCTACCCGGTTAAGTCGGAAGACATGGTGATCAAATCTGAACAGTTAGACTTAAAACAAGTCATTTTGGAACCCAAACCTGAAGATCTAAGTCTTCACATGAAGCCAGAGAACTTGGACAGTAAATCTGAAATTCTGCACTTCGCAGCTTTCTCAGATGGCACCGAATTCAAAACTGAAGCCAAACAAATTGTTCTTGAAACTGAGGCAAAGCCAGAAGGTTTAGGGCTAACCGCTTATCCCGACACGTCTGCCATCAAGCCTGAAGCCCAACCAGAGGGTCTGGAGTTCACAACCTACCCAGACAGCTCTGAGATCAAACCCGAGGCAAAGCAAGAGGACCTGGACTTTACAGCTTTACCTGAGATCAAAGCTGAGACCAAGCAGGAGCTGTTGGAGGCGGACAGCACAGTCCTGACCCCAAAGCTCGAGCAGACAGATGGTCTGGTGGAGACCTCAGAGAGCCTGGTGGTGAAAAGCCAAGTGAAGGAGGAGAGGCCTAGTTCACCAGGTAAGCAGTCTCAGCCTTTAAAGTTCAGGTTGGATTTCGTAGGATAAGATGGGATGCATGAAAGGCAGGAAAACAAAACTTCCTAATAATTCCTGAGTTCCTATCACAGGATCAGGGTGACCAGGATTTAAGATAAAATGATTTGATGAATTACTTGTTTGTGAGCTTATATGTGTCCTCTTCCTCCCTTAGTGCCTGTGGTGGAGGGGTATCCAGGCAGCCCCAGGTTTGCAGGTCCCATTTCGTGTGAGAACAGTCTGCACGACACCAAGGAACCGACCATCGCTCAGCTTTTACAGGAGAAAGCACTGTACTCATTCTCTGAGTGGCCCAAGGTACAATAAACATTTTTAGTTACTAAACATCATAATCTTCATAAGCTGTACATGCATACAGGTCATTGTTTTTATTTTACCGATTTACAGAGATTTGCTGTTCTAATTCCCAAAACCCAAACCTATAATCTACATCATATCCCATCGTGTCTTTTTACCTGCTAATAAGCTTAAGAGTAAAATTGCCTTCATGTCTGTGAATTAGTTGCTGTGTGATGTACAGTGTGTTCCTCCTATTTAGCCAATCATTCTCTGTAAATGTATCAAGCTCCTGTTCCCAGTAAGGTTCAGTCCAGTCAGTTGTTTCCTTTTAATGGCATTTAAGCCATTTTTGCTTCTTTTAGCTTATCTTGTCTTTTGCCATCAGTGTGTTGTTTTTTTTTTTTCCTTTTTTAAATAAAATGAGCGCATAAACGTTCACATGATCTTCCTCGTGTCAATAGTTCAGCCGTTTGCTGTTTTGTCTGTAGGACCGGGTGATCATCAACCGTCTGGACAGCATTTGTCATGCCATCCTGAAGGGAAAGTGGCCTTGGCCAAGCGAGCAGAGTGACTCACCTGGCTCCCTGGCTGCCAACTCCTGCTTGGCCAACAGCTTAGCCCAGCATCACCACCACAGGGCCGGTTTCCTCCCCACCACAGCCTCCAGCTCCATCCCGAGCCAGGCCAGAGTTCAGCAGGCCAGCCCCGGACTGGGCTTTTCCATCCCTCCACCTCTCACAAGACTGCCGAAGGTGAGCACACACCTCAGAACTGATGTATGATTTAATGGATTCCCCTTTGTTGTACATATTGATGTATATGTCATCTGTCTGCATTTATCGCCAATGTCTCATGCCATGGTTCATGCAAGTGGTGTCCAGTTGAAACCACTCGTAGTGTAAGATTCTTAGATGGCTAATACTCAAGGAAGCTGCACTGTGCATCATTACTTTAACTTGTCCTCCTACTAAACCCAGAGACACAGTCATTTGAATGTTTTGCATAATAGATGTTACAGCCATGTGCCGTAACTTTTATAAAATAATCATATATATGGTGCATTTATATTTTACACATGTATCATCTAATGTGTATTTGTTCGATTTAATGTTTATTACTCAAAAGCAATTCACTGATGTTCACTAGCTTACAGCTCAGGAATAATACAAAATACTTGGACATAGTGTTTCAGGTGGCACTGGGCACCTCTAGTTCACATCACTGCTTTGTTGCTTTTTTTGTACAATTCCCTGTCTCTGTGCACTGATATTATACATGTTGATATCAGACTTGGGCAGTTAATCATAGTGTAAAAATCAGACTTTTACTAGCAAGTATAGGAAAAGTTTCTGTATCCATTTTAAAGAGAGACAATTGGAGAACACACCACTACTAAAATATGATGAACAAATTCAAAATGTGTTTCGAGGTCTTGGGCTCATGCTTATACCCAGGTCTGGTTGACAGCCGCCTCTGTGTTGCGTCTCAGTCCATATGTATGTTTAACAAATCCATCATCTCTCTCCCATTCCTGTCTACCCCTCACCCACCCTGTCCACCCTGACAGTACATGCCGCGGGGCGGTGCTTGTGGGCGCGGAGCTTGGCGCCTCACCTCCTTGCCTCTCTTACAGGAGAGGCTCGTGGCTCCTCCTTTCCTTCCCGAGCTCAAACGAGCGGGAGGTCGGAGGTCTTTCGATTACGAAGCTGCCGCTGCCGCAGCTGCTGCCAAGGTTTTAGCTGGGAAATCGGCATCACCATGCCACACTGCTGCCACCACCAGCTCTACTGGTGAGAAAGTGCCTGTGGTGGCTCCACCCTCCCACCGTACAGGAGCCATGTTGATTAATGGTTGGCAAGAAGCAGCTATTGATCTAACCAAGTCATCTGGAGAAATAAGCACCACCAGCGGCATTGGAACAGGTGAAGCTGTGGTTGCACCAGCAATCAGCCACCACGGGGCCGGTGCTGGCAGCAGTCATAAGCTGCCGCCACCACCGCCCCCTATCACAGCTCCCTTACCAGGCTCTGTGGGAATAGACATGGCTGGGATTCTACAGGCCGGGCTCATCCATCCTGTAACAGGGCAAATAGTTAACGGAAGCCTGAGGGGAGACGATTCACTGAGGAGGCGAAGAGGGCGGAGGAGAAATGTGGAAGCTTTGTACTCTGAGTTCACCAAGAGCCGAGGACTGCACCTCTCTGAGACACAGGTGGGTAAAGGGCGGAGGGGCCTTTTTACCTTTTCACTGTCAGAGCAGTTATACTTGTTGAGTTCAGTGTGGAAGAGGGAAACCACGCTTAGGGTAGACTGGGAGAAAAAGTCCTACCTTCGATTAAAAAAAAAAAACACACTGGATTCGAGTGGAAAATCCATCTCCCTACTCAGTTTCCAGACGTTAAACACCTGCATGTGTGTGTGTGTGTGTGTGTGTGTGTGTCTTTGTCTTTTTGTCCACAGGGCCGGGTGGAAGCGATCAGCCACTCCTCGGTTTCCTCCTCCACATCCTCACCGTCCCCTTCTCCATCAGAGAGACCCGCAGGTCCTCCCACACCCTCCTCCTCTTCTACTACTCCCACCCCCACCCAGACACCTCCTCAGCCAGAGATCGTGGCCATCGACAGAGAGGCAGCCAGCAAAGGCCTGATTGAGTGGCTTAGGCAGAATCCAAGCTATAGCATGGATCTACCTGGATTCACTCACGTAAGTCGGATGGTTACAGTACAACACATTGTATATTTAAATTGAGATGAAATTGTTTTTTTTACCACCTTCATGTTCCTCTTTTTCATATTGCAGTCTGGAGCAGGTTTGTTACATGGCTTTGTGGAGCGTCCAAAGCAAAGGAGGCATCGCTGTAAAGACCCCACAAAGCTGGATATCAATTCTTTGACGGGGGAGGAGAGGGTTCCTGTTGTGCACCGAGGCACTGGACGCAGGGTAGAACACACACACATGAATTTAAGCAGCAAATGCATATCGGTTAATCTGTATTTTAAAAATGTAGCTCTATTTTTTTTTTTCTAGCAGGAAAGTTCAGTAGAAAGCATCTCGCTGTGCTTCCTTTTGTTGCAGCTTAGTGGTGCTATGGTGTCATCTACTGTTATTATAGGCTGTGAAGCAGAGAAGCAGGAGAAATCCTAACTATTGAATATGAATATGTTTGTTATTAAATACCTGAACTGGCTTTTTTACATTGCAGCTTGGTGGTGCTATGGCTCCAGCCATAAAGGAGCTTTCCAGATGGCTTGATGCCAACTCAGAGTACTATGTAGCTCCAGACTGGGCTGATGTGGTCAAACATTCTGTTAGTATTTTTCTTCTTTTCTTTCCTTGCTTTTAAAAAAAAAAACACAATTTCTATAATCTATTCAGTGTAGATGATGTACTAACTCTAATCTTAAATCTGTAGGGGTTCCTCCCTGAGGGTAAGTTCTCTCGGATCCTGACAGAACCAGTCAACAGAGACCCGAACTCTCGGCGTCGTGGGCGACGTCCTCGCAGCGAGATGCCTAAACCCCTCCTGTCCATCTCCGATTCCTCCTCATCTGGCCTTGGGCCCCCCCTCTTCATGAACGGAAGCTTAATCGGCAGCATGGACTCCATGGTGGCCATGCAGAACCTCCGTGGTGGTATTCCTGGAATCCCCATCTCTGGGATCATGGCAGCTGGATTTCCACATGGCTTCTCTGCAGCAGTTCAGGCAGGAGGAGCTGGAGCTTCGGTGGAAGACGCCAAGAACGGGTTGAGCATGTTACCCATGATGCTGCACGGCATCCCTCACCCCCATGGGGCTGCGATCCCCCAACATGCCTTGTTCAGCGTTGGCACGATGATGGCGCACACACCTCCACTACCTCCTCCTCACCCCAGCTCCTCCTCATCCTCTTCTTCTGCACTGTCTGCTGCAAAAGTCACCACCACAACTGCACCCTCTAC
Organism: Channa argus; assembly: GCF_033026475.1. Taxonomy (NCBI): domain Eukaryota; kingdom Metazoa; phylum Chordata; class Actinopteri; order Anabantiformes; family Channidae; genus Channa; species Channa argus. The sequence goes on along the minus strand of NC_090201.1, from coordinate 26,692,369 downwards.
ATCTGAGGCTTCCAGCCCCTCATCGACGACACCTGCTGAGAGGGAGAGTACTGCCGTTTTGGTTACAGGTGGTGACAACGAGAGGAGCCGGGAAGAGAAAGGAGGAGCAGAAGCTAACAAAAGGCCAGGAGGAGCTGAGGCAGCGGCCATCATTACCTCCACCAGTAGGGCCCATCTGAGCTCTGCACATCTGGGCGCCAGCACTGGCAGCCATCTTACCTTCAACCCCTTCCTCATCCCGGGCATGTCACACGGCCTGTTGTACCCCCACATGTTCTTGCCACATGGTGGCATCATGGCACTGCCTGCAATGCCTCCTGGAGCAGTAGATGGCTCCCCAGGAAGCCCAAAGAGGAGGAGGAAGAAAGGGAGGGAGGAAGCGGAGAGAGAGGACGACAAGGAGAAAGTGGTGAGGGGAGAGGTGGAGGAAAGAGAAAGTACGGTTAAAGCCAGTGTTACGTTCCACCCAGCCTCCTCCTCGTCTCCCTCTATCCCCCCTACCTCGACTCCAGACCCACGCCCATCTCCGACTGAGGAGCCCCAGGCTGGGCAAGGAGATGGCGCGGAAGGGCCTTCAGCGCCCCAGGAACCAGACTCCTATAACCAACCCGAGGGAGCGGCGGCAGTGGAGAACGAGGAACATTTGGAGGATAAAGAACTAGAGGCAATACAAGGGGAGACGCAGGAAACTGACGAGCTGAGACAGGTGGAAGGAGAGGAAGCGTAGGAGACGAGACAAACTGCAGAGGACAGAAACGAACCACTTCCTGCTCTCTCCTTCGGTCTCTCTTGTTGCCCTCTTTCTCGACTGAGCAACAGTGTAAAGTTTGTGCCGTGTCTGTCAGTCAGTGTTCATGTAAAGACTTTTATTATGATGACTAATAACAATAATGATTATATTCAACTCGGTCATGTTTATATACCCAGACCCCACCCACCGTCTCCACTCCCTCCTTGTATACAAAAAAAACTCGTGTAAGAAATGATCTGTGTATTCTTCCCCTTCATTCTACATCGAGACTGAGTTGGGGGAGGACGCCTCTGAACAGGAACACACACTGCACCACCGAGGAAGTACGTTGGCAGAAATATCAATACGAGTAGAAGCTCAGCGTGATCCAAGATGGTCTATTTTGACAAAAGCTTTGGACGTGCAGCTTCGGTTTGTTGTGCTTGCATAGAGAAATGAAGATGACTGCAGGGTTGAGGCACGTCAGTCAGAGGTGGTTTTCTAAAGTCGCTCTGAATTTCTCACCACAGTTTGGGAATTCAGAGAAGCTTGTGTATCTTATGTTTAAGGTTCAAACACAGCCTTTTCAAATGAGTACTGTCTTGTTCTTTTGACTTCTGGCACACTCCACTAAATTTAGTGATATCTATTTATTGGATTATCTTACAGTAATGTTCGAAAACCTGCAGGCTGTACGAACATGGAAGTGTAACTTTGTAAGACAGATGAGTCTGAACCAGGGTTCCCAGACATATGACACTAAAACAACCTTTTCCCAGCCGAGTTGGTAAAATCCTGACAAACGTAAGACGAATATCCAAGAGCTTCTCTACTAAGAAAACAGACCACAGTCCAAATACTTTTTAAAGAGTGGAGCTTTCTTTGAAATCCCAATAATCCAAGATCATGATTGTCCACAGTTCATATTTAGTACAGGTAAGAAATCTGCCAAATTTAAAAAAAAAAACACAACTTGGTGTTTCCCTGCTAAAATTGTGGCTATAATATTGACAATTATGTCAAAAATCACAGTTCAAGTGAGGTTTTAAAAGGTTCTTGGCAGGGATGTTTTTACCTTGATTTCTCCCTATGGTTTATAAAGTGTCATTCATAGTTTTCTTTTGCCTTATGTTTGTGTCAGTGCGATGCCGTTGCTGCTATAACTTCTCTGTACATCCACACTTCAGGTGTCATTTACAACAGAGTCCAGAATTCGGGAACAGGAAATGTTTATAGAATTCAGAACAAGAACTCCCCTTTTTTTATTAGCTTTGTTGATGAAAGCAGAGAACAATCATAAGATTAATTTCTTTCATTACTTTTTAGATCATGTGAATTTTTAAACTCCGATTGCCCTTCTTTCTGATCATCAGGCCTAATCCCAAGAACAGGAATTTCAAAGTTAAGCACACAGTCAAGCCACCAGAGGGCAGTAGGAGATTAGATTGTATCCTGTCCTGCAAAGTCCTGGGGGGGGTGAGGGGGAATTGTGCAGAAATGGAGGAGAGTAATTAAAAAGTTCTTTTTTTTTTTTTTTTTTGCCCTGGAGTCCCACGTGGAATTAACTTGGAAGAAGTCAGTTGTAATTCCATCCAGGCCACTGGCTCACCAGGAATAGTGCAAAGTGACAAAATGGTTGCAATCCCAACCTGTAGCATCATGTCTTTTGTGTGTCCAGAGAGAGATTATTGTCCAGGATCTGTCCACGGAAAGGGAATAGTCAGTTTTTTTTTCTTTAGGAATGTGGAAAAGCTAAAACAGGAAGAAGAGGGATACCAAGTGGACTGAAGAGTGCCGTTCCTTTGTTCCCCTTCGTTCCCTTAAATACGTTTTATAGCAGTTCATACTAAGAGTTTCTAATTGTGTAAATCTATCGCTGTGTATTAATTTTTTTGTTTCCATTGCATAATTTTTTATTTAGCCCTTTGTTTCTCCATTGGGGGGAAAATACTTGACATATGCAAGGGGGATTTTTGCATTGAGTGTCGTCCCAGTGTTTTCTGTATCACACAGACTGTACTGTACATTAAATGGATGGAAGTCTGTTTTATTTAGTCTTTTCACAACAGGGTCTGTATTTTAGGGGTATATGTCAAATGTTTCTGTTGATGATGTTGGACTTTTGTTTTCATACATGAAAACATTATTTTTGCACAATGTCTTTTTTTTTTCTTTTTTTTTTTTAGTGAATGTTAACCTGTTTCTGTCTTTACTTTGATTAATATGTGCATAAGAGTGTGTGGTAATGGAAGAGCGTGTACGTGTGCATGCATGCGCACACATTTCGTTGTGTAGCTGTGTTTCTACTGCCGTCACGTCCTTACAAGTCACATTTCTTCTTTTGGGGGGAAAAAAAAAACATAGTTGTTGCCTTGTCACAAGTTTGTGGCTATATATAATTTATTATGCTATTCCTTTTGCTTTGCCAAACTTTCACCAAATAAGACATTCTTTCTCTTTTGGTTTCATTATGTATTATTCAAAGTAAAATGCCTTATTTAGCTAGTAGGTTTGTATAGATGTTCTGTTACATCTCCATATAGGGACATGTTATTGTAGTTGTGTTCAGTTTGTGTACACAGCCTTGGTGATGTGCATTATCTTTAAAAGTCAGCAGTAATGCGAAGGGTACAAGCATCCAAATCACTGTCAATTATCTCCGTCACAGCGTAAATGGGAAGTGAAGGAAAAGCGACTGTCCTTACCAGTGCCTCTAAAAGTTCTTTCGATTCTCTTTGGAAAAGCAGGTTCCCATAGTTATCATTCAAATCATCATTTATTCAGGTAGAGATCTAACAGTCATTACAGGAAAAAGTAATTTAAAGAGCATAAAGTGTAAATCTCAGTTGTTCAACCTGGCTCTTGACACATAGTTCTGCATTAGTACTATAAATCGCATTGACTGGGTGAGTGTTTTACTTACCTGCCCAATGGGGGAAACTCCCGCAAGATATTGATTGGTGCAGAGAGTCGATACAAAATTCTGACAAACATTTGAGTCCAACCAAAGGTAAAGCTACACAGTAGTACTGCAAATCCATGTCAGTGGCTCCTCAACTCTTACTTTGTGGTTGGAATCGAAGGTTTGACAACTTTTCGGTGGAAGAACGTTTGGAACGCTGTGAAGGTTTCACGCTGCTTAATCAGCACTCGAGCAGAGTTCTGCTTTGAGCCCAGGAGCGAAAAGCGAACAAGACGCAGGTTGAGAAATAACAGGTTTGAACTTTTAACAATGGCTTTCTGTTCTTCTACCATTCGCTTACTGCAGGAGAACTTTAGGTTGGCGTCTGTCCCATCCAGAATGATAATGCACACGCGCAATACAGTATGTATCCAACGCAAGTATTTGATTGTTGTTGTGTTTGTTGACATTCCTGAGAACAATGCATCAGAAAATCCCAAGGGGAAGCCAGTTGTAATTTACCACTGCAAAATGATCGTACTTTTAATTCCACAGCCCATGTATGCACATCATTTCCTGTTACTGACTTTTTTTTTTCTTTTTTTCTTTTTTTTAAATGTAAAAACTTGAAACTAAATCTTGGGTGCAGAATGTGACAACAGCTAGTGGTTGGTCACGGCGATGGCTCCGTTTCGTCTGTTCATGTCACATCACGCCTACTTTAACAGTGTTCTCTTTTTTTTTTTTCATTGAAGTAGTTTTGGTTAACTTAAATGTTCTTTAGAATGGTCACCTGAAACTGTTGTAAACATTTATCTCATCATGAATAATGTATTTATTGTACAGATCTCGTCTTTGCCTAATTGTCTCACGGCTGATTAATGGCTGGCTTTGTTACTCTTAAACGTCTCTTGAAAGACAAAAGCATTTTGGTTCACATGGAAGTTAAACTATCTGCTTTCCCCTCATCTCCTGCTAATCTGCTTTTTAGCTACAATGACAGAGGAGTTGCATGTATACAAATGATCTCATTGTTCAGGTAGTTGGGGGAACTGTGCCATACAGTAATCCAACATTTGAGCTGGAACAACATGCAGTGTCCTTAGTTAGGACCCTAATGCAGCCGACAGGTCGGTCCTGTTATCAAATGTGCATTTTTTTTTCACTGTATACTAGGAGGCATCTGAAAACTAGTCTCGGGAGCAGCTCTGGCAGTTAATCGGAAACTTAAAAAGACCACTTCACACCCGAACAAGAAAGCAAGCACAGATCTACACAATTACAGCTCATTCAGTTTTAGCCGAAATAGCATTTCAGTCATCGAAATCTAGTTTTAGAATCAGACCTTTTTAATGCGGATTAGGGTTTTTTTTTTTTTTTTTTTTTTCCTTCTTTAAAAAGAAAAAGTTGCATCTTTAAAATGAAAATGCCTGTTTAATATCAAGTCACTGTTTGTTGGCCTAATTGTGTGGAGTTGGCAGGTAACCAGTGCACACTAACCTCTTTTTGAGCACCTGAATACTGGCTTTCGTTTTTTTTTTTAAAGGGCCCAGTGTCAAAGATTCAGCCTGCTGAAGTCTCCTTAAGCAAGACACTAAACTCCTATCAGCTGATTAGTAGTTGGCTCGAACGAGGATAAACAAACCTCAGAATGCAGACACACTCCATAGCTTTTGCTCGATGTGCCACATAAATTTAAAAAAGTGAACGAATCGAAAATGTGGTGTTTCTAGCTTAATTCATCACAGGTTGGTTTCACAGACACTGAGATATTTTCTAGGCACAGTATGCAAATGTCCTATGGATTATAACCAAGCCAACCAATAATTTTTACCAAGCCGTTTACGATCAATTTCTAACAAAGTAAGATCACACAAAAACCTTCAGCTCCCCTAACGATGACAAACAGGGCCGACAAACACTAAGTCAAACTTCACTGCGTTGATCATCATTTTCCTAAACAGGCTTTTTGCCGTATTTAATTTTAAGAGGCATGTTGATCTTAAAGCTGCACGACGACGAGCGCTGGACAGTAGAGATTTGGCTCACAGCAATGCAGGTTCAGACATGTCTGTGAAACCACCCACCTCAGCATAACTAATACAGGGAAGCTGAATCAAGTGCAATGTTATTTAGGACGTTCTTTGAAAAAGTGGAGAAAAGACACCAACTGGCTGATCCTGGAGTCAGAAACCTGGTCATTACTAAGTAAGTTATGTGGTGGGGTTTTTATCTTTTCTTTCCGTTTTTCTTATTTGTAACTATAGCTCTCTGTATTCCCATGTGGACCAATCTCACGAGTCAAAACATGGTATGTGTGATCTTTTATTGTGCAATAAAAGATGACTTTCAACTTTCTTTTGTCCTCACACCAAATTCTGTCCCACGTCATTACAGCCACTTCTTAATGTGTGTCAACATTTCAGGTCTGTGGTTTGCGGTGGCCCCCGAAGTGGACTGAACAGCCTGGTTTCTGCACAGTGCATGCTGGGAGAGGCTGCAGCAGCCCTGGTTTGAGCAGGTAGAGAGACATTTATGGGGAAAACAACTCGTGATTGCATCTAGTAAAAGCAGAGAACTACTGAGAAAGAGCTCAGAGCTTTTAGTCTCTTTAGAAACTTGGTTTAAAGGTGCAAAAGTATGAATATAAAAGTACACGTTATGCTGAATAACCAGTATAAAAATATATGCTACATAACAGGGTCATAATTACATGTGCACAATCTGTATTTATATATACAACATACATTTGTATTGTACAATCAATGTGTACAAATATGCACAGACCTTTTGTTCATGTAACTCATCATCCAGGTTTGACTTAATTGGGTGATTTGCAGGTTGAATGGGTTCATTTAGTAACTACTGCTTTATTACTACTTTTCATTGGATTTAATTTTTAAACTCTGGCCATGCAGCCATTTCATATTTAAAATGAGGTCAGTAATAAGTGTTTCAGCCATGAAAAAAACGGCACAAATATAATAAAAATGATGCAGCACAAAGACACCCAGTGACGTCGAACGGCAGTTTGTCCCCTTCCTGCCAAGTTTTGCCCGGTGTGTCTTGCCAATTTCTCATTTGCATATCTGCAAAAGAAACAACACTCAAAAATAAATTAACACATTATCTCTCAGAACACAACACAACACTGACGCCCAGCCACGCATTTTTGACTTTTGTGCTCTCAGACTCCCCTGAAGCCAACGCTCGCACTCATCCACAACTCAGATTAGCAGGCGGCGAAATCATGCAGACAAACCTCTACCAGTAACAGCAGCGTCAATATGTACATTTATTAAAACACACGTTCACGTTATGGAGGAAAATCCCATTTCGTCATAGAAATACTGATGCATGTACAACTGGGAAGCAACTCAATAAACAGATGATTTTTATCAGCTGTGGGGGGAAAAAAACTTCAACCAGCTACACCTTCACTTTACCTGTGCAACATCAGACACCGCAGACTGCACATTTATACTGAAACACAGGGCAACTAAATATTTAAAGAAAACCTTCTTTTTCTCCCTGACAAATACAACAAACCATGAAACACAGTGGCTGATATCTTTGTCTTTAAATACAGCATTTGTAAGTCAGTACAAAGACACTTTAAAGACATTTGCCCGTGAGGTTTCTTTTCATGTACTGGGCAAATCGGGGGCTTGGTTGACGCAATGACAACTTCATTGACCGGTTCATCTTTGATGGAGTCCAGATGAGGATGATGAGCTGTTTCTTTTAAACAGTAGGTAACATATCGCCACAATATCACCAATTGTATAACACGAGGAAGCTGCTGCAAACAATGAAGCCTTTTTTTTTTTTTTTTTTTTTTTTTTTTTAAATGTGGTTAAGTTTAAGTTCTGTAATCATAATATTTGACACACAGTGCATGTTTCCCTTTTCAATTCTGACCTCAAGACTACAGAATAATGCTGGATCCAACCATGACCGGACGGTTGTTTACTGGCAAGTCTGCAACATTCCTTGGATGGAAATTGGACTCGTAGTTCACAAGCATCACAACATAAGAATTTCTTAGTCATAACATTTACTTATTTGTTCATTATGAAGTTTCCAGTAACAGGCTTTTGGTGAAACACTGTGTTTGTTAGTAAAGCTTCATCAGAGTGTAAGAGGCTGATGAAAGACGTTATTAGACAGTGGTTTGGTCTAAGTCCGCTGACTGGGGCTGCTGCCGAGCCGTGCGTCCCGTCCTCGGGGGTCCTCGTGCTCTGCGGCAGCGTCTGCTGTTCCGTTCTGAGAGCTGCCAGTGCTGTTGCTGGCTCCCAACTGTTGTAGTTTTCTCTCCTTTTTTTTCCCAGGTCCTTGTTGGTTGTTCTTTTTTCTTTCTGACAGATGGGGAAAAAAAAAAAAAAAAAGAAAGGAAAGAAAAATGTTAAATAGTACAGATATTTTTATTTCTAGTCCCAACTTTGCATCTTTATGGGTATTTACTCGCGGCACATTTGTCTTTCGTTACAGCTGCTTAACTGCAGACTTTGTTTGCTCAGTTCCACACAGGCCCACTTCAGGTGCAACTCATTAAACGTAATGGTAGGAAGGTTCTGCACGTATGCAATGGAAATATAGCATTTTCTTCCTGTAGCCTTTTGTTATAGGATACAAGTTTCAGCAAGTCTTACACCAACATAGTGATCATTGATTTAACTGTTTCCACAGCAGCTGAGCGACTGTATTCCAGTGAATCAAGCTCTGAATACACACTGAGCCGCAATCACTGCAAACATGCTAAAACAAAAGTTAATCCAGACATTTGGGTCTTAGTGATCCACTGCAGGGAAGCTAAGCCTTAAACCTTAAACCCAGTGTGTACAGCAGAGTTGTACAACATAAAGCCAGCGCTCTGCTCTCTCTAAAGCTGGGGACGCACCTGAAGACGAGCAAAGACTGTCAAAGACTGGACAGTTCACACATAAATACTGTTTCCACCAACCATCACAGATTTCTACCTGACGACTGAGTAAACTGTAAACACGTTTAACGGCCGGTTGGGAGCGATTGGACGTTCTGGAGATAGACACACCCCCAAATTATGTACATAAAAATGACTGAATCACTTAACGCTGTCAGTTTAACCCCACGTTTACGCTGAAGGACAAACTGGCCGCTCTGATCCTACTGTGTTGGTCCTGCCTCAAAGTAGTGTTTTTTTCTCGGATCCAGAATGAATGGACATCCATTAAGACACTCTTCACCTGGTCTGACAGGAGCGAGCATCCTTCAAAGACCAGATCGCGCCATTACATTAATGTACATCCCTCCATCCTCCTCCCTCAGTTTCCCCTATTTTATCAAATAGTAAATGGGGAAAATGTGCAAACCTACAGAGGATCCTTTTTTTTTTACACACTGGAAATGTTCGGGTGAAGCCCCAGGTTCTTATCCAGGTTGCAGCCGTTGGTCTGCACAGAGAATCCTCCTCCCACAAGTGTCATTAAAATATTTTCAGTGATGTATCACTGCTCTCAGAGGGGAATTTGGCCACGAGTGGACAGAGACAAAAAGCTTTTAGTTTTAGTCTCCTCAATGTCTGCTGTGAACACACAGATACATCAGATTTCATGTCATATTTAAAAGCCAGAGAATTTCAGATCAAAACTTTATAGGGCTCAGGGAATAAGAGGTTGACAATTCATCATGACATCAGATTAAAACTTGTCTCGTGCTATTAAAAGCAGCCTGGATAGAAAATGTGGTTTTGATGTTCAGCGGCAGAGAAAGGAGCTTCAGTATTTTTGGCCCCAGTTTAAAAGTGGAATCATTGTAATATACAGCACTGAGGGTGATTTAGAGGTTGGTTGGACATCAGAGGGCTACAAGTCGAATGCAGGCGGAATGGGAGAAAAGAATGAGGAGCTGAAGGAAAGCAAACACCAGGAGGTGAAATGAAACTGTGACACGGTGAAGTGTGGTGTGAATACTGAGCTGCTCGTCAGGGGAACCAAAACCAAAAAATGCTCCTCACAGCGTTCACCTGTCAGTCACAATGACAGGAATCATCATCTAGTCTCTTTCTGTCCATCTGCCATCTATCTGTTCACTCCTCCATGTATTCACCTATACATGTCAATCCATTCACTTAACCGTCATCCATCCGTCCATCCCTTATTTGATCCAGCCATCCTTTATAACTATTAACTAAATCTTACCATCTGTCATCCATCTTACCTATCTTACCATCTTTAACCCATTCATGATCTATTGTCCATCCATGTATTCACCCATCCATCCTTTGACTGTCATCCATCCAGCCTACCATCTACCCACCTGTGCATCCTTACAAAATTAGTTTTTCATCCTCCTGTGTGAAATCAAGTATTGGTAGTATAGTCTGATACTATGTGGTCAGTCAAATTCAGGTAATGTGTAGCCAAAAAATGGGGAAAGGCTGAGGTAAAAGCTGCCAGCGAGAAGCAGGGAACATGGTCTTTCACCGAACCATCCGCTTCCCCAACACAACTGGCTGCCCAGTAACATCGCGCTGTTTCTGAGAGAAAACTAAAATAAGTCCTGCATTTACAAGAGCTTCTTAGAAAACGTGGCATTTGTCCAGTCGAGTGTTTGAAAGATTTATTCCCGACATGTTTCTCACTTTGTACAGAGTCTGAGTTTGGAAGCAAAGATCTCTAAAACTTCTCTTCTTGCTTCACTCTCAGTTGCCTAATGTTCAACCCGGGACCTCATCAAGAGCAGTTTTCTGGCTTCATGTGACTCTTAAAGCAAATGATACAAATGATACACAAATGATTCTGAAAGAATTGTGTCTTATTTTGGCTCATTTCTTCTTTCGCTTTCCTTCCACCTCATTCCATCAGAATCACAGGCGGACGCCCAACATGGATTATTACAAGGATAAAGAAAATACAGATGGAACCATGTTCCATCAATCTTCAAAACGCAGCGCTGCTGTTGTAACCACGCTTCTTAGGGGCATATCAGTTGTATTTTTGGAGAGGAAGGGGGTGAGTGGGGGTGGGGGGTGGGGGGTGGGGGCAAAACTGAGTTCCCACTTTCCACCGAGCCTCAAACTGTCATTTTGATTCAAAGCCGGCTGTTTGCATGACCGACGTTGCCGTCGGTGGAGAAGCGAAAGCCTAATTCCACAGTGAAGGTTGGTTGCAGATTGCGTCTCACATGGTGCTTTGATCGATATTTGGTTGTTTATCTCTTGTGTCAGAGGCTACAATGATGAGTGTTTACATCAGAGCCCCCCTTCCCCCCTGTTCTACTGTAGGAAGGCTGTGGTGCCATGCCAGGAATCCCCCCGCTGTCATCTGCCCTTCATTAGTAATGGGAACTCGTCCTAAGACAGTGGATTTTTAAATCCTCTCCTGTCTTCTCCCCTCATCCTCTTCCTTAAATCAATCAGCTCTTCTTCTGCTTTTCCAGCTCTGTCTCTACTCTCCAGCTCTTCCGTCCCTTCATTCCTTTAATCTGTCCTTCATTAGTAACGCTGTCACAATGCCTTTGAACTTGGATGCTGTGCTGATGATGGGGATGAGGACAGGCTGTCCTGAAATGCCTCTACTCTCTATCTATTTTCCCCAGTCTAGGTGGAGGGGGTGTAACTTTTTTTTTTTTTTTTTAATCTGTAATTACAAAGTGAAAATGATATAGATAATATAGAAAGGGCAGCACATCTGTGTAGTGGTTAGCACTGCTGCCTCACAGCTGGAAGGTCCCCGGTTCACATCCCCAGCTGGCTGTGGCCTTTCTGTGTGGAGTTCTCCCTCATGCTTACGTTGGTTCCCTGCTGGTACTCTGGTTTCCTCCCACAGTACAAAGACACGTACGTTAGGTTAATTGGTGTGAATAAGCGTTGAACGGTCGTCTGTCTGTCCACGTCTTCCTTTGTGTTGGCGTTGTGTACCCTGACTCTCGCCCAGTGAACATTCCACGACCCTGAACTGGTTACAGATAATGGACGGATGCTTTTAGAAACTTTTGCAAACGTATAAAAAACTGGAAACGTGCATGTGATGCACACATGTTCTTTACTAATGTAGATGTATGCACGATCAGTCTTGTTGACGTAACGTATACAGTGGACGCTGTGTGGTCATGTGCTCGTGTCGGTGAATTCATTCATACACATGTGTGAGGAGAAATTTCAACTGCGGCTTGGCAGACAGTCCCAAACAGCTGGATATGGCGGTGCAGGTCGCTCATCCACCACAGCAAGGAGCTACAAGCAAACAACTATCCGATTAAACACATCTGACCATCTGTTCCTGGCACTTTGAGCATTTCCTGAACAACAGGTCACATCACTGCTGCTGTAAGACGGGAGGAGAGACCACTATCTCGACTCTGCTCTCCTGGATTTGACCATTGGTTAGCTGCCTCATACATCTCTCAGGTCATCCAAACTGAACTATCGATACTGTGCCATATTCAGAATTACTGCTTTTGCTGTTATTGCTGTCTAACCTCTCTTTGCATTCACATTCTCCAAATACGACTCAAAGCTCATTGCTACCTATTCTTCCTTTGTATTTCTGGCATCGATGACTGTTAAATCACTGAATGAGCAATGAAAAGTTCTGCGGTCTTGGGGGGAAAATCCTCTGTTATTTATATTTTTACTTTCCTGCAGTTGCATGAACAGGTTAAAACTAGCTCCACACTTAAAAAAAAGTTATTATTGAATCAAAACAATGTTGGGAGGTTGGAGGTTCCTGAGCAGTTGAGGGTTCGGGTTTGTTCCTCTTTGAAGTTGAAGTTTTACCAGTTTGCAAAAGGCCTGAGGACTTTATTCAAAGTGTGGCAACAACACTAAGTCATTTTTCTGCTACAGTAGGTGTCTTTCATTCACACACACACACACACACACACACACACACACACACGTAAATTACACACAGTGAAGCAGATGGGTTGTAGCTGGTGTGTCCTGGGAGCAAATCCTCCCTCACCCATCTTATCTGAATCAAGTGCTGCGTTGGAAAACCTCCCCGCTCGTCACATAAAGGCCTAACCACAGGCAGACTACTCACACAAAGAAATGTATGCAAGCTCACCATGGATGTGGACGCACAGAAATACAAATGCCGTCCCCATGGCCATTCTTCTGAATCGTATGCATCCTCTAAAACCGTAACACTAAATACATACGACCACATCACAAACTCCTCGATGGATTCACTCTGACTCTGGACGATTGTCTTGATGGTCAACTTCTCCGTTGAAATATTGAAAACAGACACCAAAGGCTTGCGTGTGTTGCTATTGTGCACGTATATAAATAGTTCTGTTGACCGAAGTCAACCAAGTCTTAACTTCAGTATGTTGCAAACACTGTTGTTCAATGTCTCCAACAGAACAGTACATGTCAATTTGTGGCACGTTTGGTTGTTTCTGTAATGAGAGGAATTTCCTGACAGAAATGCTTCACTGAATGTGTGAAGATATGAACGGGAAGTGATGCGCCACTGCAAGAAAAGTGAGGTCGGTGTTTCAAATGTGATCATGTAGGAATGGCAGTTGAGACCAACAACTTGACTAGTGGCAATGATTTACAACTTATTAATAAAAGTTCCCCCACAATCATAAAAGAATCTAACTGCTCCTTATGGGGTTTTCTTTGTCCAAACTGCAAACGTTAGCATCGGCTGATTATGAAGACTAGCAAGGACAATGGGCCTCGTGCAAGATTCGGATACATATTTGTTCTTAACTGCCATGTAGGCTACAATCAATTTTATGGCATCGATCAGTGGTCTCGTGGGTACAGTTTTCTAAAACTAAGGCTCAAATTACACATACATTGTCAAAAAGGTACATACACTCACATAGAGTATTACCTTAGTGATGCTCAAAGGTTCAAAAAGTCCAGGTTTGCTATGGCCAAGTCCAAAAGCTTCCTGTTGGTGATCATGGACTAGAGCTGATAGCTGCTCTGTGGCAACATGAGAGATTTTCATTCGACGGCACTCGTTGCATTAATCAGCACACAGTACAGTGTTAAAGTCCCAGGAGCTCAGTGCAAAGCTTAGACAAAGGACGGAACTCTTGGAACCTTTTCTAAGCAACTGCAGAATCTGAGATGAACAGTTGTCATGACACCATTATCCTAAACACTTTTATTGTATTGTCTATGGCCAGATACCTTTTAGAGATGGGAGTAAGTTGTTATCGACGTAAACTCTGACTGAACCATTGCCAAATTTCAGGGGGCCAAAATTTACCAGACAAAGCAGCAGGATGCTTTTCAAAGATGCTTGTAATATCCTCTTTATCCTGTGCTGACTCCTTGCACGACAGAGTTGCACTTAGAACCACATGCTGTTGTGGAAATGAAAACAAAAGCACTGTTCAATGGCACCAAGGAGGATAAATCTGCGTGGAGCTATAAGCATAACAGAACCATGTGGGCCAACACGCACAGCTAAAACAAGCATAACCGTGGTTCAGCACAGTGGCAGAAAGATTACAAACGGCCTCTTAATGAGAAATCTGCAGATTTGAATGCAGACTGGAGCCATCTTGGTTACACTTGGAGGAAAGCGTTTGTCTTCAGCAGCTCTCTTGGGACGGCTCAGTGGCTGCACTGGGTGACTTTTAGCTGTCATTGGGCAAGAGGCACGAACCACCCTGGACAGGTTTTCCAGTCTGTCAAAGGGCCAATGGAGAAACACATATATACGCAGACAACCATTCACACTCGCATTCATAGCTACAGGCAATTTAGAGTCAGCAGGTAAACTAACAAGCATGTCTTTGCACTGAGGGAGGAAACCCACACAACTGGAAATCTTCTAGCAGTGAGGCGGCAGCGCTAACCACTTCAGGCAGGGTTTATGGCTTGTACTGCAGCCAGCCACTAGCGCATTTTTGACTTCTGGTCGCTTCAGTTTGGGGAGCTGTGAGGCGCTAACTACTCTACCACCGTATCCCTATCAATCCATCCAAGATGTATAAAGTTTTACAAATGGTTGTGGCAATACAACAAGGCAATGTTGAGATTTCTCCTATGACAAGCGCCAGTCAGGAATCATCATCATCTGGGGACAATGAAAGTTTCTACAAAACAATCCATCCGAGACTTGATGATATCATATGACAATGTGGTGAAAGAAATGTTAGTCTTGATCAAAGTGGGAGAACAATCGACTTTGCCATCCAAAGGGCCATGTTGTTAGCTTCCATGATTCCCCTAGCTGGGAGTATTTTGTGGCTAAAAGTTTAACCCTAAAAAAGACAAGCTAGTGTGCAGTGTTTAATCAGTGTCTCCTGTTGCCTCAGCTCCACTGTAGAAGGTCACATGGCAGGAGAGAGTTTGGACGGAGATGCCATGCATGATGCTGCTCTGGCCAAAGAGATGTAGTATCTTGCTCAAGGACGCTGGGGAATTGAGGAACCAACCCTACAACCAATCCCACATTTTGATGCGAAGCTGCACAACGGTAGTCTCAAAGAAGAATTTCAACATCATCGCTCGCAGCATGCAGATGTTTATCCATGAGTAGGAAATGCCACAGCAAGAGTTCCCTGTCATTACAACAAGCGGTACACCTGTCCACTCTTAATAAGTAGGCAAATACATTTTAAGGATCAAGGATCACTGGGTAGCTTCTGCTCACAACAAGTGTGTCGTGCAGAATAACTCTCTAAGGACAGGAGACACCTGCTAGTCATAAAACAAGCATAGAAGCAAAATATCAGGACATCTTTGATACATTCAGTACTTCAAAACGTAGTGTACGATGTCCATCTGGGGAGTGTACCCAGTCTCCAATTTCTTCATGGTGAAATGGAAACATTTTAGAAGTTCGCTGAAATGGACTCGATCCAGCAAAAAATTGAATGGGTCACACCAACACAAATAATTATGAAAATGTGTGGAATCCACCGAGAAACACACTTCACTCATCTCTGCCCACAAGAAGGGAAGAAAGAAAAAAAAAAAATCTCACTACTACCTTTCACGTGGGCCCCTAAATGTATTATATTATTAAAAAAAGTTGGGGAATGAAGAAGAGGAAGGCAGCGTGCAGCGAGCCCCATGTTCTCTAATGATTACCTGTCGTCCAGGCTTCAGTTGCCAGAGGCGGCGTCTGCACTGGGACAGCTATGCGTTAATTGACTGCATATGATACTTGGGGAAAATGTGCTTCAGCTTTGCTGTCTGTGTTGTGTTACGCTGTGAGCTTTGCCCAGATCCATGTGCTGCTGAATGAGGAGGCCGCTGACTTCTGCAGCGTACAGACTGCATATTGTAGAAGCAGTGAACAGTGTAATCTCAATTAGCTTCTTTTATGTCAGACACATCTTGTCTATCAGACTGTCCTTTGCTTAGTAAACCAGTTCCGTACATAGATGACGATTTCCACAGATATGCTGTCATCAAAACTGTGAGGAACATAATTGCAACCAGAATATACCGAGGATGGGTCGTCTCAAACGCACAATCGGCAAAATGTTCTTAAACTTTTGTCCCCAAAACGACTTCAGCATTAACATAACCTTGTTTTTGTGGTTTGTTTAATCTCACAGCATTGGGTTTAGGTTTAGAGAAAGACTATGGTCTGCACCTTAAATCCATTTCATCCATTTCCTTGCAACTTGCTTTCTGTTACAAACTGTAACACTTTATCCATCCATCCATTCTGCGTATCCGCTTATCCTGTGTGGAACCACTGAGGGGGGCTGGAGCCGATCCCAGCTGTGATTGGGCAGGACGCAGGGTTCAACTTGAGCAGGTGTCCAGTCTATCTCTGGGAGACGTACATAGAACCATTCATGCTCAGAAACCAATTAACCTAACCACCATAACCGCGCTGCCCCCGTTACACTTTAATAATAAAAAATTAAAAAAAACACATCAGAACATAATCACCCACTTATTTTCTTTGCCAAAAATGTAATCGAGTTGGCAGTTTTAGTTGCGTAGGAACAGACGAGGATGAGGATCAGGAATTTCTTCATTGTTGTATAATAAATATGCAAACGTGAATGTGCAAAGGGGATTTGGGTTCTGAGGTTTCTTTAATAATGCTCTATTTTACAGGTCCCCACATTTTCCCCCCAGTGTGATGACCTGGCAACTCATACACTCCACCAAAGAAGCGTTGGAACACCGAGGCTTTATTTTGGGGTTTGACATCAAAAATGAATGAGACAAGAGGTCCCCTTGTTTGTTTAGTTCTTTTGTCAGTATTTCTAATAGTTTTTTATTACCTTAAATCTGTATTTGACTAATGATGGCTTAATATTAAGTATCTGTTTATGTACAGCCAGGATGAATTAAAGGTATCGATGCTGCAGCCGGGCAGAACAGTCATTTGTGCTAAAACATTGCAATGGATTCCAATCAGCACAAGTATCAATATGCAAACTGGTGTTTCAGGGTGTTTCCACCTGCGTGTATGAAATGAAGCTTGAGCACGTGCGCTTACTTCCATGAGGACTGAGATTTAAAAAGCACAACCAGGCGTAAACCTGTCTTTAGAAATCTGGTGAAAGCAAAATGCATATTCATGTTTTTGTCTCTGTACAATGTTTTAGTCATGACAGAGGTTCACGCATGTGGCCCCGGTTCAGGACGATATCACAGCATTCGAGCATTAATCAGCCCATAATTATGGTTCAATGTGTGACCCTCTTTCTCCTTGGGGGGTTCAGTAAGGTCTTATTGGGGGCTGTGGTGCTTCAGAGCCGTCGTTGTCGCAGTTATAGAATAACACAGAGATACATTCACCTTAAGTTAAGGTACAGAAACATCTGGAATAAGTACAAACATTCACTGTCCATCCAGTCACGCCATCCACCTCCCTACATACGCTTTCTCTGTCCTTAAAATGCGTCCAAATGCTCGGTCTTGCTTTTGGCGCTCTTGATATTGTTGATCAGAGCACAGATTCCACCTTTAAACTCTCCAAGCCCAGTGGCCAACAGCCTAGAAAGTGCAAGCAGCATCTGGATTAACATCAGCTCAGCATCACAGCTCACCTGGTGGAGCCAGGCTCATTTTGACTTTTCATCTGGTTGTGAACTTCTGAAAGTTTGGGACTTGAATAGCAGACCAAACAACTGCAGCCAACCACCAGACGAAGCAGCATTAAAGCAGAGGACAAGTTTGAAATCAAAACCAACAACCAAGGAGAATCGAAGCCTGCTGAACATCTTTTTCGTGCCTCTGTGACACAGACATTACCCAGAACACTCAGCAAACATGTGACCTCGAAGCTCACGTACTGCGAATGGAGCACATGGTCTCAAATCAGAGATGTGAACTAGACTGAAATGTCCATGTATAAATCTGTCTGTAGTTGTACCAACATCTGATGTTTGGTCATGACAGCTTTATAATTTTTGATAAAAACAAGTTCTTTTTCTTTAGATTTTAGGTTAAACATTTGTGCAACTTGACAGTAATTAATACTGCTGCCGTGAGTTGCGGCTGAAAGGTCATTCGTCCAGTCCCTTTGCGTTACACGCTGATGCTCAGGGTCAGTAATCGATACTTGGAGATTGTAACGTAGTACAACGGAAAACCTGACGCTTCAACATTTGACATGCTACATAAAGGAGACTGGGGTTCAACTAGTGCGAGACGTGTACTTTATTAATGACTGTAAGACATCGTTGGCGCATGCAGTTACTACAGGGAGGAAGAGCATGAGTGCTACCCTGAAGTTTGTTTGCCTGACCCGCGTTGTCTCAGCCTGAAGTTGTCTTCCATAACCCTAACGCAGTTTTTTGTGGACACACTACTCACACAAAGCTGGGGATATCTGGGGTCATCTTTCAGGTGAGACTTATGCTACAGTGATTTTACATCATGAAATGGTAAATGCTCTGCACTTATATGGAGCTTTTCTACCTGGCACTCAAACTGCTTCCCTCCGCGCACACAATCACACACCGATGGGGGAGCTGCTATGCATCTGGCCAATAAGTTTGGGGTCGCCACGGTCGCCCCAAATAGGACATTTAAGTAGAAAAAATGCAATTGTAATCTCTTCGTCTCAAGCAATGTATTCAAGCAAAAGCTAACAACAGTGTCATGTGTCTTAAATATTAGGCTAGTAGCGTATTGCTACTGGGCAAGACACTGAACCCCTAACAGCCCAGTCCCCTCCCCAGCTGTGCGGTGCGGGTCCAAGCCCGGTAGAATTTGGGAAGGGTTGTGTCAGGAAAAAGAAAACTTTGACCAATCCACATGCTGTGGTGACCCTGAACTCGCGGGATAAACTGAAAGGACCAAAAACTATAGTTCCACAGTCTATAACTTGGGCCGTAGTCCACAGCTGATTAGTGTGCTCACGAAAATGTCTGTGAAATGTATTTTCCTAATTCCATACTTGCACACTTCATTCATGTATAGTATATTAGTAACGAGCGAGTCCCCAGTTTAATCCCAGTGAACAGCTCTGTTGTGTGTTATTGTACTAAGCCCTCGTTTTTCTTTTTTCTTTTTTTTTTTTTTTGCATTTAGTATATTAAACATTGAAGCACAGCTTGTACAGCACTTGTATGAATTAAGCTTTGCTGTCTCTTTTCAGCGAGCACAGGGCAAAAGTAATGAGCAGGCAACAAGCCACAAGGGACTTTGCTTTGAATTATGACCTGTATCTGCTCGTCTTGCTTCATGCTGTTCGGGAAAACAAGGCGCTGCAGCAGCGGTGGAACAATCACGAAGGGTGGACGTTGTACAAGCGAGGTCAGCCACAGTTGTTTCAGCCTGTTGTAATATTGACGCAAGACAGATGCACACGGCTGGACGTTGACCATAGATACCACTGTTTGCCTGCAGTTTACATTGTACTGCATTGCATCATAAAACACCAGCTTTCAATTTTATAGCAGGGGAAGTTCATTATGTGCCAAGTATTTACTATGGCTGCATTTTTAGTTAGAAAGTATGGAAGATTATCACCACCATAAATACAACTTATTAAGCTTTCATACTAACACCAAACATGTGTCTGTAGCCACAAAAGTCATTTTATAAATACATATGCAGCTCAAATTTAAGAAGAGGCTATTTGAGTTATCAACATGTGGACAGAATATGGGTAATTACACCACTTGTGATTTGTTATTGTCTCCCAGTTATGCTGGCTACACTTACACAGTGATTTGTGATGCACTAAACCCCAACGGATGAAAAAAGACTTTGGGTTCTTATCTCCTGTGGTTTCTTTGTTTATGAGCTGGATACCTAACCGCAGCGGGGCCAAAAATAACTGGGTGTTTGACTTGCGATCTCTTCGGAGTTGTGGCTGAATTGTGACTAATTAAACTATTTTTACCCTGCTGGGAGAGGGCGAATTTGCTCCCGTTTAATTTCCCTCCCTGTCTGTCACATGCCAATTTTTTTTTTTTTTTTTATCAAACATGTAATCAGCAAGCCTCTAGTGTGAACCGCTGAAATAAATTGAGTTGGATGTCCTCAGACAAACTTACATCTGAATGAAGCCTGGATTTTGTCATTCAAGGACTTGAAACGCTGTAGAAATGAAATCCTCGAGCTGACAACTCTTAATTTTTACAATGTTTTGTTTCTTCTTTTTAAAAAGCAGGACTGTAACAAATCAAAGAAAACAGACTAAAAGGGGCTGGCAGGACATGGGAAATGTACGAGCGCTCAAGGATGTGTCCTAAGTAGATTTAGGGAACCAGCAGAGGAGGTGCTAGTTCTCCCAATCAGACACATGTCTGCGTTTGTGATGAGCTGACATTTTTACAGTCATTATTAATAACTCACGGGCTGACGGAGCAACCTACACCACAGGGAAGTCAGGTTAAAAATGTCCCACTCACACACCCATTAGCCTTTAGACTGGTGGGCAGAATTCACACACACATCACATCTGAACTTTTATTTTGAAATCCCCTCTTGTCCTCACCCGTCTGCTGTGCCTCCAGTCTCATCATAATGATCAGTGTAAATAGCCTGACTCCATTTATTGAATCTGTTTTGGACCTTGGACCTTCCCTGTTCTGTCTCTCTGGTTCATTACATCTGTTTCATGGTCCCCGGTTTTTGTCTGTTCCCCCTGGAAACCTACTCTGTACATCTCTGTCTCTGGCTCTTTGGATTCTGACTATGTTTCTTGGACACTGAATTGTGAATTGGCCGCTATTCTGTCTCTGGTCCCTCTTTCCCCTCTCGTCAGTCCTCCTCCCCGGTGTATCAGCCTACGGCCAAGACAACACCACAGTTTGTCGTCAGCTCAGAGTCTCCAAAACGCATGCACCTGAGACACTCCTGTCTGTCCATAGAGGAGAGGGAAAGGAATTCATGTCTATATTGTGGAGGTCCTGGCCATCGGTCTATCTCGCGTCCAGTAAAACGGGGGAGCTCAGCGTGGGTCGTGGGGGACACTGCTGAGCCAATCCCTGCCTTCACCACCAGCTTCCCATCCTCTCACTCCAGCTCAGTTCAGTGTGGGTCCCATTCGGACTCCTGTCTCTGTGTTTGTTGACTTGGGGTCGGATACCAATTTCATTGAATGCCGCTTTGCCCAGAGAATCCATGTGGAAATAATGCCCTTACCTCAGTCTTTCCAGGTCCGCTCCCTTAATGATCAACATTTACATCAGGTTTCCCACAGAACAGCTCCCCTCGCCTTCACCATTGATAACCATGCGGCATCCATCTCGCTTCTCGTCATTCAGTCCCCTCACCACCTAGTGGTACTAGGAATCCCTTGGCTTGAGTCCCGCAACCTGCACCTGGACTGGAAGATTTTGGAGTGGGGGGCCTGACTCCTGTTCTGAGTCATCTCCAGGTTCAGCCTCTTTTCCCCCTCGATGTAACTCTAAAAGAACTGAAACTGTCTTTCCTGATTTAATTAAAGTGCCAGAAATCTATTCAGATCTGGAAGTGGTTTTTATCAAGCTACAACGAGCTACATCCCTACCCCCACACTGTGCTACAGACCTCCCTCTTGGGGCTTCACCACCCCAGGGCCGTCTCTTTTCGCTCTCCCCCCCTGAGCAGGGGGCGATGAGGAAATACATCACCAAAGCATGTGGGGATAATCTGAGCGGCTCCAGCGCTGGCTTCTTCTTTGTGGGGAAGAAGGCATCTGTCTCCAGCTGAAAGGAAATGCAGTATCGAAGACCGTGTGTTACTGGCCATCAAATTAGCTCTGAAAGAATGGCGACACTGGTTAGAGGGGGCAATTCCTTTTTCTCACTGACCACAAGAATCTGGAGTAAGAGACTGAACCCTCGTCAGGCCCGCTGGGCTCTGTTCTCTCAGAACCTTCAGCCTGCCCCACAAATAAATTATATGTCCCAAAAAAATCTTAGAACCAAGGTATCAATTGGTGTCACTCATCGCAACTAACATGTCACCCTCGCTTTTCCTGCCCTTCTTTTTTGGTTTGACAGCGTTTCTGGTGGCCGACTATGTCCTGGGTCTGCGCCCAATACAAGACACCCTGACTACGGCCCTCAGAATTACACCGACCCCTTTCTGTGCCAAAAAGACCCTTGTAACACATGTAGTCAATCGATTTTCTAAAATGCCACATTTAATTCCAATTCCCAAACTCCCCTCTCCCAAACACACTGCCAAAACTATCAAAAAGCAGCTCTTCAGGTTACACGGCCTCCCCGTGATATAATCTCCAATCATCGGCCCCCATTCACAGCCAGTTTCTGGTTCTGAATTCTGTCATGTATTGGGCATTTCAGTCAGGCTGTCAGACGGAAAGGATGAATCAACATTTTGAAATCAGACTTCGCATCCTGTGCAGCTGGAACCCAGCTATGTGGGCCAGAAATCTGTTCTTGGTGGAGTACGCCCTAACTCTCTGCCTTCTGCCGCCACGGGAATGACCCCTTTCCAAGCAGTCTTTGGCTACCAACCACCATTATTCCCCAGCCTAGAATCAGAAGTTACAGTTCCATCTGCCACGGCACTGGTTAAATGCTGTCATCTGGTGTGGAGAAGGACTCAATAGACCTTATGCACTGTCCAGGTCTACACCAGATGGGCCAGCAAGCATTGCTCTACAGCTCCTTTCTACCGACCAGGTAAGAAGGTGTGGTTTTCTGCCACTGACCTACTCCTCAAGGTAGAGTGCAAGAAACTGGCTCCCCAATTCATCAGACCTTTTCCCATTTCCAAGGTGATTAATCCCGTGGTGGTGATGCTTCGACCTTCCATGTTTCTCAGGTCAAACCTGCCCACCAGAGTCGGTTCGGTGAGTTGAGTCAATCCGGTGTGTTCAGTCAGCCATAAGATGAAAGACACCATCTCATATGAGGGTAGAGTGAAAGAAGACACCTAATCCAGGTAATCAGCAGTTGGTAGTGGAAAAAGCATCAGAGCAGTGGCACTTGAGGACCAAGATGGGAACCACTGGCCTGTCTACGGTCATATGTCCAGTGATGAGGATACTTTGGATACATTTTATATTTAGAAATTGAATAATTTTTAATATCTTCATAAATCTAATGCCATAGCATCCAATCATACATTTTCCTTAACAGCTTTTCCTCTTTAGGGTCAAAGGGGGTCAGAGCCGAGCACAGATGTCACTGAGCAAGAGACAAGGTCCACCCTGCGCAGGTCTCCTTTCTCGCTCACAGCTTCCATGGAAGTAAAAACCAAAGGTTCTCTGTAGACTCAGTGTTTGGCTGCTGTAGAAACATGCTGGTGCGACATGGCGACCTCCGTGAAAGGGGACTCGGTCTCTTTGGGGATATAAAAGGCTCATTCTAAGCTCAAGAAAAGAGTTTTCTGGTGATTAAGCAAAAATGAAAGCATATTTGAAAACATTAAACATTATGAAAACATTAGGAACACTAGATTTGATTTCTGCTAATAAATCCCAAATAAATCATCCCAAATTCGGGGCCATTTCTCTGAAACCTGTCAAACCAGCTTCAAAGATTGCTGGTTAATCCCCGTTTTCAGAAACTGATGGCTACCTCTGCGCTAATACAGGGGACCAAAAAACACCACCTGATTTCTACAAGGAGCCACTTGCAAATACACCTGTGTGCACCATAACCTGCCTGACGGTAGACGGTGTTCGGTGGATGGTACAACCACCTGCTGTTTGCACTTCGCCACAGAGCACCTGAAAACCTGAACCTGGATTCTCTCTCGCAACTATTGCACCACACGTTACCAGTCGCCGATGAGCTGGATACGAAGCGAAATGCATTTGTCCTGCTGAGAAAATCCCTGCCAACATTACAGCTTAACTGTCCAGATGCTAAATTGCCAGGAAAACAAGCAACGAAACCTTCTGTTTGCCTGTGACAGTTTGCTGCCTTCGGTGACGAGACAGAGCAAAACAGAAGAGAGCGAGCAGATGGGAGATGAGACCAGTGTTCCCGTCATCTGAAAACAATAAGACGACAAGAGAGAGGGAATTAAAAGACTAGAGCCGTCTAATCGGGAACAACAGAGGAATGTTCGAGAGATGCCACAGCACCCTTTCATCCCAGATGTGTGCTATTTGGTCCACGGGCTCGATCCCCGCGCCAGACTCTGCTTGAATTTCTTCCTCTGCTAATGCCACCGGACATATGATCTGACAATAATGATATTTACCTCAAATTACATGCCTTGCATTGTAGACAATGTACACACACACACACACACACACACACACACACACACACACACACTACTTAAAGGGCCGTTAACTTGCTGTTGGCTTTCTCACCAATTTGGACAAAGTGAAAAACAAAAAAAAAAATTCCTCCGCACTGTTCAAATGTTTCACAGCTTCATGCACGGTTTGCGTAATGAGCAGAGAAAATATGGAACAATGAAGAAGTCACAACAACAATTGGTTTTGGAGGCAAAGCCGACAACCACTGCCAAGTTTAGTTTTTAATGTTCTGGAATATCCGTATGAAGTTCATCATTAAGTTAATGCGGACTTCACAGCATAAGCCAGGGACAGTCACAAAAACAATGCTTCTATGGCTGATGAAGGCATTTTTAAGCCTTCATCAGCGTTAGAAGGACTAAATAATCCGTGTTTTTGTTCTGTTGAATACGATTTTAACCAGTATTGACAGCATCTCCACAACACAGAGCTTTAAATTCTTTCTTTTTTTCTTTTTTCTGTTTTTTTTTTTTTTAAGAAGCTAGGAGTCAGGTTGCCTTAGACTTTTAAAAAGACACAGAACACATGTTCAGCATTACACCCTGGACGTGATTGCTCCTGTCAAATCTGATAAGCTAAATATCTTTGGATGGAAGCTTCCTAAACCCTCTGATGAAGCTGTGGAGGTGTGATACAGCAGCCAACACAAAGAAATACTCATAGTGCTTTTTAGCCTAGAATATATCATCGTCCTCTTCATGAACAAACTTTCTCTCTTCTGTTTTCATCTATAAGTTCTGTTTCTGTGCTCAGCACCAAAAGCCTCTGTTAGAGGATGAAGATGCATTTTTGACAGGTCTTGTCTTTTGCAATGTGCAGTGTCAGTTGGTAAGAACAAAAATACAACCTTCTA
Source organism: Channa argus (assembly GCF_033026475.1). Taxonomy (NCBI): domain Eukaryota; kingdom Metazoa; phylum Chordata; class Actinopteri; order Anabantiformes; family Channidae; genus Channa; species Channa argus. The sequence continues at coordinate 26,667,266 of NC_090201.1, read as the reverse complement.
ATCTTGTGGTTACGTTTCCTTCACCAACAGACTTTGTGCAGCAATTACTCTCACTTTTTGTTTGTCCAATTCAAAAAAACTAAACGAGCATTTTAACGTTACGCAGCCTTTCACAAACTGTCATCAGTAAATGCAGGTTTGCGCCATATTTCATTTGCTGTAAACAAAGGGTTCACACAACACACAACCAATGAAGAGCCTCCAGTTTGTCAGCAGCATCTCGAGGCTGTCCAGCCTAAAAAAAGTTGAATTGTTCCTAACAAACCAGGACTGCATTCCCTGACCCTCACTGCATGGTTATTGTTATAATTATTAACAAACCAGTCAATTTAGCACAACCACAATGTTTCCTTAAATCTAACCAAACCGTAACTGATTTATTTAAAGTGTAAGGGTTTCATAGGCCCGGACAAATGTCATCCTGTTATTAAGGGCATCAGATTAAAAGCACATCTTTGTGTCATTCCACAGGCCAGTCCCAACATCGTATTCTGGTTTTTATTTAAAGGACCTTTGGCGCTTCATAATAGAGGCTAGTAAAGGGCGAAGTTAATGTGAAGAGCTTGACTTGTTTAGGAACTGTTAGTTGATAGGTTTCAGTTTTGGGCTAAATTTGAAACGTGCTGCAGTTTGACTGTGATGTTGACAACGCAGCAGTAATAAAGGACAGCTGGACGCCCCGACGGGCTCCGGCACATGTTGTGGACGGCTTGTTCATCGCTGGTGTTACATTACGTCGGCACCTTACGTTAGCCGCCTGGTGGCTCAACGTGTAGAGAAAGACATTCAGAGCTTAGCTCGCCAGGTGCCACCTGTGGTTTCCCACCACATCCCCAAGCTTGGGATTAAATGCAGAAGATTTCATAGCAACATGTACAGTATATGTGATAAATGACAACAATAGAGCTTCTAGTCTATTCTGTGCTTATATTATGTACAACAAAGATGCTGCAGCATTATTATCGGTGTATTGTGGCTCTGCAGATACATCACGACTTCTCCACCGAAGACAAAATGTGAATCTGCATCAGAGGATCGACAGGTGTCTTATAAGTAACAATATCTCCACTTCCAGATCCCTCTACATTACACATCATGACAATACCGTTCAGGAAGCGGAAAAGCTATTAATGTCAGCCCAGAAGTGCTAATTAGAAGTAGCACATGTTGAAATTGTTTATAGGGTCAAATCTCTTCCCCTTGGCATTATAAATTGCACAAGTGTGGCAACAGAGCACATAACACAAGACCAAACAATGTAGGGAATCTGCAGATGTTGGCAGCCCCACATCATTAAGAATAAATAAACTAAAGGATCCATTGTATCAGACTGGGCTCATGACTAGCAGGCTGCTTCTACTGCAGTTTGTTGCATTTCAGTTAAATCTTTCTGCCTCTTCTTAAGCCAGTAACCCCCCCTCCCTCTCACTATCCCACCCTCCTCACCTGTGGAACACTTTTTTTTCATTCTACACCTCTGCGTCTCACTGTGGGATGGACAAAGCGTTGCCGTTTTCTCTTCGGGCGTTCTGCTGGACTCCCCGCCCACCCGGGTCCTGGTCTGCTTCCCCCACCTGAAGCCACAGGTGAGGCCATCATGGAGACAGGTGCTCCATTTGCTCCACTCTCCAGGCGGAGCCAGGAGACAGTCCTCTAACCGAGCGGAGCCAAAGGATAAAAAAAAAAAAAAGAAGCAAGGTGATTAATGGCATCTCAAAGTCACACATTAAAATACAGGCTTTTGAATTTTTAGGTTATAAAAAGCGAGAAGTGATTTTAAGCGTAATCCTGAGATTTTTACTAAACCTGACCATGTTAATTTAGTGCCGAACGAAAAGCCAACCAAACGCTCTGTTTGCACAGTTGTGATTCAGCATTTTTTAAATGTTTCGATGTAACAATATTGTAACATTAGCGACCATTTTGGTGCCCGTCCCCATTAAGAGGTGTAATTGCAACAAATCTTGCATAGCTTGCATAGGGGCACTAAGATGTTTCTGAGTTGTATGAAAGGGCAGGGACACACTATTTCTGAAGTTTTAAAAAAAATGACTAGATTAAAGTTACAAACCCATTTGTTGTCGGTTTGGATAAAAGAGCATAGTTTGGGTTAAAGTAAAGCAACAAAATCAACTCAAATTAGGACGACGGGTGTCAAATGGAAAATTATATGGATGTCTGTCATTTTAACATCCTGTATTTTCTTTGTGTCATTTTCACCCACTACTTTCACGAATCCATGACTGTATAAGGTCAAAGAGAAGAAAAGTTCTTTCCACCCCATGAGGTGCACGGTGGTCAGCATGGAGATGCCAAACTAAATTCCTTTAAAGCTAATTTTTGTTAAGAATAATCATTTGGCTACATGTGGTTTTCTAAAGCACACAGATACAAAGAGAGAGACAATTAACATAAAGGTGCATTAGAAGCTGATCTGACTTTGCTATAAACACCAGCTGAAGCATTAATGCGAGTCATTACTGTAGACTGGTTGATGATGAGTAACGTCACCCCCCCCAACCCCCCCCCACTTCATAAGGGACGAAGAAAAGCACGACATCCACAATGGAAACCACCATCTTGGGCCAAGATGGGACAACATTATTTGGTAATCATCATTAACATCGTGAGGTTTGAAATGAATAGATTTCCATGTGGTGACTCCGGTGGAAGTTGCTTGAGGTGTGTACCAACAGTTAGACATGAAACCTTAACATCGTCATTAAAACCACATGTGGTCACGGCGCCAAGAAACAACAGTAGCTGCAGATGGTGCAGGTGGACGGCAGAGGGGGAATCTGGAGTCTCCAACAGCATCGACTGATAAGTGAGCTCAGCAATGTATCTCACTTACTTAGAAGGGAGGGATGATACACAATGAGATATGAAGATAAATTCAAACATTTCTCTGAAGACTTCTAATGTGAATCATGTGTTGAATCAAACGTCTGGCTCCGAATCAGAAAAGACTTAACGGTGGAGTAGATGTAGAGAAAGAAATGGGTAGATGAACTTCTCAGAAACAACATGTAGCACAAAAAGACAGATTTGTAGCTTGGATGCATCATTAAGCCATCATCATATAAAACTAAAAGTACTTGAGGACGGTGATTTGAATAAGGTAAAAGTGATTAAGGGTTATTTTCAAGATTGGTTTTCTTATTACATGACCATTCACTAAACAGGAGCAATCTATCCACGGTCACATTAGGTCACTAAAATCAGCTTGATGCTACATAAAGAACCTCCACAAGCAATGGAGCCGCTCAACCACTCGCACATGAAACACTGTAGAGAAGTGGCCACGGAGCCAGGAAGGCAGATAAGAGGAGCGGAGTGTGCAGGAGCGAGTCTGCTGCTGATTAAATCCCTCAGATCAGCTTCCCCAATGCAGCCGCTGCAGAGTGGACCTACATTTTATAGGCGGGTTTATATGATGGCGTAACACAAAACCTGCAGTGATTTGAAACAGCAATTAAAACAGTAAAAAGGTCACCAAAGGTTATGCCGGTTGTCTAAAGGGTTATATTTTGCAGGCTCACTGAGATACGAGACACTAAATATCCTCCGTGACTCATTTTCGTAAGTTTCTTTGTCTGTGCAAAACAAACGGTACACGTGCCAGAAAAGGTGCAGTATCCCAGCTTTGGTTGCATTTACTGCCATCTTTAGGCTTTTTAAAACTGGGATAAAAGCTTATTCAGGCTTCTGAAAACAGGCAATGATGTTTACACTGAATATAAACAGGGTGCTTCCAAGACCGGATCATAACCAGGACACCTGTGTGCATGTAATCAAGCAAAGTAGCGCAAGACCTCCGGGCCAAAGTTTAGTGAGCGACAGCTCGTGTGCTTCTCTCTGTCTGTTCCTATTGTCAATAAATCCAAATGAAAGACAACAAAGCAAAAGCAAGAATGCGCTGGCCTGTCTCAACACTCCGTTACTTACTACCCTGTCTGCACGCTCCTACTGAGAATGGACAACTTTACCTATACTTTGGTTGAAAACAATAATAGCCACCATAGATATGGGCTAGTAGGCTCAGTAGGTTCTCATCATGCCATAGTATGCAGTCTAATCGGTTTGGTGACTGACTTTCTAACGAGAACTTCTAAGAAAGTATGAGGTTTTATCCGTCGTCATCCCCTCAGGGATGTGTCCTCTCATTACTTTTGGTTGGTTGGTTTTTCTCTGAGTTCACGTTGAGGGCAGACATATAATTCAGTTTGCAGATGATTCAGTTATAGTGTGTCTTGGCCCAGTAGTGAAAGGTGGAAACATGTGTCAAATACCTTTGAAAGTCAAGAGTCATTTATAAAGAAACCTGCGCCTGCTTCTCCTGTTTGCATCTATGTTCAGGCTGTTGAGGTGGTGCCGCAGTCAAAATAAATGGTGATATAATCATCAATAATTGATGATAAACTCATATTTTATTGTAACATTGAAATTGTAAACTTAGGAGTTCGAAACCAGTTTTATGAAAATGTTTTATTGAGTCATTTTTTACATTTTCTTTTATCTGCTGGTTTGCGTCTCTTAACTTTTAACCTTGATGAACCTAGAGGTCAATACATAAAGCAGAGCTTTGAAGAAAGCACTGTTTTTTTCCCCACTTTTTGCAGAATATAACTTGCTGCCATCTGGTTGAAGGTTTTCCTTGCCAAAATGTAGGACAAATAAATTTAAGGTTTCATTGATCCCAGCTTCCAATGGCCTCCAAAAGAGCCTCACATGACTCCTTCAAACTCACCCTGTTCGCCATGATTTTAGTATGTTTTTGTTTTGGACTGTATTGGTACGTCTGTGGTTATGTGGTTGCACAAATTGCTTACTGTTGGCTGCAAGATTATTTGCCCCATGTTGATAATGAGGTTTACCTTGACCTTTACCCTGTCGTGATAGTGTGGGGGGAAAATACACAAACAGCAAGAACAGGACGTGGACTTGTGTGTCTCTCTTCTCAAAGTCCTGTGTTTAGTCCTAGTCAAATATCCCAATACTGTTTGCGGGTGACAATCATTAAAACAGACACTGAGGACAAAAAAAAAGTTGAATGTTGAAGAATAAAGTCAAACTTTTGTTGTTTGATTAGAAGACGATGTTGATGCGTTACACCCTCCACTTCGTGCTAACTTCTGCAGATGATAAAAGCTCTACCTACAGAGTGTCTTAGTTACCTAAGCAGTCTGTCTGGTGGGCAAACGTCCCCTCTGGGCAGCTGGTCAGACACTTGCCTTTGTAGAGCTGCAAGCCAGGTTTACACTTGGTGCAGAAGTCCCGACTGAAACAGTGCTCGCACTCCAAAGAGCGGCACTCTGAGAAGAGAGAGAGAGACCGTCACACACCGGCTGTGTCCAAATTCCCCAGTCCCCTAAGTGTCTGCAGAATCAGCTCCTGCTTTAGCGCACAATACTGTAACTCATACCACTGTGTTCGTTGGCATTAAATGTGTCTGTGCCAAAAACGTCTATGTGGTTGTGTGGTTTGTACGGCACCATGTGTTGGCTGTATGTGGCTGAAATGACAAAAAGCCACTTTACTTGGTATAATGTACACTACGTAGTTCACAAGAGACGAGTCACTTACTAACTGTTCAACTGGTCAATAACAGCTGTTTGAGCCTCACAATGATAATTTTCACATCTCTAAAATGGGACAGTTAGCAGAAAGTAGGGTACGTGTCATTAGTGTTGCATTGTGGGATACTTTGACTGCACCGTATAGTGGATAGATTTACACACTCAACATTCAGACACTACTACAAAATGGTGAACACACTGTATTGGGAATAGGGAGGATTTCAGACACAGTCATTCAGTCAAAAACCCATTTGTAAGATCTCAACAGAATGTTGAGAGACATGCTGCAGTGCAAATGTATGGGGGGGACAAAGAAATGGGACTGGACTTCCTTAATATGATCCTGTTGAAATGGGATGTTGGGGGTGGGAAATAAGAGTGACACACCAATGAGTTCAAATCAATAGAGTCAATTTGTTCCCAAAGACACATGTTTTTTTTAGCTGGAAGCTGGAAGTTGTGACTTCCAGACATCCGACTGAGTGACAGACAAACAACCTGCAGTCTTGTGTCCTCTAGCTGTGAGAACTTGTTGTCTCGTGTACAAAAAAATGCACCACTCTCCACTGTCTCAGCTGATGGCCTTCACATGCTACTTTGTTTTAGCATCAAAACGTCCATTCAAGCCAGCAAAGCGTGTTGTTGCGTGTGCCTGAATAAATCCAGAGTGTAAACTACACCCATCTGGCAAAATCTGGCGTTGGACTGATTGTGTTGTGAGCGCTGTTTTCGGTTTTCCAAGAACTCCTGACTGTGTGTTTTCATATGAATATATTTCAGGTTTGATCGGGCCGGTTCCTGTCTTTACCACGGTTGGAGCTGCACGCAATAATTGTGTGCAGCTGAGGGCTTACTGGCATCTCTTTAGTCAAATAAACTTATGGAATGAGACACAAACTATGCTGTTAGCTAAAGTTGTTTTCTGGGATTAGGACAATAGTTTTCTGGGACAAACACGATACATCTCAGTGAATATGTGGACTTGTGCACATGGACAAAATAATCAACTAGGCCTGAAAAGGAGTGAGTCGGTTGAAACAACGTACTCATGCAGCGGTTGATGTCTTTCCCTCTCTGTCCATAGTGTCCAGCGGGGCAGGCGTGGAGACATGTTCCGTGGTGGGACATCCCCTCCCTCTGCAGGAACAGGAAGAGACGCTCGGGGCAACGCACACAGCCGTTGTCACTGGAACACTCCAGACAGCTCCGACAGTCCTCCGATGTCTCCCTGTGAGCTGAAGGAGACGACGGGAGGCAGATTCAACAGAGGAGAAGGTATTTTACAAACAGGTAGAGGAAAAAGGACGAGGTCTGGACTTTTACCTGACTTTTACGTGACTTTTATGTTTGTGTGTTGAAACCCACTGGGTTGCAATTAATTCCTAAACACAATCATCTCGGTGCTTAAATGCAGGTTTCACTGTATTAATAAAAAAAAAAGTGAACATTTCGGATAAAAAAAAAAAAAAAAGCCATGGTGTTAAGGTGTAAATAAGGTGTAAATACCAGGAAATAAAAGCTAAAATTCAGAACATTCATCTCATATTTACCTTTTAATCTTGAACCCAAATTCCTTCCGTTTACGGCGAAAACAAATGCCAAGCAAAGCCAGGTAGCAGTACCTACCTCAAAGTACTAGTGTTTAATCTCATATTTTAGTGCAAACAATCATTTTATGTCATTTAAATTGGAGTAACTGTCACAAAATCAGGTGGAGAACACTTAAACTACACTGATCAAACAAATAATTGAAGAAGACAATTCGTGTATTGTCCACTAATGTATCCAAAAATGGGATAAATACACATGAAGTGAATCTCTGCTCATCTGTCTGTTTATTAAATGTGCTCTGCAAATATTATGCAGCTGTTCCTTGTGGGTCAGCCTGTTTTATAAAAACCCATCACATACACTAAAGATGAATATAAAAATAGTCTTGTTACTTGTCTTGGTAGCAGGATTACATATAAGCCAAAGTAAGTCTCAATATAGTACAACGGCAAACGGTGATTTGTGCTGCCAGATAGTCGAGTGCTGGACAGGGCTCTGACAGGGATAGTGTGGGATGGAAGACGGAATGAAGCAAGGAAGGATGGAAAGAGTCTGCTGAGGAGGTGAAGGACAGGCGGTGAGTGTGCGTGAGTCTGAAAAATCGCAGAGTCTGATCCTTGCAAAGCACCTGTGGCTGACTGCCAGCGTCATTGTTGATTGGGTCTGTAGGAAAGTGTGTGTGTGTGTGTGTGTGTGTGTGTGAGCAGACTAAAACATCACTGTTCACTGGCAGAGGTCATCAGAGGTCACAACTTATGCAATCGTCAAAAAAACTACTTTATTACTACACGCAGCTCTTTAGAGTACAAACACGTGCACACGGATTACGACCCTTCTCAACAGCCATTTACTTCAGGATCCACGTGGACAGAAGGATGTAAAATGATGTAGGAGGCTTCTATGTTAAGTGCATGTCCAGGAAATAATCCAAACCTTGTCTGTTAGAGCACGGAGAAGAAAAGGTGACTGCACATTGATTTAAAGGCTGCGTCCTTTGAATGGCACGACTCATCCGTTTGTGCCTTTTATGAGACTGAATCAGCTTATTCCCTTTGAAATCAAAGGATCTTTGAGGATCAGGCTCACATAGACTAAACATAATGATGCTTGGGAATCTCTTCACCATCTCATGGATTAAAGATGCATATCGAACATATCAATGGCGTCAGTTGCTTAGGCAAATGCTCCGAAATGATGAGAGGTTAATTTAAACTGTTCATCCTCCTGACGTGATGTTGCTAAAGAGAAGTTGACATGACCCATAAAAGTGTTGCAGTTATTGCGTAATTTGTAGGACGACTAAACAAAGGTGAGAGCTACAATATATATGTAGCATGAGACTGAAAATCAATTCACAGACGATCACAGACACAAGCTGCATCTCTTCAGAAATGTAAACTATGAGGGAGCTGACCCATGTTGTTGGACAGAAAGTTTTTCTGACAGCAAATGGATGATGGAGGTCATCACGTTATAGTTCATGCTGTGCAGAATCACATTGATCTGTATAGAAGCTTGTTTTTGCCCTGTCTCTTAAAATAATGACTTACTAAGCCACCACCAGCGCGGTGACGGAGCGGTTAGAGCTGCTGCCTCACAGATAGAAGGTTGCATGGAAATTGCATGTTTCCTCCCACAGTCCGAAAACAGGCGTTTCAGGTTAATTGGTGAATGTGGGACAAGCGGTGATAGATAATGTACAGATGTCACAGATCTCAACATTTTGACCTAACAAAGTAATAAAATATTATCTCAATATTTTGAGAAACAGGCTTCCATAGATCTGTACTACACACACAGAGGCAAAATCATATTGTCCAACATAACACCACAGTGTAGATCAGCAAATCTCTAGTGAACCATTTTCTCACATTTCTGGACCTCGATTTCAAATGATTCTTATCTCAGTCCTGCCGTATCTGGTGTAGATGCCACTAAACCACGACCTCCAACCTTGCATGTGTTCAGGTCACGTTTGAAGACATCTCAGCTTAGAAGACACGAGTCGAGTCCTTAATAGTTGAGACTAGAGAAGACACCATAAAATACGGGGGTCTAGTACAAAGTAGAGCAGGGTGAAATCATCCAGGAACCTGTTTCGTAGCACTTCAGAACCACACTCTGAGGTCTTGACCCACTTTCTGAAAAACAGCTCTTTACACATATGCTATTGATCTGCAGGCTTCAGGGACTTTCAGAGGAGTGTCAGGTTTAGGTAGCGTAAAACGGTGACATTTGACCTCGCCTCCTAGTGCACTGCGTTTTTAACAAGCACCAGGTGGAAGAAGCTCCATTGGACTTTCAAGGAAACATGCGAGTATTTTCATGGGAATTCCACCCTCAAACTGTTTTTCCATAATGTGGTGGGGGAAACAAATGCTAAGAAGTCGAAGACAGACAATTTAACACCACGGACGGAAAAAGGCAATAAAGTTGTACGAAACTTCATTTTTACTTTATTAGGGTGCGAGGGACTTTTGCAAAGAGTAAGACGGATCCCCTCACACCACAGACCTTTAGATTTGTTAGCACTGATTATATGATTGAAATGTTATGTATTATTAAATATCTGTGTTGTTTCCGTACTGGTCTCAACATTGTGCCATCTATTCTCACAGATTTGTTGTCAAACAATATTACAAACAGTAGATTAAAACGATTCACATGCTGTTATTGATATATTAGATATCGAATATGTAAAAAAGAAAGATCACGTGGGTAAAGGGTGAGATCGAGGGGCTTTATCCTTCTGTGCTTCACTGATAGAAATTCTGAGAATTCAATTTAAGGGTGTGAAAAAACAACCCTCCCCCCCCCCCCCCCCCCCCCCCAAAGTCCATGGAGCCAAAGTACCCACTGTAAAGTGTACTTTAACTAGAAAAACATGACAGGTCGGGTGCAGACCCTAATGACCCCCGAGATGTGCTGCTATTTCACACATTTTTCACCATGCGACTGAAGTTCGAGGGGGTTTGTGTTACATCTCCATATTCTGGCTGCAGCCTTTGAATGATGATACTCTCCAGCTGTGTGCCGTGAGCTTAAAGTTACACTACGCAACATTTTTCATGTTTTCAGCGACACACACACACACAGTGGTGCAGAGAGTTTCCCTTTTTTGAGCGACGCTCGCCCTACTGACCAATTAGAGAAGAGCAGGAAGTTCAGCTCAACAAGTGACTTTATTAACATTTCTGTTTATCATAATTTGACAACCATGGCTGCCTGAAGTGCTGTGCAGTGCGAGGTGGAGCATAAGGAGCAAAGTAAACTGTTTCACATAAGGGGGGGGAGAAGATCCACGTGCCACATTAGCAGAAGCTTCAGTTTAACACTGTGTGCTTGACATCAAACCCTAACAGTGCAAATATGAAGGTCCATGGTGTAAAAGACTTATGTCACCCGACTTATATATTATTATATATATTACATTATAATAACACAATTGCCCCCGAAAATAATCTCATGTGAATATTTACACACATTCCATCTGCACTGTGTATGTTTGATCACTGTCAAATGATAATAATATGATGATAATAATATTTTGTCATTTGTAGCTGTTTCATGTTGTTTCCAAAAAGTCCTCAGACTTTACGGCCGACTCCATGTTGACTACGGGACGTTTGTCCCCATCCTGTCGTATGACACACAGGACTGTTTGTAGAAATTGACGGTCGGTTTCGCACTATTTTTAGCCCCAAAACGCTGCATTCAAACAAACAAACGTCTTCCACATCACAACGCTCCGTCTCAACCTCCTCAGCTCAGCTAACAATGTACCAACATCGAATCTGACTCTTTTCCTGATTTTGACTTCATGATTGCTGCCATAGACTCTGATGCGGGTCTTGTGATCTACAGTATGTTGTCTGTTAACCTTTGCCTGCTCCAGTGGTTTGAATCTGCTTATCGTTTGTTTGAATAAAAAGTCGTTCAAATCGATGGGAAGAGTTGAAAAGGAAGAACTAAATTGCAAAAGCAAGCAATAGTATATGGAAAAGCAAATAAAGAGGAACAATTTTGCCAGTGGTTCCGTCCAAGCTCTGGTGCTCTGAGCACAGTCATGCCCACAGGTAAGGCAGCACTACTCCACTCACCTACCAGGGTGAAGCTTTTCAGAACCACGACCGAAAGTCCAAACAGAGCCTCCGAACTGCCAACAGAAAGGCAGAGGAAGTCTCACAACATGGTGCCTCCATCGGCCAACAGTTAATATTCCGTGACATCAACTTCACATTCTCCATTTTCAATTTTGTTTTTGTATTTCTGCATTTGCGGACACACTCCTTGATTTTGTTCCAGGCCCATTAGCACCTTTGAAAGTTCAGTGAGCACACTGATAATGTATCGAAGCCTGCGAACCTCCAACACAAAAACCATAAAGTGAACCAAAGTCGGCAGAAACGGACACATGTGTGTAATGTTGCAACGCTGAAAATTTCTCTGGATACACAAGCAAGGAAAATGTTATCTCGAATTTTGATCAGTTTTTCTCTCAGTTCTCCTAAATTCTCCTGTAAAACAGCCACAGGTGCTCACAATTACCTCCAGTAACCTCACAGGAACACAAATAGCACTAATGGACATTATAATGGGTTCACCCTTCTGACTTCTACGCTTCCATTTTCCTGCTCCAAAACACTTCAGACATTTTCAGCTGTGTGTACGTGTGTTTTAACAGTTAAAAGGAACCAAGTCCAGATGCGATAAGGAAGGGGTGTGTAAAGCAGGACCAAATTGTATGAGAGGTAAATGAAGGAGAGGAAATAGTGCAGAGGGTGTGTTTGTGTGTGTGTGTGTGTGTGTGTGTGTGTGTGCCTGTGGGGTGGTACTTGAATTGCCAACAAATTTCAAGTGTGAAGTGATTAATACTGACAGCGGGTCAATGCGTTGCGTCCACAACCAGCATTTGACCCTTGAGACCTGAAAGCGACATCTAACCTTAAGCTGTTCTGACCTATTTGCATCAAATACCGAACTCGATAGTAATTTTGTCAAATTTTAGGCAACAATCACGTTGCTTCAGGACTTGGCTCTATTTCCTCTTTTTTGATGCAGAAGAAAGTTTCAGTGGTTTGTTTGAACCGTAATACAACATGTCTTTAAGAGAAGAGTATTTATTCTGTATTCTTATATTTATGTCCTTTATATTTTATTATATTTACACCCGCTGTCATTATGCATAATTGCCATAGTTCTATTTTTACCTATGCTGTTTATACCTTCTCTGAGGAGTCATTCATTTTACACTGTTGACAAGGACACTTCACTGCACCAGCTTCTGCAACAAATTTCTGTTTTATGTGTTGACTTTTAAAGTATTTTGCTGAGGTTTGTCCTTATCTGATTTGAGGGGCTGTACTGGTACTACTGTTTAAACATTGGTCTGACAACAAACTTCATTTGTTGAGTGTTTGAAGCTGCATAATCTTGCTGTCCAAAGCGATCATCTTGAATCCCAGTCAGCAGCACCTGATGGCCCTGTGCAGCCTTTCTAATCGTTATCTAAGGCCTCACTTCTGGTTGGCTGATGGGCGCAAACAGGGACACGTCAGAAGCCAAAATGAGGGTGTAATTGATCCCGGATCTCTACTGGTTCCAAATTCCTGAGGAAATGACACTGCTAAGTGTCAAGGTCACTGCATTCCTGTGTGGCTGTGGTCTGGGGACTTTTCAGAGGGATGTCACGAAACCTCATCTTGGTCTGAGTAGAATTTCTGAGCACTGTGGTGCGTCGGCTGGTGGAGGGCAAATCGGGCACATGAGGAAATTAAAAGCGTGGTAGGGGGAAATAATAATTTAATGATTACGATTCCCTGATGATCCAGATCTGCAGAGTGATATCTGAGTGTCTGATTTCGGAAATGGAACAAAAAGTTGTCACGAAAGGACAAATGTAACTTGCTCAATGGCAACAGCCGCCGCTGGATGTCGCAAAGGTCTTCATACGATGTCGCAAATTTAATACGGTTCCCGAGCAAAGCACGGAGCCTTTTATTGCTAATTTATTATGACATATCTTAGGTTGCCGCATATACATATACATAATTGTTTTCTATTAGTATCAATTTTGAGATAATGTAATAACGGGACATGAAGAGAAGTGATATGATGTAATGAGAAAGAAGCATTTCGCTTTTATTATAAAATGAAAATGAAAATAACTGTTGACGCAACGGAGAGAAACTTAACTTCTGCTTTTTTTTAATAGCACTTGGTCTCTAGTAGCAAGTCATCACATGTTAATCATAAGTTCCGTATATTTTGCAGCTTAGTTTGTTACCAACACCGTGTTCTTAACATTAACGTCATAGTCATTTGCTGTGTTCATATTTTGTGGTAAAAGGAATGTGATATTCATATATGACCGTCAATTATTTCAATTTCTGCATGTTCTTACTATGTACAGCACAAAGTATCTGAGGAGTTCCTGTTTCGCTATCATACAAACTCTGTGGATTATCAGATCAGCCACAGTAACTGAAACATGTTTACAAGTGGCCGTGAAAATGACAGAAATCCCCAAACCCCTCATGCTGTTTTCCCAACGTACTCACCACTTTGCCTCTGTGCGACACCAGACCCCATCCTGATCACCTCACATACCAAGGATATCACAATGGCAAAGAGTCGCAAATGCATCTGGGCTGCTGGCAAGCGCCCGCTTCAGTGCCAGGCTGCGGACATCTGCGGGGACTCCGGGGGTGTCAGATTTAAGAATTTAGTTCCACAGCGAGGGGACAGATAGAAGACAAGAAAGGAAAAAGGCAAGACCAAGGGGGTGGGGGGTGGGGGGGGTTAAAAGATGAGGGGATGGATGGAGGTGAAGCAGAAAAGATACTTTTTAAGGCCTGACGCAGCAATGTTAAGGTGAGAGGAGAGAAATGAGACAGAAAGCAAAACCTTCCTCTCTTTTGTTCTGTTTCACTGAGGAGACTTAGGTCTGAGACGGGACGTGCAGCCATAAACAGCGAGAGGAGAGCACAGGAGAGGGAGGAAGACTGGAGGTGAGGGGAGCAGAGAGCCTCAGCTGCTTCCCCAGACTGGCAGCTCGGAGGGAAAAACACACCATTTAACTAGCACTGTCAAATTTGCGATAAACGAGCTCCACTTATCCCGTAGCCATCTTTAACCCTTTATAGGGTGGGCTCGCAGAGACTAAGTGGTTCCATATTTCCAGCTTGATCTCCCCCCCCCCCACCATCTATTGTTGCTCAGTCTCTTCTTTTGATGATTCCTGTTTATTTAACTTTTTTTTTTGCCTTCGCTGGACAGCGATGTTTTCTGTGGAAATCCTATTAAATGTGGGCAGTCAGTAAATTTAATGTGCCCACCCCGAAAGAAACGAAAACAGCTGGAAAACAGCATAACTGCAAGTTTGAAATCTGATTATAGCTTGCCATGTTTTTGCAATTGATTAGTTGTGCCTGTTCGGGTAATGAGTCAGGTACGTAAGATGTCTGCGATTTCTAAGTCCGAGACGAGGAGGTTGGCTAAGGTGTGTTTAGGGGGCTGCGTTGGACTCAGGCTTCACACAACCTTGACAAATTATACTTTGTTTGAAAGCTGCTTCAGTATCTGCAGACATTTTTTTTTTAGATCCCACGTCGCTGGCAACAGCTGCATTTCATTTTTTGTGGTTCGGCAAAGGAAAACTCACTCCTTGCTCTTTGATCGTTAGTGAGTGAATTTTGATCATGTGATTATAGATTGTTATGAGTAAGTTTCCTTAGAAAAGCCATGATCCATAACCCCCCCCAAAAAAAAATGTGCCATGAAGAAAAAAAAAAAAGAGTAGTTTGTGACTGCTTGATTGATCAAGATCATAACTATGGTAAAAAGGGTCAGAGAGTGGGACCTTTCTGTGGGTATAATATTTAGAGGTTCACGCATAAAACTGAGTGGGTCTGTATGCACAGTATATTACTTCCTCATTTTAAGATACTTTACACCTAAATAAAACTAAGGTAGTTTACCACCGAAGCCTTGCAGGAGTTTGAGCCAAAATAGGAACAGAATGAGCTAAAATGAGAATCTCATTTTTAGCACCAGTAAAAGAGCAAACACCTTTTTCTCCTGGAGTTAGGTGGTAGGACCAGTTAGGTGGTCTGCTCAGAATTACTGCTAAAACAAAATGCACATTATACAAGATACACACAAACACACACACACACACACACACACTTAGAAATCTGCTTCTCTTAATCTACAGTGAATCTCTCCCTTAGGTGTGAGAAGGTCAGTTTTAGTTCATGTCTCCTGTCTACAACACACGTGGAAGAGTCGGCATCACTGTTATTGTGAAGTATCTTCTAAAATAAGTTACAGCAACGACTGAATTGTGGAATTGATGCTTTGTGTTGCACCAATCCTGCTTGACAAGTCGGCCATCTGGGGCCATTCTGTGGTTTCCTTCCCCAGTTCAAACACATGCAGGTTAGATTAACAGGCCCACAGATGTGATGCGAGTCTGAATAGCTGTCTCGCTCTCTGTGTGTCAGTGCTGTGGTAGATGGACCACCTGTCCAGGTGCAGGTCCTCTTGTAGGAAAACTCAGCAAACATGTAAAGGGTACAAGAACTACAACACTGAAATCTATACATACAAACGAACACATATAAATGTTTCATCTAAAGCATCACTGGCAATTTCTATAAAAATACAATTAGACAATCTAAGCCGAGAACATTTCTTAGGGGCTTGGGCTCAGATTTTACCAATGAGGCACCTACTGTGTTAACTATTTCCCAATTTTACAATTATCAATATTAAATGCAATGCTTTCACAATTTTCTAGGCAGCCATTGTAAACAGACTGTTCATATTTTTATCAATATGTTTTCAATTTGCTTAAATATTTGCTTAACGTTTGTCGAGAAACTTTTTAAAAGAATTTGTCTTTTGATTCTTCTTGAGGTTTTTTTTTATTGTCATTTGTCATCACTGCACCAAATCTATTCAAAAAGTTGTTCAAATGAAGTATTAAAGTATTGAAAGAAGGAAATAAAAAGTCATCTTCTTCTACTTTTATCTAAAAGCATAAATGTTTTATATCGGCTCCCACAGTTCACTCAATGTGAACACAGGCTTTGAGTTTTGTTGCATGTCATCCTCCTTTGTTTGTCCTGTCTCTTCTACCCATGATTCAGTTTAATGTCACGTCTCTATTTAAACAAATTTTCTAAACTTTAGCTGATTTATTGACTGACTCACAACACAGCCTTCATTACCAGATCAAAGATGCATTTTTCTGTACTCAACAAAAAAAATATGCACTACAAAGAAAAAAAAAAACATTGTTTTCGTACGCTAAGAAATAATAACGGCATCAAGGAACATTTGGGTTCTCTGGGTGGCACCAGCAAGGGAATTCCTGAATCTCTTTGACAAATTACTTTAAGTGTTGTCCTAGAAAACCATTTAAAGACAGCTGTAGGAATCAGAAGCCCCGTTTTTACAGTGGGTATCAGCGACTGTACTACAAGCTTCTACACGGCATTATTGTTTTCCAGTAGTCAGGGTTGACTAGCAATTACAAAGACCCTTTAAATCAAAGCTAACATGTTTAGTCTATGGATCCATGTCTGTAGTGTCACTGACCAATGTGACAGATCTTAAGTTGGTCGTGGGTTAAATGTTACGACCTTGAAATATGCAGACAGTAGAATGTGACACGGTAAAAACAACTGCTTTCATTCTGCAATATTGGCTTTTGTTCCAACAGAGATGACTCTATTGAGATACACGGTTTTAATTTGCTTCTCTTCCCACACATTTAACAATAATGGAATTACTCTAGTGTCTGTGAGGCTTCCACATTAAGCCTGGTTGTAATTTTTATTTTGATGCTTTGTGGCCACAGCCTCTTCATGGGGTTGGACAGAGTAAACTGTGGCCTGTGGTGAAATTGGAACAAGAGCAAGACATTAAGTAAGAATAAGTCCTTTTGGTATCTGGAGCTCGCTGGCTCGGTCTGTTTGACGCTGCTGCTGCTCGGAACATGGGTTAGACAAACCCGAACCCTCCAAATGTGTCGTGTGTTTCAAGTGTTCTGAGCATTGGGCACCACACACCTGTCACACTGATATGCTGGTGTTGATAAGTATAAATTCAATAGATAACAAAATCAAAAAAACTTGCAAAGAGTACTTTAATTGTAGCATGTTGTTAAAGAATCCTGCCTTCTAAAGATCAACGCAAATACATTTTTAGCTAGAATATACAGTGGTTTCATCCTGATTGCAATTTTAATTAACACATTGAAGATTCGTTGACATTTAACGTGAATGATGTTAGAAATAACGCTGATAATATCAGCAAAATGCTCCCTGACAGTGTGCGTTTGTCCAGCAGAATACACAGTCCGGAGGCTCAACATCCAGTTCGAGTACAGCTTTAATAAAGCGTTTTACGGCTGTGTTGAGGCACGAACAGCAGTTGGTTAGGGTTAGAGAAAGACTTAATACTTTTGTTTTTTAAACAAAACCACAGTCTTTCTCAAACCCAACCAAAGTATTTTTCTTGCATAACCTACAGAAACAAGTGTGGACTTGAACTCGGGTCTATGATATAAATTCTCCTTGCAACTCACTTTCCATTTCTAAATTTTGCACTTTATTCATTAAAAAAACACGTTGCACTGGAACATAATCATCTACTGGTTATGTTCCCTTTCGAATCGCAATAGCATTTGTTGCGTAGGACATAGAAACGGATCATGGCAGCTGTATTAGTCAACTGTAAATGCAAACACATTTTTAACACCAATGATTAATGAAACTACAACACGCTTAGTGGCCAACAAGCAGAGTCTACTCGCTGACTCTGGTATATGAACAAATCAAGCAAATGCCAAGTGTGTACTCAAAGGCAGCGCACTTTCCCCTTATTATAAGAAGAGAGGTGTGTTGTATATCAGCTACTTATATAGAGGAGACTCTCAGAACCTGAAATGCAGACAACTCACTGGACTAGATTTGGCTCCTATAGTTAGTGTTTATGAAATACATTTCTGAACTAAACAACCTACTATTAAATGCTACAATGGTTCCCTCAAGGCAACGAGAGCTACAGTAACACAATAAACAGACAGGACAGATACAGTCAAGTATGTAAAAAAAACTGTTCATATAAAGCAAATTGAGGGAACCATACTAGCGATATGTGTGTTAGAAAGCTTCTTTTTTTTTTCATTGCAAACTTTTGCATCTTTAATTGAATGATTTGGTTTCACTTCACTTCTAAATGTCTGTTTGTAGCATGAAGTGCTGTGCATCTCCCCGTCATTTTGCAAAACAGGAATTTCCTTCACTAATGAAAGAAATATGTTTTATTGAGGACGGAACTCAAAAACCATATAAACAACTCAGTTAAGTATGCAGAGTTCAGGGGATTAGAGTCCAAAAAACAATTAGGTGAACGACCATAAAAGGCTCTGCACGCTCGCTGAAAAGAAAAATAGTATTTTTCATCTGAGTTACAGAAATGCTTCATTGCACGCATTTCCTCCTTTTGCTTTTAGTCCCAAAGCTAAGGAATGCAGCAAAATTTCAGTCAAAATAAAAGCCATCAAGGGAATAGCACAGTGGAAACTCACAAGTGCTTTTTTTTTTTTTTTTTTTTTCAGGAATCATTTTCAAAACAACTTGTGAGCTTTTATGTAAATGCTATATCATAAATCTTACCAGTAAAAGCTAATTAGTTAATGGTTAATTTGCACTGCCACATGTAAAAGAAGAAGAAGGAGGAAAAAAATAAAAACCAACTCAATGTGTTAACAACTCAGTCTCTCGTGATTCTAACATCAATTCATCATCCTGCTGAAAGCTGCAGGTTCAAGTGAGTGCACAGCCTCCCGCATCTTAGCAACTGAAGCACGTTATTAAAATGCCAAGCTGCTGTGTCTTTATTGTCTGACAGACCTTTATTTAGCTTCCAGGCACAGACTTAACCAGCTGCTGACAGACTGCCACTAAACACATTGTTAGCACACTCTTAACTTCAGAGATACACACAACTGGTGCTCGACTTGGTTTCAAGTCGAGCACCAGTTGAACAGTTTCTTCACTGTATTGTATTACCAGAAGTCAACGAGCACTATTTGCTGTCAATTCTTCCTTCACTTCTTTAAAGTCTCTGACAACAACCAAGCCAATGCTTTGCAAATTTTATTTGCACATTTGTCTTAAATGATAAATTGTGTAATCGTGATCTCTAGCATGGAAACTCTGATTACATCTACAGGAACAACCCCGGCTCCCAAAAATTACATTTCTATACAAGAAAACGTTGATTGCAAGTTATTGTATTTGATTCAGAATCTCGATTGTACATCGAAATCGAATGCATTTTTAGCAAAGTGTTTTCATTAATTGTAATGTTTAAGACACATTTGTAAAAGAAGGGAGATTAAAAGGTGAGAATGCAAACTTTAGTTTCCGTTATTCAGGGCACAGTTTGAGTTTGCTCACAGAGAAACTCGGAAATATATGAACTGACTTCCCCACTTGAACTTCTTCAGTGTGAATGAACACAGGGAAAAAAACTTACACACCCCTCAGTTTGAATGTAACCATGTCCCTCACAGTGGGAAGATGAATGAAACCATTCCAAGACAAGGTCACATAGAGTTTGTAGTCAAGAAAAATGTGTGTGTGTAAAGAAAAATTACTTTGTTACCTTTTAAAAAAAACTCTGCTAACTTCAGACAAAGTTGTACTTGGTTAATTACACCTTCATTCACTGCGTTTTAATTTAATCCACCCACGTTACATTAAAACCAACATGGTGCAAGGTTCAGTTATTTGTTTTAAGTAAACGTCCTTTTAAAGGGCGACTTTTATGTTCCACTTGCTTTTTCCGGCTTTAGTTTAGCATGTAAATGTCCATTAATGCTTTTCAACTTTCCTCTGACTTCCCTATATTTAAATATTTCTATGCTTAAGCTGAAAAACTGCTCCAGATGACAACACTTGGAATGTTGTTTTTTATCATTCCAAGTTCAGATGATACATTTTAGTAGCTTAGTGTATTTAGAATTATTAAGAAGCAGGTTGATTACAAACTTCATTGAAAGAGGAACGAGATGATATAATGTGAACTGAAGGTTTTGCCAAGTGGTCTCTCAACTGGAGATGTTTTTTAGCTAGAAGATATTTTACATGTAGATGGAAGCTTAAAGGCATCCAACCAAAAGAAGCAAGTTCAGTGTCGGTGAAGACGTCCTGTAAGTCATCAGCCACTTTAGAGGTTCTAGCTTGTGATTCTGGTGAACTATCTATTTTCCATCATTGCTAATGCTAATGCTCATCGTGGATCAGTTATGAAGGTAACAGTTTTCATTGCCATGTTAAAACAAGGAAAGGCCTTGACAAAATCCACAAATCTGAAAACCTTAAACTTTTGTATGCTGCAGTATTTTAGGTTCCTCTTTTACGGGAAACAAGGGGGAAAAACGTCAGTAATCCGTTATAAAAGCACAAGTTAATGTTTATGTATGACATATTGTTACCGAATTAGTTTAAATTAGCTCAAAAACATTCTTGGTGTCCACTAAAAGGCTCCTGTGGTGTGGCATTTGTCTCGTGGAATCAGAGGAAAATAAAGACTTCTTTAATCCATTTCTTTATGGTTTAAGATAAAAATCGGAGAATATTTCAGTATAAGCGGAGGAGACAGGGAAACAATAGACAAAGGAACGAAAGAATAGCTGATGAAGATAAGAACTGAGACAGGGAGAGAGGAGCATGAAGGCTGCTCATTGGAAAACAGAGCCACGGAGTAAAAGAGTTTGAGTGATCAAAAATGCCTCCTGAAAAGAGAGAAGAGGCTCCACAAGGCCATGACCACATGGTAAATGTGCAACAGATGCTCACTGTGTGTGTGTGTGTGTGTGTGTGTGTGAGTTACACACTGTTCAGCAGCACATCGTGGCACTGCAAGCTTATCTGCACATCACGTCACCTCGACTGGCAAATTTCCCCAAAGACCACGAAAACCTGAGACCCGACAGATACATGGGGAAATTAAACAGAAAGCTGTGTTGTACAAGGAGAAATTACAAATGCATCAATCCCGTTTAAATGAACTCCGCTTTCATTTGGCTTTTGTTTTTAAATGCTGGTGTCAGATAAGCACCTGCAAATAAATGATACCTGACCTTGGCTACACCCCCTTAGTTCTTCCTATCAGGAGCTTCAAGGCAAGTTTTAACAGTGAAGTCATTTTCTATTGAGATATGAGAAGCATGTAGCAGTGATAAAACCTTCCACATTGAGAACTGTTGCTTCTCCTTTGCGATGTTTTCTCTCCGTGAGGTAAATTAATGTCAGTCAGTCTAAGTGTGACATCCAAGGGGTGGCTGCAGCTCATCCATGGACCTAAGGCTAATTGGTGGCTCTCTGAAATTTATGTGCTGTGTGACACAGTACAAAGCTTTGTTATAAATGTGAAATTCATAGTTTTTGTTATAATAACACAGTTGGGCGACATGTAGAGAATTTAAACCAGTGTGAAGCAGTAACAATGAGACTGTGAGGCTATGTAATGTGACAGATGTCGCGTAACCTTTGGGAAGCAGGGATTTTAAGTCAAACCACAACTAGTTTACCAAACCTAAACCCGTTTCTATTTGTGCCTGAGCCCAGTCCACCTGCTCTCTTTGCACAGCTGAAGTTCATTATTTATGACTGTTTAGGATGAAAGTTAGTGGTACGCCGGCCGCCATTTTGGTGCCACATTCTGGGGTTTACTATGAGAGCTCACGGTACTTAGACTTGAGTGTCTCCCTGAACCTTTGTAGACAACTTTTTCTTAATGCTGCACCTGTGTTGTCAAATTTAAGGAGTATTTTTTTTGTTGTTGTTTGCATGTGTTTTCTCAATTTGCAGTGGCGTGAGCTCTCAGGGCCACTGTATCATACCTATTCTTTGATTAGGTATCTGCTTATGTAACTCTGGAAACTTTCCAAAAGTTTATTTACTAAAATGTATTCGCCTCTCGGCTAAAGTGCAATAAATTTAAAATAACGATTAAACAAAACACACACACACACACACACATATATATATATATATATTAAAAAAATTCAAATATAAACACATGTGGACTCACACTCACACATACACTTACACACTCGGGACACCTCAGAGCGAAAGACACACTCTGTCCTAGAAAAACTCATCTATCACTCAAACCTGAAACGGATACACCGCAGAGACCAGTCGGCCATTTTTATTTCCTGCCTTGATGTCCAAAGATAAAAGACAAACGCTAAAGAGGTGAAATTGACAGGTGCTCAATTACTTCTAATGGGCTCTGAAGAGTAATGACAGGCAATGAAAAGGAAGTGAGACCCCCTGGGCAAGTATATGGCTGATATAAAGTATTTCTGTTTTATGTTGCAGGAGTTCACATGCAGGCACAG
Source organism: Channa argus (assembly GCF_033026475.1). Classification (NCBI taxonomy): domain Eukaryota; kingdom Metazoa; phylum Chordata; class Actinopteri; order Anabantiformes; family Channidae; genus Channa; species Channa argus. Next base: position 26,644,709 of record NC_090201.1, on the reverse strand, counting down.
TATGTGGTCTCACACACACACACAGAAAATGTTTTCTTTAAATGTGCATAGAAATAATGTTAATCTTTGCTTAAACATGCACAGAAATTAACACACAATCTGTCTAAAAAGTAAACTAATTCAATTCAATTTGGTTGGTTTATTGATGCCAGATGTACCAATTTCAGCATCTCACAAACAGCTGACTTGTTGCCCTGGTTTATTAAGAATGGTGTGATAATCATTAAACACACAGGTGCTAAGAACATTTTGTTAATCACAGATATTAGACGAAATTGGCATCAGGTAACTCAACTTCTCGAACCTCATATTTGTTTACTCTCTGGCACTTGGACATTGTTTAGTGTCAAGTTTGCCAGGCAACCTGGATCTTATTTTTGTTTCTTTTGGCTCTGAATACAGTTTGGTCCCAAATTTATTGCTGGAATCTAGGAAAACAATGATGTTGCCAAATTAAGTCCAGATAAATTGTATTTGTATTGCCAAAAATAATGAATTTGCCTTAATGGCCTGTAGAGTCTGTACAGCACGTGACCTCCTCTGTCCTTAGACCCTAGAACTGGGTAATGGAAAAACTCCCCAAACAAACCCTTAGTCAAACTCATGGCAGGGTGGAAAGGACAAATGTAGGTCGCATCCCTGCTCAGGAATGAAGAAATGTGCAAAAGATGACACCCAAAAACTGGTGCAGTGAAGGGAATTTTCTTTTTCATGTGGTGAAAATTAAGGGAAGCAGGCAGGTAAAAGAACAGGCTCAGTGGCAAGAACACGACTATGACTAGCAGGCCAAGCCCAGCTGCCATTATTAATAATAATAATAATAATTTTAAATGCACCTTTCATTTAAAAACAAATCTCAAAGTGCTACAAGAAAAAGGAGCTTAAAACATTTAATACTAGACGAACAAGGAGCAGTTATTTAAAAGCTTTCTTGAAGAGGCAAGTCTTCAGGTCCTATTTAAAGCAGCTACAGTCTGTGGGGCCTTCAGATGTTCAGGAAGGGGGTTCCACAGCTGAGCAGAAAGCTAGATATCCCCTAGTCTAGTCCCTAACTTAGTTCTGGGGGTATGTAAGAAGTGGTCGCTCGTACAACTGAGATTGTGGGATGAAGTTTGCTGAGTGATAAGCTCCTTGAGGTAGGCCGGGGCGTTGCCATGGATGCACTGATGTATGGTAGTAACCAAATTCTATATTGAATTCTGGGAGTGGGAGCCAGTGAAGGGACTTGAGGATAGGAGTGATATGCTAATGTTCACACACTCTCATCAGGAGCCTGGCAGCGCTGTTTTGTATGTGCTGGAGCTTTTGAAGACTCTTGCCAGGGATCCTAATGAGCAGTGCCTTGAAATAGTCTGACCTGGAGGATAACAAAGGCACGGAAGAGCTTTTCTGCATCAGATAGGGTGATAGTGAGATGGAGTTTGGTGATGTTTTTCAGGTGGAAAAAAGATGATTTGCTCATATGTTTTATGTGGTTATTAAATGTTAAGTGGGGATCCAGACCCACATCAAGGTTGGTAACTCTAGATGAAAGGGGACTGTCCTGTCCAACGTCACAGTGGAGCCGACTGAGGATCCACAGTGTGGAGAATGAGTAGAGAGGGATAGCCAGCATCCGCCACCAGCAGAAGGTCATTTGTGACCCTGACCAGAGCTGCTTCTGTGCTCTGGGCGAAGCGGAAACTTGAGTGAATTTTTCTAAAACAGATTGTGTAGATGTAGATGGTCCTGAAGCTGAACGGCGACAGCTTTTTCCAGCACTTTTGAGAGAACGTGAGGTTGCAGATGGGTCTATCGTTGGCAAGAAACATCTGGGTCAAAGGTTTTTTTAAGAAGCGGCTTGATAACAGGAGTTTTGAGTGCGGATGGAACAAGGCCAGACTGAAGGGACTGGTTGATTATTTATATATGAGTTCAAGGCAGCAAGGTTAGATTTAATCAGGGTTGTCCTAAAGGGATCCAGGGTGGACAAGTGGATGATTCAATTTTTCTGATGATGGCCCCAACTTCACACTGTGAAACCTTCAGAGAAGCTTTGAAAAGAGCCAGAGAGCCCAGACCACGGGCTGGCAAACAGGGCAGGTGGAGCAGAAGATCCAGATAGAAGGGAGCAGATGGTGTCAATCTTGCCTTTGAAAAGGTTAAGAAAATTCTTGCACCATTCCACTGTGTTGCCACTGCTCGCGCAAACCCTCCAATTATGTGTAAATCACGTGCAAGAGATCTCTCGTGAGAAGTGAGTAATGCTTCACGGCACCAAGTGAGAAGAGGCTAGCTCGGTATTCCTGGTCATGGGGCTCAACATGGCACAGGTGGCTCAAGAAAGGGAGCTTGGAAGAAGCCAAGACATCGGAACTGGTGGATCAGTGGTCTTGTGTTGGTTTGGTTTCTTTGGGTTTTAGGGTTAGGGCACGTCAATCCAAACTTGCAGTTGGCCTGGTTCAGCCACGGTGTAAAGGTGAATCTGACTTAGCAGTGGTAGAGGGAGCCAGATAGCAAACAAACCACATCTTGCCAACCGGGGCTTTAAACTCTCGCCTATATAACGAGGAAGCTCAGAATCGCTGTGGGATTTTGTGTTGCTGCCACGTCACCAGATTTAAGCAATTAACCCGATAAATCGTTAAAACTAAAATAATATTATAACACCAATAACAGAAACAAGACAAAACAGTGAAGGGTGCTTTGAATAACTGTAAGCCATGTGAGGTACCTGCCCAACAAACTAAAAACCAACATACCAGACATCTATTCATCATCCAAAGGGACCAATAAAAGCCTACTTTCTGGTTAGATATGTATGGAACAAATCAGCTCCTTTGTGCGCTGACTCACTTTGCGCCAGATGGGCAGAGGAGCTCTGGTGGAGTTGCCCAACTCAGATTCATCTTGTGCCGACAGAACAAGCTTGACTCAATCATCTCTGTGGGAAGTAAAGGGGCATCACGCAACGGAGCTCGAAAGAAAGAAAACAAGCTTGATGTAATAACTTTAGCAGCGGGGGCACAAGACAGCACAGACTCAACTCTTGCAGCGGCTGCAGAGGTTCAGCCAGCAACAGAAATCCCAGCCTGACAATCATGACATGTAAAACAGGGGATTAGGGTGATTAGTTTGGGATTTTAGCACATAATATAAAAAACCACGAAGGTGCAATTTCTAGTGATTATGGCTAAAACTGTGGTGCCACACAACAAACCAAAGGTAGTTTTTTTTTTCTTTTTTTTTTTTCAATTCCACTAATGCAATAAATAGTTTATTTTGTTGGCAAATGATTTTAAAGGATGTTTTTCTGTAAGTCAGCAAACCCTGTGTTCTGCAATGTACGTCCCCGTGCAGCTAAGCAATTACTCAGTGTAATCAGTGGATGAATAATGTTTTGATGCAACGTGTTTTCACACTTTTTTTTTTCATACCCGCATTATGCTAATAGAAACTGCAATTTCCTTCCATTCAAAATCTTAGTTGCATTTGCAGTATATTGCTATACTGCAGTAATTGTACTGCTATATGCAGTATTGATACTGCACAAAAGCTGATGTGGAGATGTTCAATTTGTGTTTGCATCTGTGCATAATACATTGCATTTATTGTGCATTACTTAAAGCTAAAATATGCAACTTAAGCTAGATCCACCTTAAGACTCAAAATGAGGTGACTCTGTTCAGTCCCCCCTGTTACTGTCCACAGCCCCTCAGTTATCCTCACGGTCGAACCATAAGAAACAGGCTGCAAAACGCACTAATCAAGCAGAAATTGTTGAGCTTTTTCCTTTAAAGAAATAATCTATGGATAATTATCATGATACAATTCAACTCATTATTCTTTACATGAAGACGCAGACGGATCTTTCCAGAATTAAAGGCGTTTGTTGCTGTTGTTACTCCGGTATCTCTTCCTTATATTCTGGTTTTTGTGTTCGAGCTGTTGAGACTAATTCAAATTTCACATTTCCACCCTCTGCTGGTTCGAGTTTTCGACTGAAATTTTTTAATCTTTTGTTGTTTGTTGCGAACAAACAGATGGTCTTTTATTTTCTTCCCAGAATTAAATCTTCCTATGACTCTCGTATTGCATGAGCTTGGCCTTCAACTATGCTCGTTGTGTTTTTAGGCTTATGTGAGATAAATGGTCTGCACTTCATTCTGCACTTCAAATTCCTTCACCCATTCACACAATCGCACACACACACTCACACACCGATGGGGGGAGCTGCGATGCAGCTGGCCAACACACACTGGGAGCAACTAAGTTGGGGTTCAGTGTCTTGCTCAATGACACTTCGACATGTGACCTGAGATTCTGGTGATTCCGGAATACAATATATGTAACAGTCCCAGGCCACAGATAGGTTCCAGCAATGCTGCCAGTGCTTTTTAAAGAACCTGCGAAATATTGACAGCACCTCTTAATAAGATAAAACTACAAAGAAGTTGCATACTGTAGCTTTAATATGGCAAGTTCCCATTCTAATGTCTTATGCTTTCATCTTTTCCTTTTGGAGCTGCAGACATCATGTTCACTATAATAATGATTTCCCAGTGAGACGTTCAACATGAAACAGTTGCATAGCATCCATCAAAAGGAAGTGGACCTACAGCACTGTGCTCTTATGCTGCAATATACTGCAAAAACTCAACTGCACAAAAAAAAAAAAAAAAAAAGCATGTCACCATTGATTTTTAATGAAACGAGTCCCAGTAGAAGTTTTTCATTGGTTGCCATGTCCACTTTCGTAGTACAGCCACGAAGCTAGATTCCAATCTTCTTTTTAAAATGCTCTTTAGTGTGTACAGTGCTTTGAAGAGCCCACCACATCACATGGCACCCATGTGTTGTACGGATGCCATGACACTCCCAAAAGGTTCTCGGGAGAGAGAGGATGCTTGGATGCACGATGGTGCTGCAGAGACGACATCGTGGAGTGTTTATGGAAATATGCAGTCCAGCTTTGATTTCGTAGCATAAAAATGTCGACTTGTTCGATTGCTGAGCAGCGCAAACGCCGGCCTGTGGAGGATCGCAGGTGCAGCATGTGTTGCTGGTTTGAAGCGCTGCGGTATAAATCTATTTGACTCAAACCGCAGCTTAAAAACATGCCTTCCATCCCATGGGTCACTGCCTTCTCTGCACTTCTCTCTCACTTCTGCTCTTGACATCCCTCCTGCTGCTATCTGGCTCTTTTCTTATCTTGCACTGACTCTGTGCTTTTCTTGATGCCTGTCTTTGATTCTCTCTTTTCTCAGCATCGGCTTCTCTGTGTTCCCCAGTGTTTTTTTTTTTGTCTCTTTTACCTGGTCATTCTTTAACCAGAAACATTCTGCTTTTGTCATTTATGTGTAGAATTCAGGGTTAAGGAATCATTTCTGTGACATTGTTTTTGTGGAAAAACCCCTTTGCAGACATTTTAAGTTGCAACTTGTTTATGAGTCAACTTCGATGCAGCGTTTTTCATTATAATCTCACAACTGCTTCTCAGCTTATGGCTGTTTCTAATGTAAAAGCACATCTTGTTGATCTCCCTTAAATGGTGCGTGTCTGGTGTATGGAGCTCCACGGCTTCTGCTGAAGCTATGTGCAGTTCATTACAGAGCGAGAGAATTGCTGTATTGCTGGCTCTGTGCTCTTCCAAACCATATCTGAAGAAACATATCTAGAGGAATCCAAACTGGATTCAGATCCCAAAGTAAAAAGAAAAAAAAAAGGAAAAATCTTTAAAAAACCTTCAGTTTTAAAACCTATTATCAATTGAAACCCTTTCATAATTTGAATAGTTTAAAAAAGACATAAACTCTTTAAAAATAGAACTTTGCTCCTTTTGAATTTGTGAGCAAAGCTAAAATGTTTTCACACATATGTCATATTTTTCCTTCATAATGCTGCTGTTTTCAGTGGGAGACAGCTCTGGACTGCAGACAGGCCAGTTTGACACTTGGACTTTTAAAAACTCTCCTTTATACCATAATGTCGTAACACATTGCATTTCTGAAGTAGGCTATTATAACCCTTGCGTACAGAGATCCTGTATCCAATCTTCAAATTACATCAGCTCAACAAATCCACACATAACTTGCAAAAATACGTTATTTGTAAATCCATGATCAATTTCGAGATGTGTTGCTGCAAACATAAATTGTCATCACCCACTCAGAACGTCTGAGTTTCCGTCAGGTTTGTAAAACAGAAATAAAGTGTTTGTGTTTGTGTTTTAGGCCAAAAATCATATGCTTTATTATTTGTTATCAAAGCATTTTACTATACTATGACTACAGTTTACTGTGATGTGTACAATAATCTAATGCTGCTACTACATCATTAGTGCTCAGAACAAAGAACTAAGGTACTTAGGACAGAAGAAAACTACATATTAAACAATAAAAACTTTCATATTTGGATATTTTCATATTCAAGGTTAATAATAGCACACGTATGCACACACAGACACACACAATGACGCAGGTTTAAAGAGATCCCATAAAAGAAGCAGATTAAATCCAGAATCAACAGAGACATGAAGAGATACAGCTGGAGACAAAACTACTGGGCAACAAGTAGTGGTATTACACACACACACACACACACACACACACAGATAGGTTGACATCATCAACAATTACACACACAAGCATGCATTCGAACCCACACACACTCAGTGGCTGTGCACTGTATGTGTGTGTGCACAAAGAGGATCCAGATGTCAGATGTGCAGGTCAGAGAGGCGTCATGGAGACCAGTGTGTGTGTGTGTGTGTGTTTGTTTGTCAGTGATCTTTCTCTGTTTATCTTTGCACGGAGGTGCAGCATTGTGAAAGAGAAGCTCGGTGTGAAAGTGGATTTGTTTGAAGAAAATTAGAAACAATAAGATGAAGAAAATAAAGATGAACAGAAACAGTTTTCGCGTAGAGATGAAAACGTGATACATCTCCGAATACAAACAAAGTGCAATTTTGTCCTAAAGTCTTAGAGAATCCTTTCATCTTTTCAACTAATATCACCCCAGTTCAAGCAAAGCTTTAAGAAACTGCAAATCATTAAGCTTCCTTTGTCCTTTAGGCCTTTTAAAGTCTGTGTTATCTGTGGATCTTCATGCTTGTGGCTGCTTAAAAACGTTGAAACTTTAACGTAATTCTTGGGTTTAAACATCGATTTTTGTCCAGCTATCTGAAATGAAATGTAATGGGTTGCAGTATTCCATCTCATTGGACAATGCCTGCATTGTTATCGTGATCATTATTATTATTATTATTATTATTATTATTATTATTATTTTGGTATGGTTACATTGCCTGCAAATGTTTAGATCCACTCAGCTCCTAAAATGCAAAACCACAAAAACAACTTGACACAGACTTGACTTTTTGCAGTTTGCAGAAGTGGAAAATTGACTCTATGGTTGCATCGCGAAATGTTCAGCACAAATAAGTAAGTAATTTACCACAACACAATAATATTTAAAGGCAGAGACTCACACAATTATAACTCTGGGGAGTTTTTAAATACAACCACAGTCTCTCCAGTTGGGGCATTTTTGTGGAGGAAGCAAAAAACAAATCTCATCAAATTATTTGAAAAGGATTTTATATGTCGCTTCCTATTTGTCTGAAAGCACCAAAAGCCCCACAGATGCCCTAAAAGTGTTAAAGAAAAAATGAGTGTGTCATAATAGAAAGAAACTTCCTTTAAGTCAATAATCGTGCGGTGTCTTTTGGTATGTCCTCAGTGTGTGTGTGTGTGTGTGTGTGTGTGTGTATTTATTATTAAATATTTCTAGCTTTAACTGGTTTCTGTGGGTAATTCATTTGCCACATACATTTCCATTATAGTCCTAGTGAGTAAAATGCCTGCACTGTTACGATTCTCCAGCACTTTACTTGCATATCTTCGCTGTAACACGTAAACACCAGAAATGCAAAACGTTTGTTCTTGTAAAATGCTGCCACTTGACATGGACCTCAGAACCAAATCTACAAATCTTGAAAATATGTTAAAGAGTTCTGTCATACTCTGTATACTGTGGCTCGTTTTTTTTAAAGCAGGTGCACATTATCTTATTTCATCAACTCACTACATTGCACAGTCAAAGATTGACTGTGGCCATTGTTTTCTGCGATGGCTGCTGCCCTCTGCTGCTCATTAAGAGGTACTGCTCTACTTTTAATGGATTTCCAACAATCCAACCATCTTATATTTTTGGTGGCATAAAATAATGAAAGATTTCCTGTAATTGTAAAATACGCCTTCTCTCACAGATTGTTAGTAGAAGCTGTTCTTAACATAGTGACATAATTGATACTGAAGACCCCCAAACAGATATGCAGGGTACGTACCTGTAAGCAGAGGTGAAAAATAACTAAGTACATTTACGCATTTGTTGGCTTTATGTACAAATTTGCCTTTGAGGCTCATTTTGTTAATAAAAAATAAAGGCAACTTGTTACTGAGCCAAAACAGCACAAAAGATAAGATTCGAAGTGTTTTTAATCAGCCTCACGTTAAGATTTATTTAAAATACATTGTTTGAATAAATATTTAACAATGTATTTTGGTACAGTGTTGAAATACACTTGACTTTACATATGAAAGTGAATTATATAACTTCCTTTATACATAAATATACACTCCCCTCTAAAAGTACTGGAACAGAAGGTTAAAGTAGATTAAAGTGAATAAGACTTTATGCATTAACTGCATCAAGCCTGTGACCCACTGACATCATCAAACGTTTGCATTCGTCTTTTGTGATGCTGTTCCAGGCTTTCGGCCTCTTTCAGTGGTTTGTTTTGGGGGGTTTACTCCCTTCAGTCTCCTGTTTAACAGGTAAAATGCAGCTGTAGAGGGTTAAAGTCTAACACCTTCCACTTCCTTTGTTGTTCTGGGTCATTGACTTGCTGCATGATGAAGGATCTTCCAGTCAGTTTGGTTGCTTCTTTCTTTAAATTGGCAGACAACATGTTTCTGTAGACTTCAGAGTTCATTTTGCTGCTGCCACCATGCGTTACATCATCAATGAAGATGAAAGAGCCCGTATCAGAAGATGCCGTGACATGACCTCCACTGTCTATAGCAAAAATAAAAGAACTGGTCTCACCGTTTCCAATACTTTTGGAGGGGAGTTGTAAGTTTTTGCTACTTGTAATGAACATTCGTAGTCATTGAATATGCATTAAATAATATGCCGATTTTTTTTGTTTTATTCTTTTAGCCATTTTAATATAAGGGGATGCAGACAATTTCACTAACCGGAAATTAAATTAGTTACTTATTAAACTGTTAGCGATTACAAAGGAGTTTACATGTGAATTATTGGCATCATTTGGCATATTCAGATTTTGTTCTGGCTCCTTCTTGACTTTTAACTGTGTCTTATCTGCCAAGTAGATGAAAACACATTGCTTTCCCTCTGGAGAAGCCATGGCCAACCATGCAAAGACAGGAGGCCATGTTGTTGATAATAAAGCCTTTCAGTGCTACAAATTCAACAGTTTCTGTCTAAAGTCGGAAAAGTTTACCAGCTGTCAAAATACTGAAGAACACTGAAGAAACATGAGGAAGCATCATCAGCTGTGAGGTTTGTGACTAAAACTAAAAGCTAATCAGTAAGGAGTTATTTACTTGGACAGAATAATCGACCTTAAGTAACCTTTATCCACCTCTGCTCCTAAAACATTCAAAAACATGTTTAACTCCACACTGAATTGTTTGATAAGATGAACCGAGCAAAACTACAATTCAGTGTCAGTTGCAACATGCTTGAATGAACATCCACAGTTTGTAAGACTTAATCAAATGTGGAACTAGAGGCAATAAAGTGAAGAATGGGAGCATCCAGCAGATGGCATTGTTGTCTGCAATTTTTTTTTCTAGCTCAACAAGAACAGTACTCACTGTCTTATATCACAGTCACAAACTCTGTCCATGAGCATCACATAGCTGTTCCACTGAAGAACAAGAAGCAAAATGTCTCCGACGTATTGGGAATCTGTCCTTTGTGACCTGTTCGTACACAGTACGATACAGAAAATGTACTGATACCTTGAAAGTTCAGCTTTGGATTGAATCCAAGTTAAAACTTCTCAGTCCATTCAAGGCCCCCGTGAATAGCCTCGAGCTTGTAATTTTCTTCTTTCGTTTTTCTGTTTCCTGACACAAGATGCAAGGGCAGGGTATATCTCCGGGGCTTGACTTGAATATTAATGAGAGACCCAGATGCAAACCTCTGATCCAGGTTCTGCAGCGAGTGGAGTTTAAAGTGTGCAAAACCGTGGGTGTTTGTAAGTTAACATTTTAAAATAATGTGCAAAGTTTCACTGTGTAATTGGTAAATAGAACAATACCAACAGGGGAGCAAAACTTACAAGAAAAACTAATTTACATTTTAATGAGACTTTTGTGGATGTGGTGTGCTACAGCATTTAAAGCTACACACACATCAGAGCATCGTCCATTTGTTTCTGCAGCGGGAAATTAAGGTGGGAACTGTCTACAGCAAAGTGACCAGGTTTGGCCAGTTTATGATGAACTGATTAAATTGTGTGCAGCACCAGCGAGCATTTATATGGAGGAGCTGACATCACGGAAAACCACAATAGTACACTTTGTCTTTTTAACCAATTAAAAAATGTGAATCTCTTTTTGTGGCGTCACTTTCAAAAGGGAAATTAATTAGCATTAGGATCGGAGAGTTTTCCCTGCAGCCTGGTGAGGATCAAGGAGGCAGCAGCTGCCTCCAGCTGCAGTCTGTCACTTTGTTCGCAAACTTAGATATGACCCTCTCATTCCGAAACGTCCCATTGAACTGCGGAGCAGCAAGTTTGTCGCCATTATGCAGTAGCTGTCCCAAACCCAGTGGCACCAATGTGAGTGGACATGTCGCAATTTTGGGGGCCCCTATTCCTGAAATGCTTCAGAGGCCCTTAAACACGTTCCCGTCTTGCCTTTCCTGACGGTAGGCTTCACAACCAGACCCCAGACTCTAGCACTGGCTTGAGCTGAAGGTAAAGTCCACACCTCCGTCCAATCAAACTGCTAATGTTATGTTCAGTTTCTGAAGCAGCTACATGAGAACAGGGAAGAACCTGCGCCGCTTGTGGACTTAGAGAAATCTGAGCGACCCTGTGTTTACAGGGGCCATGTTTAAACTACACGCAGCTTTCAAACAAATCAATTAGAATGTAATTTAATTTAATTTAGTAAACATTTAAATTAATTAGAAAAGCTCTTTAAATATTGTTTTCACCTGCTAGTCCGAGCCGCCCTGATATCTGACACTGACTCTACTGAAGCGAAGCTGTTTTTGATCCAAAAGTAACGGCCTCCTCCTCAAAAGCCCAAAAGTTATTCCTCCGTATGGAGCTCAGCCAGTCAGTCCAGCTATAGCACAGAGAACTGATCCGTGATTTAGTACATCCAGAACAAAGCGCAGATACTTGGAACCATGTCCCAGCCTTACTTACAGTGACCAACTCCATCAGAAACCCATGTCCATCCTCCCAACAGGAATAGCACAGTAATAAAGTTTGTTAGACTGGAGGCAGATCTACAGGGTCGTCAGGTGTGTGTTAGCAACAGGTGTTGTGTTGACTTAATATAGTGGCAGTGGCTGTTTGGGCCCTAGGTAAAAATGTATGCATCATAAAACCAATATAATAAAATACACACCACAACACGCTGCACATAGCACGATGACCTACAGTAATGATTGATGGATTTGACAGGGATTTATAGCACATTTGTTCGAATTTCTTTGCACCTAAATTTCACAACTTAGCATTTATAGCTTGACGGTTTAATTGGACACAGCTTTCATCAGTTTACCACAGAAAAAGTGCTGAGTTAGCTAATTATTTGCAGCCTGCTGGCTAAGCTAACAATGCTGGACTCAACTCAGGCAGCTCTGCTAACTTAGTTAGCTAAGTTAACTCAAGTTAAATGTCAAAGTAAACGAAAGAAACGATGTGACACTAGCGGAAGTTCGGGTTTTTTTCAACTGTCTGTTCACCACATTTACAGCTACACTAGCAGCATTTAGCTAACGCTATGTAGTGTTTCATATTTAAATATTAGCTCCACTGCTCCACTTACCACTGTCTTGCTGTTCTAATTTTCACGCTCCGAGAATCATAACTCCTCGTCATTTTCACCAGCGGATTTTCCTTGTTTCATTACACCTGCTTGTTTCCACTGAACACTCAGTAGGGGGCACATAGCCCCCTACCCCCAAGCAGTTGCCTGCCTTGCCCGCTGGCACTGCGCACGTCCGATCGTTGGATGGACCTTCAGTTTAGAAACCGATGATCCTCAAACTCTATAAATAGGAGAAAACCTTAAAATCACTTAATGGTTTGTGTCAAAGAAGCAAAGACTCGCGTTGGGACAGATAAAATGTAACCGGTGTGACTGTAGGAGGAAGCTACATAAAATACACATTTCACTTTCTACAATCATTATGTAAATACAAATCTACACTAAAGTTTGTTAAATGAATGGGAGCTGCTCAGTGGCCTTTTACAAACATTATCCTGTTTAAACATCCAGTTTTATACCATTGACAGGGACACAGTAGTTTGTTGTGGTCCTCTTCACAGTGTTCTACTTAAATGTGCTTTGGCATTTGTAAATTCATAGTTAAGTATTTGAATCTAATGGCAACAATTTTGGTTTAAATGCATAGTTTGGAACACAATGCATTGAAACGGTTTCTTTAATGTTTTACAAGTTAATGTAGTATATTAACTCTTTTATTATTAGCAGTAATTATGTGGGTTATCACACTGTGCCACATGTGCACTGATGGATGATTTGGAACCCTGGGGTTTAGAGATTTTCATTGAAATAAAAATGAGACTAGTTTGGATTCAAATAAGCCACTAGCTGATGTGACATTTTAAAGTTTTAGTGTGAGAACAAAAAACTACAAAAGGGCACAAAAAAAACCAAATAGTCAATCAGCAATGGCTCCATATCCTAGTTTCTATTTACTATGGCTTCAGAAAGTGTTCAGACACCTTCACTTTTTGCCGACTGCGTTCTCGACTCAATCTGACATTTCAGCCCGTTGATTTCAACTCGAAAACCAATAATGACAAAGTTTGCCAATGTGAAATCTCTCAAAAACAGACCCCTTGATGTGTCCCTCCAAACTGGGGTCGAAAACGGCTCGAAGCTTGGGGGCTCACATGCACGACCTACCGCGCCTTTTCCTGTGTGGACTTTACATGTTCTCCCCGTGCTTGTGTGGGTTTGCTTCTCCCATAGTCCAAAGACATGCTTGTTCATTGGTGACTCTAAATTGCATGTTGGTGTGAATGTTTGTCTGTCTGTGTATGTCTCTCTCTGTGCTGACCCTGAGACAGACCAGAGACCTGTCCAGTGTACCCCACCTCCCACCCTATGACAGCAGGGATAGGCTCAAGTACCTGGAGAAGAGGGTAAGAGATTTTAAACACTCGCTTCCTGTCCCTGCTGGTTGCCCTCCGGGGTGTTTGTTTGTCCCTACTTGTCTTTGTCCGCAGCTGCTTATTTGGGGCCATGACTCAGGGCTGGCCAGCCATCCAGGGACTACAAGAACTACAGCACTAATTCCACAGATACTGGTGACCAGCTATAAATGTGGACATACATTTTTACGTAGGAGCTTGTAAGGTCTGTGTCAAGAACAAGACACTCCACCAGGCACCTGCTGGTTTCCTCCACCCTATGCCAGTCCCACCCCGTCCCTGGTCACGCATGATTTTGGACTTGGATCACTGGTCTGCCCCCGTCTGATGGTAAGACAGTTATACTTGTGGTAGAAGATCGTTTATCCAAATTGGTCGATGCTGTTCCCCTTGTTAAATTGCCATTGGTCAGAAAGACTGCAGAGCTATAAATACAGCTAAATACAGCATGGCTCCATGGACTGCCTGAGGATGCATCAGACCGGGGACCTCAGTTCACAGCGGCCTTTTGAGCAGAATTCTGCAAGGCGTTGGGTGCATCTGTAAGTCCGACGTCTTGGTTCCATTCCCAGACCAATGGCCAAACGGAAAGACTAAACCAAGAAAGTGAAAGTATGTTAAAGTGCATGTGTAGTAATAATCCCTTATCCTTTCCAGGTAACCATAGGCCCGACCTACCAAACCCAGGCGGCAGTGCTGTCAGTAGGCGTTGGGTGCATCTGTAAGTCCGACGTCTTGGTTCCATTCCCAGACCAATGGCCAAACGGAAAGACTAAACCAAGAAAGTGAAAGTATGTTAAAGTGCATGTGTAGTAATAATCCCTTATCCTTTCCAGGTAACCATAGGCCCGACCTACCAAACCCAGGCGGCAGTGCTGTCAGTAGGTGCCTATATCAGATGCTGTTGTTCCACCTGGCCCTGAGTGAGAGCCTACCTACTGAGGGGGCAACCGGGGGCAGCCTACCACCCCAATCACTGGAGGTCCCTGGCTCCCTAATACAAGTTTGGGGACAGGGTGATGTTATTCACCAAGGAACTTCCTCTAAGTTGAGGTTACCGAGCAGCATGTGTGTCCACCCAGTTTTCCATGTTTGAAGCCAGTAAGGGAATCGCTGCTCTTGTGTTCTGTGTATTTAAGGGACCTGTGTGTGATTTGTTTAGTTGCTATTGTGTTATTGTTCCTCCCAGCGCATTCTATCCGTCTCAGTCGTCCTTTCCCCAACCACCAGCCTTTTTCCACAGTTTGTGAGTTGGATCATAGCTTCGTCTAGTTCGTAGCCTTTAGATTTGTTATTGCACTCTCGACACGTCTCGACTCCTGCTATTGGATCTGCTTGTCAGTATCTATCATGTTGAGATTTGGGAGGTGAGAACGTCGAGGTCTCTGTGAGCCTCTGTGGCAGACGGTTACCCATAATTCCTTTCTCGGCGCACGTCCACGTTGAAACTTACTGAAAAGAATAATTCCGCCTTTAGGTTGGCTCCTATACTGAAATGTACTAGTTGTTTAATACATTTGTCTTAAGTGTTGACAGAATGCTGATGTTTACCTATTGCACATTTTATGTTTTCATCTCCTAAAATAGTAGACACCTAATTTTGGAGCGACTCTAAAACTGTTGAAAGCGCACACACAAAACGCTGTTCTGGGGGCTTTAGCATTCCTTGTGCCAAAATACAGGCTCAAACAAGGGCAGAGAAAGCAGCTGACAGGATTGTGAGGAAGTTTGTGACCCCCCCCCCCGAATGGCAGCAAAATGGACGTCTCTATGTTCAAACCCAGAGAGAGGCAGAAAAGCAATGTTCTTGAGAATATTTTCATGACTGATAAACAGCCACGTTAAAAAGGGTTACTGAATTGTTTCATCGTCCAGAAGGACAAAGAGAGACAAATGAACAGACAGGCCCAAAGGAGAAGAAAGAGATGGAGACGGACACAAGGACGAGTGAAAAAATCAGACAGAGGGACAGGAGGGGGCAGAATGAGACCAGATGGTTCATGTCCCTTGAAACAACTTAAATGGTTTGATGTGTTTTTGCTCTGATAGTGAGTGGGGTGGGGGTGGGGTGTGTGTGTGTGTGTTTGGGGGGGGGGGGGGGGGGGGGGGGGGGGGGATATTTGGATATTTGTCATCATCACTTTTGATGAGGAGAAGTGAACAAGTAAAACTTCCTTGAAGTGGCACTTTTCAAACCCGGGGTTACAAAGTGCTTTCCACTGTACATATACAGCACAACACACATGGATGCAGGTTTAGCTTATGGACCTTTAGTCTCTGTTTGCTTAGTCCACTCTGTCGTAGCACCTGGCCTGATGTTTAAGTGCAGCCTTCATGCTACCTGATGTCATGTTTATGTATTTTCCCTGCCTCATGTTAAAGTCATTTACTTGGTCTCATGTAAAAGTAAAGTACCTCATCTCTTGTTAAAGTATTTTTCCTGTTACAGTGGGCTTGTTTCCCGTGTCTTGGTAACTCACCCGTCGTAACTACTTTGCTCGTCGTATCAACCCCGAACCGTTTTTCCTGTGGTCAGCATCCGGGTCCAAGTCTAGAAACATGACCATGACGCGTGAAACCATGAAGGAAAAGGTGTTTTGGACTTTGAAAGACCTGCTCTCTACTGTTAATGTATGATTTGTGCTAAACACTATATAACAATAATCAGACTTCTGACTTACTATGTTGGAGATCAGTAGCATTTTCAGTAAATTTTACATATTTTTACAATATTCTGACACAAGTTAGACTCGTTTCTTCTACGCTCTTTGTTCTGAGGTACAAAAGCAATTGTTGCAGTCCTGATTTACAAAATAAGTGAAGAAGCAATGTACAGCAATCAGAACGGAACAATCATAGATCTTTGTCATTTCCTTTTATTTGGCTTGAAAATAAGGCTTTTTAGCCTTGATAGCTGACATGCTGCATTGCCAGTTGCTTGTTTTTAGCGCCATTCTTCATTGTTAAGCTGCTAAAAATCTGAGTAGGTGTGAGAGGAGCTTTTGTTCCAGAAGTAGTACGTGCTGCAAAGTGACTTCTAAAAGCCAGAAATCTCAGCACCTGGTGAAGTAATCGCACTGTAATTGCCATTAATCAAGATCCTCATCAACCCCATGCAGATATAGTAAGGTAATTCTGCATTATGTGCCAATTAAAATCATAATTAATGAACATTTAACAAAGAAACCGCTGCAAAGCTGAAGTGAGGCAATGGCTCAAGAGTGAGAAAAGCAAAGTAACTGAGCATGAAGTGAACACAACAAAACTGGACTGAGTCGTGGAGTGAAGCCAGGCAAAGTTGGCCTGTGTGTGACATGCAGTAAACGCTGTCAACAAACTTGTCGACCCCTCCAGGCCAGTTTACGAGCTGTGGGACTCCCAGCTTGTGTGCTCCATTAGACAAAAACAGGGTGAGTGGTCATGCACAGCCAGTGTCAGCTTTATGTTTTACCAGGCGCCGTGTGGAAACGAATTAAAAGTTAAGTTAATTAACTACTTGAGTAAGTAGAGCAGGCAGGATGGAGCCAAATCAATTAGGTATTGGCAGGAGAGACGGAGCTGGGGGGTACTAGAAAGGGGGCCTCTACCAGCCAGAGCCAAGGCGTGCACCCACAGACACACACACACACACACACACACACACACACACACACTCAGTGGCTACAAATTCCTCACAAAAACACAGATTGTGCATATGAATCCACAAAATACACAGATGAGTCACAGACACACACACAATTCAAGTGAATGTATACATGGATATTACATCCTCTTTATGTACATAATAAACCCACCTTCACAATGAGATGCACAGTAGAAGCCACACAAATGTACTGAATGTGCGATT
Organism: Channa argus; assembly: GCF_033026475.1. Lineage (NCBI taxonomy): Eukaryota > Metazoa > Chordata > Actinopteri > Anabantiformes > Channidae > Channa > Channa argus. The sequence goes on along the minus strand of NC_090201.1, from coordinate 26,627,427 downwards.
AGCATTTTTTTTCTTTTTCGAGTGAAACACGAATATAAATACTAATTAAGTTTTCTGTCTGGTGCAGAAAAGCTTTGGTGTTGCGTTACAGAAGGTTAGAGTTGGCAAGCAGAAAGAGACAGATGCCGGTAAAAAAGGAAAAGCAGCGAGATAACAGATTTTTACACAGAAGTGCCGGGAAAAAAAACGAAAAAAACCCAAGAACCCAAAATAGTTTGTACTTTTCTAGCAGTGAAAACCTGCCTGTGTGATACTTGACAAAGTGTTTCTGTGTCGCTTTGGTTGGGTTTGTTTGGACGTGCGACTAGGACACATGTAGACACGAAGATGCACGAAATGCACACGTATCCACCGACTTCAGACAAAGAAAACTGATGCACAACAACAGTTCTTGAGAGTAATAAACACAATGTGCACAGTCCATTCCAGGTTATCTGCTTTAAATATACTACTACGCCCTCATTATTATTGTTGTTATTATTATTATTATTATTATTATTATTGCGACAGGTGCAAAGGAAGGACAGTGAAAAGTTGGCAGAGGGAGGTCCAACAACTTGGCAGAAGCTTGTGTTCTAAAATTTAACATCCTCCTCCTCTTTACATTTACCTTCAGTAATGAGTGAAAATTTGCATAACCCAGAAAAAAAAATCCCTGGAAGAGACTTTTTAAAACGGAACAGCAAAATATTGAATCCGTCACTCAGCATGCTTTGATCCCAGGTCCATCTGCCTGATTACACGCAGACACGTCAACATCACTCGGAGGCTGAGTGGCTGTGTGTGGGGGGGGGGGGAGAAACGCTGTCATTGTTGGAGGCAAACCCTCGGTGAGCGGGAGCCCAGAAAGCCCAATTTTCAGGCCGAGTAAGTTTCGGCTCAAGCCCAGTGAAATGTGAGAGGTCTATGAGAAGAGTGAATTTTATTAGAGCCCACTGGAAAAACCCGCAAACATGGACACACAAAATGATGTGATGATACATGAGAACGCTTCCGAGCTCATAACCGTATATGAGCATATTACACATAGGCTTTATTATTGTTGTTATTATTACTTTCACACAATCATATTTGCACAATGCTTTTGCTAATCTCTGTCCTGAGTGAAGTGACAAAAGGTTGTTTCAGTCTGACTTCTTCAACATGTGTTCAGTTCGCAATTTGAAACTTTTTCATTGTTTATTGCGAACATCCAGAGTTGACGTTTCTAGCATCTAAACACCTTTTTTGGACCGATTGTTTAGATTTTTGTCAGAATTTTACTGCAAAGGCAGTTGGATAAAAACAATTAATATGCCAGAGATACTTTGTGTAACTTGAGGATTTCAGCTGCCACTTCATGACTCTTCAGATGTTAAGATGATTTAGCACATTACTTCTACACCCTGAATATTACCTACAGTAAATGTACAGTACACATCAGTTTGTTGGAGTTGAGGCACAGAACACACAACCTGTGATAAATCTTTCTTAATGTGCACACACACACACACACACACACACACACACACACACACACACACACACACACACACAGAGCATCAGATCACAATGTGTGTGTGTGCTAAATGACTCATTGCTAATCTACTGAACAGGCAGCTCTAGTCACATACTGACAGCCTTTAACAGGGCACATCAGGGTACAAACCCACACAAATGCTCAATCATATTCTCCTGTGTGTGTGTGTGTGTGTGTGTGTGTGTGTGTGTGTGTGTGTGTGTGTGTGTGTGGCATTGATATTCTTTTGTGTACTCCACTCATGCTCATTAATTTGGAACTGCACTTTTCACAAATGACTGTCACCTCCATGTGGTGGTGTGGGGTCATTGAGGGGATCAAGTGTGGCTGCGACACAGATAAAAACACAAATTTGAACATTTTATTATTACCCAGTGTTTTTTTTTTTTTTGTAATCCTTCCTCTTAATTCCCTCATCTCCCTCCCACCGGCTTCCCTGTGGTTCCTTTCAGGCTTCATTTCACAGGAAAATTTGTTTGAATCAAAAAGTCGTCGTATTGGGATGAAATAAACTGTGGACTGTGCGGATGTATCTGGTTCAGGTCTTTAGGTTGTTTTGAAATTGAGGAAATCCACTGATGAATCCATACACTGCAAATGCTTTTACTGTAGAGCCTGGATGTCACGTAGCAGCTTTGTTAGATCATGACGCTGTGCCAATTAATGGAAGTACCTATGCTGATTGTAATTGCACATTTCTCAAATCAGAGGCTGAAGATGGAACACTTGCATTCAGCTGTGTAATGACCCCAGGATTTTAATCAGCCGAACTGAAAGGCCCCGCACTTGAAAAAAAGAATCTGCTATAAATCCAACTCATAGCAGACTCATATGTAATTGTTTTGATGTGCGTGTGTGACTGCAGTTATGTTTCCATCAAATTGAGGCACCAGATTTGAGCGAATTGTGCAAATTTCCGTTATATATATGCAAATGTTTTCATATGAACATGCAAGATAACACGATTTGTCAGGCACATAGGTGCTGTGTCATGGCTTCTTATGTTCAGATTCCCAATAAAAATGGGACTCTCATCCTTAATTCTATATAGACTTTACTGTGGAGTGGTGATTTGAAATGAGTTGCCTCCAGCAGACACTATAACATCAGGGTTTATTCAGAAAAATTAGATTCGTCTGTTACGGAGGTTTTCTTTTTATATGTCTTTTGTGACCTTTTCCCCCACTTACTTTTTGATGGAAACTTAAAAAAAAAAAAAACTTTGCCAAACCATGTGCTGCAGTGCAAGTGAGTTCATTAGGAGCTATTGGAGAAATTACCGAAAGACTAGTGCATCAACACAGACCCATGCTTGATGAAAATTATCGCTGCGCAATTACAGCCACATTTTGCAGTCATCAAATTAAAGCTTATTATGTTGTCAAAAATAGATGCATCCCACCATATGTCTCTCTTTAATTCAGTCACACCAAACAGCACACAGATAACACGACTCAAGTTTTTATCCAAATGTAGCTCACATCTTCAATGAATGTTCAGAATATCAGAAGAAAATGCAGATTTCCACAATGTACCAAAAGCTCTGCCACTCATTGTTTTCCATAGAGATCTGCCCTTCGTTATCTGCATCCTGACCATGTGTTGAGTCTAATCCTTGTTGATCTCTGTGCATTGACATGAGCAATCGGTGGCTCTAAATTTCAGGTCAGATGCCGTTAAACCACAGTAGAAAACGATGTGATTAAAGGAGCCAAACCGAACTGGTAGAAAATCATATATCACATATTGCATTTGCTACTTCAACAATTTGATGCAAATCACTTGATTTTACCTTTGACAGCTACATGAAACCAGCTGCATCAGTGCCATCACTGATCATTTATTTTATAGTTTATGCCATCGCTTTATCAAACATTGATAGTGAAAGTGCTTTGAGTGCCAGCAGGTAGAAAAGCGCCGTATGAGTGCAGACCGTTCACCATTTAACCTGATCCAAAACGGTGAAAACATGGTCTGAGGGGGCCACAAATGCCCTGCAGGGATGCTTAGAGGCCACAGATTGGAAAACACCCTGTGAGACACATGGTGAGGACAATGATGGACTGACATTACAGATTACATCGACTTCTGTGTTGACGTCTGTGTACCAACAAAAACTGTCCGCTGAATCTTCTAGTGTTTGCTTTCTATATATGAAAATATTAAAAGTGAGTAAATCTGGCTTTAGGTTTGTGTCTTGTTTTTAAAACCGGTTAAGACTGAACCCATAGAAACTTTGCATGTTGCATTTCTGTGTTAAATGATTCCTAAAGGTCACACGGTGACACATTGGGAAACTCTTACATATGCAAACTTCTGGGCCTGTGGAGCTGTGTCTTTTACAACTGTCAGTTTCTTTTGGCCGCACCAACTTGAGTCATTTTCCAACCTGCCCCGTGTCCCAGTTTGACAGATGACATTCTGTCATAAGTTTTCTCAACTGGTCCTGTTGTCACTGGAAATGATTCTAGTTTTCAGGACCACTGTGCCTTTTTGGAGCTCAGTCAGGTTTCCACGATTTGCTTTGGAAACTCGGAAAAAGCGGTGACTGTCAGCCGTTTCTAAAGCTGACACGTTGTGCTAATTGCCATTCAGCTCCACATGACTCTCCTGCGCGGTGGCCTTTGTAATTGAGTTTAGCTTACTGCATGCGGAGTCTCCGTTTTATTGTCCATAAAAACTGGGTGTACTGTAAAGAAGTTCCGACTCAACTCTGCCCAGTCCTTTACCTCCATTACTTCTCTTCCTGATTTCTTGCTTGATTTTGCATATTTTGCTCCTCCACTGTGCCATGAAACACAAGGTGTCTCTTGGAACCAAATAACAAGGGGGAGAGATATTAAAAAGAAAAATAATCCACCTTTTTATTTTTAATAAGAAGCCCCTGTAATTCTTTCTTTGTAATAAATGAGAAAATAAACCAAAAAACCAAAATAGAAAAATTGTTCTCGCTGCTAAGGAAGATTTGTAGTATTAGAAAAAAATGATAGAGTAATAGGAAGGAGGGAGTGTTCACCACCGTGGTGCCTGCCGGTGGACGAAAAAGATGATTAAATAAATATGTTCAAATTGATTTTAAGCTTAAAAAGCAATTTGATATCTGCTACCCTGATTCTCTTTTCCTTGGACTAAATCACCTTACAATGAAAAGAGGAGCAGGAGGTTTCTCCATACTGTCTGTCAGCCTGTCTCCTTGTCTCTGGCTCCGTCCAAATTCTATACACATGAATTCTAGGACAGTCTCACGTTTCTATACGTGCAATTTTGTCCACTTACTCCATTTTTTATTTACACACACCTGACATCCGAAGACACATGATCACACTGTCCGCTGATGCCTCGAGCACAGGTGTTGTGTGTGTCTGTGTTCGGCCTTTCTGACCTTTAGTGTGTGTCACAGGTTACATTGGAGCGACCATGTGAATTCGTTTTTTTTAACATATGTCAGAGGTAGAACATGTTCTTTGTATATGCCCCAGGGTTGTGTGTGTGTGTCTGTGTGGGGTAATGTGAAAGTCAGCTCAGCTAAAAAGCCAAGCTCCAACAGGATCAACCGCTAATCCTTTATCTGCCAGCGTTTGTTAGTGTGTGTGTGTGTGTGTGTGTGTGTGTGGGTGGCTGTGTGTGGGTGCGTATCATAATTAATGACTCGAGGGAATAGAGAGAAAAGAGAACGAACGAGAGTAAGATGCTCTACTGACCTTTTGAGACATAAACACACTTCTACTTTCACCCGTTTATCTCTGCCTATGTTCTAATGAGCAAGGCATTAAACTTCTCTGGGCATCTGTCAGTTGTGAAATGCTGAGGCCTTTTTAGCTTAAAGCTCCTTGATATATCAGCCCTCTCTGCCAGAGACCAAATATACTGTGTGAATAAACTGCAGTAGCAGAATCAAACCTACGGTTCTATTTAAACTTGGGGTGCAACAGATCACAGAGCTCACAGATCTGATATTGTTTCCTGGGTGTCAACACACACGTAACTTAACATCCAGCCATCATGTGAAGGTAAAAGGTCTCGTAGCATTATCATTTATTTTTATGTGATGACAATGCACTCGAGCTGTGCATAGCATGTGGAGCGTAATGACTGATGCAGAGATCAACTGCGATTAGTTACACAACTTAGTTGAATCTATAACAATCATAATCAAAAACACGCACGGTTATTTATATTGCAGTGTCTTGTAAGCACCTGGGAACCTTTAGGTGTATGACAAATCCATCCATCGGTTATCTGTAACCACATCCTGGACACGTCTCCAGGGCCAACGCAGAGAGACATACACTCACATTTACACCTGCAGACAATTCCGAGTCACCACTTAACCTAATATGCACCCGGAGGAAACTCGCGCAAGCACGGGGATAACAAGCAAAACTCCAAAGGCCACAGCTGGCCAGGATTTTTGGAGCTGTGAGGCGGCAGCACTAACCGCTCTACCTCCATGCCACCCTGTGGCAGTGAGGCCGAGTCCTGTATTGCTGTAGGCTGAAAACATTTGGATTTGACATCAAAAGAATATGAATATGAGACAAGAGATCAACATTTCAGCTTTTTTTTTTTATATAAGTATTTACATCTGGATAAATACATATACACAACTTAGAAGAGAGCACCTTTTGTTTGAACCCACCGGTTTTTCATGTCAGCAAAAGTATTGGAACATTATTGAATGATAGATGTGTTATGACATTGATTATTCAAACAACAATTAGCTCTGAATGTCTACGCTCGGTTTCAGATTTGGCTTTTGCCTGTTCAGACTGCATTTATAGTTAAGAGTGTTAACCAACATGAAAACCAGAGAGCTGCTTATGCGTGAAAAACAAGCAAATGTGAAGCTGAGAGAGAAAACGGAAAATCAATCAGAGCCATTGCACAAACATTGGCCATAGCCACTACAACCATTTGAAATGTCCAGAAGAAGAAAGAAACCACTGGTGTGCTAAGTAACAAGTCATTGAACGGGTGGACCACAAAAAACAACAGCGGTTGACGAAAGAAACATTATGGGAGCTGTAAAGAACTGTTAGTGACATCAGCAACAACCTGCAGAGGGGAGGAGTGAAGTATCCTGTTCGCAGAAAAATTCATGAACAAAAGTACAGAGGCTACACCAGAAGATGCAAACCACCCATCAATCATTAGCAAGAAAAATGTGAAGACCAGGCTGGAATTTGACAAAAAGTACAGAGATGAGCCTCAAAAATTCAGGTACACAGTTTTATGGACTGATGAGACAAAAATGAACCAGAGTGATGGAAAACATCTGCACATGATCCCAAACTGTGGAGGTAATGTCACGGCTTGGGCTGCACGGCTTCTTCTGGCTCTTTAATCTCCATTGATGATGTGTGGAAGGTTTTAGGCTTAAACCCTCCAGAGCTGCATTTTACCTGCTAAAGAGGACACTGAGGGGAGTAAACCCCCCAAAACAAACAACAACTGAAACAGGCTGAAGAACGCAAAAGTGTGGTGACGTCAGTGGGTCACAGGCTTGATGCAGTTACAGCAAGGAAAGGATTTGCAACTAAACATTAAGTCTTATTCACTTTAATCTTCTGTTCCAATACTTTTGCTCACATGAAAATTGGGTGGGTTCAAGCATAAGGTGCTTAAAGTTGTGTCTCACATCCAGATGTAAATAAAAGCTGAAATGGTGATCACTAGTCTCACATTCAACTTTTGATGTCAAAAATAAAGGGATTGACCTCACTGTTCCAAAACCTTTGGAGGGGAGTGTATATTATAACATATAAATATATTTATTCCTTCATATCAATAATAATTATTGCTGCTGTGGCTACACCTGTCCTACAATAAATTGTCCTCAGCCAAGACACTGATGCCTAAGCTGCCTCAGCTGTAAAGCTATTAGCTAACGATGAGGCTGTGAAGAATTCAGACCATTTATTTGGGTGCGAGAAAGTGAATCAAAGTTCTCACCAAAAAGCTTCCATCACTGCCTTGTCCTCGCTGTACTCATCGTTACTATTATTGCTACTACTAATACTTCATGAATTAATGCAGGAGTCATAACAAAGAGAACCTGGGTTTACTTCTTCTATTTCCCTGTTTGCTTCCACATACGTTCGGCCATATGTTGCACGTCAGCGTCACCGGGCCTCAGCTGACGCCGCTTCTTTTAGGGGAAAAGCCTGCGTTGCGTTGTGAGTAACGTGGAACGAAGTGAGGACAACCGCTGTCTCGTCTTGCCAACCGGAAGGGAGTTTATTCTCCCTCATCAAAGTTCGGTGTAAAATGAAAAAACTCAGTAGAGCACTTTCATCTGACCAGGCCCCTGAAAGCAGCTCCAATCGGCAGGAAGTGACGCGAGACAAACACATATTTCCAAAAACGACATTGTTCAATAGAAAGAGTTGGGTTTCTGTTACATTCATGCTCAGCCACATCAGGAACACACACACGTGCAAGTCGAAGGTAGGAAAACTGTTTAGTGTGTGTGTGTGTGTGATGGTACATGTGAGCAAAGGAGCTGGGATTAGTAGAAGCGAAGAGGATTATCCAGTGGAAGGACTGCCTGCCTCCATAAGTGCCTCCTCTCTCTGTCTGTCTCTGTCTCTCTGTCTGTCTGCAGCACTGAAGGGGTCTTAGAGAGGCTGGCGACAAAGAGAAGACCCAACCACAGGAAGCTCACTTAGACACGATATGTGAACACCCTCCTCCAATCTGTGCCACCTCCACCCTCCACTCCTCTTCCCTTCACTGCTCCTTGCTCTGCAGCCTCTCTTCCTTCCTTTTCTTTCCTCCGTTTGACTTTAGTCTTCGCCACCCGTTTCCCCTTTTTCGACTGCTTCACTCCTTATATCATCTCTTTACTGTCATCATCCTCATCTTCATCTTCATCCTCCACCCTCGACGTATCCTCTTCCTGTTTATTTCCTATTAAAAGCTTATTCTCCTCATCCCTTACTACATCTACAAAGGTCAGATAAGACAGCTTTAATAATCCCTGTGGGCAACTCAGTTCTGTACAGTACAGTTCACACATCTGCCTTTTTCTGTCTTTTACAGTTTCTCTCTCTTCTTCTTCGTGTATCATAAAGTTTTATTTCCTTTTATCCTTTTCATTTTCACTTTTTTTTCTCATACACTGCGAAACAGCCCGGCTAGAGATATATATATAAAAAAAACCTTTAATGTATTAAAAATCTTTTATATTGGGGAGGGGAAAATATTTTGCCAGTGGAGCAAGCAAATTTTGCTTTAGACTAGAATGAAAATTTTACTCGTCAGAGACAGTAAAACTAAAACCAGAAAACAGCGGCACATTTTTGCTCATTACAGGCAACAAAATAAGAGTCTTAACATGATTGAGCTGAATTTATGCCTTAATATAAAGAAAAGGTTAATTTTTTTTTCAAAATAGCTCATTTAAGCTAATTTTAGGAGTTTTGAATTTAGTATCAAATAGCTTTACATTAGAAAATGCTTTGTCTACATTTAGAAGTAATACTAAATCTAAACTAATTAACACAACACAGATATGTTTTTAAAATTGGATTATTTTGGTAAGAATTATTTTCCTTTTTTTTTTAGCTACTTAAAATTCCATTTTTGCAGTGTAAATGATAACAGAGCAGTAAATACCCATATTATCTGTCAATGTAGGCTTGATAAGTGTTGTTTTCCTCCTAATTCTACTCTTCTGCCTGTTAGCATCACCACGCCTTGCCGTCATAATAGCTTATGCAACCTGCTGGCACGAGTCCCTCCATGGTTAACAGGTTTAGACACCTTCTCATCCTCATCTGGCTTAACTTCTGACACCAACACGTTGTGCAGTTGTCTTTGTAAGGGCTCTCAGTGGCAACCAAAAAGGATTCACCTCCCGTGACACACAAATACAGGCGGGGATACATCTCAAGTGGAGTTTCTTTTAAAGACTCACTGGAGTCCTGTCAACTATAATCCAAATCTCGGAGTTTCAGGGAGTCCTTGTTTGCATTTGAAGGTACAGCGAACAGAAAATATCTCCTCACCGATCTGACTTCGTCTGCTGTTAAAGGCTCTGTCAGCAAAGTACTAAAGCACTGCCAGGTTTTCATTGTAAGTTTCTGACACCTACTTGTCCAAATGTAGCATTAAAACGAACAAGCATAATGGACAAAGCTGGCCCCGCGGTCGCAGACACTGTTCTGTAATGGAAAGCTGACAAATGTAATTTCCCCGGCAGCCAGAGTCTTGGCTACTGTAGGAGTGAGTTCACACTAAGCACATTTGGAATGGTGTCAAGCTTTGGACAATGCCGGGTTGGCTCCAGATATTTGCACCTTCATATCTGAAACTACCTGGCCAAAGCTTTGAGATCCAAGTAAACCTACAGCACTTTGTTGGAAGTAAGACTGTGATGTGCTCAGCAGGCAGGTTGTCAGGTGTGCACTCGTATTAAGGAGTCATTCATTCCCTTTTGCAGCGAGATTGCAAGTTCATCAGGCCCTCTAAAGTTAGAAGAACTGGAATTAGACTTGCTTTTCCTTCCTCCCCATGACAACAAATCCCCTTTGTGGCAGGATGACCGAACTGTCCAATTAACAGGCTACTTGTTACTTAATCCTTTATTTAAACAGGTGACATCGCTCTGTCGCTCCGGAGAGATCCGTGTACAAGAAAACACATGCAGTCTAAAGGTCTGAAGTCTGCCCTCCTCTGGTTACTGCAGGGCGACGGATGGGTAAAGGACTGACACTTGGACTAAAGCCGTCAATGACGGTAAATCTCCAGCCATTAAAGGGATTAACCTACAATTGCTTGCAGCCTGTGCAGGTCAGCTAGGTCAACTCTGTCTGCTAAAAAAGTACACAGAACTGCAAAAACTCCCCTGCTAGAAATAAGAACAATATATTCAATATGATCAAAACATCTTGTGTGGAGCAAAGTTTTCTTGGAGGTAGCATAAAAATCCAACCGCTGAAAAAAACCCTCAAAACTAGGAAAAGACTATTGACTATTTTAAGTCAAAGATTTTAATAACTTATTTTAGGATTTTAAAAAAATGAGCAAATTAATTCACCACAGGAAAAATGTTCTCGTCATTGCAAGCTTTAAAATTTACAGAAGAAAGAAAGAAAATTGTATAATGAATATTTCCCATACGAAAACAATAACTCCCTTAAACCTCTGCATTAGAGATGTACTGTATGACCCCCCCATAGCTGTAAGTACCAAGTGACCTTCAGGGTTATGTGACCATACTTTTATGTTATAATTTCCCAGTTTTTAGGTTAAACCTGTCAGAAAGGTGATAATTCTACTACGTGTTTGTGATTGGGATCAAAGTACTGGAGCGCATTATGAGAAGAGCTGGTTCTAATGTTAACACATTTTAACCGGTTCGATTGGAACACAAGGAAACATTCCTGAGACATTATGCAGACCACTGTTGTAGCTTGTTGATTGATAAGCTCAATATGAGCTGGAATATGTTTCCACCTAAATGAATGGAAGGGAATGTAAATGTAAACCTAACATAATAATAATAATAATAATGCACATCAGCTGGTACAAAGTGTATTTTGTCATTATAAGTAACAAAATCGAACGAATGTGTAAAAAATATCATAGTCAAGTTTAGCAGCCACTTTGAAAAATTAATTACAATTAAGTCAAATTAATTTCTGATGACTGGACTATGTAACTGGGCACTAAATGTTATGTTTACTCCTTTTGACATTTCAAACTAAAGCGATGGAAACGGTCCCCAACTGTACTGTATGTCTATATGAAATAATGTTACATCCTTAAGAAGTAGCTTACATATTAAATTATTGAATTGTAATTGGCATTTATAGTTTAATATTTAATCTAAAATAAAATGCAGTTAGTTGGGTTCAGTCACTGTCCTGCTTTAATTATGCGTATGTATAAGAGCTTATCACTAAGTCACAGGTCAACAAAGGGATTGACTGGCAACGCCAGGTCCGGGTCTTGGCCACACAGGACTGGCTTAATGGACCAGCTGCTGATGGACAACTTCAGCGGGACAGTAGCTGAGTTACTTCTTCATGCTCATACTGACTGAATTCACAAAGCCAGGATTCAGTAACGTGGCCCTGTGGCTATTTACACTGCTCTTGGCAGTTGACGCTGGACCGGCCTGCTAATAGCACTATGTCACCGTGTGTTAATGAGATTGACCTGCTGTGACATGGCCAGAACTGGTCAGATTTTTTTTTAAAGAGGTGACTCTTTATAGGTTAAGCATTAGCTCCCAGCTTAAACGTGGTAATGGTCAGCTGCCTTAAAGTATGTAGCACTTGTCTGCTGTCTGTTGTGTCAATCTGCCTGGGGACTGCACACAGTAATAAGACAATTAGATAAAGGTGCAATTTCTCTTAGTGGTTTATCTCGTGGTTCCTGATAAATAAACGTAATAATAATATTAACACACATGCACACTTCTATGCAAATTGGAAACCGTGTTACAGGCCATACACAGCAGATAAATTGGCTTTTTCCTGGAAAAGTCCACATGGAGGTTTAACTAATTCCCTGCCCTGATTGGAGTAATCAGCTAAGGTTGTTCACTTAAATGCACGTAAATGCAATGTGTGTGCAATGTGAAAGTGTTCACTCGTGGTGATAAACCCACAAAGATTTATCACTTGGCTCTGCAGTTACTCTCAGCTCTGTGGACCAATTCAACATTCTTCAGCTCATTGTTTTGATTTTTTTCAGCCCAACTTTACTCTGTTTTGCTCTGATCAACTTTATTTCCCACAGCAGAAGGCGAGGGTTTTAATAAAATTCTCATCGACCCAATGCACAACCTGCCCAACACCAAACAGCAGACAGAAAACATTGGTGTAGATCAAAACAGATTGAAAAAAAAAAAAATTAGACTTGCTTGTCTCTCCAGGTGGATACACTAATGGAAATTAATGTTCAGTGATGCAGTGGTATCTTAATAGCAGGACTCACCGCACCAAATGGCCGAAAGGTTTAAAACAGTTTCTTCATCATCTTATCTATTCTGAATCTTCATTTAGCATTTATCTTCTAAATACATTGTTTGCAGTGTACTACAATGATCAATAATGGCACACAAACACTGAGAGGTATTGTGACACAGTCAGGTCAAACGTTAAAGTAGATTCACATGGCAAAAATATTAAAATGCGTGAAATTTGAACTGTATTCCAGGTGGAAAATGGGTTTTCATCCCGAGGAAGACTCTGTAATTTGTCGGGTCACTAAAGGGATTAGCTTCTAATGACAGTGGAGTGATCATAGATCTAAGTGGGGAGGCAGTAAGAGCTTCAGTGGGCCTGAAGCAGAGGGTTTTATTAAATGTCGACTTATCTCTAAAACAGACACTGAGGGGAAAATGTTTGTGCACAGACAGGGGAAGAAGGTTTGACACAGGGTAAATGCACAGGATGGAAATTTGCAAATACACTGATTTTATTCTTCTTTCTAAAATATATACAACCTCCTCCCATAAAATATATATAAAAAGGTAAAAAGATGCTAACCCAAATCCAACATGCAAAATTATGATCAAAATGCACTTAAAGGTCAAATTTAAGGAATTCTTATGCATCAATTGATCAAAACCCTTTTTATTGAAACGGTCTCAGTGGGAAATTCATAAAACCTGCAGGTAAATTACTGTACTGTTCATGGAAAATGTCCCTGGTTCAGAGAAGAGTTCAGAGTCAGTCCAGAGACAACTGTGGCCTGAAAGAGCAACACTATAACCTCTGACTGCAGTGACCACGATGACTGTAGTCAAAGGTGTAGACTGGTCATACTACTTCTGTCATTTCAAATGGATCCTCGTGTCATTTAGGGATGTGTATCATTTATTCTTTGAAAAGACGCTTGAGAAAATAGACACACACACCTATGTTGTGATTTCAGAGGAAATGTGTCGTCTTCTTCTGTTGGTGTTTTAAGCATTGAACTAGTTGTATAGACCTGACCTGACTCTACTTTATTTTAATATGTTCTCTTAGATTTATATTGACTGTGTAATATCATGTGAAATATTATTGGGAAATATCCTATTAATTATTTTTTATTTATTTATACTTTTCTTTCAAGTTATTTCGTAATTACATGCAATGAGAAGAAAGAATCTAATCTAATTTGCTTTGTCATAATCTGATTGGTCCATTTGAACTGGAAAGGCGGGGCCTTCCTCTATATATGTGAGCACACCTGGCGGGGCACACCTATACAAAATGGAGGGATTTTGACTTTCAGTTTTTACTTTTTACTTGGTTTTGTACTGTTTCATTATTACTTGTGCCTTTTTTTTGAGCGGATGCCTTTGTTTACTCAAACCTTGCTGGCACTACATTGTGGCAGCAACCTTCCTCACTCTTCTTCGTGCTAACTTTCATTGGAACGTATGACAAAATGTTGGAAGTGTTGGGATACATACCGAGGCCTGTGTAGAGACACTGAGGAGGTCACGCCAGAAGAAAAAGAAAAAAGACAAGACCCCCGACATTGAACGAGGTAAGTACAGAAAGTTTTTCCACTTCCTCATTGTTTTATCTTACTTACGTGTCCTTAAAGCTCATTAGATTTATAGTAGATATTTTACAATGTGCAAACGTGTCTGAAAGCTCCAGTTCCTCTGAAAAAATCCAAGGCAAAGTTTTAGGATAAGCCCACAACCCCAACTGCATTATGCTGCTTTACTTTCACTCCAGAAACTAATTTTGCAACATCTATCTCTATTTAGAGCAAAACTCTCCATTGCCTTAACAGAATTAGTTGAGGGAAAACATTATTAAACACATTTCTCAGGGCCGGACTGTTTTATTAAGTAAGACTTGTGTACTGAAGCTGAATGTAAGCAGTGAGAACAGAGCTGCGAGTTGGTCAGAAAGCCAAGAAGCGATGACGGTGGTCTGATGAGACAACAAGCAGCACCTGAACCCCATTAACCCTGAGTTATGTCCGATATATCACCATGACTCTGTGTCGGTGGGTAGAGGGGTCAGGGACAGACGGAGACACAGCAGACACACAGCAGACACAGCCTAGTTCCCGTCTGGCTACAATAGTGAAACTGCACCGCTGACCCCTGACTGTCGCATAGAAAGCCATGCTGGTATCAGTGTCTTTGTGACCTGAGGTTGTCTCAGAGCCACTGAAGCCCCCAAGAATCTGAGCACAGGCAGTTTTCTTTAAGATTTTAAATTGCATTTTTAATGACACGTTTGTTTTTCACCCAGCTGTACTCGCTGCACTCTAGACAAATAATGTATTATCAAATCCATGTATAAAAAAAAAAAGCAATTTCTGTCCTAGAATTAAAAAGTTTCATATTCTGAAAAAGATGAGTTGACAAGACTATGATGGTATTTGCTGGCTAGGAGAGATGTGAGAGCACAAGGTTAACGAATTCAAACTTAATGATATTGTATCTTTATGCACGTTTGGTCAGTTGTCAGCCTGCAGCCTGGATTAACTTCTTCATCTGTGCCATAGACCTGTTGATCATACATAGAGATGTCCTGATACCACTTTTTTCCACACTGCGTACAAGTACTTACATTTGAGTTTCGAGAATGAGTTTCTGCAGATTAAAATACTCATGAATCCTTTGCAGTTAAGCAATTAAAAGAACTTCTTGCACGTTGCATGGCGACAACTTGTGTTTAACAAGTGAAGCAACTTTCGCTAAAAAGGGGAAAACGAAGACGCACGATCAGTGTCCTGGATGGAGAACATGGACTGTACGGTCTATGCAAGAATATGAAGGTGACCATTTATGATGAACAGCCAATTTTTTTTTATTAAATATCACAGGGATACAGAATTTTGCACCAATGGAATTTTAATTATTTGTGATATAACAGTATATCGTAACCAGAACCGAAGGTCCCTCCAAGTGACGTCATCTGGAGGCGCTTCTCAGCTAGAAGTAGAGAGAGATTTTTAAATAGGGAAGTCAAAGGGATGTTTAATGGCCTTTATGTACATGTCCTACCAAACGTCTTGGCCCTTAAGTTAAGTGCCCTTGGGCAAGATGCTGAAGACCAAGCGTAGTGTGTGCTGCTTATTTGTCAGTTTTAGATAAAGACATCTGCTAAATGACTAATTGCATTTTGTAATTAAAATGGTAACTAGATGACAAATGGCCTGATGAGACAATAAGCAGTGGATCACCAACTTATTACTATCATCTTGTGGTGGTGATGAATGTGTCCATCAAATATTTATTGAAATCTATCCAGTAGCTGTGATATTTCAAATGACCAAAAAATGTCAAATTTATTTTGAAAGTGAAGGGAAAAGCAGGCTTGACCAGTGTCAATAGAATAACAATGAAAGGTTTTATCACATTTTAACCCAGGAGGAAAAACCTGGCTGACCTGGCTGGAGGGGGAAAAACAAAAAAGGGGGTATCGGGTGAAGTCGGTAGCACTCAACGTGTCCCAGCAATCCATTGGATGGGTCACACAGTGTCAGCTGCACTGGCCTGTTTTTATTCCTTTGGCATCAAATAGTGACATTTCGTCAACCTCGTTGGAATCTTATACCGACGCCATAGTACTCTTTGGCATCTGTATGCAACAATGACACGAGGCAGTTTTGATGGGAATGGGGGGTGGGGGGGGGGACATAGAGACAACTGTGTTCGTGTTGGGCACAGCAGGCTAAGAAATTAGATCACGGTTGGACTCAAAATAAGTTCTTCCATACAATAATACATGATAAAGCCATGAACAGGGCCATGTGTGAAATGTGCCACATGAATTTGAATGGCTATCTCTTGTGGGAAAGTCCTCGGTCTCGTTGACCTATTCGTGCACCCAGATCAGCAGATTTCCTGCTTTTTGTCGTCGCTCTAGGCAACAAACACCAACATGACTGCATTAATATTAGAGCTAACTAAAAACCCTGGGCCTCTCATACAGAGGACAAAGTGTACATTCAGTGTATGAGTGGTCTAAGTACATCAAGCAGTGCTCAGAGCAGGTTTTCCTCACCACCCTTCCCCCCCCCCCCTGAATTGGTACACTTTTAAATGAAGAGGGAACAACCTGGTGCTGTGATTAGTAGGAGAATCAAACTGCTCCATGTTGGACATCCGTTCTTCAGAGCTCAAACGGCTCTTTATGTGAATCCCGGTTGTCTGTGCTTTCACAGCAATCACAGGCAACTGCGTTCAGGGCTGCCAGTGCCACTAAGCCACTGGCCACTTAAATGGATTGACACTGCAGCCATGTCAGCAGGGTCACAGGACAATCCCGGATACCAACTGGATAGTCTCTACTTCAACATTCAGTTTCCTTTTAGCGCCACGTTCCGACATAAAAAGGTTACTGATGTGTTGACAGATGATGCACAGGTGTTAACCACTGTGCAGTGTGTGTTTATCTGTGTGTCTTTGTTCCTGGCACCTTTCTAGCCATTTCCTACTGGTCAGCATACTTTCTGGATCCAATAGAGCCTAAGAAAGGTTGAATGGCCAAACACTTATTGGCTAAATCACATTGTTACATGGAAATGCTGCAAAAAACTCGGATGTAGCAAATATGCAAAGATGTAAATTCATACAGTAGATTAGTGCTTCTGTATGTTTTATGTCTTGCATTTGAATATGACTTCAAAGCCTTTGTGTTGAAGTCAGAAGACGGCATATGGTATGTGTGTGTGCTTTCGTGATAGCGTCACATGTTTTTGTTTGCAGGATGTTTCTGTTGTTCTGTGCATTAATCTGTTTGTGTTCGTATCCGTGTTTGTTTGTGTGTGTGTGTATCTTTGCAAAAGCCAATACCTAAGCGGCGAAGATGAGAAATAAATAGCATTTTTATCTGATTCCTCCCCAATATCCGTTTAAGCAAAGAGGAGCAATATCGCCGCGGCTGTCGTTTTGCTGAGATGAACCCTGTGGAAAAAAAAAAAATAAAATAAAAGCAGATGAAGAGCAGAGAAAAGCACTGAGTAATCATTTTCCGCCCTCCAACTGTTATTAAGTTCCCGTGTGTGTGTGTGTCTGAGAGAGTGGGGACATTGTCTGGGTTGTGTGCATTTGTGCGTGGAAATGTGTGCTTGCCACTGAGCAGGTACACTGAATAATGTGTGTGTTGGCGAGGAAAAAGCAGAAACTGAATTGAGTTCATTGTTCGGGGAGCTTTTATTAGGAATGATGCATGAAAAATATCCCTGACGTGTTTTTTTTTTGCTCAGGAATAACAGGGGAGAGAAGCTTCCAAAGAAAAATGGAGCCACTTTGCGATTTTAATATCGTTGATTGGATTGAGTAGAGTGATTGTCCATTAAACGGGAGTTGTATTTGCAGGAACCTGTTCAGGGTGAGCTTAAGGAGTTTATGCACAAGTTAGCAAATGGATTTGAGGTTGCACTGTTCAAGGATTCATTCGAAAAACCAAATTTAGCTGTAAAAAGAGTGATGACCCCTAGATGGCTTCAGAGGACACAGGGACATCATAAATCTGCAGGAGCAGCAGACAGTAGCAACATTTACTAGCAATCCACTCTCATTCAGTGAGAGCAAATTAAATTCAATAATTGCTTCCTTGAGAGCAAGGAGACTACTGGCAGAGTAGTCTGGCTTCTTTGAGTCGGAAATTGTGTTAGTACATATTTGTTAATAGCACTAAAAGTATGCTGGGCTTCAAGTCCAATCAAATTTTAGTCCTTGTATCTGTAGTTGGCTTCTTTGTCTTTGGGTGGTGACATAAGTACAGAATGAACGCATTTTCACAGGTCCTGCGTTTAGAACCCAAAGCCAACTACTGGATGGGAGATAATTCCAAAGGGTTTCTGGGCCGTCACACGTGGTTTCAACAGCCTGGGTCAGTGAAAGCTGCCAATGCCGAGCTTGCATTTTGGCCATGTCCTAGAACAAAGCAGGTACAAAGGAACCCACCTGCAATACATGGGAAAGTAGAAAAAGCTTTATTCTGCATGTCCACATTGTTCATGAGTGTCCAAGTGTTTTCAGCGTCCCAATCCATGAGGGGCCAGACAGATGTCCACATTGAGGCCAAGATTTAGTTTGCACAGTCCAGTTAATGTAAATCATTCATATGTCGTTCTACATTTGAGACAGAGCCCTTGCATCATCCTGCATTGCATAATGAACCCGTCCTAAGACATCAAATTGCTCCGCAAGTCATTTGACATAATATATTGGCGCTGCATTTACACTGTGGCTCTACTGTTGCACGTTTCAGAAGCTTCACCATTTGATGCCACTGGAAAACTACACACGCGCTTACTACAGTAACCATGTGCACCACATTGTGTTACAATAAACATTACGTTATCCTTAAAGCACAAAACGTCTCGCACTTGAGCCGAACCCTGGTCTCCTGTGGAAAGGTCACGTGTCTTGTGGTACCGCGCACCACCCTGTGAGACTTGTTCACTTCTTATTTTTACGTCATTGCTTTTGGACAGAGGGCAAATAGCTACTCTAACAGTCAGCAAGTAAAGAGACGTGACTGGACAAAGCCACGATTTTTGGCGCCTCAGGAAAGACAACGGGCTGTCCCTTTGGGAAGGATAAGGTTTGTTGGACTGAGAGCTTGGTCTGTGGATCAAGGACATGCAAGCCTTGTTTCAAAGGTGAGCTTGGAAATGCATTTAATCTTTTCTATTGTTTGTCTTCATGGTAGTTTCTGAATACAAACTTGTGGGAATACAGTTGGGGTAAACTGCTTCCAGTTGTCAGCGTCCCCTCAAACTCCCGCTGGAGCGTCAGATTTCCCACAAGGGTTCTTTGCGTTTTAAAACAAAACGAGACACAATTTGGCAAATGAACACATCCCTGGTATTTTGAGAGTGGAAAATAAAAGTCCTCCTTTTCTCCAGCCCTCTGTTGTGAGCAGGCATTTCTTGTTCATTTCTTTCAGCCTTCCCATACAGACTGTGTGGATCCGTCACACTGCGAGTGGTCCCGTTAGGGGAGCTGGTCTTCTAATGGTGTCCGGTGTTAAACGGGAGCTGTGGTTTATAAAGCAGCCCTAATTGAAAGAGTGTAAATCAGCTCCTGTTGAGTGGGTACAGGAAATCCGGGGGGATTGGTTGTTACTGAGTGGTCTGTGTAGGAAGTTCAGTGTGTTGAGATATTGAGATAGCAAGTGTTTGAAGCAGTTTGGGAATGAAGACCGCGTTTTAATACAATGTATATTTATATACAGATGAATTACTGAGCAGCCCAGTCACCAAAAGGATGACAAAAGATAAAACAACCAAATATAAAGATGCAAATGCCGCAGGAAATGCCCACAATAAGACGCGAGACTATGTGGCGTAATTTGTTGTCCTGTGTTCACTCACACAGTTGTCTAATGAAGATTTCAGGACTGATTTTTAAAAATGGCCCGATACAGTGGACACTATAATGTGTAGAATGTTCTCTAAGTTTCCAGTGGAACAAAGGCTGGTTAAGTCAGACTGTGTGACATAAAACAGCAAAAATATGACGTCAAAACCAAACAAACCATAAATCTTATGATTTAGCAAATTATGTTATAGTGTTCTTAACTGGGTTCTTCTGCATGACTCATCATGAGGTGTGTGTGTGTGTGTGTGTGTGTGTGTGTGTGTGTGTGCGCGTGTGTGCCCACTGTCAGGACAGGACGTTTGTGTCATTAAGTATGTCCTTAATCATGGAACAAACTGTGTGTGTATCTGTCTGTTCGCGGGGGCAGGACTGTGTGAGTGTATGTCCTTAGTAAAGTACACGGTGTGTTTGTGCAAAAAGGTTTTTATGCCATAGTATCCCCCCCCCCCACCCCTCCATTTTTATGTATACTAAGTATTAAATGTATGTTTGTGTGTGTGTGTGTGTGTTTGTGTGTGTGTTGACTGATAACAGTGACTTCAGCCTCATTAAACTTGACACCTTTTAATTAAATCCTACCCTCAAGACATGAGATAGCTCACTGAGTGTGAGTGACTCGGTGTGTGTGTGTGTGTGTGTGTGTGTGTGTGTGTGTGTGTGTGAGAGACTAACTAGAGGGGTCTACACAGATCACACAAGAACGATTTACAACAACACATGTCCAGGTTTTACTGACCTCCATGTAGCATTTCGTTGTATAGCAGAGGTTTGTAAAATGGACTTATAGTAAAACATTCTGCACCATTTGTACTGTGTCGGGTTATAATGATAATTAAAGATTGTTTGCTCCCCTTTGTGTCACCTGTTACTATAGTTGCAGAAAATCCTGCAGAGTAATACAGCTGATCAGACTTTGTATCAGCAGATAAAACATTTATAGGACTTGGATTTACATTGAGGTCGGAAGTTGGGTAACAGCAATGAGTCTCTATTAGAGCTGATTTAGGGCAATAAAAGTTATAGAAAGAAAAAGAAATGCAACGGGTGAACTTTCAAAGGTAGAACTCTAGAAATCAAGACTACAATAAGAGGCAATAATCTTAGAATAAAAGGACAATAAAGTTATTATTGTATATCAAAATTTTTGAACACAAAGAGAAAGTGAATTCTTGTATCTAAATGTTGGCAAGATGGCGGACTGCAGGAAGTACAGCAGTTGATACAGTAGCTGGAAGTTGTTCATCCAAAAATGGACCTTAAAGTGAAGGTGGCTCAATCAATCAAGCAATTTATTATGAAATGTATATAGCACCTTAATGCAAAGTGTTTTCAGATAATTGAATATTAATAAAAAGTTGAATCAAGCAAAGACAATAAAAACAGTCAAAATATTAAAAAATAATAGAAAACTATAAATATATTGACCAATAAAAACGACTGTTTAAAATACAACAACAAATAATAATAAGAAGAATAATAGTAATATTAGCAGAAAAGTGAGACCCGTACACACGAATAGTGGATAAAAGATATATAAGAAATATAATCAATGAAAAAAGATAACACAATAAAACAAGTTTATTTGATGAAAATAATAAAAACATAGATGAATAAAATATAAAAATCACAAGAGAATAAAAGAAAGTTAAACTTTATTTATCTATTACTTTTCTTCTCTTGTGATTTTATATGCCACACGATCTCCAGGTTTAGGGTTAAGGAAGGCAATAAGAAATCCAAAATGCCCTCTTCTATGTATTTAAAAACCACTTGCCCTCTTTTATGGTTTAGCAAGTAATTAATAATCCAGGGGCAATTTAAATTTCTGCAATCGTTTTGCAGTTTGTTGCTTCGCTTTTGTCTGCACATGTGAGCAGATGAAGGTGCAGTAACGAGGGCGGCTGTCCATGGCGGTGGCAACAGCCAGTGTTGCAGATAGAAACCCAGCGTGGTAAGAAACATAACAACAGGCGCGAACGCAGAGACGGGCAGAAAAAAGACGTGTGAGCTGTGGGTATATCTGGATAAAAAGTGAGAAATCCAGCGACCGAGGGGATGATGGCGAGTAGTGGGTGTAGAGCCTCTTAACCATTACCATGAAAGCAGCTTTTCTACTTGTTTGTGGAGCCAGGCTCTGCTCTCTAAA
This sequence comes from Channa argus, assembly GCF_033026475.1. Taxonomy (NCBI): domain Eukaryota; kingdom Metazoa; phylum Chordata; class Actinopteri; order Anabantiformes; family Channidae; genus Channa; species Channa argus. Next base: position 26,605,455 of record NC_090201.1, on the reverse strand, counting down.
TAGCTAAACATCATCTGTGACATCAAGACACCGAGGGCTAACGCACACTTACATGTCTAAAATTAGGGAGCGAAATGGGCGGCTGTTCATGCTCTGCAGCCCACAGATGCCGCAGCCACAGTCGAAGTACGTCTTATACTGATCCTGAGCTCATCCTGAACTTCACCTGTCGAAAATAACAGGTTAACTGGCGATGGTACATGCCGGCACTTTAAAGCATCAAGCAACTTGACATTTGTCACATTTGTACTTCGGTAGATGCGGATGTGACATTGATCATTTAAAAAAAAAGAAAATGTCCATCCATCCACCTGCCATCAAGACATTTTCTGCTGGCCCTGGCTACGTTCTCTCAGCTGCTCTGGGGGGATCCTAAGACGTCCCCGGGCCGGAAGGGAAATGCATTTGCTCTAGCGTATCTGTGTCTAGAAAGTCAGGAGACAAGTGTGTGTAAATTGATCAGATTCCACAACCATGTCAATTGGATGCCGTCACTGTGAGCGAACACTGCCTGTTCCCTGCAGGGGCGACTCCTACAGCCCTGGTTCCTCGTACTGTATAAAAAAATTCTCCTGGCCCTCGGCCCATAAGTGAGCGTTGGAATGTACTGGTAAATTTAGAGCTTCCCTTTCAAACTTGGCCCACTTGTCAACACAAGAGTCTACTGCACCTGGACCTCCCAGTCCAGTCAAACAAAGCCCCGTGACGTCTGAACTCCTTCACATCATGATTGGTTCCAATGCACTTTTGCCTCAGACTGTAGAGGATATCAAATTGAGAATATGATTGACTGGTGGTCTTGACTTCAAAGCCTTGGTACTATCAGCCATAAACTCGTCTATGACAAATTAATGTCTCTGCATTAATGTGCTGTTGGTTTATTGTTGCACACAATCGATGAAAGGGGGAGGGGGGGCATAGCTCAGGGGTCGCCAACAACTCAGTGTTTACATTTTTTTTTTCATTATTTCAAATTTCTTTGCAGTCTACTAGGCAAATGTGAAATGAATCGACACTAGGTATGTGTTGCTGTAAAAAGCTGAGTTTTGTTGGTATGCGGCGATATTCTGGTAGTTTCTGGCCCCAAAAGTGGCTGTAAGCTGTGGCTTGAATATGGGGAGGCGGCAGTAGCACCATTAGCTGATGTTCTGAGCTCCTCTCACTCTGACGTTTGGGAACATATGTTTACTGAAGAACATTTGGGAAAAAGTTTCATAATGTGCTCTAATGTTGCAGGACTCCTCACTACATAAAATCCATGCGTCCTGATACTACACCACCTTCTTTGCTGGGCGTTGCTAGGCAACTGTGGTTCAGAAGGTGTCCGGTGTCGAAGTGTCCTGGAGCAAGACCCTAAACCCCAACGTGGCTGCTCCTGGTGAGTGTAGGCAAAAGAAAAAGTTCTCCACCGGGTCCAAACACAGGAGATTGCGATTATGTGCCGTGCACTTCAAAACTATTCAGCTACCGCGGTTTTCCAAGTTTAAAGATTGTTTTTCAAAATAAACTTGGTTAAGCTTAGAGAAGATTGGAGTTATAGTTCACGGAGGCCAGTGTCGATTGTGCTCTTCCGTCCAATAAATAGAGCTGAGGTGAAACTAGTGTAACACAAGTAAGAAATTCAAAGTCTCCTTGACATTTCTAACAAGTACTACTAAATACTACATGTAATATACAACAGATTGGTTTGCTGAATAAAAAAAATCTTTTTCAGAAAATACGAGCTGTTAAAAGATGTGATTGCTGAAAAGCTGATAGAAATTCAGTGTCATACCTGCAGCCTCCGCTGTCCCACCACTACATCAAGAGCACAGTGGCAGCCAGGTTCTGTCATCTGATGAGAGATTCTGAATCCAAAAATGTTACAGCTGCCTGATAAATTCATGGACTCCGATAAACACACACACACACACACACACACACACGCTTACATGCATGCTTTGGAACAGACGCACACACATCATCCCGTGAATAGAAACATGCACATGTCTGCACACAGAAATGCTTACCCTCATATAAATGGATCACCTTGTGGAGACCCGGTGAGTCCTTACACTGTGGCTGTGTGAAAGGGATTGTGTCCTCCCTCTCTCTAAAGTACTGTCTTTCTCCCTCCCCTGTACACATAGGACATAACAAAGTCAGCTGCTGTCAGAGTACTGATGAAGACCTTCATGCTTTACAGCATACTGAACGACTGTCTGGGGTTTTTTTTTTTTTTTGCAGGACATTAGTTTAAATGAGTGTTGTGTAATAATTGGACAGCCACAAAATCTGCTCACACAACCCGCTGGGGGAGGGGAACATTATGTATGTGACACTTAACCAGCCTTGAATTTAGAGAAACACGTAAAATGTGACTTCAAACTAAAGAATTTTGTACATTTTTTTTTTTTTTTTTTTTTAGAATTAAAGCTCCGTCCGATGATACATGTACATCTTCACAAGATTAATTGAACGTGTGTGTGTTTACCCTGAGGTGGTGATTGTAAGAATGCAAATGTCCGAGTGACACGACTCCAACAGTGTTGCCAACTAGTCGCTAGAAGTTGCGCGACATGTAATTGTAACCGATGCTGTAGGAGACAGGAATAAGATTGTGGCAGAGACAAAAGGTGAGTTAAAAACACCCTAAATATCTTTAGGACTGCAAATGAACTTTCTTTCTTCCCTCCTCCTATGTCTGGACTTGGGACGGGCAAAAGTGATGAAACTCTTGCGGAGTTACTCAAGTTTTTTTTCTAAGTGTGTCGTAGGAGTCAGTCTTTCAGGCAGAATACCTGCGTATCATCTCCAATAAACAGCTTCACCCAGCCTCTGACTTCTGGGTCCGATTCACACTCCTTTCTGTATTTTTGAGTGTATAGTTTAGAAGGAGACACGATGAGTTAGCCAGCTAGATGTTTAGCTAATGTCCCTGAACGAGACACGCACAGTGGAAGTGACTGAGGCTGTGAGGCAGTGATTTATTTGACATTTACACCGGGATCAGCCAGCGGTGGCTCCGTGCATGCGCGACCCATTTCATTTGCGGTCTGGATGTGGCGGAGGGGTGAAAATCTCCTGCTCAGACTGCAGCTGGGACTTGAGAAGAGTTGAGATCAGCGGCATGTTGTGCAGAGGATGGGAGCCGTTCTCCATCATCCCTCGCAGCTGAGACACTTTAGCTGATGTTAAAGTGTGATTCACGTCAAAGTCTGCAAAAGAGTCCAGAAAAAAGTCGACCCCCACCCACCACACACACAGCCTTTTAATGTCTTCTTTTTCACATAAAGGTGTGAGTGAGTGCTCAGTGGTCATGTGACGTGTGTGTTAACAACCAATCACTGACCCGGTTGCCTCCTCTCTTCCTCCCTTCTTACTGACTTTCCCATGTGCTCTTCAATACCCCGGTGCCCCATGCAGCTCCACATTCTGCCCGGGTGGCTTAGACTATAAAAAAAAAAAAGTCACAATTGAGCTTTTGTCACTCAGATGTATAACAACTCCCCCTTAAAGTTGATTATCTTTTTCAATTACTTGTTGCAGCTCGTACACATAAAGCTAAAACTCCCCCTTCTCATGTCACGTTCCGCTGGTTGTTGAGATTGGACCTGAAGTTCACACAGTGTCGCCGCTGAGTTGCTTTAACATGAAGGTGGTTGCTCTCCGAAGTAAAATGTAAGACTCTTAAAATCAAATGAATGCTGTGTAAATGGATGGCGTTTGCATTACAATGGGAGCCAACTGGAGGTCATGCAGTCTACCCACCTTCTGATTTACTACTGCGTCACTGATAATATCCTGCTGGTGCTGTGATAATGTCCTCTCCACATCCTGCTCCCACATTACCAGTTATGCTACTGCATTCATTTAATACTACACAGGTGGTTTCAGCATCTCCCTCGTTCACCAAATCGGATTCTGCCTGTCAAGCTCTCGCTTATAAAATTCCATTCTCTCTCCATCACACTCTTCAGCTGTTTCTGTTTCTTGTTTTTCACTTGTACATTTTTTTCTCTGCTTCTTTCTTTTTTTCCTCTCTTTGCTTTTTATCCTTTTCTTACCGATTCTACACCCCCCCCTCTGCATGTTTACCCTTTTCTTCCTTTTCCTGTTTTCCCTCCTTTGTGGCACATTTGTCAAATTGCTATCTTTTAATTTTTACCCTTGTAGGTTTCCACTTTCTTTCCTTATGTCTTCCACCAAGTCCCTCTTTTAATTTCTTCTGTCCTTTATTTTTTCTCTCCCTGTCTGCCTGTGCATCACCTTTCCTTCGTCTCGTCAGCTGTCAGGCTACGCATGCTGCATTACTCCACTGCCGTGATGTGATTTCAATGCAAATAACAAGCAAAACACAAAAATGTCGGCTTCTCCATGCAGAGAGAATGAAAAGTGAGTGTGTGCATTCTTCTGATTTCCCAAATGGAGAAGCATAACCATCTATCACTCATGTAGAGAGTGTGTGTGTGTGTGTGTGTAGATGGATGTTGTCTCTCCTGTGGTGAACACAGTTGCAAATCATTGTCAATCACATAAAAATCCTGTCTCCAATTTCTGTGAAACACGCAGACGCATTTGCGAGTCTACATATTCTCGCACATTCAGACTGTATGTGCACACACACATAGACCACCTGCATAGGAATTTAAGCTCCTTTGATAGTAGAAGTAATATCTGACTGCTAAATGGAGATTTTCAGTTGCCATGTCTCAAAATGGGACTCGTCGCTGTAGGGACTTCACACTAGCAGATGTCACTATACTCTCTTTATCTTTGTGGTTAAAAAAAAAAAAAAGAATGTCGACTCCCATAGACCATCAAACCACACATTTTTCCACCTATGCCTACGTGCAGAGGTTAACGCAGCATCGAGCTCAGTATCAAAGGTTTTACGAGTTTCTGTGGGTGTTATAGGGATCAGTGGTGGCCCAAACTTGTCAACTGTGAATTTGAGACACAAAGATTTGTTGCTCGGGACAGAAGGAAAATTTACTGTCTATTTGGCTGTTAATTAATCAAGGCTGAATGAATCACATTCATATACATTCACGTTCCGTTACATGTTGGTTGGGCTCTGTTGCACTCTGACAATCACTGCTCAGACTATGGCTATCTGGAACTGGAGCCATGGGCGAGATTTGACTCCATTCACTTCTGAATGCGGGAAAAATCCTGACTTTGTCAAATTAGTTTAAAGAGGCCCTGTGGACTTTACTTGTAAACAAAGAAAAGTTCACTTTCCTTTCAGTGTCGCAGAAACACATTGTGTGTACACTTATTCTTGTCTATTTTGCCTGTGGATGCAGGGAACAACATCACATAAGTCTAGGAGTCACAGGAAATAAGCTCCATACCCTTACTAGAGATCTAGACCTCAGGCAGTAGCTATAAAAATCTCATTCAGGTTTACTCCTCAGTTTGCAACGACACTTATTTTAATGATCATAGATATACATTTTTCTTGCTAGTTCAAAACAGCAGTTACAAATTGCTTTACGGAGCTACAATGAAAATATGCACACACACACACACACACACACACACACACACACACACACACACACACACACACACACACACACACACACACACAAAATAAAACACACGAGGAAGATAAAGAAAAATCCAACCCTGGAAAGTGGCTGAGCAGAAGCCGGAGGCCGAGCACATGAAAATATAGATGGTTATTTTATAGGGCTGTTGAGCAATTAAAAGAAACTGATCTAATATTTACAAGTTCTGTGATTTGATTGATTTAAATTATTGACAAGAAATATAAGAATTCAAATGAATAGTGGCAGATAATTGGATCAATAAATTACTGACATGGATTTTATAAAGTGCAACATCTCTTTAATTTCAGAATCAGAACATTTTCCCACTGTCCATATACAATAATAGCCCTAAATATAAAAAATATGCAGAGAAAATAAATTAAATTCTGTCCTGCTAGGAATTTGTAGTGTTGTGACTGCAATAATTTATTTAACCAGTCACCTGAAAATTCTGCGCAACCTTTAACAAGCAATACTATGATGTTAAGCAATTTAACATCATTGTATATTATAAAACCTAAAGATCTTGCAACATGCATCACAATTCTCTAGAAATCGTCAGGGTGATTAAAGCTAAGGATGGAAATGTATTGACAGGTGCCAGGAGTGTGATGGGAAGATGGAAGGAGTACTTTGAAGAGTTGATGAATGAGGAAAATGAAAGGGAACGAAGAGTAGGAGAGGTGACTGGTGTGGAGCAGGAAGTAGCAACGATTAGTAAGAGTGAAGTGAGGAGGATGTTGAAGAGGATGAAGAGTGGAAAAGGCAGCTGGTCCTGATGACAAACCTGTGGAGGTATGGAAGGGTCTGGGAGAGGTGGCAGTAAAGTTTCTGACCAGTTTGTTTAACAAGATCTTGGAGAGTGAGAGGATGCTGAGGAGGAGAAGTGTACTGGTGCCCATTTTTAAGAACAAGGGAGATGAACAGAGCTGTGGCAACTACAGAGGAATAAAGCTGATGAGCCAAACAATGAAGTTGTGGGAAAGAGTAGTGGAAGCTCGGCTAAGGGCAGAGGTGAACATTTGTGAGCAGCAATATGGTTTCATGCCTAGAAAGAGGAACAACAGATGCAGTATTTGTTTTGAGGATGCTGATGGAGAAGTACAGAGAAGGTCAGAGGGAGTTGCATTAGAGAGGTGGAGGTCTGTTCTGGAAAACAGAGGAATGAAGCTTAACCGCAGGAAGACAGAATACATGTGTGTGAATGAGAGGGACCCAGGTGGAACAGTGAGGTTACAGGGAGCAGAGGTGAAGAAGGTGCAGGACTTTAAGTACTTAGGGTCAACGGTTCAGAGCAATGGAGAGTGTGGAAAAGAGGTGAAGAGGCGAGTGCAGGCAGGTTGGAACGGGTGGAGAAAAGTGTCAGGTGTGTTGTGAGATAAAAGAGTATCAGCGAGAATGAAAGGAAAGGTGTTCAAGACGGTGGTGAGACCAGAGATGTTGTTCACTTAGAGACAGTGGCACTGAAGAAAAGACAGGAGGCAGAGCTGGAGGTAGCAGAGCTTAAGATGTTGAGGTTCTCTTTGGGAGTGACGAGGATGGACAGGATCAGGAATGAGGACATCAGAGGGACAGATCATGTTAGATGTGTTGGAGATAAAGTCAGAGAGGCCAGATTGAGGTGGTTTGGACATGTTCAGAGTGTTACATGTTGAACAATGTGTGGTTAAGAATGTGTTGGACTGGTCAAAATCTGAGAGGATAAAAAGGTGGAAAACAAATATGTTTCGTTAACATATTTAACATGAAGCAAACAGGATTGAACTCTCCTGGGCTGCGCAGGTTTATAAAACCAGTAACTTACTTGAAGTCATAAAAGTGCTGTTTTGTCTAAAAGATCTCCAAAGCTTTGCAACAATTAAAACTCCAAAAGTGAATAAAAACTATTAAAGTGCCTCTGATTAAGGGATGTAACAGGCTGAAGGTTCACATTCAGTGTGAGGAAAAAATTACCTGATTTGAAAAGACACAATGTTCTTTTCATGTTTCTTCATGTCGGTTATTATTTGAACATCACTTTATTTAAATGAAGAAAAGAAAAAAACTTAGCTTGTGGCAGCAACAAGTAATAGCTGTCTTACCAGGGAGAAAAAAGCAGACATGGAAAATTAGATTTTTATTTTTATTTTTTTCAAGCAATTTACTAAGTATTAAACTGGAATGCCACGTACGTCTCTAGGGAAAATAGGAGTTTTCAAGTGCAGGTGAAGTGCTGGCTTTGATTGTGAATTACCTAACAGATCCTCAGGCTCTGACTCGCTGGATATTAGATTTCTTCAATTAAAGCCACTTCTGCTAGTAATCGTGTTTAGTTGGTTTGTGGTTTTTTTTTTTTTTTAGCTTTTCTTTGTGCAGCATTATGTCTTATTATTTGTTTGATTAGGAAAAGAAGTTTGGACATAAATGGACTGGAGGTCAGTGCAACCCACAGGAAACCAGCAGTCTTTAAGTAAAATTCATCTGAAATGTTTGCACTACACAATATTCAGCCGCTTGGCCACCACCAGTATGACTTTAGCCAAAATATCACAAAAAGAAGAAATGATTTTGCTTCATATGTACTCTGCTGCGTGTTGATTGTTAGTTTTACAGTGAGATGACGCTCATGCTGCCTTTTGGAAACTTTATGTATTTTTAGTAGACATATGATCCACAACTTGGAAAACTTGAGGCCTTAAACCTAGAAACTAGGTATGTTTTTTTTTTTGAATGGGTTTTTGGTTAAATGCCCAAAATAAGGTCTCTGGTTAACACAAGGTCAAGAATTAGAAGACTTTCACATATTATTGTACATTAATTAATTTGGTTACGTTTTACTCGCTAGCTACATCAGGTCACAAGAATAAAAGGCTTCTGTAGTGAAGGTTAGTGCGTTCAATCAAATATCAAACTGGAAGTTTAGGGGGTTGTGACGCCAAGGCCATGACATGTTTTCTTGCCTAAGCCTAAGCTGACGCAGGACTCCGGGGCCAGACGCAGCGGGCAAAGCCGGGTCGTTGGCTTGACAGTTCTGTGCATTGTACGCCAGCCGCCCTCGCCAACCACCTGCTGGCAGCTCGCTTTCGCTTAATGAAAGTGCAGTTTCATTCATTCAAAAAACAAGTTGCTTTGGAACGTAATAATTACGTTGCCTACAAAAATGTAATCGCGTTTGCAGTTTGGTTGACGTAATTACTTTTAGGCTTGTTCAGAAACCTGTTGTGTATAATTCACAGGAGACGTGTGAGTTCTGCACCAAACAGGATTAGTGTGAATGCAGAGGAATAATAAGACACACATCCACTGGCTAAAGAAATGTGTGTACAGTGCTTTAGGTTTTGTTGTACAAGCTAATAAATACTTAATATGGACCTAATTAAATAAATAAATATTTACATTACATTAATCGCTTCCCACCAAGGTCTACGAAGGGCTTCAATTTATATTGGACTAGTTCATAATGTGAAGTCTTGCAAATGTTCTGCTAAAATGCTGTAGAAACACACACTTCAGTGATTTCACGACTTTCTTGTTTATCAGAGTTTCTATACTGCTGTTACTTTGTTGTATAATCCCAGCTCTATTATTTCTACCACTTAGTGTAAAAAAAAAAAAAAAAAAAAAAAAAAAAATGCAATTTATGTTTTCGACATATTGATTTATACCGTCCTTGCTGGGAGGTTAAAGGTGCTCAATAAAAACCACTATTAATAATTTACTCTCCTCAGTATTACTTGCTGCCAGCTGCTGGTGCTCTGTGTGCCTCAGGCTGCATCTGCGTGTTGAGCTGAGCAGGCAAATCTGGCTAGCTGTTTTTCTTTTTTTACTTTTGATTGAGAGAAGATGGGAATCTAACAGCGACACCCCCACCTAAAACACTATCTCCCCTGCACAGAGAAAAAACCAGTGAGAAGGGTTGGTTGACAATAAGGAGCAACTCAAAGGTCTGATTCTTTTTCCCATCTGGTGGGGACCAAAAAAGGAGCCTAAAGTGGACTGAATGTTAAGGCATTCTTACACCTGACAGTCGCAAACAAGGTCTGAACCAATGTTCATGTTGGTAGTAAATTGTACACATTTGATCCGGGCAGTTTTGGTTCACATTGCAATTTTGCAAGTGCACGACCCACTTCCTGTTCGATAGCCTACATGGACCCTTCTTATTGCAGGTCATAGTTTCTATAGTTAGCTCTGCTCTCCTGTCCCTTTCTTTCATGCTCTCCAAAAAATTATTATACGCTTTAGTCTTGTAGTTTTTTCTTCGAGCCCTTTTCTGAAATTCAGATTTTGGTTCTTTGGCCTGGACCGTGATCTGAGGGACCTTTCACACTTACTCCTTTGATTTGCACCAACCTGAGCCTCAAGGTCCGAAATGATCGGACCGTGTAATCACCACCTCTCCGAAATAAAAACAGAAAATCATCCTCTTCATGAAAGTTGATTATTTGCAGCACTGTAGGATTTGACTAAATTAATTTTAGCCAAATGTACCAATAGTCCCAGCTGAGTGTGTTGTATATAGACACACACACACACACACACACAGCCGGGCGTAGAGATGCAGCATATAACCAAACGGACACAGTGTAACTGCACACTGCAGGTCATCTGTGATATATACTGTGTATGTGTGTGAGTCAGTGTGTTTATTGTGTGTGGTATTTTCTTGACCGTCTTAGCTCTAAAACAAATCCTTTGCTCCTCTCATCCCTCTGGTGCTAATTAATTTGATTCGCTGTAGCAGAAGCTTTGGTGAAAATAGAGGGTCACTTCCTATCATTACAAAGCCTACAGAGCCAAGATGATATTTAGGTTTATTTTGCTTGTATAACACCCTGATGACCTACTGGAGGTGACCAGATGCTGAAATTGACTCGTACCATCGTTTCATTCCGATTTGGAGACTGGACAATGTTGGAACCTAGTGTTGCACAATTTCACAGCAGTAGAATAAACTTGGAAAGACTAGAAGAGACCTGAGGGGAAATGCTTCAACTCTGCATAATTGATTTCTAATAAATAAGTGATGATGTAGAGGTGAGAGGATACGGGTGCTTGTGTCCTGATCTTGGCTCGGACGAACGCACCCTCATGTTAATGAGACATTGATTTCTAAATCACTAAATAATGGAAATATTCATTAGCTGTAAGCATAAAAATACATAGTTGAGGGTGAGAGGGAGGTGACAGGAAAGCTGAGGCTTGTCCTGGGGTTTAAGCACAGGTCACATCTTTGTAAACCAAACCCAGAAATAAAATACTCCGAGCTGGAAATAAACAAAAGTAGCATGGAGACATCTGCAGACAATGTATTTCATGTGGTTAAGTTTGTGTGATCATAGCTACTGAAGTATCCTACTTTTATTCTCTCTATACATCTTTATAGTCTTGACTTTATTCTGGAAAGTGCCTGGAGATGACTTTGTTGTGAATTGGCGCTATAGAAATACAGTTGAATTGAAAATTATTTCAAATTTTGTCTGGCAAATTTGTATTGGGACTGTCCACTGTTGAGATCGTTCATCCATTAAGTTAAAATTTAATTTCCCCTTAATTGTGATTAGAGCACTATGCTGCTGAAGTGGCTTATCTGAACTGATTGAGTGAGTTAAAAGCGAAGCAGCTGAGTAGCTTTGTCTCATATATCGCAGTAAACCATCGGACAGAAAGAATAGGGGCATTTAAATGGGATCTGCCACTCTTCAAATTTTCGAATCGCAGCCAGTATTGATCTCCACTTCACCCGACAGCAACAGGCTGAGTTCTGGTATCTCGCCTGTACCACTGAGCCAAATATAGCTCGGAGGACAAAAAAATGTCACGACCGTCCCACATGGCTGTGTGGAATTTACTAAATTTAACACACCCTGTCACGCTCACCTGGACAGGGAAGGGAACAAATATCAGGTCAGCAGGGACCTGTAGAGGGCTGAGACAGATTAGAAGTTTAGGTTCATCATCCAGCCATAATGTCTGGATGCAGAAAAGCCGAAAATGTGTTTTATTTGATTCAAATTTCTTACAATTATCTTTATCAGTGCACATACAAACATCACAGAGCTTCCAATATGTGAAATAGCTGAACTACAGAAATTACATTAGCTGGTGCAATAAACTCACCCAGTCATCCATCTGTCTAATCACTTGGATTAAATGTCTAGCAAAACGCCTTTATTCTTGGATTCATGAAGCATCTCCGGACATCAAAGTACTAAACATCCGCTGTGTTTTTTTTTTTTAACTTCGACTTGTTTTTTTTTTGCTTCCTGTGTTTTTGCTTTGACTTCTCGCTTTATCAGCGCCGACTTTACCTGGAGCCTCACCTGGCTCCACGTGGCAAACTTTCTCTCTGTACGCAGATGTGAACTGTGGCATTTGTCTCCAGGCTCGCGAGTGCTCAGATTTTCCAGGCAAACATTTTTCAAAGCTGGCCTGAGACGTAGGACTATTCCGATTTTTTTTTTTTTACCCAAATAGGTTTATAAATAAAGTCCCTGCTCAACACAGCAAAGCACCGACCATCCTCCACATAGTTGAGCAGTTGCATTTACATTTAATCGTTTGGCAGACGCTTTTATCCAAAGCGACTGACAAGTAAAGAACAAGGAAAGAAAAAAGCAAGTCAAGGAGAAAACATTAAAGCAAAGTGCTCTAAGACGTGTTTCCATTTCAAGAGATGCAAATGAGATACAAGTGCAAGATGGAACAGATTTAAGGGTTTTTTTTGTTAAGTGGCAGACTTCTGTTTATGCCGTGTTTTGAATGCTGGGACTGAGGCTGCTGAGCGTGCAGACTTTGGAAGCTCGTTCCACCATCGTGGGATCACTGAGCTGAAGGGCTTTGCTTGGTTATCTTTTGTTTGGTGAAGGGACCATAAGACGACCTTTGTTGGCAGAGCGCAGGGGACGGAAGGGATTGTAGACCTGAATGAGGGAGTGGAGGCTGAGTTGGCCAGTCTGTAGGCGAGAGTCCGAGCTTTGAACCTGATGATGCTGCTGCTGCATTTTGGATCATCTGCAGGGGTTTGATTGTTCATGCCAGTAGCCCCCTCAAAGGATGACTTCATTAATACAGAACTTGGTCATTTGGATCTAGCTTGGGTCGTACGTGATTTTAGCTCAAGAACTAATCGTTTTCAAGTTTTGTAAATCTGTTTTGTAACACACCACCTCAGGCCTTCAGTACACTTGGTTTGGATATGAATATTTAAAGAACAACTTCATTCATATTGAACTTGCTTCTTTTGGGTCTAGTTTGAGTAGTACATGTAAATAATTGCCATTAAACTCACTTGGCAACATTAAAACATCTCTCTTCTTCTAGCTGAAAAATGTCTCCAGATGCCATCATGTAAAGAAACCTTCAGTTTGCGTTACCTCGTTGTTCACACTATGGAGATTTGTAATCATGATCAATCTGTTTTTCTAGCGTTCCTCCAGATGACGTCATCTGAACTTCTCCTAATGATGAAAAACCTTCATTTTCAGCCAGAAGCAGAGAAATATTTTAATAGAAGGAAGTTGGAGGGAAGTTTAGAAGCATTAAGGTACATTTACCCCTAAACTAAAGCTAGTTCAAAATTTGCCCTTTAACAGCGCACTGCAGTAATTGAGATGAGATATAAACCAGTACCTGCACAAGAGACGGTGTCCTCCAGTAGAAAGGACAGGGAGAGCTGTGTGTCGGATGAGAGAACCCAGGAGTGTAGTATGGATTTGGCAGGAAAAAAATTAAAAGTGGACCAAGAACTGAGCCCTGTAGCACACCGGTGAAGAGGCTGTGAGAGTTAGAAACATGCCCCTTCCGGGACAGCTTGAAGGTTTGTCCAGATAAAACCTGAGCCAGGCCAGAGCTATTCCACAGATGCCTGATAACACTGTTAAAAACCAAATTAGTCAAAACCACAATGTTTGTTTCTGAAGAGTCTCTCTATGCTTTCGTGTCTAAATACACATTGATTCAAAGTTGTCACGTTCTAAAATGTTTTAATAATTGTTACAATTTGAAGCATCTTTTTATACTTTTCTGACATTATTATTTTTTTATGATCAAAGCAAACCCCCTGAGGTTGAATTACTTGCCCTCTATAATCCATCAAAACATCTGGATGATATCTGGGCTCATTTTGAAGAACTTGGAAACGCACAGACCACTGACATCCAGCCACGTTCTGCAGACTCCAAAAATACTTCTATGCCCAGATGTGTTAGAACAACAATACTGCTGCAAAGTCTGATTTCATTTCGTTTGTCGCGAATAATGGATTAGATTAAATATAATCTATAAAGTGGAGTTTTGAATGAGAGGTGCAGCTCAGGCAAAGGGAGCAGCCACTGAATTAGAAACTTAATTTGCTCACTCTGATCACAAAAGGTGGTGAAACACACGGTGAGTCAGAATGAGAAGAAGTTTAGGATGTCCTGCTTCTCCCGCCCACAGGTGTTGCTCATATGTGTGGAAGAGAGAAGAGAGCCAGGCCTTGAAATAGAAAACCTGCCACAGTAAAGCGAGCGAGCAGAGAGGAGCGGATATCAAGACAACAGGGAGGGACGGACGCGCAGAGACAGAGGACAGGGAGCGCGGCAGGGAATGTGTGCGTGAATCCGATCTTTGCGGAGGAGGCAGGCGCCAGGACCCGGGAGAAACGAAAAAAAAAAAAAAAAAAAAAATGAAAAAAATCAAGAGGCCTTCAGCACAGTCAAGTTAGAGAAAACACTTAATATGCTCGACTGCTCTTCAAATAGGAGCCTTAACTGGGCGATTTAGGAAAAGCAGCAAACCGTGTGTCTGGACACATATCAAAGACGTGCGCTAAATGTATTGCTCGCATTCGTCTTTCAAAAGAATCCATTAAATCATGTGGATGTTGATTTCTCCAGGAGTCCATTATGAAGATGGAACATAAAGTGTGTGCGTGTGTGTGCGGGGGGTCATTTGTGTGACAGCCAGCGGAGTGTGTCTCTCTTGTAAATTACTGGGTAAAATTGGGGAGGGTTGCATCAGAAAGGGCATCCGGTGCGTAAAAAGCTGTGCCACATGATGACCGATGATCGGCTGTGGGCATCCCGAGCTTATGGAAAAGCTCAAAGAGAAACATAAATACTTTAATTTCCTCATATTTATATATTTAAAATGTCCCCAGATGTTCAATTATGAATTTCGTATTCAAATCTCCGCTGTAAAAAATAAATAAATAAAATAAATCAGTTCCCTCTCAGGTGCCACTTCACCTTATTTTGAAACGCACAACCGGAAGCCCTGTCAGGCGCTAGCGCGAGCGTCTTCACGCGGGTGTCTGGCGCCCGCTGTGGCGCGCGCTGCTCCCCATTCCTCTCCAACTGAACGTCAGTCTGTCAGAGACCGCCTGAGCGCGCGCACACACACTGCGCCCCTCTCACACACTCTTTGGCACAGCACGCGCGCACCGACGCACCGGAGGAGAGGAGACATCTCCCGTAAAATCTGCCTCCATCGTCTCCCCAGCCTCTACTTGCGTCTTTCTGTGTGTTCTTCTCCACCAATGCGAGGATTTTTCTTCCTCCTGCCGCCGCTGTCCCGAACTGAGGAGCACTAGTTTCAGGAGCTGACGGGAGTATGTTCAAGAAGCTGCGCCTCCGAGACAACGAGAAGAAAACCCCCAAAATGGATAAACGGAGCTTTTCTGTCGCTTTGCCTGTAGCTTTCATCCACTTTGTACTTTTGGGATTTACTGATGGACAGTTCTTTCCAGGTAAAGCAATGCGTGTGTTCTTTTCCTGAATGTCTCATTTATATTTTCACTTTTGGGTGATTTTTCTCGTGTTTCCTTCGCTATAATCGTCGTGGCACGGAGGTGGCGCATGAGGGACTATAAAGTGCACTTGCCCGCTGATTTGTTGACTTCCAGCGTCCTGCGTGTGCACAGACATTACACCATAGACTATGGGGGGTATTATGACAATTCAAGACCCTTAAAATCAGTTTTGGAGACATGGGCAGTTGTGCCTTGTCATTGATACGTATGTAAAACCTGATATGTCTCGAAAGCAAACTCCTGTCCGTTACCGCTCGTCGTGCACGTCCTGGTGGTAGTTTGGCTTGTGGTGACTCGTGCTGACCACGGACCCGAGCTGTTTCCAGCACCGTGTGGGATTCTGCATCACAGGTCTCCTGTTCGCCGCGAAGTTCTGTTGGGGCTTAATGAGGGACATGGTTGGTGTTTGGTGGATTTTTGCCTTGGCTGGTTTTCGCTGTGGACTCCGCGAGCCCTCTGCTAAAGCTTCAGCTCGTTTATTAGTTATTGTTTAATGACGATTTTTAACAGGTGTTACAACAAACCCATCACTAAAAAAAATCCGTCTCGTGGGGTAACGTGCTCAGTTTACACTTGTACAAGCAAGTTGAACTTTCGCACACCACTGATTCACATCCTTCTCTCCGTGTTTACTCGCTCATTCCGGAATAATGTCGTGTGTTTTAGTCAGAATGCTCAGTTTGATGTCACGGACTAGAAGCACCGGGCTCCTCACGCGGTCCGCGGCAGCATCCCTGCAGCGCGGACCGTCCGCTCTCCACTTGTTACGCGCAGGATACGTGTTTTCCTTAATAGTTCCTAAAAATGGTCAATAACCAGAGACTGAAGCTGTGTACGTTACAGTAGCTCTTTTTTACGCTTCATCCTCGGGAAAAAACATAAACGCCCCCGCCCCCCCCCCCCCCCAAAAAAAAAGAACAACAACAACAATAAACAAACAAACAGAAAACAAGGATCTTGGGAGTCAAAGTGAGTTTATCGAAAAAGATGACACATAAAATGTTTGGTGCACAAACACTTTAAAGTCAGAATAAAAGCGCCGTGCTGCCACTTTAACTGTGGGCTGGATTAGTTTCCGTTATGCGTGTTAGAAATGACTTACAATCGGATGTTTCTTAGTTATTTTTAATGTATGTGGGAAAAACAATGTGAGACTTTAACACGGATCCGAGTGTCAAGCTGCACGAATCCGTTTCCACAAGTTCAGGTTCGACGTAACGGGGCACGAAATTGAGTGATGTCAGTGCACCGCTGCAGCACTGTGTGGCTCCGTGTCCGCGTCTTTCTCGGCACCTTCTGCTTGATATTCATGACTTGTAAACCTGCAAAAAGAGGCTACTTTGAAGAGAAGACTGGCTCCAAATGCTGAGTCCCCCCTTCCTCCGCGCCTCCCCCTCTCTCTCTCTCTCTCTCTCTCTTGGGCTCCGGCTCTGCGCTGCAGCGCGGCCGTGCGTAATGGCATCGCGCAGGAAAGCGCTTGCGTTGCGTGTTGTGGTTAAATAGAAAATATAGGTGTTTTTGTTGATGCTGTCAGACATGTGAAAGGGAAACTTTTTAAAGCCACGTTAAATGTTGTCGTGCGTCTTGTGGTCCGTGTATCATAGTTTCCAAAGCAGCTCAACCTGCTCATGAGGATGTGGGCACATCCAGAAAAAAGCTGGAAATAAATCATTACATTTTTCTTCTTTGTACCGTTTTGCACCCGTCACACCTTTTGCCGTATTGTTGTGGAGTGTGTTTGTGTGTGTTTCTTTTTGATCTACTCTGCCGTTACTTGCCTGTCACCAGTCATTTTACTGGGGATGTGTGTATATGCCTGTGTGTGTGTGAGAGAGAGCTGGTTGTTTGCTCGTGCGCCGTTAGAGGGCGACAGTGGCACATCAGATATATTCCCAGTGAAACACACACACACACACACACACACACACACACACACACACACACAGAGCTGTGTTTTCTTCATTTCTGATGACATTACACTGACACACATTTATTTCCCGGTGATTTACCTTCACTCTAACATGAACACCTACTGACTAACCTTTGTGTTCATTCTCTACGGTAATGATGGTCTGTTTGAACAAATGAGTAATGCAAGCAAACACACAAATTGTCACTGTTGCACTGTGTTTTTAGGAGATGAAAATGTGCAGGAACCTGTTCAGTTCTAACAAATTGAAACCCAGTGATGAAGAGATTGGTTTCAACCCAAGTCTGTCTTAAATCTGGAAGTAGACATTTCGATTGCCCTCTGATCCATTATCAAACTGGAGGCCATTATTACCTCTCTGGGGGCCGGACACCTACAAAAAAATAAAAGAAAATCAGGCTGTTTATCCGGGGGCTTGTCTGTCTTGGCCCTTTTTAAATAGTTTGTATAAAAAGCTCTTACTGATCCACAAACAGTCCAGATTAAAGTCTGCGGATTATCCAAAGTAAGAAATTCCTAAACGATACTTAGAAACATTCTTCGATTCTTCACAACTGTATTGAAGTGGAGAAAAGAAAAATACATCTTAAAACTGCAGGAAATGAAACCAAAGGTGTGTCTGTGTGCAGCTTGTATGTTTGTGTGCGTGAGCAGCTGTGCCACTGACTTGTAGTTTGAGTTTCAATGACTAATGCTAATTGTTCAACATCAGGTGGAACCTTGGACGACAAAGGCTCTTGTGTTTTTTTCTCTGAAAAGACGTTTCAATTCACATTCCACTATGAGATTTCTTTAGCAGTACGGCCAGAAGGAGAAACATTAAAAGAGAATGAAAGGAGACAGAGAAAGGGAGAGATGGTGTGTCCCTTCATCTGTCCTTGACTTTTTCACCTGCTGTGTTGATATGTTGGGGGGAGATGGATCAAAGTCTCTGGCTTTTATCAAATTAACAGCCTTCACTTCCTGTGTTATATATCCCATTATGTGATTAGTGTAGACACTGTGTGTCTCATGCTTCATATAAATGTGGTAGAGTTTGGCCAAAGTCATGCAAACAGAGGAGAGCTGAAGGAAATAAAAGGACATGAGGATGAAGAGACTGAAGAATGGACAGATGGTAAGAGAACAGAGGAGAAGTGAACTTAAGAGACAAAAGGAAAGAAACCTGGAGGAGAAGCAGAAAATAAGACGATGAAGGACGTGTGAGGAGGACAGAGAAGGGGTTGAGAAATTAGGAAAGAAACAAGGGAAGCAAAGAAATGGAAAGAGTTTAGTGGAAGGAAGATGAAGGAGGATGTTGAAGGGGAGAGGACAGGAGGTAGATAGGAAAGATGAAGACGAGAGGAGAAACGAGGGAGCCAGGGCAAGGACCAAGAGGGAAATGGGCGAGAAAGGAACAGAGAAAAGAACCTTGAGAAGAAGGGGGGGGGGGGGGGGGGGCAAAGGGGGGGAAAGAAGAAGAAGAAGAAGAACAGGGCAGATGAGAAAGGAGAGGAGACAGAAAAAGAGGAGACTGAGGGGGAAGATTTGTGGGAGAAGCCTTGTCATCTGCTGTTCATCACTCCTGTCTAGACATGATGAAGAGGAGGAGGAGAGACAGACAAGAATCAAAAACATAAGGAATAGCAAATGATGAGTGTTTGGAGGAAACGACAAAGACAACGGACGACAGGAGGTCGAGACGAGAAAAAAAAATGACTAAGTTGATTATGTCTGACTGGTATTGACGGTCTGAGTGGCTGTAATTGATTCATCTGCGGCTTGTGTGTGTGTGAGGGAAAAGAGCTTTATGACGGGATGTCTGTCACCTCATGCCCCATTCTGCTCAGTATGCTGTCCATCGTCCCCGTGCGTGTGCGTGTGTGTGTGTGTCTGTCTGTCCGCGTAATCCACGGCACTTATTCTATTGGCCCGACTAACTGACAGTCTAATAGCAGGGCGTGCTGAGTGCCGGGGCAGAGTGTGTGTGTCTGTGTGGTGGAGCTGAAAGAGACAGAGGGGAAACAGAGTCAATAATATGCACTTAGAATGGAAAAAAGAGGGAGTTTGTGTGTGACGTGTGATGTTAGTGGTGCAACAAGCCTTGTGACTACTTGCACAGCTACATAGTTGCAGTGAATTGCAGTTGCTGTCAAACAGACTGGAAACATACTATCCAGCTGGAATCTCTGAACACCTTCAAATGTCTGAAAACGTGCACTACGCATGCGCATATTTGAACAATTATCGATTTTGAGTGCGGCCATTCGGAACAGCTATAAATAGTTTTGTTTTCCTATGTGGACACAAGCTGCTGCAAACAGCTTGTGATTTTCCCCCTTTACCTGCCATTGGAATCGCAGTTACAATCCCAGAATGCAGCGCACGACTGGTTCTAACTCACCTGACAACCCAAATTCTGAAAGGATTTCCCGTATCGTCACAGGCTCGTCTCTAGCTGCCAGGATTTAAAACTTTATCCGCTCTCGTTCAGGAAAAACAAAATTTAGTTTTAGTCTTTTTCTCAGGTTTGGCAATTTTATCTTTACAAAAAAATAGGGATGAGGGCAGGAAATCAGGTCGTCAAGTCGCTTTACAGAGGCTCTTGGTAAAAGTAACATGAGCGTGATGATGAATATAAACGAAAATGTAGTATAATTTTCTTCCTCCTTTTCAGTGATGATTTTAGTTCCTGTCACCAGCTTTGTTTTTGTCTTGTTTTAATGCCTGAATTGCAAAAAGTTCTGCAGGACTTGACTGGAAATGGCTTTCGATTTCAGAGGTGGCCACGCGCTGCCGATCAGTGATTTCCTTGAACATAAATTACCACTGTACCATCATCACATTATGCAGGGATTTCTATGGTTTGAACTCTCGCTGATTCTCCATTCATTTCAACATCGGCTCTGTCAAAATGGTTGTTACTCTGTTGGCGTGTCAAAGTTAAGCTGTGGGGCAGGTGTGCATGAATTTAACTGATTGCCCATTGAGCTGAGCTGATTTTGGTCTAAAATGCAGTAGTTAAGTTACTGCTCGTCTGCCTCCGTCAAAAAATAAAAAATAAAACAAAAAATTCACTGTAGATACTGTAAAACTGATTGCAGTTTGATTTCCTGGTAGGTTCAGAGGTCATTTTTGTCATTTGTGTTTCCTAAAAACAACAACAACGCTAATTCCCTGCAGGGGATAAAGACACGGAGTTCTCCAGAGATTGAAGATGGTGTCAGTCTGACAGTTCTGTCTGCCACTAGGATGTTTGGCAGAAAACACAGTGAGATACTGTGATCAGTGAACGATGACACAGCCTTGAAATGCTCATCTAATGGAAAGACAAGAAAAATGGATATTCAGTTGCCCTCAGGGTGAATTTGCCTGCTGCACCATCAGATCCAGCAATGCGCACAGAACTCGGTGGAAGTAAATGCACAGCTGTAGCCATTAAAGAGGTGCAGGAAACTTTCTTAAATGGTCCGAGGTTACTCGGTGAAGCGAACGCAAGCAAAGTCGTAAAATGGGCTTAGAAACGGAGAGGAGTGTGTTGGTGCACCTGCAGAGGACACACAGGAAGAGCCAGCTCTCTGTGGGAGTCTCAGGAGAAGACAGAGAGTTGTGGGAAAACGTGTGAAATGGATAAACACAACGAATGAGGCCTTTTCCAGATGAGAATAATCCTAAACTGTGCAGCGTAGGTGCTCATTTAATAAGTAACCAGCGTGCTTTTTAAACCTCTTTTTGGAAATGCATCAAAACAAAAAACAAAAAAACCATCAGCTATGCCTACACAGACTCACCACCTGTGCATTGCTGTGTACAAGTGCTGGGGAGAACTATCAGAATCCAGTGTTTGTATTAATGCCCATCTTTGCATCCTGCATGCATCAGCTGCAGTAGGAAAGTATTCAGGCGCAATTCCCCCTGTCGGCTTTAACTCCGTACAGACCAACGGGACGGTGAGATCTGAATATGTTTGAACAAACGTCATAGCTGCAGAAACCTTCACCAAGACTTTGCCCATGTGTCTGTTTATCAGTAATAGTCTAAATAAAAGATATGCCTGGTGGACATGACACATTCATTATAACAGGCTAAACCATTAATTACAGTAATTCGTTCTTTACATAAATTATACAGGCAGGATTTTAAAGCAGCGCATAAATTATACAGCAGTCATAAATGATACAACCGTGCATCCAGAAACCCTCAGCCTTGGAAGGGCATAATGGCATCGCAGATAGAATTCAGCAGATGAATACTTGCAGGCATAAATGAGGTGGAAAATGTTTTTGTTTTTATCCCGTGGAGGCTGCCAACTTCAGACCCTCAGGGCACGATGGTGCAGATGTTCGTCTTCCGTGTCTTATTGCACTTTGACTCCACCTTCAGGAAAAAAAAAATCACTTCAGTGAGAGTTTTGTGTCACTTTCAAGCCCCCGTAGGTCGAAAAGAAAATATTTTTGGCAGATGGTAAGAGGAGGTGCGTTAAACATGGTCTTTGTTTATGAAAAGAACAAGCGAGTAGAGCTGGTTTCTTAATGTTTACGCAATACATTTTTAATTTATTTGGAAATTTATAAGAAAGAAATATGAACTATTTCGGATTATGAGCCTAAAAGCTGTCAAAATGGCACCAAACGTAAATCGCTTTCATAGTGATGTTGCTTAAATGTACCATGATGTGAAGAGTTGCACTTGAAGCCTCCTGTGACACAGTAACACTGCTCATATTTGCTTCGAACAGTTTTTTCTTACCAGTCAGATATCACAGTTATTTCTGCTTGATTGGTAAGTTTCCATGTACTGGAGTATGATGCTGGCTACCTGAAGCACTGGCAGAGCATTGTGGAGCACTGCCACACCCATTTCAGAGCTTATCATGCCATAGCTGTGGGCCAGGAGGTAGCTGGTCCACATGCTAGCGGTCATAGACTGGACGTTGGAAGTATGTGAACATGGAAGCAAAACTTTCTGCAGACTTTATTAGTGCTCCTGAAGAAGGTGGTTGGGTAAAGGTTGATGTCGGCGTCTCAGGCGGCAAAACAAACTTGGAGACAAATAAAGTTGTGATTGAGCTGATTAGAATGTCGGCGGCACATTAAAAACTTCCTTTCCCCTAATTAAAATAACTGCTGATTAATGCAGGAGGTCTTTACGAAGCTTAACAAGGTTTCGGAGTAATTAATCCATATTTAATAGAAGATGTTAGGCAAGAGAGGCTGAGCGGCTGCTTACTC
The DNA here is from genome assembly GCF_033026475.1 of Channa argus. NCBI lineage: Eukaryota > Metazoa > Chordata > Actinopteri > Anabantiformes > Channidae > Channa > Channa argus. Next base: position 26,583,006 of record NC_090201.1, on the reverse strand, counting down.
TGCTGAATCAACAAGCTCAGGAGGAGAGAAAAAGAGTTAGAGGATGGATGGCAGATAGGAAATAAAGGAGGAAATGAGACAAATAAACGTGGGTAGAAGGAGGGAGGTGATAACCGAGTAATAGAGCCGAGAAAGGGAAGAGAAGCTTTTTGATATCCACGCATCATTCACTTTGGTCTCACAGTGGATGAATATAATTTATGTCGGGCTGTGTGGGTGGTCTGAAACAGAAGATGGATACGCAGATGCAGTCAGAGCCGTTCTGCTCTTAACTGCTCTATAAATAAACATAATGCATAAAAATTGAAATGTCCAAATCAGAAAGAGCCACAGTAACAGGATAGAACGACAAATGAAATCCATCACAGGAGATTTGCCGTTTATTCCGTTGCCATCGAGATCAGCAGCTCTTAAATCTGTTGATGCAGGGTCATCACCAAGTCAGGACAGCTAAGAACACAAACAGGCGAGATTAGGAAGGTGCAAATTACAGCGAGAGAAAGGTTTGCCGGTTACATTTGGAGTCGTCGGTTAAGTTACTGGAGGATTCTAGAGCCACCGAATGGGACGTTATCCATCACGATCAGCCCGTAGTTATGGTTTGTCAGGTTACACACTACAATCTTCTAGGGCGGCTGTAGCTCAGTTGCTGGTTCGAATTCCCAGTCCTCTTGGCTACATGTCAGTTGTCCCCGGGTAAAGACGCTGAGCTCCATAGTTGTGGATAAAAGCATGTGATAAACGGCTGATTGAAACTGTAGCCTTCTTGTTTTTGTCCCTAAACCAAATGCTGTTTGCTGGTTTTGCAGAAACAGACCAACATACAGGCACCTACAGGCCCATAGCTATGGTGCTAATAAGCAGCAGATAATAAGGTGCAGATTTTCTCCTGCTCAATGGGAATCTGGTGTTTCCACTGCGCTGGACATCACTGTAGGAATGTTACAAATCCTCCCAGATCTCAGCAGTGGTTCTGTGTCCAAACTCAAAAACTAGTGGCGAGGTTACAGCAACACATACAGATATGTACAGGAGACGGAGAAGAAGGCGAATTATGGGTGGAGAAGCGATGACAGAGACAAAATAAAGACGTTCTTTTCTCGCGGGGACATGATTCAGTAGAGGAAGAAGTGAAGACAGAAGAAAACCGATTTACAAGAGAACGTAAAGATGGGAATGAATTAAGAAGGGCAGAGATGCAGCAGACAGAAAGGAGCAAACATCGTAATATTTGCCTGGCAGTTGGATTTTGCCGCTCGTTATTTACACACACACACACACATATATACGTCGTCCCATTCTGGAGGAGTGTGGAGGTGCCAGGCATCATCTAGTTGTTTACATTCTCTCATCCACACACACACACACACAGAGACACACAAACTTGACTAAAACACTGCCAATTGTACACAACTGTAATCCAGCATCTGCTCGCCTTTTCTTTGTCACCCACATCTTTCCATCTCAGTGTGTGATTTAGTTTTTTTTTTTTTTTTTTTTGTTCTATAGTTCATTCATACAACTCTTGATCGCTCATTCTGTCTAAACATTCAGTCATTCGTTCATCCGTTCACCCTGACATCTATTAGTCCAACCATCCATCTGACTGTCAGACACACAGAACTGATGTTTAGACCTGCATGTGAACTGAGTGTGTGTGTGTGTGTGTGTGTGTCTGTATGTGTATTTAGTGCACGTGACTCAGACTGAATGCTGATTAACACATAACTGGCTCTGCCATTGCTAGCTACAGGAAACGCTGCCTGTTTGGGTGATGCAGGCAGACAGGCGAGTTAGATAGACAGGCAGACGGACAGAGAGACAGAAAAGCCATTTCCCTGGCTGTGGAGACATGGCAGCAGATGCTTTACCTGTCACTCGGCGAGGGGAGGAGAACGGAGCAGTGATGTAAAGAAATAAATAAGTGAGGGGGAGGAAGCGATGAGGAGGAGTGGGAGCAACTGGCGGTGGCGGAAAAAGAGCGTCAATGACAAATGATGGGAGAATGAGTGGGAGGTCATGAGGAGGAGGAGGAGGAGGATTAGAGATAATATTGTTGAGGAGGTCAAGAGTTTAGAGTTAACGAGACAAAAACCCTTTTTTATATTTTCACAATTCATGCATTTATGTTTTTCTGTAATTTTATGCACAATGACAGTAAAGTTAATTAGGTAAACCGGACAATTTGATCTTCTTATGCCTGCGTGCGCGGTAAAAATATTTATTTGATTTAGTTCCCACGTGTACTGCAGGGTGACAGACAGGAAAATCCTCATCAGATCTAAACTTGAGGACACTTTGCCACAGACGGAGTGAAATGAGCATCTAACTGACAGATTATCAAACTGATGAGTGACCTTGTTGGAGAACTGAGGATTCCTAGAGATCACGATGGCCATTAATGGTGTAAATTATGTTTTCTTATACATAATCTATACTGTGTAAATGATCATCTATGGGTGACAATGAGTTCCTGAAAGCCTAAAAGTGGTCTTTTTTTTTTTTTGCACAGTGCTAAACATCCCAGGTCTAATATAAAGCTGTAGAGAGGGAAGCTGCGTGGAAACGTCTTCCCGACATACAGGAAGACACATCAGTACAGACAGCGCAATGATCTATATTTAATCTGCGCGTTTTTTTTCTTTGTTCTCCGTGAAGCTGCCGTTTGTTACTAAACACGCTATAAATAAATCCACTTCAACTTTGACTTAATGGAAATGCTGAAGAGCAAAAGGCATTTCGACTGTAAATAACACGGAGCCTGTCATGCATATTTTTAGATGAAAGCTGAGCAGCAGTGAAGTCTCTCCACCTGGAGGACAAGCTGGCTCACGGAAGTAGGTGGAATAGTGGCTTCTGGGTAATTAATTAAAGGACGCCTTCACTGCTTCTTTAGGATCTAGTTTGCGTTTTACGTTACCTCTGACTTCCCTGTATTAAAATATCTCTCTTCCTTTAGCTGAAAAATGCCTCCAGATGACATCACTCGGAGGAACCTTCAGTTCATATATCATCCCATTACTCACTGTTTTTTAACTGGAAAAAAAAACCCTACTTACTCACACTATGGAGTTTGTAATCATAGTCAACCTGCTTTTCCAGTGTTCCTCCAATTCTCGACCGCGGATTATGAAAAACACTCCTCCAGATTAAGACATCTGATTAAAACATCTGGAGGAGTGTTTTAGATCGTAGCAAAGAAATATTGCAATAGTGGGAAGTTTAAAAGCATTAATGTACATTTGCACCTTAAACTAAATCCATAAAAAGCCATTTGAAAAGTGGTGAAGTCGCCTTTTAAGCAAATTCCTGCAGTTTAAATCACACAAAGTCAGACATTAGACTCTTTTCTTCAAGACAATGCAATCACAATGTTTTATACCTGTTTTAGCTCCAAGAGGGAATAAAGAGTAACGTGTCATCCGATTGAAAAGAGCAGAGGTTTGCTCTACAACATGCCATTTCATCCTCACCCCACAACCTTTGAGAGAGAATAGGCAGGAGTGGCTGTTACTACAGTGTAAGATAATTGCGGAGCAGATGCTAGATGGGACTTTGTTGATGGCTACTGCCGAGTTATGAATCACGACTAATTATGAACATACTTTAAGTCCTCCAGAGTTGTATGCAGTGACATAATGGTCCATTAAAACACTCTTAACATGCACAGACCCACATAAAACAGGTGCACGACCCATTTTGGCTTCATAAGTGTAGTTTGAAATTGTCTCATCATTTTAAAGCTCAGACTCGGGTCCCAATTACCACCAGAAACCCCATCATCAGGCCACTGCTTCTAATTGGAAAACATCATTCTCAGCTTCTAAAATGCCCCATTTATTGTACGCACCACCTCTGGTCCTTTTGACATCATTGTTTAATTTTACTTAGCTCTTCAGTGATTGTCCCCACAAAGTCTCTCTGTAATGTAAACTTTACAGACCAAATCTCCACGTTTCGGGTGTACAGGCTTGGTGCAGTAAGCTCAGACCCCCACCTTTCTGAATATGCCACCCAGCTCCTCATGCAGGTTCCCATCTCATCTCGACCACTATGGCTGCACAATCTAGCTCCCCAGATAATCCAAAGCAAAGCTCAACACACGTTGCCTTTCCTGGAACAAACAGAACCTGAACACATCGCGAAGACGATAACTAACCATCATGTACATACTGCACTTGAAAGGTCGGAAGTAAAGCAGGTGGTGATAGCATGTATGAGTCATTCAAATAGTGAAAGCAGAAGATACAGGACTGTGGATACAAACCGGAAAGTTTGCAGAGCATTTTCAAACCACTCGCTCACTTAAGACGTTTCAGCATCATTCCAGATGGCGATGCCACTAAGAAGTCACATGCTCTTATCAAAAAGTGCGGGTGAGACGAAGGTGTAAAATTAGAGCCTTATGTGAGTTCACTTTGTCGATTGCCGGTTTTCGTTACTTGCTTTGTATTTCTGTGCTAAGCTGAATCGCCAGTCTGAGTGGCCCCTCTCACTGACGGGATCCACTGCTGAGTCAACATGGTGAATTGGCTGAAAAGTAGTGCCAACGGTCTGGGACGTACTACAACCCTGTCTGCCAAAAATCTTATTCCTATACAACTAAATTGCAAATGCGATTATGTTTTTGTAGTGAACTTAGTGAGGTCTTGACTTTATTTTGTAAAGTCCCCTGAGATGACTTTGTTGTGAATTGGCGCTATATGAATAAAGTTGAGTTGAATTGAATTGAAATTGAAAAAAATAATGGTGTTCCGATGCAAAGTATTTTGTGCATGAAGCAAGCTGCACTTTGTTAAAACAAATTTGTTTGTAATTTCCAACGTCAAGCGCAATTGGCATAAAAAAAAACTGTTGCATGGAAGTTGCAGAATATAGGTGACTTTTGTAACTTGTGTTTCACAGCTGGCAAAACAACGCATGCTGCCACTAGTGTGAGCCACAGTGCTATTGTATCAGCCTGTCAGTCTGTTGCCCAGAATAGCATGACTGACAAAGCAGCAACAAAACCCGAAGAAACAAAATAAAAGCAACAGCAGCAGCCAACCGTGTCGACCATGTGTGCATTCCACAGCAGATATGAACTATGCCATGAGAGCAGTCGGATCCCGTTCTAACGAGGAAAGAGATAACGAGAGAGACGGAGAGAAGAGAAGAGGGTGATTAGATTGAGAGGATTATGGATCGACGGAGAGAGATGAGCTCAAGATGTAAAATCACAGATAAAGGGAGAGAAGAAGAGGAGGCGACGGGGTGGGAGACAAAATGAACGGCGTGCAAGACAGAAGGGGAGAGGATAAGGAGATATAAACAGAGGGGGATAAAGAAGGATGGTCTCAGGAAAATAGAGGGAGAGAAACAAGTGAGCAAAAGAAGCGTGAAGAGGTGCATAGTGTACGAATGTGTTTCATAAACTCCAGTTAATTGTTGTTCGATCTCAGCTAAACGGTCACAACCGTCACGTGCTGCACAGGCGCCCAGTTGTTTCTCAGAGGCTCCGTTCATAACTGCTGCAGGGAAAAGGGAGCAGCTGAGGCCGCTGGGAGGTGGTTGGGGAGAGAGAGTTAAAAAAGAAAAGGTCGACACGGAAACAGAGGAAGTGATGAGAGGAGAGTGTTAAGTATTAAGGAGCATTAGTGCAAGTGTAAGTCATGGACAGTAATGAACTACTCTGCTGCTCAATAGACCACCAGCTTTGGCACTGAGCCCCTGTGTGTGTGTGTGTGTGTGTGTGTGTGTGTGTGTGTGTGTGTGTGTGTGTGTGTGTGTGTGTCCGTCTTCCTGTCAGTGAGCAAGCAGAGGAGACAGCTCTGGGAAGGTAACAAGGCCCTTGTCTTATCCCTCTTGAGGTCCTATTAACCTTTGCTCAACATTCAAGCACACAAACCCTCTCTTTTTTTTTTTGATTGTCCCACACACACACACCCTCTTATGTTCTCTTTTGTTTCTATACACTTAGTGTCGGCACTAAGGAGATTTAAGAGCTGGTTAATTGGTTGGCTGAGGCTAATTTTCTGTTGAAAGTTAATGCCACCGTCACACATGGCTCCCTGTGGAGAGGGTCACAGTTAGACTGGCCTGATGTGAGTGTGTGTTCGTTATGTAAATGCAACTTTTCTTTCCCCACCTGTGCAAAGCGTGTCACATTTCAGTCTGGGGAAATGAACCCCAGACGGCTGCAGGAAAAAACCAGAGCAAATGGGGGTCATGGAGCGAATGCTTCGACTGAATCACGAGGCCGGGGGTTGAGCTTTGCTGGGTGTTGTGTGAGCTTTACGCTTGTACGTGGAGATCGATGCTATGCAGATGCTACAGACTCAGGATTCTGAGGTCGGCTGTCATGTTATCAGCGTTAAGTAGGCGTGCAGATACAAACGCTAGAAAAGGAGGTTTGGAGGAGAAACGGATGAAAGCAGGTTGAGCAGAGCTTTCATTGTGGCCTAATTCTTAGTGACTATTTTATCTAAGACTCTGAGGCAGCTCCGAGTGCTTTAGTCTACAGTGATGCTTTGATCTGTCTGCTGGAACTTTCCTTCCTTGCGGATTTCAGCCAAATACCGATTCTTAGAGGCGTTTGCAGCTTTGAGAAACACCGTGTTCCCATAGAAATGGCTCAGAGGAAATGCAACTATTTTGCCAGTTTGGCTGAGGTTGGACACCAGTCTGGGATTACTAATAGCCCTTTGATCTTAGGGCCTCTTTGAGTGAGTCAAGAACTTTACCTCCATGCCAAACATCTATTTGTTTGAAATGTATCCTCAGCCGCTTGAGGTTAAAGCACTAACTTTCAGTAGACAGTTTTCCTGAAACCCAATTTTTCTCTTAACGCTCATTCTTTAATTTTACTCAGCACAGCTCCAATATTCATTTCCAGTCCCTGAAGGAGGACATGGCTCTGCGGTAAGATTTCAAAGATTCTCCAATGTGGGCAACACATACTCATGGACTTTCCTGGTATGTTTTGGTTCCAATGACTGATAACTGGAGAAAAAAAAAAACTGAAACTACCAATTTCTATTATTTTATTAATTTGCAATTGCCTGGCGGCACCTGGGGTAGCCAATAAAAATATGGGCGTGGCCAGTGCAACCCCAAGTCCACCCCTCTGGTCCTGCCGCTGCAGTTGGCGACTAAGGTTAGATCACGTCAGCCTTAGTTGTGTCTGGGATTTAATGAGAAGATAGAAGGGAGGCGTGAGAAGAGAAACAGGGCAAAAGAATTAGAAATAGAGATTTGTGTCATGTGGAAAGGCCGATAATAAAAACCTCAAATTGAATGCAAATGGGTTCTAAATGACCAGAAACAATATGGCTGGTAATTATCAGTCAACGCTCACTCCTTTACGGGTCAGAACCCCTAACACACACACACACACACACACACACAGTCATTATGTTTATCGAGGCTATTACCATGCAGCTGCTGTAGCTGATAACATTTAAGTCAGTGGTCTCTTTTTGGCATGACATCACACAGGAACACATCTATACGTGTGTGTGTGTAAACGGCATATTAGTGCGCAAAGGTTTGCGGGAGGGAACCAGCACAATGATCTGTATCAGTAACTACAGCTGGAAGTTAAAATAACATTCTATTATAATTTGTACCAATATATTTTATAGTAGCACTTCAGTGGAGTCAGAAGCCTAATTGTGGTCTGAATGCATTCAGAAAGCAGCAGGTCACACGTGCAAACAGCATGTTAATGACATGCAAATGAGTGCTAGCATTTCTGGAAGACTGGTCTAAACATTCAGTCTCAACTATTGTTCCCTCTAACGAGCCACGTGGACTAACGAGCTGCGGAGGCGACTAAAGCTAATTGAATTTTTGAAGATTGGATTGTGACTGTTATCATGTGGATGCTGGAAGAGAGAGACGGAGAAGAGACAAAGGAAGTAATATCAGATACAACATTTGACAGTTTGAAAAGAGTTTTCCATTTATTTTTCTCTTCTGTCTGTTTTTCTCCTTACTGCAATTATCCCAAAGTTGTTGTTTTTGGTTTTTTTTCCCTCTACCCCATTTTATCTCAGTCCGTTTGTTCCACTCTCCAGCTGATCGGGGTTGAGATGAATGGGTCTGGACAGTAGAAAGTAGAACACCTGTTTAAAAAGGCCTCCAGTCGACTAGTTTACAACACTGCTGTCCTTGGTTGGCTTACAGGCAAGGACAGCTGTGTGTGTGTGTTTGTGTGTGTGTGTGTGTACACCTTAAAAAAAGAAACATGATTACTGTGTGTGATGATGAATAAAGCTGACACCACCTCTGTGTGTGTGTGTGTAACTGTACATGTAAAATTTGCATGTTTCTCATTATTGTATCTACTACACGTAGATGAATAATTGTTTATTTTTAATGAACTTGGAGGGTGGCATCAGAGAGAGTGTGTGAATACATTAGTGTGTGTGTGTGTGTGTGAGAGAGAGAGAGCTTATGTTGTAGTGTGAGTGAGGAAGCCAGATAAAGGTAGAGTGATAGATGACTTTTGTTCACATTTTTGCACACTCGTACTGCCCTGGGATGTGTGTGTGTGTGTGTTCTAAGTTTTTGCTTAGTATTGTATATTTGTGTGTAGGTGTGTGTGTGTGTGTGTGTGTGTGAGAGAGAGAGAGAAAGTGATTGGCAGCAGTAATTGGTGTCTGGATGGTAGAGGAAAACAGAGAATGAGTACAGTCACAGAATACTGATACTAGCTTTTCGGCCCTTGAATACCAAAGTGTACACACGCGCGCACACACACACACACACGCACTACCCCTGAAGACGTGGATATTATGGACACATTCTGTAGGTAGACACGTGCACATACTGTACTGTATATGCACTGACATGCAATTGTTTTCCTTCTACTCGCTGTTCTGCTGCTGCTGTGGCCAAACCAGCTGATGGAAAATGTAAATGTTGTCTTGGGCTGATTTTACAGACTTGTTGTCACGAAGTGGAGAATTCAGATTACAGTAGTTTGGGAGGTTTTGTTCACTCTTCTGTGATGGTTAGCGCGGCCTTTACATGACTAGTTAATGAGTAAAAACACGTGGGCCAAACGTATGTGTACAGTACGTTGTGTCAGTGCTTTAACACTGATGTTAAGCACCTTGTCTTCCCATTATGCTCTATACAAATGAAACTCACCTGACTTGACAGGAACATTAACGAGGTTAGCCACATTTTGTAGGAATGCGCCTCTTCCCGAAGATGTCAGGCCGCCTTGAGCTCAGGTCTCTGTGCACAGGGTCTCAAGAATCCGGCCACTTTCACTTACGCAGCACAAAACAGGAGATGGTTTGTGTCAGGCGTGTTCTCACCTGCTGGAAACGATGCGTTTGGTTTAGGCGGGAGCTGGTACCTTTTGCAGAGTGCAAAGCCTCTTATTAGTGCAGACCACACACCCGAGGCAATTTTGAGCCATTTCTCTTAACCAATAGTTTTGTTGATTTGTGATCTGTCATGTCAGAAATCACTATGTACTTCTGGAACCCAAACAGGAAGTTCTGGTTTTCTAAAGTGATGCAGTAGAATGAGCTAAAGACCTAAAATATTTGTAGTCTAGTCTTGTCAATATACTTTTTGCCTTATGCTGTAGCTCATTTCTTAGCAAGAAGATTAATAATGGGTTCTATATATTACACTGGGCCTTTTGGCGGCTCTATACACACTGATGTATGAACATGTGATCGCACAAACATTTAAATGAGCTGTAAACATTAACACATAGTTTGCCGTCTGTAGAGGCTGGTGTTTCACAAAGACGTCGTCACCAGTATGACAGTCCAAAGCCAGCGTCGCGCTCTTCCTTCTCTTTAATTGCTAAAGAGCAGCCAGCGGTCAAAGCCAACAGCTAGCCTAGCTACGCTGCATAAAGGTTAGGTACTGCATTAGCATTTGGAGGAATGAGAGAAAAAAAAGGAGGAGGGGTGGGCTTCAATTATACCTTGTTCTGTGGTTTATTTAAGTGAGTGAGTGTGTGTGTGAGACAGACAGACCGTCCATTTGTCAGGTTGCACTAAGAGCTCTGGATGCCTGCTGCACTGTGACTACGTTTTGTCGTATTGTGTTTGCACATTCACGCTATGCTCTCTAAGAGGTAAAGGCAGCGCTGATTGTGGCTTTTAAATTCATGCCACTCTATGGCAGATTAACAAGCCGCTCTGTGATGTTCGAAACATGTGATTCAGGTGACAGATCTATGCTTAATCATCAGCCCCATCTCCTTCTCCAGTGCACTGGTTTAAAAAGGTCTGATAAAGTCTAGGATCCACCTGTATGCAAACAGTTGAAGCTAAACTATGTTGCGACCTGCAAACCGGAACAATCATATTTTTCTCCCAGAATCCCAACATCCGAACTAATCTAACTTTAAGCATCTACTATTAAACCTATAATTATTTCGCTAATTCCATCCCGAAACTAAAAAAAAAACTCAGCACACACTTTCCTTCAAAATAAAGGTCTAAAGGCTGAGGCTGGCTGTCAGAATGATGGTGATGCCAGGATGCACACACACCCATACACACACTGGCTTCACAAGGTGGTGTCATTAGCACCTTGCAGCTACATGACATTTGCAGCTAGACCATTTGCTGCATGTTTGTGTGTCATTAGGAGAGCTGCTGAAAGGTTAATTCCCATTAATCCTGACTGGTAAACTAGGCCTGACTTATTGGTTGCTCCCTCTCTGCCTCTGCCTCCCACCTTGTTTCCATTTCAGTGGCTCTCTTTTTAGTATTTGTCTACACCCTCCCTGCTCCGGCTCCCTCCCACGGGATCATTCCGTTTCCCACTTTATTTTGATCAACTCCACTGCACCTGTGCTCTGTTTCAATGGGAGGCAGTACCATGAAAAATAACTCGGAAGATGAATTAACTTTAATAAATATAAAATAAAGCCAACAATTCTTTGCTCTTTCACACTCCATGTCTCTAACTTCTCAAGTCTTAGTTGCTGTACTGTAGGATTTTGGTAGCACCCACCTGTAGTTGTATAGGATTAAATATCCTGCTGATTGTAGTGTGTGTGTGTGTGTGTGTGTGTGTGTGTGTGTGTTTATTTTAAGGTTGCACTGCTGAGTTTTTGTACCCTGATGGATGGATGGGTGACCTCTGGGTCCAGCTGTGTGTGTGCTCCAGTGCACTGTTTATGGCTTTTGCAACCATAGTTGAGCTCAGTTTTTATCTCAGGGGCTTTTAAAGCTCTTTAATTAGCATTGGTCACCTTTAAACTAAATCTACTAAAATCATCTTAACTTGTCACTTCTGCATGAGGCTGTGTTTCTTATATTCTCTGCTGTTTTTTGCAACATCCTGTCTAATTGTCAGCAGATTTCAAGTCAAGTCAAGTGTTTTTTATTGTCATTTCCACTATACACAGTGTTACACAGTGGAAACGAGATAACGTTCCTCCAAGAACCAAGATGCTACAAAACAACACAAGCTATGTAAAGTGCATCGAGTGCAACTAGTGCAGACGAAAAACAACACAGACAGACAGTGTAGATAAATGTTATCAGTGTGTATACTTCGATTGTACAGTACAGTCAAGTGTGCTTAAAGGTGCAAAAAGCAGCATGTAAACAGTTAAGTGCAGTTAAATGTCAACTGTGTCCATGTCCATGTGTCCAGTGCAATTGCAGTGGAATGTGCAAGAAGAAAAAACAGCAGGTAAACAGTGTAGTGCAGTTAAGTGTAGAATAATAATAATAATAAATAAATAAATAAATGATGATGGAATGAATTGAATGGAGTAATGAGTGATGAGTGTGTGTTGAGTTTGGGTTGAAGTGTGTGTGAGTTTCATTTCAGTTCTGTGTATTGAGGAGCCTGATGGCTTGCGGGAAAAACTGTTGCACAGTCTGGATTAATGTAGTTCATGAACATAGCAACGTAAGGTGATGGAGACAGGAAGTTACTGAACGTTGGAAGCTTCCTATTGAGATTGTTTCAAAATGCCAAGAAACAAATATAACTTTTTAACTGGAGGATCTTCAGGTTTTGGAGGAAACTCTGTACGTTGGTAAATAAGGCTGCATTTAGATGTTTCTTTATTTCTCTTCTTCCCGCTTTCACGTTATTCTTTAGTTTTTCGCATATTATTTGACAAATGATACGTTTTATTTTGTTTTATTCTCCTCTTAACCACAAGAAAGGTTTGATGAAAAGGTGTTGTCATAGTTTTTGTTAATTACTGTAACACTGCTGCACACAGACCAGTAAAGGTCACAGGTTACAATGTCCCATTGCCTCAACTGTTAAGCTAGTGCTCATTTTGTCAACTTTCTGTCGCATTGTGGTGATTTTGCAATATTCTTATGAAGAGCTGTGACTTTCAAACAGCAAATCTGGACTGTTGATTCCTACACAGGAGGGTACAGGTGCCCTCTTGGTCCACAGGGCCTGTACACAGTAGACCAGCTACGTATTAGAAACCAGGGCACTAGACAGCTAGTATCTATGGTTACAGTATTTAACAACAGTTTTTTCTTCAACATTTCATCGACAAATCAACACTTTCATTGTATCGTCAAATTTCAGGAGATTTGGATCTGAAAAACGACTGTATTTACAGTATTTGTTTCAGTGAAGTCAGTTATTTTATTTGCAGTCTTGACTGATTGTGTATTTTGGCTTCATACTGAATACTGCTATTGTGCTGCACGGCATCCACCAGTGTATCTGCAGGAGGATTGCAATGCCTGAAGTTGATATAAATGCACAAAGGTATGTTTGGTATGCCAGAGGGGAAGCCTTAGATGTTTCAATCAATCACTGTGCAATCTTGCTTTTACAGCAGACAGTTCATTCTAGGTAGATTTTTTTCCTTCCTTAAAGGGCAAAGCAAAGTTTTTTTGCAAAGTACAGCTTATACAAAAGTATAAGATTTGGTGGGCTTATTGCCAGTTACAGTTCTCTGGGGAATTTTCCTGCGCTTAGGATGCAAAAGGGGGAATGGGAAGTGTTTGGATGATGTCAATAGGGAGGGAAGAAATGGGGCAGGTACACAAAGAAACACAAGACTGAGAAATATAAAGGAAGACGGAGGGTGGAAAGGAAGAGAGACAATTATGACTCTGTATGGTGAAAACACATAGAAGACGTGTTAGATCACTGAACAGAAACCTATTAAAGGTGATGCTGTTAAGCAGAGCACTGGTTCTGTTAATTGTACTATGAACATATTGGCTGTGAAGAGAAGGTGTGAAAACAACATGTACAATTGTTTGTTTTTTAGTTCGCTTAGCAATTTTTCAGTAAGTGCAAGAAGACAAAGGTACTTGATTTTAGTCATGTTGTCGGCCAATGTGCCATTGTTGCACACTTGCACTAAATTTATGCTTCTGCATTGAACTTGCACACTTGTTTTCTGCAACCATTTATTTCAAATCAGTGGATGCACATTAATCCTGCAGACATGCAATGCTACCCAATGGACCAATCACATTTACTGCGGGTTTACGTCCCTGCAACGTGCTGTTCCTCTTCACAGGGAGACGTCAGGGTCCGTCATGCTACATATGTGCTGCATATTTAATGCGTAAGCATAACTGAGCCTTTCACTGTGTCTCAGGACTGGTCTTAATACTGATATACTTTTCTAAGGATGCTAAAGAATGAGCACTTAGTTTTCAGTGTGGAGTCTGCATGTTCTCCCCATAGGATCGGGTCACAGGCTTTAGCATAGCCAGCTTAGATAATGATGGGAGTGGACATTATATGCACTGTTTTTAGCGTATAGTGCTGGTTTTAACTAGCATCCCTGCATCATGCCATACGTGAACATTTATTACAGATGGTGCTGATGTTTTGGTGATGCCCAAAGTTAGTGAGTACTTGTCAGCTTAGATGGCAATTTGTACCCTAGAGCTAAAAGAAGCTCGAAGCTAAATGAGAGGGAAAACACAGAGATTAGCTATCAATGCCATGTTGTTAGCATGTTAGCATGGCTGGATGGTAAGTAGCTAATGACTGTAAAAAAACAGCTGTTGGAGGGAAGTCAGTAGCTTTGGGAGGTGGTGGTTTAATGAGGCACAAAAAAGGCAGACAAGAACGAACAGACACACACACACACACAAAGACACCTGCACAATCTAATCCCCATCCTTATTCCAAGTCAGTGACCTTAAGGCTCTAAATTTGGAAATGGAGATTTGTGTGTGTGTGTGTGTGTGTGTGTGTGTGTGTGTGTGTGTGTGTGTGTGTGTGTGTGTGCGTTTGTTGCAGGAAGCTGGAGGCTTTTTTTTTTCCCCCACTGAAACTAAAATGTACAACTTGCTTTCAACATTCGAGTATTAAATCATCTTAATTAGTTAATTGGTAAACATAATTAAATTTGCAAAGCTAAATTGCAGCGCCAATTCTTTACACTTCCACTTAGCCCTTTGATGAAAAGTTGTCTGTGTTTACATGTGGGGGTGGTGTGTAGTGAATGAGTTGAAAGCCTTGCTCATCATCCTCCTACCCCTTTTCAAACTCAGAGAAAGGGCTACTTTTCAAAAGCTTCTCAAGGCTTTGGTGCCTTTCTTTCAGTGATGGACAGTGAAGATTGCTGCTTTTGATTACTCTCCCAATCAAATTACAGCTATCTACTTAGCCCCCCCTTTCTAATTTTTTCATCCTTTATTACTTGTACACGGTTCAAAGATCTCCCTTTAGAAACAAATCCAATTTCAAATTTACAGAAGTTGGAACTTTTAAACCACGTATTCAAACAAGGTCATTTTGTTTTCCTGTTCAAAAAAAAAACAAGGTCTTATTTCAATTTGATGTGTTCATTAGATTGAAATATGTGCTTTATTCTTTCATTTATAAAAAAGTGAAATCTAATCTAAATCAGTACTGTATAAATAGTTGAAGACCCCCGTGAACAAGGGGGCTTGGATCTGGGTTTGGGATCTGAAAGTGTTGCATCTTTGGGTGACCATAATCTAAAATTTGCTGGGTTTAACCCAGAAAAGGCCAGTCGTCGCTTTAGATCTCATTAGATAACATAAAATTTAATAAGCTGCATGGCTGAAAGGGCACAACAAAGTGAACAAACATGAAATGAGCACAAATTAAAGCAGCTGAGTGAAGGTCAGTAGTATCATGAGACTCAATTAGATGCATGATGCCTCTGGGACAATCTGACCAGTGTAGGATTTGATCAAAAGATGCCACCAGTAAGAAAGCAAGTTGGACTAGATTACACTGTGAAGCTTTTTACAGTGGTTTGGCCTGAACTGCTGGACGTGCTGCTTCAGTTCAGGAACGCAAATTGTAATGTTAATGTTAAAACTTGGGCAGAAGGTTGAGAACATGATGCAGTGTTAAGACAACTTACAATACGTCTGTCAACTCAGTCACTTGTAGGTTTTAGGGGGGAAAAGATGCTCAACAAGGTTATTTTCTTCTTAGTTAGCATCCACCCCCTGGGCTGTAATACATGGGTAGACTTTATGGCATCATATGCCAATAACTTACATGTTTTAGAGATTTGGCTTTTATTTTGGTAGTTTGTGGAGGAAAATGCATTCTGGCCAAAAGAATATTGTTTGTTGCAGTATGATGGTTCATCACTGTAAAGAACTGGCTGCAAGGTGCAAGGTTGCCCCATCCTGTCATTTCAATCAATAATGATGTTGTTGAGATGGGATTTACATGCAGCTGTGTGTAATATTTTTTTATCCGTTTTTTATGTACGTTGTTGCAACATAATAACAAATTCGCTCTGAGATTGGTGCTGTTGGAGTATATGTTTGAAATCAATCTGACAGTATAGGAGAGGTCAGGCATCACCTTATAAAGTGTAAATTATAGTTTCCATATCTGCATCAACAATTCCTCGACCCAGGTTAAGTTTAGTTAAACTTCAACTATTACCTCATCTAAATAGCAACCGGTCTGCTCCAACTAGGCTGCTCAAGGAAGCTTTACCCTTAATATACACAACATTAATAGATCTATATAGAAAGGCAATGTACCACAGGTCTATAAGGTAGCTGTAATTAAACCACTACTTAAAAAACCCTGTCTTGACCCAGGTGTTTTAGCCAATCACAGACCAATATCTAATCTCCCCTTTATTTCTAAAATAATTGAAAAAGTAGTTGCTAAACAATTATGTGATCACCCTCATAGGAATAATTTGTATGAAGACTTTCAGTCACGATTTAGAGTTCATCATAGTACAGAAACAGCACTGGTAAAAGTCACCAACGACCTTTTCATGGCCTCAGATACTGGACTCATCTTTATACTTGTTCTGTTAGATCTTAGTGCTGCATTTGATACCATTGATCATAACATTTTATTACAGAGACTGGAACATGAAATTGGGATTAAATGAACTGCACTAGGTTGGTTTAAATCTTATCTATCTGATAGATTTCAATTTGTTCATGTTAATGATGAATCCTTCATGCACACAAAGGTATGGTAAGCTATGGAGTTCCACAAGGCTCTGTGTTAGGACCAATACTTGTCACTTTATATATGTCTCCTTTAGGCAACATTATTAGAAAACACAATACCCAGCTATATGTTTCTATGATCCAGCTTTAAGCATGTCTACAAGGCAAAGGCCTGGATGTCCGACAATTTCTACTTCTACTTCTAAACTCAGACAAGACTGAAGTCATCGTATTTGGGCCCAAAAAGCTCAGAGATATGATGTCCAACCACATTGTTACTGTAGATGGCATAGGTCTGGCCTCCAGCACTACTGCAAGGAACCTTGGAGTTATTTCTGACCAGGATTTGTCCTTTACCTCACATATAAAACAAATCTCTAGAACAGCCTTCTTCCACCTATGGAACATTGTCAAAATTAGGAGCATCCTGTCTCAAAGTGATGCTGAATAACTCCTCTGTTGCCTAGGGTTTGCTCAAGGGCGGAATTGTTGGGTTTTCCATATAAATCTTTATAGTCTTGACTTTATTATGTAAAGTGCCTTGAGATGACTTTGTTGTGAAGTGGCGCTGCATAAATAAACTTTAATTAAACTGCATTAAAGTAGTTTGGTGCTTGGCCAGCTGTTTAAATAGGTCATGTACGAAAAAGTCACCAACTCACGTTCAAGTTCAGCCCTTACAAGATAGAAAGCTCCTTATCGTTTATGTTTCAGACCCTGTGACACTGTGGAAAAACCGCCTTGCTTGATCCAAGTATCTGGACCGGAATAGTTGACAAAAATTCTTCCATTTCTGAGACTGAGGTTAGTGTTTCATAGTGGAATGAACAGTGTGCGAGCGAGAGAAGAGTAGGAGACAAATGGGCAAAGTGTGAGGAGAGAATGAAAGTCTCCCCAGACTTTACAAGTTAAGGTGCTTCTGCAGCAGGAACCATTGACCTGACCGAGAGCTGAGCAGCCCCTCTGTGTGTGTTAGAGCGTGTGTGTGTGTGTGTGTGTGTGTCCATGCATAGATGGTAAGGCAGCCAACACTGTGACAGGGAGGAGAGTGGGAGGATGTAACTGTCAGGAGTTCTGCGTTTGTGTGCACTGTGTGTGTGAGTGTGTTGACCGCTGTTGAAAGCTGTCAGAGGGAGACAAGTTGAGGTGAGGAGAGGTCCCTGTGGTGCTTTGGTGTCTTGGTATGAGAGAGAGTGATTCTATGTGTTTAGGCCCAGTTTGTGTGTGAGGCTGTGTCTACTGGGCTGTGTTGAAGCTCCGTTACGCCCGACCACCCTGGTCCAGACCACCTGTCAATCATTTTGGTCCTTCCCTGCAGCCCAGCACTTCAATTCCCATGACATACAAACACAACAAAATAAACTAGTTACTCAGTATCACAAACACATCCAAAGCCACAATGACAAATGCCGATTTGACATTTTTTTTAAAATCCAATATTGTGTATTATTACCATCATTATTTATTCTTTTTAAAATGCATGTTTTCAAGCAACAACATTCGATCCAGTTCCATCTTTCTGTCCAGAGAGGAAAAGAAGTGAGTGTGAGTGTGAGGGTGCTTTAGCTAACAGTTACACTAGTCAGGTTATGCACACACGCAAACAGAGAAACACACTCGCACATACACATACACTCACACACAGAGGTCTTGTTTTGAGTGTGTGGCAGCAAGTGATTAGCATCTCTGACTGGTAGGCTCATTAATCACAGTCTTCATTCTGGCCACTGGCTTTCATTATTGATGAACAGACAGACACACACACACACACAAGCCTGACAATACTATGGTTCCATCTTGTCTGGTATTTCTCCGAGCTAACTTTCAATGTGTAGACGCAATAGGAACAATAGGAACAGGAAAACTGTAACTGAACCAACCTCTTTAAAGCATCTACTGTGAATTTGGACTTTGAGTATCGTGAAGGTGCCCTATGGTGCAATTGTTGGACCAAGGTCACTGACAGGTTGGCCGGGGGCAGAAAAGGGGGTAAAAATACATTACAGTTCAACATTTCTATCTGAAATAGGCCAGTGGCAGGCTCTGGGGGGATTACACACACACACACACACACACACACACACACACACACAGGCAGGCCCAGAGACACATTCACATATAAAACGAGGACAAAGATAAAAGACAGAGGGGTAGATGTGTGTTGGAGGGTTTTGCACCTGTCCAAACCTATAAATATACACACAAACTCATGCACACACACACACACTCACACTGGATCCCTTGGGTAGGACTGTCCTTGCTGTCTGGGTGGGGGCGAAAGGCTGACCTGGTTTCAAAAATGTTGACCTCAGGTGGTGCAAACTTACAAACACACACAGGTTTGTATTTCTACTCTTGCAAAGACTAATACAATCCATTCTCTAACCCTCAAACAAAGTCTTAAGCCTCAAACAGCCTCTTCGTTTGTTAGGACCAGCAAAATGTCCCAATTTTGACAAAACAAGTATAAACCTGTACAACCCAAATCCCAAATAAGTTGGGACAATGTGTAAAATGTAATTAAAAACAGAATGCATTGATTTCATCAACCCATATTTTATTCGGAATAAAACATAAACAACATATCAGATGTTGAAACCCAGATATTTTACAAACTCATGGAAAATATTATCTTATTTTAAAATTGATTGCAGCAGCACATCTCAAAAAAGTTAGAACAGGGTGATGTTTTCCACTGTTTAACATCCCGTCAAGCTTTTGAACTGTCTGCTGATAACAAGCTGGATGGTCCCTCTGCTCTTTAGTCCACAGGACACGGTGCCCATGGTTTCCAAAAAGAATTTCAAATTTTGGTTAATCTGATCACAGAACCATTTTCCATTTTGCCTCAGACCATTTTTAATGAGCTTTGGCCCAGAGAACACAGCCGTGTTTCTGCATCTTGTTCACATATGGTTTCTTCATTGCATGATACAGCTTTAAACTTATATTTGTGGTTTGCTCACCATATTTACAGACAGTGATTTCTGGAATGTTCCTGAGCCCATGCAGTGATGTCCAGTAAGAATTAGGCCTGTTTTTAATGCAGTGCTGCCTGAGGGCCCGAAGATCAAATTCATTCATTTTGACCTTCGGCCTTGTCCATTATGCACAGAGATTCCTCCTGATTCTCTGAATCTTTTGATGATATTATATATTGTAGAGGGTGGGATCTTCAAAGTCTTGGCAATTTTCCGTTGAGGTACATTTTTCTGAAATTGTTCCAAAATGTTTGGTGCAGTTTGACACCGAATGTAAATCTTTACATTGGAGAGACTCTGCCTGTTTTTGACATCTGATTTGTGTCTGACATCACAATTAAAATGAGCTTATATTTTCCATGAATGTGAAAATGTCTCAGTTTTAACATCTAATATGTTTGTTTTGCATTCTGTTTTTTTATTTAAGTTTTACACATCGTCCTAACTTCTTGGGAATTGAGTTTATAAAATGCATGAATATGCAGATGCATACACACAAATTCCGTTTCTTACTTTGTACATTTTGTATTTGTGGTTTGGCAGTTGCTGTACTGTTGGTTGCTGTTTCTGCTCAAGTTTTCTCTGTCCAAAAAAATACCAAAAACAAAAACACACATCTTCAGAATAGGATAGTTGGCTCATTCCACCCATAAATTCTCTGACAGTGATCCATCTTCATAATGGAGAGAGGATGCATAAATTTTGTCTATAAGTGTTTGGGTTGAGTCTGAGGAGAGAGAGAGACAGTGAGGGAGATAGGTAATCAATGTGTGTGTGTGCGTGTGTGACAGTCAGTGGTTCGCTGAGCGCTATATTGCAGATCTCTGTGTGTGTGCGCGTGTGAGGAGCTAATCTGGCTTTGATAAAAGAGCAAGCGAGGATGAAACTGGTTAAAACCCAGGTTAGAGTGTGTGTGTGTGCACGCAGGGATGTGAGGACAGATAAACAGATTGCACACTTTTTACACAGTTAAATAAAAACAAACATTTTGGGGATTTACAGACACATTTCTGCACTAAGAAATATTAAGCGGGAAATTTTTAGATTTATCTTATTATCATCAATCCCTGTAAAAACACTAAATCTAACAACAAATGTCAGCATCAACCTGAATCATCTTAGTCATCTTCCCATGTGGGTAACGTCCTTCGTAATATTATTCCCCCCGGAGATCTCGAGCATGCACGTTATGGAGACTTTGGATCATTCCGTTAATTTGTTGACCAACACTATGTTTGATCTCAGCGACTGTAAATTCATAAACCTTCAAAATGCATGTAATACAATTCAGCATGTTCATTAATAGTCACGCATATTGTAGTGCTTATCTTTTGGTAGCCATGGTGACAGATGATGGATATGATGACAGATGAGCTTTATAATTAAAAAGTTCACCAACTGAAAAAAAATATTCTAAAATACATATTCAAGGCCGAAAAAGGGCCACACAGATGTTAAACCAAATCACACAGTTTAAAAAGTTGGCTTAAAGTAATTGAAAGGTTCCAGGGGCTCCTGCTCCTACGGTGTGCCCCCGATTTGCATAAAGTAGACTCGACCCTAACTCCATGCAAATTAGGTTCCAATGTTCAGTGAGAATACATTGTATGGACACTTGGACTGACAATCAACAGCCACAACTCATCGAAATGTGCCGTCAGTCTAGATAAGACCAGAGAAAGTACAGAATGAGCTAAAGAGGGCCTGAATAACCTATACGCCAGCATGTCAGTTAGTTTCAAAATCTGAAGTAAAGGCCAAATGTTGTGTGGTGTTTCTGACCTAAAGCGTAGCTAAGAGGTGCTTTTAGCGTTCAAACTAATTTAAATCAAGTATTAAGCCTGCTAGAGGTGCAGAGTGAAGGGCCACTTCAACCTACACATTACTGTTATGAATATTTACAGGGGTTAAACTGGCTTTTGCTTAAGGGAAATTTATGTAGAGTAGCTGTGCTGTGTTACCATGATGTGTGTGTGTGTGTGTGTGTGTGTTGACAGTTATTGTGAAGACTTCAAACTGTTCATTGTGCATATGTTGCATTAGGGAGCTTGTTTTAATACTAGTTTAACTCCTTTAATACCTCAGCACAGGGATGATGAACGTTAGTATAAGCAACAGGGGAAACAGTATATCATAGTACATCATGGGACTTACTTAAAGACTTAGTAATTGTTCTGTCCAAGTGCATGTCCAATTACAAAAATGACCAATAGATGTAGTTTCCTGTAATAAGGATTATTTCTGCTATCCACAATAGAAATGCAGTTATCTTGCAGATTATCCGTGTTATGGATGCAGTACAGTGCTAGTAGAAGTAGTTAAGTAGACTGGAGAACACTGGCCAGGCTGGTGATCTCAGTTAGAATTGAGACACCCCTCAGAAACTGTGAGCCCCGTCCATTTCTGTCTTTCTGGATGTGTCCATACAGTGACCATGTGTCCAACTGTAGCTGTGATCATCCAGTAAAGCTGGTGTTCTGTGGGTGTGTTGTGCCGACTTTATTATTTCCGTGCCGTGTATCTGTTATTGTTCGACACCAACAATGGTGGCAAATTGTTTTTTTTCCGTTAACTTACATGTTTGCCACATGTTGTGAACATACTGAAGAACTGCTTTTTTGCAAAAAGTTGAACCTTTCTCAACTTTTCTCTTTCATGTGGCTGAGCTCCAGTTGGTATTGCTGGCTTGCCCATGACAATGAATGGGCCAAATCTCTCCAAAGAAATATTAATCACACACCACTAAACTCCAAATGTGTTTACATTTTTGTAGGGAATGTGGCAAGTTGTTCATTATGTTCCAATGCATCGCACTTCGCGAATGACACAAACAGCCCTTTCATGTTGGGGAGGGTCGGGGTGGACAAAGCACTGGACTCTCTAGCCAAACACGCAAGATCGGCTCCTGAGTCCTGTATCTGGCTGGTTTCAGGAAAGAAAACCACTGACATGTAGGTTAGAGAAAGATCGTGGATGTGTTTAAAAGCCATAAAATATTTTTTTTTTTTGTGTGAAACTATTCCATTGCCTGGTTACCTTTTATTGATATTTCCAGCATCAACGTATTTGCAACTGGCTGTTTAAGTTACATGTGAACACATTCTTTTGTTCACAGAAAATGTAAAGTTAAAATTACGTTGTTCGCGTTTGCAGTTTAGCTGTATAGAAACGTAATTTTTAAGAGACAGGGTTGAACGGGCAGCTGTCATTGGCCCACGCTGCTGCAGTTGTATGTGAGAATGGCCAGTTACAAATGATCATCATTAACATAAAGCGTGTGAACGTTACTTTGTGTTGGCACTGAATATTTGCCACAGACTCATCCATAATAAACATAGGCCACTATAGGAAGGTAGATGTGGGCAAAGATCTTTGGCTAAAGGATCAGCTCAGACAATTTTAAACAGGATCTCACTACAGGTCAGCGGGAAGTAAAACAAATCACATCGCAGATGCTGTAAAATGCGATGGAGACCAGGGTGGAGGCAAACCCAGGATGGAACAGCCTCCTCTGTGACAATAAAAATATAAAGGTCTCTAAATGTGCTAATAATTAACTGGTGCTAAAGTGTCACTGAGTGTTATTTTCACATTCTTGGAAGCGAAGTCCCACATTGATAAATGGGCTGATAAGCTCAGCCCTTTCTTCCCCAGCTCTCTTTGTGGCGTTTCTCTGCCTAATATGTTCAATAAATAATTACAATGAAATAAAAATGAGTCAATTTCTACCCTGAGCTGCTCTGACTTGACGAATGCTTCCAACACCGTCCGCCTGCATCGTAAAAGGCCTAAAACTCATAAAATTTGTCAGTACAAGATGATTAGCTGCTGCAGACTGCATGTCCTGCATTTTCACTCCTGCTAAGTCCTGATTACTGTGGGAGAAACAGACGCTCAGGGCTGTAAAATGTGTGTGTACTGTATGTGCCACACACGGGTGTTTGTGTGTATGTGTGTGCATGTTAAGCATATGCATGTTCTTGTGTGTGTACAGTAATAGAGCAGGCTGCGGGCAGTAAAAAGCACACTCTTCTTAAGCTATGGGATTTCAGCGAGGTGATAAATAAGCAGTATTTGCACTTATTCCCGTGTGTGTGTGTGTGTGTGTGTGTGTGTCAGTGTACAAAGATGCAGATGTTTTACACTATACACACACACATACTAAACATCAGCATCTCAAACACATCTTTGTGTAAGTCGGCATCATCAGGAACATAACAGAAATTAAAGAGGTTTCCATGTCACAACTTGGATCCACCGATTATTTTCAAGCTATTTCATTCACACTCAAGTGCAAAATACAAATTCTTCTTCTTCTCCTCCTCCTCCTTTTTCCTCTAACTCTTTTTTGTCTTCCTTATTTTTTTTTTTGTCGTTGTTCTTCTTCTCCTCCTCTTCCTCCTCCTCCTTTAATCTTCCTTCTCTTCTGTTTCTTCTTTTTTGCTTCTGCACTTTGTTCATTTTCTCCTGCTCCTTCTTCTTCTCATTTCTTCTCCTCATTTTGTTGTTCTCCTCCATCTTTTTTTCCTCCTTCTATTGTTCAGTTGTTAAGCAGTGGAACCAGCACATGCTCCCGATCTATACGTGATCACCTCCATTTACAGTTACACGTCTTTCAGTTTCATCGATGACGTCTAATAAAAAGCTTTTTGATTGTGGCTCCTGCACTAAATGCTGATGTATAAACCCTTGGAAATGTTTAAATAACCTCATATTGCAAACTAAACATGGCCACCGATCACTAGTACCACACGTTCTGCACGGCTGCCTGTTCTGGCATTTAAAGTTGGCACATTGGGAAGTTTTTTTTTTTTTTTAAAGTTCTGCTACACAGCACCCCAAAATGTCACCGTTTCGGGAAGGCTCCGATTTTTCCAAAATGGAGGCGTAAAAATGTCACGTCACTGCGAGTAGAAGCCCAGCATGAAAAAGTAGAGCGGTTCTCATTTCTCCAGGTTCGTGTGGCCAAAGTCTCACCTCTGCCCTGCTGCACTTTTCACCCTCACTGTAACATTGATGGTTAGACTCAGTGACTCTTGTGTGATGATTAATTCTCAAACCTCTACACACCCACAAACAAACACAACTGCTGTTTCCAGCCTTGACTGGTCATCATGTCAGAGTAAAGTATGGCTGCTCTCACCACCATCTTTCTGTTTTATTTTCTCTCGCGTCCACAGGTTCTCTCTCTCTGTGTGATATGTAAAACCACTGAATTATAAATGACCATTGACGGGCTGAGCTTACACCTCAATCTGTTACCAAGATGTAACAAAGTACAAAGAGAGGAAGAACGAGGGGCAAACATTAAAGTGGATATTTGACAGTAATGGGACTGAGCACAGAATATATGCAAATGTGAAACATGAAAATAAAAGGTAGAACATTTGGTTTCTAACAAAATGGAAAACAAGAAGAGGTTATTGATTTTCAGGTGGACCTTAAGGTCAAGAGAACTTTCCTTTCAGCTGCTTGAGAATCGAGACAAAAAGACATAAAATGAGCGAGATGATGGTAAAGAATGGAATAAAAGAGGTTAAAGGAGAGAAAGAAGGGATGGGAACAATCATTCTTTGAAATTTGTGCAATATTTAAAACTATGGAGGGAAAAGCTACTAACACTTCAATACAATTCTAATTTTTACTAAGAATTCTGTCGAAAAATTCTGAATTTTAAACTTTTTTCCTGATTCTTTTTATTAAGATATTTACCTTTTTAACCTGAGTTGCTTTCCTCCAAATTCTGATTGTCAGGGGAAAAAAAAACAGAATTCTGACCTACAAGTCACTATTTCAGACTTAATTTATTTTTTTCAGATGTTGAAATCTAAACTCAGAATCCACATTTATTTTCCCTCCATGTTCTGATTGTCAGAAATGTCTGAATTAAGCTGGACGTCACAGTTTAGTCAGAACTTCCCAAGAATTAAAAACTGAACAAAAACAACAATAAATGGGGACATATATAGTTAATATGAAGGAGGGTAAAAACATCAAATGTAAGAGGAGCAGAAAATGAATGGAAGATGATTAACATATGAGAAAAGTTTGATTTACTTTGGCAACTTAATTAAAGTAATTAAAACTATTAATTAAAGTGTAAATGTCAAAGCTAAAAGCTGATAAAGCATAGAAAATAAGGGCAAGAATAATTATGTACAGAGAGAAGACCACGAAGGAAGGACTTGGGAGGAAAAGGTTGGAGTGACGATGGAGAGCAAGGCAAGTGGAAGACGAATGGTAAAGGAGAAACGGACATGAGTGTACAGACAAAATCTGATGAGAAAGGAAATTTAAAAAAAAAAAAAAAAGTGCCTGACAGATGTGAAAGCAGAGCACAGAGTGTGAAGTTGACAGGACCAGAGTGCTGGAAGACAGTAGGACAGGGATGGAGTTGGTCACCCCCCTGTAGTCCTGCTATAGGAGGTTGCTCTCCTAATGATGACCACAGAGACTTTGTGTATCTCGAGTTGTATTCAAGTGTGTGAGAAAGTGTGTTCCTTTGTGCAGATGCTCTGTTTCTCTGTGTACTCGAGTCTGTCTTTTAATATCCAGCCATCCTTGTCTCAACCAGTCGCAGACCTCGAGGCTTTGGTTGACCCTCGTTTGTTGTAGAGGGTCAAGCAGCGGTTTTAGGGTTATGGTTTATTACTTGGTTAAGCTTAGGGAAAGATTCTGGTTTGGTTTACTACAGAAACACATATGGGACTTTTGATGCAAATTATAAATGTAAAATTATAAATGTCATCCCCATTAGTGTGTGTGTGTGTGCACATACTATGTGTGTGCTACTCCTCAAATTGTGTCCTTACAGTGTTAGTTCAGAGTATATTAGAAGCACACAGCAAAATAAAGAGGGTTTTGAAGTTTGTGTTGGTGTTTTACATGTAAGAGTGTGTGTTTTGAAAAAGTGAGTGTGAAAGAGACAAAGATTGAGCTGATTATTAAAGCAGATCTTTCTGCTCTGACAACGGTGAAATCCTGCACAGGATTAGCATCCTAATACCGACAGGAACTTCATAAAACCGTGTGTCTGTGAGACAGAGAGAATGAGGAAGGGGTTTGCATGCGTGTGACAAAGGGACAGTGTAAACGTCACCGTGCGTGTGTGTGTGCGATTTGGATGAGTCAAATAGGAATTGTGAGTGTGTAACTGTCACAGGCGACAGAGTTGCATTCGGTGATACAATATGGAGATTTTGTTGTTTCAGTTTTAAACCCTCTCACGAGCTTGAGATTCTTCTGTGCTAAAACCAAAAGCACATTCTGGCACATTCTATCACACGATAATGACCTACTGAGCCTACAGCATGTAGAGCAGGTGCCTACAGGTGCATAGCTATGGTGCTGATAACAACAGATAGCAGCCTTAGAATGATGTGATAATATCTGACGCGTGTTGTCGTGCATCAAATTCAAGTCATGAGCAGCGTTGTGGAGTCAAAGATTTTTAAAATCGTTTTTTGGTTGTGTGTTTTTTTTTGTTTGTTTTTTTTTATTTGGCTTCCAAAGGTCATGGGTCACGCTATTATTTCTACTTTTGGCATTTTGTTGTCCCAAATACCTAAAACTAGCAAATAGCCCGTGGGGCAAATGAGATGTCAGATGTCAACTTAAAATCAGGTTTCACATTTAAAACATTCAGATCTTTTAATAAAAGACATTTCTGTAGCTCTAAAGGGCCTACGCCAAAGTAACACCACGTGTTTCCACCTTTCTGCAGCATCTTTTTCATTGTCTTTTGTTTGTATCATTACATCATTAAACCTGACCATCTTTAAACGGGGATAACCTGGTACCAAACTACAAAGCAAACAGGACCCGCCTGGTTCTGTTCAAATGAGGCCTGGACTGCGTTCAGCTCCAGAATCAGCCAGTCTGCTTGCAGCAGACATGGTTTGTTAGAGATCGGACTGTGCTGGTTTGGTTTCCAGTCAAAGGGCAGACAGGGTTAACTTGAGGGTCGATGTGTGTGTTCAACCTGAGTGAGGTTCAAGTGTGTTTTGGGAAGCAAGATACAATTACAGCAGCTTGAGGGAGCACATCAATTCAATCAGCTCTGAATGTGTGTGTGTGTGTGTGAGATTTGTGTTTTTTCCAATGTCACTGTCTCCTCTAATTTTCTCCGACAGCCCACCGTAACCATCGCGTCATATCAAAAAGAAGGTGCACATTTTGGTGAAAGCAAAAGCGTCAATTTGGCCATTTCCCCTTTGTCGTCACCCCTCAGACCAAAGACCATCGATTCGATTGAGTGCAACGTTTGGTGACATTGTTTTCTGTGTCGTGCCTGAAAGACACAGTTGATCCATGTAGCTCAGCAGTCATCAACTCCTGCTTGATCGGCTTGTTTTCCAACCATCTCTGTCCACCCCATTCTAGCTCCTGATTGGCTGTGAGCACCTTCTGATCCACGTCATCAGCAGTGGGTTGGGTTAAAGTCATCACGGTGGTCAACATTTGGTCAGTGTCTTCTTTTGTCAACTGTTGAATGCTGCAACATTGGCAACTTTCAGGTCCCAACTTAAAGCCAATTTATTTTTCTCCTTTGCTTTTGAACCCAGCTGACTTCCACTACGTCTGTGTTTTATTACTTAAACTGCTGCTTATCCAGGCTTCCAACGGCAGCATCATCAGCGTCATTGTTCACATTTGTTTTTACGTAGTTTGTGTATGTCCAAAAGATTCAGGTTAGCCACGCTGGGCTATTGCTCCCTCACCAACTTGTGCTTTTCCACAACACAATAAAGGTCATAGCGACCCTCAAATAGGTTAATGCTGAGGGCAGACAGAAGGGCAACAAAAGTAACAGGCATTTAGATTCTTGTGATTTGAAGCTGTTGCCAAGATCCTTTTGTACAAACACAATAAAGCGTAATTTTCTGACAATGTGCACAACAGCCCCCCCAAGTCAACGCACGCTACACGAGGGCACCAATTAGGGCAAACATTCACATAGTTAAAAGCAAGTACATCTAAGGTGAAAGGTTAAGATAATAAGAGATTTGGAACACAGCCGAAATGTTGTGCAGTAATCTGGATTCTCCCCTCGGACGTCAAACCTCACAGTAGCATCTGCACAAAGCAGAAAGCACCATCACAATGTTTAACTCGTTCCATCTTTGACACTTGCACACTGGCCTTTTTCCTACTTTAGTTGTGCTTCCGTTGGACCTTTTTGCTTTCTCCTTTCGCGCTCACTGCCCTGCTGCTCTCATGCAAACTCCCAAAAAAACTTTGAGAGTGCTTTGAAAACTCACAAACACCTTTGGCCCTCACATCGTGTCGGAATTTTCCAAAATGTTCTCTTTTTCAAATAATTTTCTTTCAGCCCACATTCATCATTTCTTTATTTTCTTTTTGTCAGAAACTGATCTGACTTCCCACCCCAAAGCTTCTCCTCCTGCACACACACACACACACACACACACACACACACACACACACACACACACACACACAACCCGTAACCCCCTCCTGCATTTAATATCACCTGAACCTGTTTTCTTGCAGATGTTGTCTGTATTATTGTGTTTCACTATTAAATGTTCACTTTCGTGTGCGGTCCTCTCACCCCCTGCTCTCCAGACACACATGCAGATGCACATGCTCAAACAAAAACACACAACCTGTCACCTCGTCACTTTGGCTTTCTTCCTTTTGAATTTTGAAGTACGCAGAAAAACAACTTCACCTGACACATCATGACATTTTTTTCTGCATTTTCGGTAGCTCCACCAAACACTTTATGTCACTCCCTCTCTCTCCCCCTCCCATTTTCTCTTATTATCTAGGATTATTGGGGTGGCAGTAATGGCATTTATTGTTTAGCCAGTGTGTTTATTTGCCTCGGGATGTGTCTGAACGAGGGCTACATGGGCGCAGATGGCATATGCTTTTAAATGACTTAATGGGAATGTTTAAGGATCTTGGCATGTTAGCTGACAGTGGATGTAATATGACTTAACTAAGAGACGAGATGCACACACACACACACACACACACACACACACACACACACACACACACACACACACACACACACACACACACACACACACACACACACACACACTGAGTCATTCCACCCACAGTGTGCACTCACACCTGGGTTTCCAGACTTTCTCAGCACAGATCGACTCAGACTTGCATGCACACAGGGACACAGTGAGCTCACATGCACACACACACACAAAAAGCACAGCTTTGTCCAGTCGCTTTGTGTTACGTGCTGAAGCTTCGGGTACCTGTTTGCATCGGTGATCGACGCTCGGAGCTTTTGGCGTAGTACGATGGAAACCCTGCTGTTCAATGCTTGATGCCTAAAGCAATGACACGTCTCATAGGGAGGTGGATGGTACAACGAGTAACAGGGACTTTTCCACAGGGTTCAACTCTGGTACCAGATGTTGTGTTCTTTAATGATGATCGTAACACGAGGTGGTGCATGTGGTTCTTCTAGCAAGGAAACTGTCAGTGTTTTGTTATGTCATTTATCTTGCAACTTTTGTGCCTAACCCTAACACACTGTTAGGTTCCGTGGCGTCAAATGTTGACACTCCTGGCCATGACTAATGGTGACACCAAAGGTACCTGGGGCATAATATGATATGTGAGGAGATGAGAATGTGTTAATTATACTCATACTGTTATGTTTTATTGCAAGTTCACAATAAAAAAGTATCAATACAATTTTATGGCAACTTTGAAATGTGTTTCACAGTCACTCTTTCTATAAATGTAAGCTTAGAGAATAGAAAATGTAAAAGTACATCAAGCCATATTACTGCTCTTCAGCCTTCAGCTTCCTGAAGGACAGTTGGTGCTTAATATTAGTAATAAATTTTGATTGTGAAACAAGATGGCGCATGCTTTTACTGTGAAATGCAAGAAGGGAAGTAGCTGTTAAGCCCAACAGATGTACAGTGAAAACTATGCAGATGACATTTCAAATTCCAAAATAAGGCCACTGTCACTGTAATCAACTGTATTTACTGCCGATAAAAAAAAGGTTTAATTAACTTTTATTTGACCTTTTTATTCTTGGGATAATACAGTAAATGTACAATTAATAGAAGATTAAAAGTGGTTTGATCTCTGTTTCCGTCCACATCTGCATTGGAGAACAGCTCTGCACTGTACTCACACATAATCACTCAACATCTGTCCTCCGTTTGCTCCCCCCCAACCAACACAAACACACTTGAACACACACTCAGGATCAGTGGATGTTATCTAAGTGAGCAGCAAACAGACTCTTTAGAGCCGGTTGCCTCGGGGTGCCTCCCTCTGGTTTGTGACTCCGTGGGTCCTGTCGCACTGTGTTAGCTTTGGCTGACATAAAAGGCTCTAATGGCTGCTATCGGTGCCTCGCGGGAGCAGAATCTCAACATGAGAAAGACACAGGATTCTGCTCAAACAAGCGGTGTCATTTGGAGGATGTGTGTATTTGCGTGTAAGTGGGCACATTCAGACAAGAGTCATTCTCGTGTGTGTTCAGTGGATTAGAGCCAGGTTGCTTGGATAATGTTGGTGTGGATTTTTGTTTTCTTTGTGTGGTTTGACACTGAGTTAGTGTGATCCATGTCAGCCAACCACATCTCTAAGTAAACCAGGTGTCAGCTCAAGCAGAAAAAGCATTGATTCCAAAAAGGTTCATGGTTCAGAGTGAATATGAAGTAAAAAGGTTTTTTTTCTCAAAAGGTTTTAGACGTACGTGTTCAACACGTTTACCCTTTAAAATGTTCCTCATTTTGTTCCATGTTGTGTACACACACACACACACACACACACACACGCAAAACATTCAACCTCTATTATGTGAAAAGTAATTGCTATTCTGCTTATTAGTCTGTGGTGAGACTTTTTTTTTTTTTTTGACAACAAAACCAATTACATCTCAACTGCAGCGACAACAACGAGACGTCCTTGTAATTTCTGTGTTGCCTATTAATTTGTCAACAATAACCGCTGCTGTTTTTAATTGAAAAAACCAAAAAACAAAATTAGCATGAAAACCGTCTCTGGGACTATTAAGTGACGCGACACAGTGACTCAGTGTTTGGAGAGAGTTTTCTATAGCTCCAGTATCATGGGGTTGATTGACAAAACAGGTGTGGAAGGAAAAACAAACCTTTCACCATCAATAAAAAATAATTAATTGGTCGTCGACTATCAACAATGCGATTTTCACGTCTTTCCCTCTCTGAAGTGAATTTGTTTTGGTTAATTATTCTATTTGCCAGAGAACGAGATGAAGAGTTCTTCAGTCTAAAACAACCGAGGACTTGCGTTTACTGTTTGTGCTGATAGTTAAAGCTGAAATCATTTGACTTCTTCTTTTTTTTCTGGATTATTGCTACTTTACCAAAATTCCAAACCTAATCCCACTGACCAATATTTGAACAACCATAGATTCAGGTCCATCCTTCACTCAGTATGGAGGACTCTGAGTTATTATTTCATGTCGAGTGCACTGTGTGTGTGTACTATTGTAAAAGTACTACTCTATACCACAATATTATGCAAAATATTCTATAATACTAATTTTGTTAATCAGCTGTAATTATCTCGTGCTCAGATCAGTCCCACGCACAGTCAATGGCCAAATGCACTGGGTTTGTGAATTGCACCCATGATGCTTTGACCATATTAATACTTCCCTTTATGACCTTCAGTGTGTCAGCAGTGTCATTGCCTCATTTGTTACTACTTGATTGCTTTAAGTCAGCTTCACTCAAAAACAATGAGTAAAGGTTTTTGTTTTTTGTTTTTCCAACCTGCAATTACCTCTGACTTGATGAGAACGGCAACATGCTGAAGTGAAGTGAGTCAGATTTATTTATTTTTTTAATTTGTAGATAACGTGTCTATGTCGTCCAAAATCCAATTCAATCCCGGTGGTTCAATGGTTAGTGCAGCAGGATGGGATGCAGACGTCTGCAGGATCAAATCAGAGCCCCCCTCCCATGGTAGCCCACTGCTTCCCCCAGGCGGATGGGTCAAATGCAGAGAAAGAATTTCATTGTAACATGTATCTGGTATATGTGCTCAATGACAACAAAGGTTGTTGTTCTGTTCCGTTCCCTGCCTGTGTGGTCAGATGGGAATTTATAGTGTCTCACTTCCGTGCACATGCACATACTCCCTGTTGTCATCAGTCAGTGTTGGCACCTCGCAGCCTCGTAAGAAATGAACAACAGAGACGTGGGTGAGTGGAGAGAGGAGGAAGTTTTAGGTTTTACGGAGAAGCTGTAGCTCAAACCTAACTGAGCAGTTTTTGAGGCTCTACACACGTGAATGTGATGTGATCTGACGTAAAAACTGAATTGAGCATTGATGCCGCTCCACTTTGAAAGTTGCAATGACACTTTCGTCTAATGGAAACGTCCTGTGCCTGTGGATAAATGTACGTGGAGAATCTGACCACAATGCTGCGTTGACTCTAACGTCTTAAAATGTGTCCTATTCTTCCTATTGGTTGATAGACAAATGAATGGGGAAAATGTTTTTTCATTTGAGTAAACCACCACGTCCTCACACTAGGAGGCTGGTACATGTACCTGTTCGGAGAGCTGTTGCAGAGTGTTATGCAGTCTGAGCCAACACTACAGGTCGGATTACAACGAACCCATCACACACATTGTAAGCATGTGTTTATAACCATCACTCATTGCTGTCTCAATGGAAAGGCTGTCAAATGCTGTTTGTTATTCGCTGTCCTGTCACTCAGGAAAATTTTTTACTCACCAACCCATGGACCCTCTTCTGATTCACATTATGTTAAGACTCTGTATAACTCGCTGCCTGTGCATGTGTGCAGCGGTATCAATATTTGATCAAATTGGTTACAGGAATATTTATTAGCAGAGATGAAGGGGTTTAGCTTGTTTTGGTGTCACATTAATACATGCATGTACCCTGCAGTCATAACTGAAACACTCGTGCACGTGAGTTTGTGTTTGCACCACGTACAGGATAGACATCCTCTCTGTGTTGGGCTTTTATTAAGGCCTTTTTATGACACAGAACGTGTGTGTGTGTGTGTGTAAATGAGATGCAGGGGGTTTGGGGGCATTGACACCCACCCATCCACACACACATACACTTGCCCACTGCTGTGAGCCATTCCTCTTTCTCCATCCCCCCTGACGGTGGTCTTAAAATTGCAGATCCGATATTGAATATTGATGCTGCGTCGCCCCTGTACACCCACCCCCATGCCTGTTTATAACTCTGTTGTAATGAGATCACTTTGATTTCTTCTCATTTCTAATGAGATCACTGAACAACATGGGGGCCATAAAGGCTAATTATCTCAGTATTGATTAATTTATAACAGCTATTTTCATATCTGTAAGTGGGGGGAAAAAAGCATTTTCTCTACTTTACACCAACTGCTGGAGGTTGTTTTTCAACAGACTACTTTTTTTTTTTCATTTTAATTTCCCAATTGATGTAAGTCTTGCTTAAAGAGGCATAATCAAAACTATATTTGTAACGTGTTACATTTCAGGCTATTTACTGTGCTGATATTACTTTTCTACATCAAACCGTCTAGTGTGGTCAAAGTCCCATAAAGTGATGTGTCTAAAGTTTTTCATTGTCACACATGCAACTTCAGAGAAAATCAGTAAACAGTTTTTTATCAGCTCCAGCTCTTGTTGAGCGCCTCACTAACTTCTCTGGCTTTTTTTTTTTTTTTTTTTTTTTTTTTGCTGTTAAAGTAAAAGACATTCTTCTCTGGTTTTGATGGTGTCCAAAGTGACAAATGTGATTTCAACAGTAGATGAAGTCAACAAAAGCCGGGGAATGAGACACACAAAAAAATGCAATAGAAATATTGTGCTTTCATCGACAAAGCGACGTTCTCCCCATTTCAAATGCTTCAAAACAAATTACAATGGTTGTGTGTTAAAGCATATGTCTAATTAGAGGAGTGTGTGTGTGTGTGTGTGTGTGTGTGTGTGCGTGCATGGTGCCTGAGGCTAGCAGAGAAGGCTAATGCAGTGGAAAATGTGTCTTAGCTGGGCCATGAAATAAGGATGAGAATCTGTGACTTAATCATGTTGACACAAAGAGCTTTCTCCTTATCTGTTTCTCTCTCTGTCTATTAAAAGAAAAACAGAAAGAGGGAGGGAGACGGTGCTTCAGTCCCCCTCCCTCTTTCTGGTTTTCTCACTTCTCTGATTAATTGTGACAGTGTGTGATTTACACTGGCTTAATTCGTACCGAGATCAGTATAATATAGTCAACAATGGCAAAGCATCTTAAAAAAAGTTGTCTTCCATCGGCCAACTTGACGGTTGTCACATGCAAACGGGTGTCGTATCAGTCCATACATGTGAGTCGGAGGGCAGCCTTCTGCCGTGCAGCCACGTGCCAGAGAGACGACCTCTAGTGGCCATAGTCAGGAGGAAGTCGGTGGAGGGTTGAGCTGGAAAGCAGAGGAACTTCACCTTGTTGTTTAAGTGCCTAAACCTAAGAAGACTGTAGGTCTGCGTTCATGTTTTTTTAGTGTGACAGCAACTGTTGGCTGCACCACGTCGAATGAAATGCCCACTGACCCTTATTATGGCCCGATGGGAGCTGAAAACTGCCCAGTCAATGGTGAGATTTCTTTCAGCTTGGTTGGAACCCGATTTGGTAGATGAAGTGTCATAGTTGTTGATTCTTTTTTTTTTAGGTTTTAGCCTTTGATTTATTTGACTGCACCACAAAGGGCTAAATCGAACAGAATGGAATAAAATAAAAAGCCTCTATTGTCATTGTACAATGAAATTGACGCCACTTTGGACGGTTGTATAACTAGTACCGTTGAATAACCACTTAGTTACTCACACACACTTTACGGTTTGTAACTGAACAGCTGCACCGCATTTTAAAAGGCTCCTAACCTCCACGTTCCCTTGTTTCCTGTTTAGGTGGTTGTACGTTTGAGGAGTCGTATAGCAGCTGTGGGTACAGTGTGTCTCTGGGAACCAACGGATTCACCTGGGAACAAGTCAACTCCTGGGAAAAACCCACCATGGACCCAGCGCTGCCTACCGGTAGGTTCCTCCACATGTCTGTGTTGTCTCTTGAGCTAAGACGGGGACAGGGTTTTGACTTGACAACTTACTTTGTGGAATTGTGTCCATCTGGCTCAGCAGTCCCCAACAGTAGGTAAAGCCACGCATGCATTGATGCATTTCTATGGCATATTTGTCTTATGTGGTTATGGATATGAACAGGATTTGGAAGGCAGACATTTTTACATTTTCTGTGCACACTGTTGCATAAATCGACTTTTACTAAGTTGCATATTCGCTGTGCTGTCTCCGACTAATCAGGTCAAGTTGTTTCTAGTGTTTGCTGTGGTGACAAAAAAAAATTCCCATTCCCAGCGTTTTGACTTGAAGTTGCAATCTTTCCTGCAAGTGGAACTTTTTTTGCATCGGGGAAGAGGTTAAGATGTTGACCTCTCTCTCTTGTTATATTTCCATCTCTGCTTCCGTCCGTTCAGTTGCCAGACTGATATAATTCAGCAGACAGATCGTGACTTGACCCCAGCTGGGTCGCTCTCTCTCTCCGTCTGTCAAACGCCAAATGGCAATCAGACGGCCCGTCCTATTCTCTCACACACACAGACACACGCTTGTCTCCCCGTATCTCTTTCGTTCCCACTGTCTGTCTCATACGTACATCTCCAGTCAGCCTTTTCCTCCTTTCGCAGATAAAAGCATTTGACTATTTATCATAAAGTGTAATACCACATAACCATGCAGCTGAGCATATTATTAAAATTGACAGTAAGGGCAACACATAAACCTGCCACAGTGTTGAAAATGGTAATATCTCACACAGTTTGCGTTATACTTTGCGGCTGTGATGATACGATATTGACTGTAAATGGCCATGTTGTGAACAGATAATCAGTGCATTTACTGAACATTTTTGCGTTTCTGTATTGGTGGAGGAAAGTAGATGCATCCTCGCAGTATCTTGGTTTTTGGCTGATATTGTGTAAATGAATTCTTAACTCATTTTGACAAGAGATGCGTTTTATTCTTTCTCGCCTTTTACGTACATTCATCAGTACTTTACAGCAACAATATCATGACCCTCCCTTTATCCCTCTGCATCCTATATTATCTCTCGATCATGTCGATTATTGCTCTCATGCATCATCCATCTTATCTTCCCATCATTTTCTCTGACACGTTAGATATGGTGGAGATAAAGATGTGTCGGCCACAGCCTCCACTCACTACACTGATCTTTGACTGAAGAGCTGATACGATTGAATGGGCTTGAGCATCCTGCCATTCCGTCTCTCTCTGTATATATGTCTCGCATCAGCTATCTGTCTCATCTATTGTTGCGGGCGGTGGTTGTCAGGGGCGATAGCATCACGGCCTATAACCCCTTCTTATCATAGACAAGTCATCGGCCGCACGCTGCCCTGACAGCTATAGATCTGATAAGGGAGGACAAGAACAAATTGTCTGTCATCCTCTTAGCCTGTCTCTTACTCTGGGTTATTTTCATATGACATTAGGTCTTTTGCTGTACACATTCTGCTCTTCATTCCATCAATATAGATTTACCGAACGACTGTCAAAAGAATTCAACTGACAGTTTTCGTCTTTTCCTTTGGGCTGTTCCCTTTCAGGTGTCACCACAGTGAATCATGTGTCTCCATCTAACTCTGTCCTCTGCGTCCTCTTCTCTCACACCAACTAACTTCATGTCCTCTC
The DNA here is from genome assembly GCF_033026475.1 of Channa argus. Lineage (NCBI taxonomy): Eukaryota > Metazoa > Chordata > Actinopteri > Anabantiformes > Channidae > Channa > Channa argus. Next base: position 26,545,902 of record NC_090201.1, on the reverse strand, counting down.
TCACTACATCCATAAATGTCCTCTTTGTTCTACCTCTAGACCTCCTGCCTGGCAGCTCCAACCTCAGCATCCTTCTACTGATATATTCACAGTTTCTCCTCTGAACATGTCCAAACCACCTCAATCTGGCCTTTCTGACTTTATCTCCAACACATCTAACATGATCTGTCCCTCATATGTCCTCATTCCTGATCCTGTCCATCCTTGTCCCTCCCAAAGAGAACCTCAACATCTTAAGCTCTGCTACCTCCAGCTCTGCCTCCTTTTCTTCAGTGCCACTGTCTCTAAGCTGAACAACATCGCTGATACTCTTTAAATCACAACACACCTGACACTTTTCTCCACCTGTTCCAACCTGCCTGCACTCGCCTCTTCACCTCTTTTCCACACTCTCCATTGCTCTGAACCGTTGACCCTGAGTACTTAAAGTCCTGCACCTTCTTCACCTCTGCCCTTAGCCGAGCTTCCACTACTCTTTCCCACAACTTCATTGTTTGGCTCATCAGCTTTATTCCTCTGTAGTTGCCACAGCTCTGCACATCTCCCTTGTTCCTAAAAATGGGCAGCAGTACACTTCTCCTCCAGTCCTCAGCATCCTCTCACTCTCCAAGATCTTGTTAAACAAACTGGTCAGAAACTTTACTGCCAGCTCTCCTAGACCCTTCCATCCCTCCACAGGTTTGTCATCAGGACCAACTGCCTTTCCACTCTTCATCCTATTCATCTTCCTCCTCACTTCACTCTTACTAATCTTTGCTACTTCCTGCTCCACTCCAGTCACCTCTTCTACTCTTCGTTCCCTTTCATTTTCCTCATTCATCAACTCTTCAAAGTTCTCCTTTCATCTTCCCATCACACTCCTGGCACCTGTCAATACATTTCCAACCTTATCTGTAATCACACTAACCTGCTGCACATCTTTCCTCCACATCTCTCTCTCTTTGTCTGTCCAACCTGTACAAATCCACCTCTCCCTCTTTAGTGTCCAACCTAACATACAAGTCCTCATATGCTCTTTGTTTGGCCTCTACCTTCACTTTACGCTGTATCTCCCTGTACTCCTGTCTACTCTCTTCAGTCCTCTGTGTCCCACTTCTTCTTAACTAACATCTTTAGTTAGTCTGTATACACTCCCTAACTTCCTCGTTCAACCACCAAGTCTCCTTGTCCACTTTCCTCTTTCCAGATGACACACCGAGAACCCTCCTACCTATGTCCCTGATCACATTTGCTGTAGTGGTCCAGTCATCTGGAATCACCTCCAAACCACCCAGAGTGTGTCTCAGCTCCTCCTTGAAAACAACACAACATTTTTTTTTTTCAACTTCCACCACTTTGTCCTCTGGTTCTTCTTCCTCAGTCATTTTACACACCACCATCCAGTGTTGTCTGTCAACACTCTCCCTTACCAATACTTTGCTGTCACTGATCTCTTTTAGATTACAATGTCTACACAAGGTGTAGTCTACCTGAGCCTTACTACCTTTCCACCTGGTCTCCTATACACACAGTATATCCACCTTCCTTTTCTGCATCATGTCAACCAACTCTCTAGCCTTCCATGTTATAGTCCTAACATTCAAAGTCTCTCACTCTTAGCTTTCCTCTTCTCTCTCTGCCTATGAACACACCTTCCTCCTCCTTCTTTGACCAACAGTAGCCCAATTTCTACCGGTACCCTGTAGGTCAACAGCATCGGTGGCACCGACCGATCCGGTATGAAACTCAGATTCCGTGTGGAAGTTATGTATTCATCCAAACAACTTCAAATGGGAATTACATTTGCAAACTCAAAGATTTGTTTTTTTGTTTTTTTTTTGGATTGTGCTAATGTACAGCAACATCAGATTATACCGTACCTGATGTGGTTGTTTCTATATGGTTTGTACATTGGCAAAAGCTCGAGTTACACACACTGATGCAAATGCACATGTTTTGTATTCTTAGTCAAGTTCTAGCAAGCATTTTATGAATAACCAGAAAAAGGAAAGGGAAAAGTCACAGCAATAAGTGTGTTTCACTGTCAACCTTATCGAACTGCAAATGGCCAATGAAAAGCCTTTTTAAAAGCTTATTAGCTGTTTTGTAAACTCCCTGTCTGCCCACCACTCACTCACACGCACTCACATCTCATAACTCTTATACCCTTCAAACCCTGTGCTCAGCGAGACAAACTCACAAGTGGAGAAAACGTCAAACATCAAAGCCAGTCAATGTTTTCAGCACCCGTTACCACGGCCACAATCTGAAATGTTAAAAAATGATCACAGAGAGAAAGAGAAGAGGGGGACTTAAAGTGAGGAGGGGGTTGAGTGAAGACAGCTAAGGGAGTGAGAGTTTAGAGGATGAGGAAAGAGAAATTTATTAATATATGGAAGAAAATTGCCATCCGTGTACTTCAGCATCATCAACATATGAAGGAATTACCTAAGAAAAGTGACTGTGCATGCAAACGTCGTTTTCTTTCATACACTTGTTGTGTGGGTGTGAATTTTTGTTGCCACAAAATCTGTGGGAATATTTTATTCGTAATAAAAGAATTAATGGTGAGAATGGTGGCAAGGAGCGAGAAAGGTACGACTTCGTTAAAAGACAAAGAAAGTTGGAGATTTTCATCTATTTAAAGAGGCAGAAGAAAAAGAGCAGACTAAGACAAAATTGCAGTGACTTTTAGAGAATGCAGATGGTGTGAAAAGGGAGACAGCGATTGACGGGAAGACTGAGAGATACTCTCTACTCACAGAATACAACAGAATACAAAGAAAGACTTCACAGAACCATGTAAATGGAATAGACACAAAAGACAGTGACAAAAGGCAGACAGACACGCATCTCAAAAGATAGATGAGCTAGACCGAAACCGTGAAGGAACCCAAAAAAATGGAGACAACGGCTGAGACAAACCCACAGACCATCACAAAAGCAGAAAGAGTTTTCAGTAATGACTCTTAGAACTTTTGTTACCAGCTACTTTATTTAAAGAAATACAAAATGCACAAATGGTCGTCTTAAAGGCTTTTTTTTGTAAAGCTGCTCAAGGTCATTATTATTTAAAGCTGCACGGGGTGATTTATGGCAGAAATACTTCTCAGTAAGTTCAATATTCAATGGGGCTCTAGCTTGATTTAAATGCTATGGAGTGTTCTGCATACGAAGCCGCGGGTACTTTGCTTACATGTGCTTATTCACTGGAGACCACTACCCGTGATGTTGTATGTAAGATTCTAGAAGAAGAAGAGGCTAAAGGCAGCTTGGTTGCAGGTTCTTAATATTTAGTGTCACCAAAGGTATAAAGGTGCTGAGGTTGATTTTATTTCTGATTAAAAGACTGTTTGTAGCTTTAGTCCCTGTCACTATCATTAACACAAATGTCAAGTTGTACGAAAATATTCCTACAAAACCAATTAAACCACCTAATATAGCCTAGCAGTTAGCCTGATGCACCGATTGCCAAGTCTTTGACAATTGCTCAGCCAGTGGCCATCGGTGAGCGTCTGTCACTAGAACATACGTTTTCGCGGTATGTCCTGCATAAACGTACGTTCTAGCCGGCTGTTGGCGATAGTCTTTGTGGTCTGTTCAATATTTACACATATTTAAAAGTTCCAGTGATCTGAATTGACGCGTTTTATTGGTGTAGGGGTGGATTTCTCTTGCTGCCATGCTCCTATAACTGGACCACATGAAGACCTGAAAACCTTTTTTATTTTCCCAGGTACAAAAACAAAGAGATGGGAGATAGAAGGGCTCAGGTGGAAATGGACAGGGACTTTATTTTCTCACAGAGGTGGAATAATATCCGAGCAATAAATATCCTCTTATTTCTACTCTGGGGCTCTGGTCATCTCTTGGAAAAGCTCCCCACCACAAACACTGTATGGGTCTGATTTTTATTGCTTGCTTTCTACTGTATGCGTGTACTTTGTCTACTCTGGCGTTGTGTCTTTCTTTCTGCTTTACATCATGTATTTATTATGTGTCTTATTATGTTTGTGTATGTTTGATTTTCTTTATATTCTAGAAAGAGGCAGTGTTCAAAACCCACCGCAAATAAAAACATCTCTGCAAAACATGCATTAGACTGGCAGTCGCGGGCTATTCAAGTCAACTAATGGCAGAAATGTGTTCATTCGTGGTTTGAACAGTGACAGAAAAATCTCTGTGTAGCCCTTTCTCTGAATTAGACAGAGTAGATGAAGATTTAATGATCCCCGAAGGGAAATTGGGCTTTTGCAGCAGCTGAGACAGGGATAGAGATAAGAAGAGAGTATAAAAGCGTGTTCAAAATAGTGTGGAGGGTAATTACACGAGAGGAAAACACGGTATTAGAAATAACAGATAAAGAAGAAAACTGACAGGTTAACAATGTATTCACAATATCAGGTGGATAAAATTACACAGGTATTCCCAGCTTCAAACGTAGCGGGGAAGTAAAACATGTAATTACAAACCCGATTTCCATGAAGGTTCCAAAGTTAATACTATATGCGGGTTTTGGAACAACAGATGCTGCCATTCAGACAACTTCTCTTTGAGGGGGGTTCTGATGGAAATAGTTACTTTCTTTTAAAGTGAAGTTTGTGCACAAAGGCAAGCGGAAGGGAGATGAGCTGAGATGTCGGATATTTCCACGTCACTCAGGCATCTTTTCTGCCTTTCTTCGGGTTTCAGTTGGTTTCGCAGCTTCACCTGCTCTGGCCGCCATTACTCCAGCTCGTTGATTAGCAAAGCCGACGCACCCGCAGGCGTCTCCAAGGAAATGGAGACAGCTGCGACTGCCATTATAATTCCAATTAAATAAACTATTTGTCATATTGCCCAGTCCTAGTGCAGCATGCGTGAGGTGTTAAAATGTCTGCAAACGTGCGACACTTGCAAGTTGTAAACATTATGTGCTTGAGCGTTCTTCCATATGTAGCGGATCAGGATGGGTCGGTCTCCCCGTCGGTCCTCCGCTCTGCCACCGTGTGGATGTAACATTAATGAACTTTTCAGTTTCTTTTATGTCTCTAAAAGCTGCTTTCTTCTCTTCTGTCCAAACTTTAGATCAGACAGTCTTCTTTACTTGGCTTAAGTCTCTTTTTTTTTTTACAAATTCCTTCAGCATTTTGCAGGCTGGAGAAATTTTGACAGCTAAACAAAATATACTGTTTTTCTCCATTATTTTTCCTTTTGAGGGTTTAGACAATTTTTTAAAATTAAAAAGCGAGTTGTTGGAGGTTGATGGTCTGCTCTGCATCCACCTTCACTTTCCCCGACATCCATTCAACCTGAGGCATCTTTGTCCTAAATTTGCTTCTCAGTTTCTCTTTTTCTTAAAATTTTTTTGTATGATTTTTTTTTTTTTTTTTTTGGGGGGGGGGATTTGACAGCTTTACAAAAAACTATGCTTGAACTGCGCTGAGTGTCTCAAGTTGTATTTTGACACTTTTTCTCGTATTTGTGTGTGTTTTGTGTACATGTGTGTCTGCTCGTCAATGCAGCCTCTTATTTTTCCTTCGAGAGGCTGAAAACAAATCAGTACTAATCAGAGAGTGCCTCACCATTCATTTGTGTCACATATTTAACACACACACATATGCACACACACTATTATTTGTAACAGACAAATACATGGAGCACACACACACGCACTTTCATGCCTTGTTTAAACTGCCATCAGTAATAGACTTCTGAATTATAGCGTGTCACTGCCATATTGCATTAATCGTGTGTGTGTGTGTGTGTGTGTGTGAAAGAGAAGTGGCTGCTGATGGGTACAGAGGTTAAATATCTTTCCCGCTTTTTTGGTCGGCAGTGGTGATTCAAGGGCCCTTGTCGCGGCAGACTTGATTGCATTTGTGATTTGTGGGCGGGTAGGAAGCAGTGAGGTGGCGTCGGGGAAAAATGACAAATTGCACAAAGCGATAATGACACATTGACAGGATGACGGACAGATTCTGTGTGTATGCCTGCATTTGTAGCTTTGGGTGTGGGGAAGAACTGGCAAGTGGCAGCTTTAGAGTTACGCTGGCTGAACACAAACACTTATGTTTTCTAGAGTGACCAAGCTGCCCCAACCATATGACACAAACGCTGACTGCGGAATATTTTTGCCGTGTAGAGATATTATCAACAAGTTGCATCAAACCATCATCCGTGTGTTTTAAGAAAATGCGAGAGTTTTGTGAAAATGTTGCCGACGATTCGTCTTGATGTGGTGATCACCAGCTTGACGTGATATTTTATTTAAATGCTTCATGAAGAAAGTGACAGCACTGAGCAATGCAAGTTTTATTAGACTATAAATTATTATATTAAAATAACAATGCAAACATTTATCTAGTCTACATCCAGTGCTGCTTTGTGAATATGGGGGGAAAAAAAGGAGAGAAATAAACAAACCTTTGTTCAGCATTAAGATGATAGACAGTGCATCATTGTTGTGATTGATGCAATACTAAAAGTGGAGATACAACTTCAGTACATTTGGGCACAATAATCATGTGTATTACACAAAAGAAAACCTTTTGTGTTACGTGCTTAAGCCTCGAGTTCCCGTTTGTGCTGGTGATCGACACTCAATTTACAAAAGGAGACTCACGCTTCAATGTTTGAGGCCCAAAGCAATGACGTAGTATAAAAAGTAAAACAAAAAAAGACTCACAGTGAGGTGGTGAATGGTGCAACAAGACACAGGAGGCCAGGGTTTGAATCTAGTGCGAGACATTGAGTGAGAGATTGTGCGAACTACTGTTTGTAGTGCTTTTGTTTTCATGTCATTTATCCAGTAACTTCACCTCATCCTGAAGTTTTGGATGTACCCTGAAGGATGTAAGAAAAAACCAGCACAATTTGATGCTTTAGGAAGCGTCAGTAACTGAGAACGTGACGAGATGAGAACATGTTGGGTGGGTAGAAGGTGGCCCACCGAACCATAATTATGGTTAGAACAACTGATTGAATAGCATCAAAACTCTTACAGTGGCTCTAAGAAGGTGGTGGTAGGTGTAATATGAAGACATAAATAAATAAAATTTGATAGTCAATACACAATTGTTTAAAGAGACTGTTGCCATGTTGCTTTTATGTTTAGATTCATACCTGTAGTACCTGCGTTGTTTGAATTGCACCTTGGTGAGTAGATTTGGTCAAATCATAACTGAGAGAAAATCTTTACAGCCGAAGAAACGCTAGCATAAAGTCATCTCAAATAAAAAAAAAAAAGAAGAAGAAGAAAAAAAGAGCACTTTCCTTTTAGGCTAAGCAAGGCAGGTTTCTGAATCCCAGCTCCCACTGAAACATTGCTCTGAGAGCTGTATGAAGCTGCCAGCCTCTTTCAGAGTGAAGCCATTACAGCAACCTTATACATCCACTGAGAGAGTGAGAGATGAAGATGGATGGATTATCTGACTGGTAAAATCCCTTTGTAACTCCGACTGGAGCAGATAGAGCCGTCAGCGACAGACGCAGAAATGGTAGCAGGTGATAAGAGAAACAGAATGGGAAGCCGGGAAAGTGGATGAATCGCTGACTGAATGTATCGTTTCTATATACATCGGTGTGACACAGATAACGGGGACATTTGTTATAGATTTTGGGTAATTTTAAAGTGTTTTTAAAGGGGCTTGACGAGTCACTAATCACTTAAACATTTTCTTCACGACGTGATTTCCACATTTGTTTGCTTTGAGTTCTATTAATCTTTTCAGCTCTGGGAAATATCGAATCATTAACCAACACAAAGGAATAATATTTTTAGACTCTAAATCCAATAAATCTAAGACAATTGAAGAGTTTGTTCCTTCTCTTCTCAGTTTCTCTGTCTGTCTTCTGGGCTTTTTCTTTGGCCCTTTTTCAAGCTGAGCCCACCCAAAGCTGGAGGAGCTTCAGCCCGCATGCAAGTAAACACTCGATGCAATAAAGGGCAAGTGGACATTGATCATAGTGAAATAAAATGTGTCAAATTCTCCACAGAAACATCTTCAACCACCTTGTTAACCATCTGCAGTCTCTGAGCACATTCTTTCTGTGTGGTAATGTCCAGACTTTATTAGCATGCTTTCGTGTCTGTGGATGATCTTGACACATGACATATGATTCATTAGCAGTAACAGGAAGTGGGTGGGGGGTGGGGGGTGACGGTGCACGGCCGTGAGGAGATTGAATCTTTATTTGACTTTTCCTTTTGAACTGTGTTTTCTTTCCCATTATGTTTTGCTCCTACAGAAAATCATCTGCGATTGGCTCTTTGCATTGTACTTTTTCTTCACAGAAAATCCAATTGAATGTTTCCCTTCGGTTTCACCCTTTATAGACAAGTCCTATGTCCTTTTAAGGAGACAGACTGGCCATTTACAGCCAGTAATCACATCACTCATAGGGGCAATAGCAGCTTGGACCATAATTATTGTTCAGCAGGCAGCTTTCTACCTCACAGACTGTCTTAGCTCCCTGGTTTGATTTTTTTTCTCTGCATCTAGACAATTTCTTCTTCACAAAAACAAAAAAAAAATCGCTTTAGTTAAAGTTTGAAATGTTTTTTGTCACTCACCAAGTGTTTAAGCGGGAAGCTGGGACCTTTTGTTGAGTCGTTTCTTTATTATGTAAAGCGCCTTGAGAAGATTTTATTGTAAATTAGCAGTATATAAAGTTGAATTGAATAGTTTTTGGCATTTGGGAGGAAAAACTGAAAGTGATGATGACATTGTCTGAACAGCAAAAATTGCCATCTTTGCTTTTGTAAAGGAGCTGAAACCAAATTTGTCCTGAATGAGATTGGATTCTTTTTTACTTTCCAAGCTGTACATGTATGTAAAGTTAACACTGGAACTTGAATGCATGTAATAGAAAATAACAAACTGTGGCTAATTCAAAGTGGCGTTTGTGCCTAAACTTAACCCGTAGATTTTGTGTTAACCTGGTAAAGGCTGGAGCTCCACAGATAACCAGGCCCACATAACTGAGGTGACCTTCACCAACATGTTGAAGCTTCTTGTTTAATATCAACAGTAACAACACTTGCATCATCGCACGTGATGACAACTCAGAGGAACCATAATTATAAGTTGACAAGAACTGATAACACGCATTGATTATATCCTGATCGGGTGCTTTACATATGATGTCCAGAAACCTCCTCGTTAGTCTGACTGTGTCATTTGTCGTTTTCTGTTGTTTGATTAATTTTAATACCAGTGGACCACACACTACTTGCTGGGTGCCTTTCTCCCTCCGTGGCAGCGAGCGGGTATAAGATTAAATAACATTACATCAGATCTTGCTTCTTTACGCCCAATTTCTCTCTCTTATTTCTCTTATTTCAGACTTTAACACTCCACTCTCTCTTCCTCTGTCTGGATGTACACACAAAATGCACACGCATTGCAAAATTTCCAATGTTCATGTGAATGTGCGGGCGTTTATCTGTGTGTAGCATATCCCCCCCAAATAAATAAATAAATAAAAGCTAAGACAACAAACTCACACACGATTTATCAGGGGGGAGCAATAAATGCCCATTTTTAAGACCAAGCCACCATATAAAAACCTTGGATCGCAGAAGTAATGGCTCCCTGTGGGCCAGCGATAACTCTGTGTTCATATGTGTGTGAAAGGGAGTAAGCGAGAGACTGAATGGGACAAACATTGAGAGAAAGGCAATAATGTCTGAAAATGACAGACAACCTGGAAGAAAGGGGGGGCGATAACCATGTGGAGATGGGGGGGTTGGGGGGGTGGACACAAAGTAGCACAAAGACATCATCGACAGCCTCAGTTTCATTTTCCATCTCTGGCAGCTCCATCTAATCTGAGCCCCTGATGTGTTTCTTTCTTCATTTGCAGTTAGTGGTTAGATTATATACCCCACTCCCAGCTGTGGGCTCCATATTACTGTGGTGTGTGAGTCGAATGTGCCTCTCAGCCCACCGACGGTACATGTTTTTGTGTGTGTCCACCTGTGTGTGTATGTGTGCGCATGTGTGTCTTTACAAGGCAGACTTGATGCCAGGCTACAAAAATAGCCCTAATGTTCCCTGAGTGATTTTTCTCCTTGAGGCGAATGGAGAGGAAATAAGCTCTTATAGGAAAATAGGTGTACATGTCTCATGCAGTGTACATAGAGAGAAAACTATTACCTCACTTTGAACTCAATTTTCATGTTTAGTGACCGGAGTAGCTGAAACTTCTCCAGACGGCTTCGGCCAACTGGAGCTGTGAGGCAAAAAAAAAAAAGAATGAAAAAACAACCTAAGTTCCACCTTTAGGGATGTGAATGATAGAACATTTGTCTGGAGCATTTTGTACTTGTTGGTGTGAAAATTATCAATCACGCGTACTATCACATTTATTACATCAGTGATTCAGCTTTGTTTTGCTCAGTCACCTGAATGAGACCATTTAAACCATGGTGCACGTGCTACCTGTGGCAGATCTAAGGCTAACAGTACTTTAGGCTGCTTCATTTCAGGCCCTGGTGTATTAGTGATGTGTCGTGGGTGAACGAGCCGGCTCTTCGAAGGGAACCAGAAGAGTCGACTCGTCAGCCGAACCGTCAGCTGCTCCTGCTCAGCTCTGCCGACAGAGAAGGGTCATACCATTACGTGAAAGAAAGAAGGGGGGTGGCCGAGATTTTCTGTGTTCTGTGTGTGTGAAATTATATTGGTGCAAAAGTTTGCATCTCCTGGTCCTTGAATACGTTGTATGTCGTCCCTTTGCTTTTAAAACTGACTCTAACCTCTTTGGGTTCCCTCTGAGCAGCGCTTCTATCCTTTCAGTGTAGAATGTGAGCAAATTCTTTAAGCAATAATTGTTCTAGGTCTATCAGATTGCCTGGTTGTCTGCCGTGTGCAGCCATCTTCAAATTTATTCACACACATTTAAGTTATTTTACGAGGTACAAAGCTTTGTTTTTAAACTCTTGTGACATTAGGCTGCATTGAGTCTGCTCCTGATGTAGATATGATGTAGGTTTTTTTTTCTCACCACACATACTCGGTCTCATCAGACCATATAATCTTGTTCCACAACTAATTTGGTTTGTTCACATGCTTCTTCTCATACTCCAAGATGTCCAGAGGTAAACCATAGTTTTCTGCGTGTTTCTCCTGTATAATCCAGAATTGTGCAGACTTGACTGTAGAGATGTGGATTTGCCTTCATCTTACACTTTATGGAATAGTCTTAGTGTGTCCACATTTTTCATATCTGCATCATGGTCTTCACAATAGGCACTTGCCTATTATTATTTTTATAATATTTTATTATCCATCTCCAGCTTTATGAAGGTTTTCCAATTTAAAAGCTGAACGCTTTTGTCCTGTTCCTATTGATTCTGTTGCTCTGAGCAAACTGCGGGAGACGTACTCACTCATTAATTTAAAGTGGGATTGCAATTTTACACACCTGGTGCCACTCATCAAGTGTTAAAATGTTTAAATGTGAGACCTCTGGCTTTACATATTGAGGTGGATGCTGATGTGATTTTCATTATTTTACTAAAACGTTTTTATACACTCCATGACCATTTTTGTTACTTGTGGTGATGGATATTTGTACCAACCGAATGTGCATTAAGTATTATGGTGGTGGAGAAAAAAGTAGTTTGTCTTATGCTTTTTGACATTTGAGGTAAAGCGATGCTCTAAATTGTAACTGATCAATTCAGACGTCATTTTAACCTTTGGGAAGTTACAGGATTGTATGCACAATAAACATGGGCATTGAGCAGGACAAAAGAGAGACAAGTGTCTCCCCAAGGTGATATTGGAGAGTTGAAGGGGACGTGCAAATGAAGAGCAAATAGACCGATACTGTGACTTTAAATTGAAACATGGTCTATAGTAATGATGACAGTTGCCGTAGTTTCACCTCATGATGTATTTCATAACTCAACACTCTTTGTAGTTAGGTGGGTATTGATAAATGAGTGATGTGGCTACTTGTTGGTAATTTAATCTTCCCTATCATTTCTGTTTTTATGCCAAAATCTCTGTGTATATTTGTACTATACACATTATAGCACAAATATCGCTTGATGACCTGCAAAGCCCAGCAGCATATGTGAAAAGAATAGAATAGAATCTTTATTATGTCACTGAGCACAGTACATGTTAGAATGAGTCTCTATATAAAGGGAGTTGCAGGACTCAAAGTTTTGAAGATGATGTTGATAAAAGCACTATAATGTACTGCAGAAAATACAATATGAGGCATATTTGTCATGGTAAATGCAGTAATAACATCTTTATTCCAACACATCTGTTGTGAGAGACAATTGGTGCGTGAAATTCCTGTCGATATTTCAAAACCAAAGATTGCTCTATCAATAACAAGCTGCTGCTCTGTAAACACCTGCTTTGAAATGACTCAACTTGGTGAAATGCAGCTTTTTCTGAGTGCAACACCTACGAAAGGCCCGAGAAATACTTCTACACATGCACAGAAGTGTGTCTCCGAGTGTAATGTGATGCATAGGCCCTTCACAACGACCACATTAGCGACCGATCGCATGAGATATGGACCAGACTTCAATAGTTTTTGCTGAACTCAATGTTGTTTTTGTTGTAACTGGACTATTAACTTAACTATAAGATTTTTCTAGGTCATCTGTGTTCCATTGGAAAGCAGGTCTATGTTTGGCATTCAGACGCTTCAGGGACACCCCTGTCTTTAAACGGTCCTCCCCCCATCATCATGTCATTTATCTCAGTTACTTTGGTGACAACTTATTGTCCAACAAAAGTAGACCTCTTGACAGACCTAGTGATATAGTGTAGGGGCCAATTTAAAATCTCATGCCGACCACTGCACCAAATCTCATTTATAAGTATAGACAAAAACACAAACCACACTAAACAGCAGGCCAGCATGAAAGTGGAATTCATTCACATGAAATTGTTTATTGATGTATGACTGCCAATGTGTAATGGCAGTCGACCTGGCAGGAATAAAACATGGTTGTGCTTTTAGTCTGTTATGATCTAGGTAGTGACTGAAATGAAGAGCATGAAATTTTCATAGCAGATTTTAAACACAGTCGTACGTATCAAGGGACTAATACTGCCAGAGCTGGAATTTCATTTCTGCCTCAAGACGTAAAGAAACAAACTTGACAAGAAATGTTACAGTGTGCAATATTTCAGCCATACGTGAATGTGGAAATGAGGACTTTAATTTCTGCTTATTTATGATTATTACACAAATGTTATTGCTATTTTCCAGATTTGGCCCTGTAGGCCTTTTGCTAACCTGCAAGTATTTCCGACTTCATTTGCTTTACTAGCTTAAAGAGGCACTATACACTAGTTCCTGACAGATTTTTTAGTTTTTATTTTTTTTATGAAATGCGATGTGAGGAGCACAAATCAGGTCTGTGCTGCAACAAATTAGTAGGTTAGGTTATAACCCAGAAACAATATTAATAAACAACATCAAAAAGTTTGTCTGTGTTGGCCCTGAGACAGATTAGAGACTCCAGGGTGTTTTCCGCCTCTTGTCCAATAACAGCTGTGATAGGCTTCACCACCTTACATCCCTGAACAGGACAAGCAGTTAAAGATGATGGACGGATGGTTCATTTGGATCTTATGAAACGTCTTCTTAGATGCCAAAAATTAGCATTCATGTGAAAAGTGTAGGTAACATTTGGCCAAATGTTCCATACAGAGAAACTATGCACTTAGGAAAGTTGTGTTGCTCCAGGTGATGCTCATAATAATAGAGCCTTATACTGTATATGGAAGGAATAGTAGCCGTGACATTTGAGAAGGTCAGATTGGACAGACATTATCCAGACAGAGAAACTTTGAGTTGTTTGGCAGTGAAAGTGCCGCATTCATTAGGCTGATCATCCTAAGCCGACATCATCATTTATTGTTTACTGTATAATTTCAACGCATTTTCCACTTGAATTGGAGTTTAGGTTTTTCTCCTTTGCTTTAGTATTTTATCATGTCACGTATCTGAACGGCCAGAAGCCCAATCTGAGCAGATGCCTGCTGTTTGTCTCCTCTGCTTTTCCTGTCTCTTTTCTCTAGTTGTTTTACTGTCCCCACCCCTCACCCATCATCCCCTCCCCCTCTCTCTGTTTGTGACGTCTCCAATGAGGCTTTAGGAGGCAAATAACCACAATGGGAAATGTGTGGAAATGCAAAGTCATTAAAAAGAAAATTACCCACAGGTTCAGTGCTACAGGGAGGAGAACAGGGACTAGTGGAGAGCAATTCTAAACTCAGTGATATATGGAGCCAAATAGCATTGTGTGTGTGTGTGTGTGTGTGTGTGGGGTGTGTGTGTGTGTTCTTCGTACGTTTGTGGGTTGAATTTGTGATTTTGTGTTTTTTGTGCATCAGTATGTGTTTATGACAATACTATATGCAGGTCTGCTAATGTTCAGGCCACAAAACATTTTTTATTTCTCTTTGTGGATCTGTGATTAACTATGCGTGCACTAAAGTGTGTGTGTGTGTGTGTGTGTAAATCAATGCCCCAATGAGAAACAGATGTTTAATTCACTGTGTCATAAATCTGCATTTCAGGTAACAAAATTAAGCTTTATTACCAGTTCTCATGTTCACTTCCCGAGAGTCATCCATCACGGAGCAAATACACACACACACACACACACACACACACTTGTACACATCCCCAAACACAATTACTCAAGCACTGTAAGCCTTTTTGTAAGAGTTCAAGTCCCTGTCTACAGACATATGTGGACACACACTGCGCGCCATGCTCCACACACACGCACACACCAATATACATGGGTAATTATCGCTGAACTCCAGAGACGTGGACAAAGATCACATAGTTACACATATTGCATTAAACCTTGGAACCAAACACGCTAAACCGAGCGGTGTAACTTTTCCAAAACGTACGTTTTCACAAACTCTCTGCTATAGTTCAAACTTTGATCCCGTGTGGCCACTTAAAACCACCGTAATTCAGCACTGGTCCGAGCTTGTGACAGAATGTTTCTTGGAAGCAGAAAGCTGCGCTAATCAAGAAGGAAATACTTGTACTTTTGAACTGTTTGTCCTGTGTATGTAGCGTTGCACGTATTCGCCAAAATGTTCCTGTCATATGTCCTTGAGTTAAGTGCTCCTGGTAATTCAGGGCAGCTGCAGCTCCCTCCATCAACGTGTAACTGGGTGAATGAGGAAGTGTAGCAGGTTGTCGCTCAGTTGCTAAGGCAGTTGTCCATGGACCACAAGGTCAGTGGGTCAACTCCAGGTCCTTCCTGGCTACATGTTGAAGTGCCTTTGTGCATGGCAGCGTTGGATAAAAGAGCTATCTATGCAGATCATTTACCATTTTAAATTGCTTTGGATACTGATCAGCTAGAAAAGCTTTGTGCAGAACATTTGTCATTTGTTGTACACCAACCAGCATAAAACCCAAGAATCTTGGGGCCTCGCATCTGACTGAGAGCAGCTGCTGATAGAAATTATACATCCTCCTTGGACCAGAGCGTTTCATTTCAGTTGGACCTTCGCTGTGTACCGCGTCCTTCGAAGGATGCAGCCCGTGAATTGAGTCACGGCCACAGAAGACCACACTGACTGACAGATTTCCATCAAGAGAAGCAGGTAAAATGTGCCCAACAAGAGGCTTAATTTGCCATGATAACGCTTTTGCACTTGATACCCAGCTAAGCTGTTCTGTAAACACTGAGAGCCTATTACGATTATTATAAGCTCATAAGGAAAAACAATCTCAAATCAATAATTTATGTGCTGCTAGCATCCTAATGGGGTGTTGGTCTGAAAGAAACATATTATTACCCATACGCCTTTTCTTCTCTTTGTTGTTCCATCCTTAGAGTGCAGACACTGACTGTTATTAATGTAAAGGCTTTCGTCAGGTTCACGTGTGAGTATAAGTTGTTGCTCTTAGTTTGAAAATCAGTCTGCGTTGACTCCTGACTAGCTGATGCACCTGCAGCCAAGTGACTTCAAAGAACTCCCCTACTTTCTGTGTGGGGAATATCTTTGTCTCTCGCTCTCTTTCAATATCCCTGTCTGACGTCGAGTCTTTCTGACTACCTCCATTTGTCAGAAAGAGAATTTTCATACACGCCGCTCGCGTGCATATCAAACAACATGCGCGGCAGCTCAAAGGCAACATGCACATACAGTACAGCTATGCGCATGTAGGTGCACTTTCTCACAGGCTTCCAAGATCATGCAAATGTGAGACTGCGGGGGTACAAACACAAATACTGTACATCAATCATGCTCCACTGAAGATCAGAGCTTCACTTATAATACATGAATATAACCTTAATCAATAAGAATCTGGTGTGTCTCCGTCACATGCATGGAGCAAATCTTCCATGTCGAGAGACACGTAAGATGCCAACGCTCTTCTTCTTCAGTGTCCAAGAAGAGGCTGATTGAATGACAAAGACGAAAAGTCTGCTTAGATGTCAAATCGTCTTCTTGGATGTTGGAAAAGATCCTCTTGAGTATAAAGTTTTTCTTGCAAGTTTAATTGCATTTATAAGAAAAAGTCTTCTTAGATGCCGAAAGTGAGCATATGCTGTATTAAAAGTCTTGGACAAAATTCCACATTCATACAAGGACCTCAACGGACCACAATGCACCTAGGGACGTTCTGATGCTCCAGGTAATGGTCATAATGGGGCCTTATATGTGAAAGGAACAGCAGCCGTGACATTTGAGGACGGCTGCTGTGCTGCAGTGTATCTGCCCCCACTGGGTCGTCTTCATTAACAAAGGAAATACCAGTGAACTTTAGCTGATTTATCAAACTTTTATGAAAAGGCCAAATTGAGTTTGGAGTCCAATGAAAACTACTTTGATTTAGTGAACTTCATTGTTGTGGTTGACTCATGAACAAAAGCTGAACACTGTCAGAAACGCTCTGCAATAGTTCAAACTTTGATCCCGGTCTGATAAAGTGCTTCCTAATCGGATTTTTAAAACTTTTTTTTTCCCGCATGCTTTAAAATGGCAATAGGAGCAGAAAGCAGGATATTCAAGAAGAGAAACACTTGAACTTTTGAACTGTCTGTCATGTGTGGAGCTTTTGCACAAAGTCATATTGTGATTATTGAAGTTGCGGTATATTGCTCTGGATATTAATATAGTACAAAAAAGAGAAAACTAGTATACAACATACCAGAATGAGCTTCTAGCTCAACCATTTGGCTGCACACATGTGAATGAAAACAGCTGGTGACGGAGATGTGAATCATTTGTGTTCGGCCTTCACTGTGAACCACGTCCTCCGAAGGAAGCAGCCCCTGAATTGAGACAAAGCTAAAACGTCACAGCCGCAGAATAATAATTAATATAATATAATTAATTAATATAATAATTAATAATACATTCGAAGGTATATTTCAATAGTCTTCTCCTTCCTTTCACCACCTATTGCACTCACACAGCAGGCCTGGTCTCTCTGTATAAATCTATAATCTACACATTGTTGCCTCCAACACACACACACACTGACTGACTGAGACCCCCGGGGGCAGAGCAAAGCAGAGGGTGGACTCTCGTCCTTTGGCTCTTGTGGCAGCAGTCACGAGCTCAGCCTTCGATCTCCTATAGGTGGAACGGCACAGCAAGGGCTTTTGGGATTTAGAGTTCCCATGAGCCAGCAGAGCCTTTTACTGTTTTTATGTCTGTAATGTGTGAACCTATAGGCCCAACATTGATAACTCATCTATGAGGAAACGGAGAGGTTTTCCCCGAAGACCTGATCAATAATGTCAATCCCCCCCCCCTGTCTTTATCACCTTATTAGTGGAGGATAATTGCAGCTTCATGATGCAGCTTCTGGAGGCGTGTGTGTGACACCCCATTCATTCATGGCTCATTTAGCAGCAGAACAGGCTCCACAGCCTGAATACTGATACATATGTGTGCGTGTCTTTCTTCTGTAATCCAACCCAAATGGCAACATAAATAGTTTATTATTGCCTTGCAGATCGGCTCATTAGCATCTTCTATCAGTGTTAGTGTCGTATCAGCTCACTTTTACGGGCCGGAGTGTTGCTTTTCACGTACTGTATCTGCAGGATTGACAGGTCATTAGACGAGAAGCCAAGTTTTGATTGTCAAGTAGTCAGTGTGTTAATTAACAGAGAAAACAACAACAGATCTATCCACTTGAATTTGCTGATGTGAGACAGTGTATGAAAGTGCTGAGGTGCATCCGACGCAGCAGCCTGCAAACAACATGTTCTTGCATCTGATCCAGATAGTTCCACTTCGGGGTCCCTTAACGTCGTATATATCACAACATTTCTTTCCCTCAGCATCATTAAACCCGCCCGTGAGCCTCTTAATTAGCATGCGGATATGTGGGGGTAATACAGCGCCCTAGAAATGACGTGGCTTTTGTAGGCCAGCGTGGAAGTTGGCATCTCCCTGGTTCCCTCGGCAAAAACCCTATGGGATCTATGATACGTGTTTTGTTCAGCAAGAATGTCTTCGCACAAACACTAATTATATGTTTTTGATGCCTAAATATAAAATAATATGATACAAATGTATATATAAAAAACTATTATCCTTAAGCTAAAAGGAGCTACATTTATAATTAGATTTTCTTCTATGTAAGCCTTTCTTTTTATAGTCCTCTGTTATCAACCCCTCTTTTAAAGATGTGTAAAAGCTAAAAATAAGTATAAGCAGAAAAGAACGTGAACATATCTCAACTTTATTCCAGGCATTTGTTACCAGTAGCTTCTTAGCAGCTTCAGATTTACATTTAGTCATCTAGTCATAGTCATCAAAACGCCACCAGATGACATCGTCTGAACATCATAATGATGAAAAACTCCGCTTGAGTTTTTCCAGCTACGAGCAGAGAAATATTTGGGGAAGTCAGAGAGAAGTTAAAAGCATTAATGTGCATTGACACCCTGGACTAAAGCCATAGAAAGCAAGTTGAAAATTGGTAAAGTCGCCCTTTTAACTTGAAAAAACACAATTTAACTGAACTCGTCAATAGTTTGCTTCATTTATGAAGTTTTTAAATGGAAAACTGACTCCGTTAACTGAACTTCAGAAACAAACTTCACTTGAATCAAGATATTAAGGTGACTAAACATGATCAGTCGAAACATGTATTCTTCCTTTTTACATGGCATAGTTTACATTGTCATGAAGAAATTCCAGCTGCAGCTGCTAAAGTCATTTTGTATCAGAACAAGTACAAAGACATCTGAGGCTTTTTTCAGGATAAAAAAAAAAAAAGACTTAAAATAAAGAATATGGGGGCACCAACTGACTTCAACACTACATTTCATCATGGTTCCTGTCATTTTTTATTCTTATGAAACAAGACATGTAATAAAGAATGACGCAAGAGTGGGTTTTCATCATCATTTGTTTTTTTTTTTCACACTACAAAAAGTATCTGTCTGAAGTTTGCCAGTTTTGCTTCTTTAAAAAATATTTTATCGAGCTTAGTGAGCTCTCAGCAGTTCAAGTCAAATTAGCTCAAATTTATACGTTTTAACAACATTTCAAACTTAAAATTAGACATTCTGAGTTGAACTAACTCAACTAAATAGACAAGTTTTGTCATATAGATATAGAGAGATGTATAGATAGAGATATTGATATAGATGGAAATAGATAGATATATATCGATATAGATAGATATGTAGAGATAGAGATAGAGATAGTTAGATAGATAGAGATATATCTATAGATATATATCAATAGAGATATATGTGTAGAGAGAGAGAGAGAGAAGTTTAGTTGACTCCCTAAAACACCTGCATGATGTTTTGCACTGCAGCATTTGAGGTTTTTCGTTGGCAGGGTTGGACACTTCACCCTCTCAGCTCGTAGAGTACATTAAAAGATTGTGTATGATATTTGGCTGCACTTGACTTAATAATAAGAAAGTTGAACAAGTCAGCAGATTTTGAAAGAGATTGTTGATGGCTTCATGAGAAATTAGAAGCAACACTTGTGATGTTGTTCCTTGGCACAAATCATGTGCACTTTGAGTACATTTCACACATAAGTACATAAACATAAAACACACACTATAACTTTTGCCTTACACAATTCACATGTATTGTGGAAAAACAAAGGGCGCTCGAGAATAAACTAAACCTTTAGTATTAATTTGCAGCTGTTCCCAGACAAAAAAACCCACAATATTACCTTTTTATGTTTGACCTGCATCTAATGATGCTTTTTTGTGATTGTACCACCATAGAGTAACTTACAGCACTTTTCAAAATTTAGCTCATATCTACCGCTTACTATTCTTTCACATTTGAATAATAACTTCTAAAGGCACAGAGTGGGTGAGAAAGAAAGACGAAAAGTAAGATGAGGTAAAACAACTTGATGGACATTTCCAGGACACATGTGGACACTGTTTCACCGCGGCATCAAATCACATGTCCATCAATGGATTAAAAAAAAAAAAAAGTGTAAACTGAGCTGTTAGATGCTAAAAGAACGGAAAGAGATCCTCCTCATGCAGAGAATGTCTTAATCCAGAAAGATGACAGACACAAAACACCCGATAAGGAGAATGAAAGCGAGATTTAAAAGCTACAAAGCCAAAAACCAGCAGGCTTTGAGCGGAGACCCCAGGGAGCCATTTGAGCACATCGCACTCTGTGAACATCTCGCACCAAAGTCGTGTTTTAACAGACAATCTGGAGATGTGATTGATCTGTTAAACTGCGACTTAGTCTGTTCTCCTTTCTTCTTTCGTGTCTTATCCTCAAAACATACAAAGATGATGTTTATAGAAAGTTTTTGCGTCATGCATATTGGCACATAATCCAACCTGTGCTTTTTTGATATTGTAGTGCAAACTCTGCTCTCTCTCTCTCACCCTGTCTCACTAAGTCGCCAGCATTTGTTTTGTCATTTTGATTTCTGTCTTTTATTCGCCTCCTAAATTCCCCTTTTTGCCCCCTTAGGTATTGGCAAAGTGTCAACATTTGGCTTTTGTGTTTTGCACAAATGAAGGGAGCCAGCCAACCGCAATGTAAACCAATGTAAAAGCATTATGGAAGCTATTTGCGAGGTTTGTGTGGAGTGACAAAATTCCCAAGACACGAGCGCACACACATACACGCACACTCATTAAACACACCACCTGCTCCATTTGCTGGAATAGGGGTGAATGAATTAGATTTTGATGCTTTAAAAGCTTTTTTTCCTTTCAGCTCATATTGAAAGTAAATTTCACCCTAATGGTGAGGTGTCTGTGTTTACAAGCCGCTGATGATCAAAAGAGAGACGGAGAGACTGCGGGAGAGAAAGTTAAACAGCGAGGGAGAGAGGACAGAGGTGGGGAACGAGAGAAAGACGCAAAGAAAGGAAGGGAGATTGTAAATGGATTTTTAAAAATGGACAGACAGCGATGGAAGGAGATGCGGCGCATCAAATGGAGGAAGAGGAGGCGGGAGCACATACTCACAATTAGATGGATGAAGCGGTTGTTTGCATTTATGGTTTGGCCCATTGCCCCAATAATGACACTTCAGTTTTCGATTTGTCACTTATCAGATTACTGAAAGGCTAAGAGATACATGAGGTAAGAGTGAAATGAGGACAAAGGCAGATGAGCAATCAGGCTTGAAAACAATTTAAAATAAAACACAAAATGAGAGTTTTACAACTGTGCATGATACACTACACCACATTCCACTGCCCGGGTTCATACACAGAAATGAGGCATGCGGGGATTTGATCTCTGACATGGCCTGTGATAAATACGGAATTTGATTTCTTTTTTGGACACATGAAACACCGAGAGGAAAAACCAGATGGATGTGTGTGGGGCGAAGATGCAGGGCCATTTCTCAGAAAGTGTGTGTGTGTGTGTGTGTGTGAAATAAGTCGTGGACCAATCTGGTGTTCAGGTGTCTGACTCCGTGCCTTTTAGTATGACGAGGATGATAAGCGGCGTCATTTTATGCAACAATGGCATTTTGTCCTCCAGGTCAAGTCACGTCTGTGCTACAGCCGATGCTCTTATGCTTCCTTTCCTGTCTCACTCGTCGTCCCTGCTTTCTTTCCTTCCTTCCTGTTACTTCCCCCTCCTCTCCCTCTGTTTCTCCTCTTTCACTTATTCAATATTGAATTTACATTTATTTACAGGATCTCAAAACATAAGATATCATTAATATTATCACCTTGTTGCAGGCTCATCATTCTGTCTCCTTCCTTTCATCCATTAATAGAAAATAAAGGAGAGAAATATACACAGTATAGGGCAACTAGCTGATACTAATGGAAGAGAAATGACAGCTAGCACGTCCCCAAACAATCCTAAGTAGAAGAGTGGGATGATGTGTGTGTGTGTATTCTCCTAAGACAGTGGAGGTCTCTATGTTTGTGTGTGTTATACCTTCTGGTTTTTCTAACCAGCATCCCACGTGCTTCATAACCAGGATTCTGCTCCAGTAAAGGGACTCAGCAACTCCCCTGTCCTCCCACGCAGACACACACAAAATAGAAGCACAGACAGTGAGAGATTAACACAAAAACACTCAACATCTCTTCAAATGGAAGAGAAAAAGTTTAGTTTGGTGCACAGTAAGGGTTTATTTTCCTTTTCAGAATGCTGTCGAATGATAAATTAACATTCTTGTCAGCAAAACGCCCCAACAGTATATTACAAACCATCAGATATATTCCTTTAGTCACTTTTTTAACCAACACTGTAAATATTTAAATTAAGCATCATGTGCATTATGTTAACGATATGTTCAACGAGCTCTATGTGTATTCTAATGCTGCTTTATTCATTTTCAGAGTATTCAGTTTCTTCTTCTTTTTTTTTTTATAAATTAGTCCTTGAAAAGGGTTTAAGGAAAAATGTACCTCAGATTTGTGACATTTGTCACATCTTACCTTAGTTTTCACAATGATGAAGGCTTTTCTTCTAATGTCTTGTTGTTTAGCAAAGGCAGATGAAGCCCATGAAGGAGTGCGACACAGAAACCGTGTGGAAAAGTTGAAAAAGTTAAGAACCCTCAAACGAAACTCTAAAGACGGTGGAACCCCGCACTTCAAATGAAAGAGAAACTTCAGCGCTTCAGATGCGGAGGCTGCGCCGTAGGAAGTAAACGGCGAACAAGTTGTCATATTTAGTTAAGCATAAGTAGTGGATATAGACTAACACACATAAAGGTGCATGGGATGCAATGTGTGTTGTTTAGTGAAGGCTGTTGGTTTCCTGACTAGATTTTTTAGCCTTTATTTATAAATGATGGTTGTGCTGGTTTCTGTAGTTTTCCTTAATTGTTAAATGCCACACTGCTTTGTAAAATAATGGAAAGAATAAATCCTATAATATTATACAACCGTTGAATTAAAGAAAACACACTAACCCCTAGTTTTGCGTAACCACGGTGATAACTCAGATGTGCATAAAAGTGTTTTTTTTTTTTAAGAGTAGTCTGTGAATGAGATCTATCATCGATACAGAGCAAAAGCTCATTCAGCGAAGCACCAACGTACTGCAGTTTGTGTCTTAGGACTTACAAGGAAGTATTGATGAAATGTGGCACCAACACATAAAACAGAGCTGCGAAATGACAATTGATTTTATTAATTGAAACTCCATGAAACACTGTTATGTCTGGTGTCAAGTTTCACTGTGGGCATCACATTTTCAACATCTGATTCATTCACTGCCCACTGACTGAATGCTATTGGGAACAGACTACTGCATCCTGTGGATCCAGCAGAGCCACTGGGCTTTAGGTGCTTTGCTCAGAGACACTTCAGAAGATGAACAGCGCCGTTTGATTTCGAAGCTTTTGGAAAATAAAAGGCTTTTTTTAAAAATTGTCAACAGTATTTGTGAAAACAGCTTGTCTCATGTGTGTGCTGGGGTTGACCCAGTTTTTTTGGTGTGTGTGTGTGTGTTTTGACTTGTTAGACAGATTCATCAGTTTTTCTCACGTTAACAGATTGCTCCTCTCTGACCTCACAGCTGGGAAACAATGTGTGAAATGAGTGTTGTGTGCACTTGTTATTGTGTGTGTGTGTGTGTGTTTGAGACTATGCATGAGCGAATGAAAGCAAATTTGTCGGCCTTAGTGATATTGTATAAAATGGATCTTTGCTATAGCACATTGTGATTCAAACATGTTGTGTTAGATGAATTTTGTGTGAGCATGTTTTGCATTTACAAGCTTGGTGCATATGGGTCAATTCGTGTGCATGCAATTTTTTTTTTTTTTTTTTTTTTTTTTTCACCAACTGAGACTGTTCTGGTGGAGAATCATCACACACATTGTCTTCCTGTCAAGTCAACTTTATTTTAAAAGAGACTCAAAAATGAAACAAATCTCTTTACAAAGAGCTTTGCAGAACAGCAGCACAAATCTTTCTGAGTTTAGAGAGTAAGGTTACAGTCGTGTGTGTGTGTGTGTGTGTGTAAGCGCGTGCATGTAGGTGTGAATAAAAAATGTAATCCGGTCTAGTTTATCTAAGTAATTGGAAAACAACATTTTCTGAGAAATAATGTGGAATAAAGTGTAATTACCTGAAAACACTCATGAATTGCGTCTGTGTGATTAAAAACAGAGCTGTGATATACATGACTGTGTGTTTGTACTTAAATTTATGGTAATATCCGCAGTGGAAAAGACAAACCACAAGGTAGATCTCCAGAAGTAAAGCCACGTTAAACCACGGTTGCAGCATAGGTCATAAACACACCTTTTTGTGAAAATCTCACAGTTGTGGCCCAAAAACCTGTGTGTGTGTGTGTGTGTGTGTGTGTGTGTGTGTGTGGTGCTCAGACTCAGGTGCTTCTTTTTTTTTAAAAACATCACAGCACTGCCCTGTAAAATCAAAGTGCCATGACATCCAGGCCAGTGTTTCTGATAAACCGTCTGAGGCTTGTTCCTGAAATCTGCAGTTGGGATCTGTACGTGCAGAGAAAGTGCATCTTAATGTGAGATGCACTGAGTACAGTTTGAATCAGTGGATGCTGCTCTGTAGGCTTTAATGTTCTCTTCTTCACATTATATAAAGCCAAAAGAGCAGGAGAATATTAAAAACCGAATGCAGAGTGAAGTCACACAGTACTAATATTTTGCTCTCCACTGCACACATCTACATTAATTCAGTACATTTTCACACCTATGCACTGAATGCGTTGGAACGGCACCGTCACACCTGCTTGGTTCAGTGTTTCCCCATCTCTTGCCAAATAGTCTCCCAGTCACTTCGAGCTCTCCATCCAGCTGGTGGCAGCCGGCCAAATGGAGCCGGCCGATCCATAAAAGTTCCATCCCGCGCCATAAAGCGGGGACCCAAAGCGCACTTAGACGAGGGCTCGACAGGGAGAATGTGTTTTACGTCGGGGTCCGGAGCCCTCGAGGCGCGGACACATTAGGGCTTTGATA
This sequence comes from Channa argus, assembly GCF_033026475.1. Classification (NCBI taxonomy): domain Eukaryota; kingdom Metazoa; phylum Chordata; class Actinopteri; order Anabantiformes; family Channidae; genus Channa; species Channa argus. Next base: position 26,520,533 of record NC_090201.1, on the reverse strand, counting down.
TAATGTACGACTCTGGTGAATTTAACAAGCGTGAAATATTTTTGGCTGAATGGCACAAAGGTGCCCGACTCCTGCGGCCGCGAACCAGTACTTCAGATATTAGTTCACCAAAGTCTACTGACAGCTGGTCCCTGATACAGTGGGAAAGAAATAAAAGCTGAGAAGATGCAGATTTGGAAACTGGTTTGACCTTGTTGGTCTAGTTCAGAAAACAGCACTGACGACAAAACAAACCAAATGTAGTTTGAAGCTGTTTTATCTCACGTCAGGGATAAAAGCCCCACATTCCTCCTATATAAGACCCCCCCCCAGGACTGAGAGACACAAAACAAGTAGAAATGAGACTTGTTTGTAACCATTGTGTCCACTTTCAGCCTTTTGTTGGTCTTTTTCCGCCCATTTTTTTGTGCATTTATTTGTTTCTTTTTGATACTTGCTTAATCTCTTAGTTTGACTCATCTGGTCTCTTTTTAGTATTTTTTGGTCTAATTTCTGCATTTTGTTTGTACATAATTTTTTCTATGTCGTTTGCTTTTTTTGTCTTTTGACTGAGCCTTGTAACTTTCAATTAATAAATATTCAAATTCCCCTCATACAAGGGCTGTGGTCTGTGGTCCCCTGACCTCTGGGAGCCCTGGGCCTGGTAGCCCTGTTCGGTAATCCACGCATGTACTTTATACACAGCTTGTATACAGCTTGTCAGCATTGCCTGTTAAATCCTTACGGTGTCGGTGGTCCGTGACCACCCAGTCTGTCTGTGCAGTGACTGCACGTGTGTGGAACAGATCAGCAAATGTGAGCATCCAGCATAGCAGAAACCCACTTTAATGTCTATTTTTAACTATATCCCAGTCTCAACCCCCAATTTAAGAGATTTCAGTGGAGCCAAGACTAATGTGACCCCGGAGAAGCGACTGCATTGTATTAAGTAGAAAGAACATGCCGGATTACATCAGTTAGATCTAAGAAATCCCGTGTCATTGCACTGTTAATATGTATGTCGTTCCCCCCTGGGCCTGTTTCTTCAGGTTCGTTCATGGTGGTGAATGCATCGGGTCGGGCTTCGGGGCAGAAGGCCCACCTTTACATGCCCACCCTGAAGGAGAACGACACCCACTGCATCGACTTCCTGTACTCTCTGTCCAGCCAGGATGGAGCCAGCCCAGGGACACTTAATGTCTACATCAAGGTGTGTTTTTACTGCGAGTGTGTGTGCGTGAGTGACAGGTGAAGGAGGCTGATGGACTGAACGAGCAAACCTCTGCTCTCTGTCAAGGAGAAGGGATTGAGTGTTTATGTAGGGGGGTGTGTGAGAGAGAGGGGGAATGAATAGGCATTTAGCTAGTGAGCAAGTTTGTCCTACTTTACTGCATCTGACAGAGATCGTTTATATACGTATAAATGATGAGAGAGAGAGAGATGGTTAGAGTGGAGTTACGTTGATTGAATGTGTGTTGTATTGAATTTATTGATTGATGTGTTATTTGGGAGCACTGGTTTTCACTAGTAATGTCTGAAACGGTTGCTTTGATTAACGGTAATTACAGTTAAAACTGTAATAAACGTAAAAAATCCGCCCTTTTTAAAAAAAATGTTATCATCTTGTCCTGCAGGTGAATGGAGGCGCGCAGGGCAACCCAGTGTGGAACGCCTCCGACACGGTCACCGAAGGCTGGGTGAAGGCGGAGCTGGCTATTTCTACATTCTGGCCCAACTCCTATCAGGTAACACGCACACAGAGCAGAGACACGATGAAGTATTTTCCCCTTTCTCCAAATAGAGACCTGCTCTGCTTTAAGCATCCTCTCACTGTCCAGTAGGAAAGAGGAGAATGAAAATGAAGGATTTACGCCTGTATTTCAATGTGACAGACATCTGTGATTACAGACTAATGTCCCGTGTCAGCAGATAAGGTCAGCTTTTGACATGGACGCCCAGCATCGAAGCAGTCAAGTTAAGGAGGTTTAAATGTTTTAATTTGTGCCCGCAGATAATTTCCGCAGCTGCAGACGTGTCTGTGTTCAGTTATTGGGTCAGTCATCATCATTACTTTGTGTCATGATTAACAGCCTCAGTCTCCTTCAACAGCAGAGCTCACATCTAGAAAACACAGCACATTCAACACGTTGTCATCACACGGCGTCAGATATGACGCGTCCCAAGGCGCCAAATTGCGCCGCTTTTTTACATCCGTGTGTGTATCATACTGAGGTCACACACACTCGAGGCTCCAGGAGAACCACTAGTGTGAAGGAAAACAACTTCAGGGTATAATGTGTAACCTTAAAGAGACATCAGTTAGGTTGAGGCAAGACGGTGTCGGTCCCGAGCAAAACAACTCGTGCCAAATCAACAACACGTTCCGCTGTGCCGACGCCTGAAGGGACAAGCCCAAAGTTGTTGATTGCACTAGATAACCACACTACTTATCTACTCAGTATGTGGATCTTCTTGTAGCAGGGAATTACTGCGTTAGGTATCGACTAATGCTGAGCAACTCACATTTAAATTATGAGAACATAAATCTCGCTTATACCTGTGTCTATGGTGCCACATGCTAAAGCTGTAGCATTTACTGTGTGTAAAAGTAGGTGACCACAATTGGATTGTTAATAAGTCATATTTATTCATATATTTTATATTCATTTTAATAATGTTGTGATTCACTAGGACCACTACCTCATCACTTTACAGGTAGAAAATGACCAACAAGCCTTTCACTCTTTTCCTCTAACACTGTAAAACAAATCTGTTGCCATTTCCTGGCTCTGTGTGTGTGTGTGTGTGTGTGTGTGTGTGTGTGTGTGTGTGCATCTTTGTGTTTAAAGGTGCAGACACACACACCCTGCTGTGTTATTTTATTGAAGTAGCACAAAGGCGACTGTTTTACCTAATGACTGAGCTCTGATCAATAAATGAAGCCGCCCTGCGTCGCACACACACACAGATGGTAACCGAACTGAATTAAAGTGTGTGTTTGTGTGTGTTTCCTGCCCTAATGAGGGAGCGATCCCTCCCATGGAGAAATCACACTTTCATTTCCTATAAAGATAAAACACTTTGTCATATTAAGGTAGAGACCACTGTGAGGGCAAGACCAAACTTTTGGGCCAAGTATCACTTCCTTTTAAACACGCTACATTTTCATCTATGCGCTGCAGTAGGTCATGGTGTGTTGTACCAATTTAGCTGGAAGAAGTTTCTCAGCGCATGTGGACTTTTTCCACTGCACGTTTTCACAGATTAATATGATAAAACACAATATTTCTTTCATATTGTGCTCGCATGTTTTAACACCATTTGATTCAGTGTTGGTACTTGGCCATGTAAACACAGTCTGAACTGCGAGATGGGATTTAAAAAAATAAAATAACATTTTTACCCACTGAACAAATCAATGCCAAAACTTTGTAGTGTAGTAACTCAATCTGCAAACAGAGAGGTCTGACTGATTTATTGTGGCCAGAATCAGTCATCAAATAATGAAGAACATGTCATTAGGGTCTCATGCTGGTTTTGAAACCACTATCATACTATATATATATATATGTCCTCTATAAGTCCAGTCCCCAATGTTCCTCTTACCTTAACCAGCTTATGAAACTGCCTAAACAAAACCATGAAATGCTTTTAATAACGCTATAGTCAGACATACGGTACTGGAATTTGTACCACATACTTAGGCAGAAAAAATTTGATGATGTTTGCTAACATCTCTTTGACATGTTCAGTATCGATGTATTTGCAACTCGATATTTACACCGTACATTCAACATATTGTACCTATGTCCATACAAAATATAATGCGGTAGTAATAACAAGCAATTTGATTGTAGAGAAATATATTGTTCCGAAACAGGGTTTGTTGCTGAGTGTAACAATCTTATTAACAATCTTTTCTAAGTTTTCCTTCTGCATGCCAGTCAAAGTTTGCATAGTAATTGCATTTTGTTATCTTAGCATGTAGCTGTGTAACTGTATATAGCTACATGCTAAGCTACCAAAATCCGAAACTTAGGAAAAACTAAGTAATGAGCAAAAACTTTTGTTAAATACTTTTGGATAAAGCAAAATGTTGTTACTCGCGCCTATACAACATCCAATACATGAGCAAATAAACTTGACATGTTTAGCCTTTTTACCTTTTTGGGTCTCTGTCCCGCCTCTGACATATTGAGCCACTGTAACAAAAGTCGTACACACGATGCAGAAACACATCAAAGACACACAGTGCAATAACACAGGGCCAATAAATGATGTTGAAGCTGATGTTTTATTGTAACAATGTCGCCGAAATTGTACTTTGGCGAGGTACAAGAAAATGTCTCCCCAATATACTGACGTCTCAGTTAACAAAGACGACTGGTGCTGTCAAAATGTTATTGCATCAAAAAGTGTCGGTGACTTTTAGAAACTTGACATGACTGCCAGAGAGGAGGATTTATTTTTGGAAGAAAACGGAGCAAGTGAAATCATCTCACATGAATTCAAAATTCAGTCTGAGTCTCTGCTTATACTGCTGAGGATTCTGACAAGTACAGCACAGAGGTATATGTGAATGTGTGTGGGTCACGAGTGCATGGCCCCACGACAGCCCTGCTGACTGTTATTCTCACTCTGTGTGGAAGAAAATGTAAAAACTGAAAAAAAGACGGAAGGAGACATGAATATAAGGGAAAAGATGGAGGGAGGTAGGAAGGGAAAACTGTAGCAGGGAGGCAATGAGAGGAAGACAGAGACGGAAAAAAGGAGGAGGAGAAGGGGGAGCATATGTGGTTGGCATAAGGACTGAGACAGGGGGATGAAGGGATGAAGTAAACAGAGGAAGAGTTGCTGACTTTATGGGAAAAATCCTCTGGGGTTTCCATGTGAGCCTCGCAGGGGTGTCAAGATGTTGCAATGTGTGAGTTTCATAACTTTTGGAGAAAACTCTGGTCCAACCTGATTCTTTCTTTCGCTCCTTTGTTTCTCTCTCAGGTAATATTCGAAGCAGTCTCGGTCCAAGGCCACCCAGGGTTCATTGCCATTGACGACATACGGGTCCTGGCTCACCCTTGCCGTAAGTGATTTTGCGCGTGTGCATGTGAGTCTCCCAATGGTTGACCCTGCACAACTGGGGCCCCACTGAGCATCATCTGTTTTGTAGACCTCCCTCACGCAAGGACAGATTGTGAGGTTTGCCGACAGACTGCAGAGTGCCAGGAAGAAGGGCCAGACTCGGAGTCTTCATCACTCAAACCTGACAGAAACACTTTGCTTCACAAAAAGTCTGGTCTGCTTACTGCAACAATCCATGGCCCACTTACCCTCTTTCTGTCTTCTCAGTTTTGCTCCATCACATTCGCTCTGGTTCTGACACCGTGTGGTGCATTTTGCCTCATACTTGCAGATACCAAAAGATGGTGTTATTACTCTTAGATATTTAGCTATTCACAAATCAAGACGCCATCATGTGAGACGAGCCGTTTTTATTTTAATTTGGACGACTGGAAACAAGCTCACCTTCATGTCCAAGGCCTTGTCATTTGTAGCCACCTGACCATCAGTGTCGGGGCGAATTATCATTGTTAAATGATCGATGCAGACCTACCTCTGTTTGCAGACAGTCAGAATGAAATTAACCGGTGGCAGGCTGGTCTCAATGCCGGGACAAAGTCACTCAGTGTCTGGCTGTCTGTCTCACTGTCTGCCTGCTCGTCTGTCTTCTATCCGTCCAACGACCCATCAAGCCCTGCTTGCTGTTGTTGTGGGTTTTCCTGCAAGTCTTATTTCTTATTGCCAGTATCATTTGCTAATAAAACCCAGTGTGAATTTACTACGTCTTTAATTTCACGATATCGTCTTTTAGCATCCGGCCAACTGTTTTATTCCATGATTATGGAATTTTTTATTAGTTCAGACAGCCTGAGGAGCCACGCAGACCCAATTAAGCTAAAAGACTCCACACTATTAAAGGTGGGCCGGAAGATTGAATCATGTCAACTGGACTTCTTTCTTCTTGGTTAGCAAACGTTTCTCTACGTATCCAAGCAGTTTCTCCAGTCTGAATAAAGTGGTAAAGAAACCCTGTTATTTCCTCAAGAGTAGGCTTGGTTCCACCCTGGCCTGAAAAAGCTCATTAAGGTGGGAGGTGGGAACAGGTTGGAGTCATCGAGACGTAACGATTACGACCCTAACCCCCTATACCCCTAAGATGGGTGTGGCCACCTCTTGGTGGATGTGTGAAGTTGTCTTAATCTTCCTGTGGATGGATGAGAGGGCAGCATGGGAGGCAGGTTGAGGCTGAGGCCACCTCCACCTCCTCTGAGATATTGTTACATCTTGGTGACTCCACCCTGTTCCCACCCCCGACCTTAATGAGCTCAAGGACAAGAGGAACAGGAGTCAAACCACTGACCTTGTGTTTTTCTTTTTTGTTTTTTTTTTAGAGCTACTCTATCAACAGAGCAGATTTTTGTCTCTAACTACAAAATATATGTTACGAACATACGGGGGCGTCTGTCTAGCTCCAGCATTTCCTTAGTGTCAATTTCTTGTTTGTCTTGCAGGTAAAGCGCCTCATTTTCTGCGACTGCAGAATGTGGAGGTGAACGTGGGTCAGAACGCTACGTTTCAATGTACTGCTGGAGGCAAATGGTCTCAGCACGACAAACTCTGGCTACAGGTTAGTAACTTTGTTTCACTAAATAAAAAAACAATAATTTGTGGTATCAGCTCAAAAATGTGCATGTGCAAAAATTTGTGTTTAGGAAGGTCACATGGCAGGATAAGTCAGAATATTTCAAAACTGCACTCTAAAAACTGGTGGTACCTACAAAGTAGTGGGTAAAATTTTAGGAATCGGCGACATGTCGACGTACTTGACTATGTAAAGATGTGTGACCAAACAGCACGGGGCTCTGCGAGCTCTGCAAGTTGAATTATTTTGCTGTTGAACTGCGAAATGTAGATTACGCCACATTCCTTCAACTTAATTGGAGCTAGTCTGTAAAACACAGATCACCAGTTGAGACTGGAGAATAAAGTCCCGCAGTGCAGACTTTGTCATATTTGTTTGTTTAAAGAGAAGCTGATTGAATAAAATATTAAAAGATAATCGCTTTTTATTTTTACTAAATTAATTGAAAAATAAAGAAGAGCTTATTGGGGCTGTGGCATTTCCTCGTGGGGTAACTTCTGCATATATGAAAAGATGTAGAAAATACCAATTTTACAGGCGAATTTAATGATCTGCAAAGCAAGAAAGTTCTACATTAAGACGTCTCAATTTGCATTATGGTTCTCATTCAACAGCCACTTGCTACTGGCTAAAATATGCACTGGCTGTTGTCCACTTCTGAAACTCAATAGCGTTAATTGGTAGCCATGTTTTCCTAGTGCTGTTTTTATAGTTGACTGCCGCTAATTAAAGTGTTAATTGACGAACTCCCGCCAGTCAATCAGGAAAATGCAACTTAAACAGTTATAATAAATGAACAGGTGACTTTATATTGTGCTTAATATTTTGTACTGACCAATAGAAATATCCTAAATATAAAAATGATACAGAATTGAGTACACTGTGGCAGACATTTCAAGCCTTCCCAGGTCTATTTCAGAATTGATTAAAAATCCTTGTTCTGCTTTGCACCAATGACTCCATCTCTGTACAAGTGGCACATCTGTGTGTGTGTTCACGCCCGTGTACTAGTTTGCCCGTGTGTGCACTGGCAAGCTTACGTGTTTTCACTCGACATGAGTGTCAGCCACTGAGAATGCCGCTGCGTTGTGTAATGACATTTGCCAAGTAGAGCTGCTTGAATGTTTCTTCCAAATGACAGATAATACTACAGTGGTGGGGTGGGGGTGGGGGGGTGGGGGGGGGGAGATTGGATGTGGAGATGTGGGGATCATATGCAAAGCAGAAAGTGGCAGCAGCACTCTTTTTGATTTCACGTGTGGCTTGCTCGGGTTCAAATTGCTTCTGTTTCATGCCAGAACAGAGACCAATAAGGGGTCATCACTGTGTCATTTGTTGATGCAGGTCTCTTGGAATCCTCACAAAAACCACCCAAAATACTTCTTATCACTGCATTTACTTTCCAAAGCATCATCCCTTATGTAACCACCATTGCTAAGTGCGATGGTACGGTGGCTTGAGCGCGCGGCGGCAAAAGCAGCACCAAGAAAACTAATGTGTCGATGAGATTAAACCTTTGGTCAAGTCAATATCAAATATTTTTGAGTGTTTCAGGTCCAGTTAACTGATAGTTCACACACTTTTCCTAAATTTGAGCCTTCTCTCCATTAAATCTGGGAACATGAAGATCATATTTTATGCTTTTGTACATCTCTACAGACCACTTAATGTTTTGCTTCATAAAATTGAGTTTCACCTTAGTATATGACTTTGGATATATGATCGGGCCTTAATTAAAACTGCATTCCCTGTCAGGTGAAAGCAGCCATCTTGAGCTCATATAGCGTCACCTGAAAAACCTACTGTAGCAATCTGAGAACACGCTAAAAGGCTCTTGCTAATAATAACTTTTTCCCCTTCATGCAGCAATGGAACGGCAAAGACACAGCATTAATGGTGACCCGGGTGGTAAACCACCGGCGTTTCTCCGCGACCGTAAGCGTTGGCGACACATCGCAGCGGAGCACCAGCCGCTATCGCTGTGTCATCCGATCAGACGGCGGGTCAGGCGTGTCCAACTATGCCGACCTCATCGTTAAAGGTTCGTTTTCCTGTTCATCTAAACCCCACGTAGGAGTCAAAGTACCTGCGGTGTCTTTGATGAATTTTAATGGGTGAAAGAAACCCGATCAGTGTGGATGGAGCAAAGTGGGACAACATCTCTAATGTAGAGAAAGTGAGAAACAAGCCTGGGTGGTGGTTGTGTATGTGTTTGACTGTTGCTCATTAGTGTTGTGAGAATGCTGAGGATGGAATACTGAACACACTTCACACTAGTGACTAGAAATCACAATGAGCCCTCGCTCTCTCCTACTCTCTCCGTCTCTGTCAGTTCGTTTACTTCCTGTGTTTGTCTCCTGTTCCCTTCTTTTCTCTAATGGTTTGAATTTCACGCCATGGGAACGACTTTATATACACACACGGAAACTTTAAGAGGGTTTTAAGAGACAACAAAGGTTAGGGTTAGACACAAAAACTTCCAGGTAAAGTTAAGTTAAAATATAAATTACATAAATAAAAATTGCTACAAACAGTGACAGTAGCACAAGTACATTACTTTCTTACTATAGTAACCATTGCACCATGTTGTCTCACGATCATCATTAAAGCCCGTCAACAACGTCTCGCACGGGAGTTGAATCCTGGTCTTCTGTGGGGAAAATCCAGTGTATTATTGTCCCATCCAACACTCTGTCCACCTGTCTTCACTTTATATAGTACATCATAGCGTTAGACTGCTGACTGCTGGAAGTTGTTGATTTCACCAGAAGATGGACCTTTAGAGAAGGTGGTTAAGCTTAGGCAGCAAGTAGGTTTAAGTGGTTAAGAATAGGCCTTTGGTCAAGGTAACGAGCCCCGGGAAATTCCAAAAACATAAACTTTTGATTAAAAAAAAGACAAAAAACATAATAAGTCATAAAGAAAAAATATTGTTTTCCTTATCTTGCTCATCCTCATCTGTCCGCTCTGCTCTTGTTTTCATTGCTTTTCGCCCCTGCTCACCTCCTGTTTCCCTCATGTATTTATCTGTGATAAATCCCCCTCGTCGAGGACATTGAAATCCTCTAATGCCATCCACTCAGCTCCGCGATCGCACTCGATACGAAGGCAGAATCACGAGTCTTCGTGATTTACTATCCTGCTCGTCAACCCACGGCTCATGTGAACAACCGTAAATACAGTGGCGTCCTGCTGTGAAAGATATTGATGCACTGAGGAGGATGGGTAATGTTGTTGTAGGGCCTTTGATAGAATTATAGCATCGCAGCTATCTGTTGTTGTCAGACATAATTACATCCTCTTACCTCTTGCAGTCTCTTTTTCTTGGACTCACGTTTGAATTCTTTGTCTTCGTTCATCTCCGTCTCTACCTTCCGCTCATTCATTTATTTGGGTGTGGGAATACAGAAAAGTATTTTCTCTCTCTAATTGTAATTGTAATCGGCACTAAAAGTGTAAACTGGAGTTGACAGAGCCTGCGATATAGAAGTTATCACAGCCTTAACATGAAAGTGTTATCACTCACACACTGTAAGCTGATTTCAGTTCTGATCCTACACTGCCCCAAACATATGCAATAATCAATATTAGGTACAGACTGTTTCTGTTCCGTTTGGCCTTTGTGGTCTGTAGACATTATATAGCGACGTTATTGTACCTTTACGCAAACAACGGCCTGTCACTTGGGCTGTACACTCCAGAAGTGCACATATACTTTTCACACTGGGTACTTATTTGTACCCTTGTGATAACAGGTGTACGCATTATTCAGCACCTTACTTAAGATTATATATAAACGTCATTACTTTGACTAATTTAGTTGATAATAAATGCACTTGATAATTGTGAGAGCAAAATTTCACATCCACAAATCTACTCAAAGAAATCCTGTAATTATACACATATGTACCTAAACTAAGAGGTAGGAAAATACTTCCCACAACCTTGTATTGTCTTTAGGTGTCTCTTCTCTCTGCTACACTAGCTACTACCCCCAGTGCTCCAAGCAGTCGTCATTATGATATTTAAAAATCACCAGAAACAATTGAAATTCCCGGGTTGGTTAAAAGACCGAGCCTCACTTTTAAAGGCAAATATCTCTGCACAGCAGCAGCACTGACACACAAGCTTTTGACTGTAATTTCTTCTACACTGATACGTTTTTTTAACAAAGTTCGAATAAAAAAATAATATATATATATATATATATATATATATATATATATATATATATATATATATATATATATATATATATATATATATATATATATATATATATATATATATATATATATATATATATATATAAAAATGTGCATACTTTACCTCAAAGATCAGTTTAAATTGTGCTCGTGTCATCAAATGTAAGCATATTTATGTAGTGCAAAGGGATTGTGCTAGTTATTTAATGGAAGTGAGGCTGTGTGACTGAAATTAATTCAAATATAGAGACATGCTGCCCTAAATTATGCTCTCAATGCATATTTGGTGTGAATTATGCTGTTAACCTTATTTGGTGTGAAGGATGTTTTAATCTTGGGGGAGGCTGGTGTGTGTGTGTGTGTGTGTGTGTGTGTGTGTGTGTGTGTGTGTGTGTGTGTGTGTGCATTACTGCACTGTTTTGATTAGATGATAGTCCAGGGACTGAAACTGTCATTACCATCTGTTAGCAGAACACACAGCCTGTACTCCTGAGACTGCCTAAATGTGGGTGGGTGGGTGTGTGTGTATTGCTTAGCCCACTGTTCCTCAGTGTCTGTCCTCTTTATGTTGGTGATTATTACACATGGGGACTTAAATCTTGGTTATACAGTCACATAATGTTAATCATGATATTTCTAGAGGAATTCCTTGGTATGAAGCTAAGTCGGGACTGGGTAGGTAGTGATTAGAGTTAGGGTGAGGGTACGACCCCGGGACGTGCATGTGATTCAGTGTAATGTCCTCTGAAGCGATGCAAACATGACTCTGTGCGTTTGCGTAAAGCTCAGGTGCTGTCAGCCATGCACCGTGCCAGGGGAATAGACACGGTGAAAAAGAAAAGAACTGGAACATGACAAGCACACATCCATGAGCAAACCTCCCTGAAGCCCCTTTGTAGGTGTGGTGTGTGTTGCTCAATGTGTGTATTTTGGTGCCATTGTCCTTGCTGTGTATGCATGCTTGCCTTTGAGTTGTTTAATATTCCATTCAGTCATGTGTGGTTGTATCATCTGTGCTTAACTTGTGTGTGTTTGTATGTGTGTGTGTGCATGTCTTTTCATTTGTGTGTACATGTGAGAGATGGTGATTGTGTGTCCAAATTAATTTGTGTGTGTGTGTGTGTTCTTCTGGGCTGCTAAGTGAAATCAGGGTTAATTAGTGTGTTGTTCAGCCAGGTGTGACCAGGGGAATCTGGAGAGAGACACTTCTCATATTACAGCCCCCCTCTGTGTGTGTGTGTGTGTGTGTCTGAGTGTGTGCTCATGCATGCATGTTAATCTGTGACACTGTGCCGCTGGCTGGACGAACAGATGATATCTTCCTTGCAGAGATCTGAAAGCAAACAGTCATAATCAAGCAACCTTCTGGTGATTTGGTTGTTGGACATACTGTACTGAAAGCAACAAAAAACATTATTTAATGTTACTCCAAACTATTTTTCTCATAGCCCCTTTGTGTTGCATGTTTAAACTATGGTGGTATAAGGTCAGTCTCGGAGAAACTGGTCCATGTAACACGTTGATCTTGACCTTCGGCATCACACATTAGCATCTGCCACGGTGTCTATTTTTGAGGATACCTGGACACCAAAAACAGAACTTCTACACACGATGGCTTTGAGTAAAAGTCTGCCAGGGCTCCTAGAAGTACAAGGTTCACATCGAATTGTTACTTTGTAAATTAACTTCTCATCTCGCCCCTTTTTCCTTTAATACTAATTCTGGATGCTGAATGAGTTAGACATCAAGCTGGGGTGCAGAAGTCTCTCAGCTCCAGTCCCGACCCAAGCATCAGCTGTGTCCCTGAGTGAGAAACCGTAGCTTCTCGAGTGCAGCCTGTAGAGGCGTGTAACATACACTGTGACATGTATATGTCCTAAATGATGACAATAAAGCTTCTTATTTGTGGTTCTTTTTATAAAACTACAGTTTGGCAAACCGGCTTTTGACGGTATGAGAAATATCTCAGCAACAATGATGGATTTCATAATTTTAAAGTAACAAAAAAAACATATTGAGCAACAATAGGTTATTGTGTAAATCCCTGAAATCCTTTTCAATACTTAATGCATTAAAGTGCATGAACTGCTGCATTTTTCCCTGACACAGTCAACGAATACTTAAATGCTGTAGAAACCAGAAATGTGTTTGGCTATTTAGTGGATTTTTCTAATTGTTTCTAGTTATAATAAAATATCAGAAATAACGGAATTAAAAAAAGGCAACAGAAGTCAAAAGGCAGAAAGGAAGACATATGCAATACAATCATTAACTCTGTCCCCCCCCCACCACCATCACACACACACACACACACACCTACCTACTTCCCCATCCTCTGCTTCGTCTCACACCTCCCACATATTTAATATGGTACAGAAGTGTGCAGCGCCAGTGATATATTGTCACACCCCCTTCGATCCCTTTTAAAGAACATAACCTTGCATTAATGGCACCACCACATATTCTGGCTGTCATGGGAAATGCATCACTTTTACTGGAATAAATGGAAGAAGAATTATCTGCAAGTGTAGAAAGAGACACATTATATATATATATATGGGGTGCAGAGTTAGAAAAACATGGTAAATAGAGGGAACTAAAAGCTTTTTGTGAAAGAAGTTGAAAAAATAACTTTTTAGTTTAACAAAGTCTAAATGTGGTGAAGTGTCCTGTGTAATAAGTCATGCACACGTTGTCCAGATTGATGGGACAATAAAGGACATCCTTCATTGTCCCATTACCAGTTTGTACCCCAACCGCATTCTAACCCCTGACCCCAATCCAGGCCTGTCTCACAGTGAGCACTGGTCCAAATGGCCTCATGATGACAAACTCAAATTTCTCCACACAACCGCTGAAAAACCTTCGCACACGCAGATGTTTTTCTCTGCTCCTGTGCGTTTCTCATTTGTATGGCTCTTGTCGAACAGATGCAGTTAAAGCCCAAGGGCAACAAGGTCTCAACCGCACTCCTGGTTGTGCGTGCGTGTGTGTGTGTTTGTGTGTGTGTGTTATGCTTGTGTCAAAGAGGGAACAGCCTGCATTTCTGACATGTCTGTGTCTCAGGGGTATGAGTGCAGGCTGTATTTAGGATGTGTAGCTGCATTTGAGTGTGTGTGTGTTTTGATGTGTATGGGCATGTGGACATCGCTTTGTGTGTGTGTCTTCTGTCTGTCAGAGATAAAACTCAGTGGGGCGTAGCAGAGATCCAGGGGAGTCACTGTCAGCCAGTGCCCTGTGGACATCATGCAGAGTGTGTGTGTGTGTGTGATCACCAGGAACATGTCTGCCTCTTTCTAAATCTTCCTGGGTGGCCATAAAGCTGATTGTTGTCTGACAATTAGACCAAGCATTCACGCAGCACAGCCTCCGTGTGTGTGTGTGTGTGTTTTTACCTGATAAGGAAATCAATAGTGGAGTGGACAGCTTAGCCCTACGAGTCAGATCTGTTGAAGCCCACTAACGCTCTGAACTCCCACTGGGTGTGAACACAGCACCACCGTTGGTTTATAAAAATGTTTGACGTCCAAGTGAGGGGGTTTTATCCCAAAATGAGATGTCAAACGTTTGAAAAGGCAACACACACGATGTGTCAGACGTTTGCAGAAAATTCACACTTATCTGAGCTGCTGGCGGTTGCAGCATAAGTTGGGGCTCATTGTGACTGTCATCATTATACAGTGTGTTTCCCTGAGGGAAGTGATACGCTGTTTCTTATAGACGGCACTGCAACGCACCTGTGGAGGAATGCAAAAATGTGCAAATGTTGAAAAAAAATCCAAATGCCACACAGCCTTAACGACTCCTACATCAAGCAGCATCAACTTGTGTACTTACTTCTCTTCTAGTAAACTTGACATGCAGGTGGAAGTGTGACAGAACAGGCTTTAGATTTGGTGCTCAAGCTGTCCACGATCCTCACAGCTTGTGGGGAAGAAGCTTCTGCACAGCCTGGAGGAAGAGGTCTTGGTGCTTAGGTGTCTGCAGCCAGATGCTTCCCTACGAGGGTGAAGAGGCTGTCGCCAGCGTGGGAAAGGTCTTTCAAGGTGTCGGAGACCTTATGGGTAGAACATGTTTGTTATAGGGAGTCGAGAAAAGTGCTGATGATCTGTTCTGCTGTGTTCGCTGTTCGTTTTAACTGGCGATGTCGCAATGCTGATACCAGCATCTGGCATCAGGCCTGATCCTGCCTTTGTGTACTCGTACTCATACTCGGAATGATACTTGGGGAAACTACTCCGATACCACTTTAACCGTCGCAGTAGATGGATAAATGCCTGTGGTTTAGAGCTGTTTTAAGATAACTGACGATGACAAAAGCCGATGCAAACTCTGCTGTGCTAAAGGCGAAGATCTCGATAGTTCATGAGTATTTTAAAAGTGGTTAATAATTGTGACTGACTTGGGCACAAAAATTAACCACAAAAAGACAGGAAAACAAAACAAATGTCACGGTGGCCACATTTGCATGGCCATGCATAGAATTCAACCTGATGGTCTGGAAAAAAATCGAAATTGGGGGCCTTCTACCTTTTTGGTTTCCTGCTGAATGCTAGCTAGCTACTACACATCCCCAACATCTCATAAGTTAATGTATTTTAACACCTGAGTCTTTGAGGCCTCGTGGTTTGCTTTAATATTTGTATTGTTGTTCTCTTCAGGCCCAAATTCTGCCAAATGATCTTTTCATAACTGGCAAACAGTGAATCTTGGGCTTGATTTGTGCCGTGAAGGACACAGTCATTGGAGCCTTTGATGCCTGGGGTCAGATGTGCACATTTTATGATGATGTGTCGTGCACCTTAGCAATGATAGAATACAAATTCAGCCTTTCAGGTACACGGCCCCTAAACCGAGATTCAGTTCATGTGTGTAGCCTTGAAGAAAAAACAGTGACACAATTAGGAAATATGCACATTCAAAGACAAGGAAAAAACTCACGATAGATTCAGAGGAAAGTTGTAAAATTTCATTTTGTGTTTTACATGAAAGTAATTTTTTCATTTTTTATTTATCTGCTTATATTAGTGTGTGTGTGTGTGTGTGTGTGTATCATACAGATATACTGCGTACACAACCTCTGCTTCTTTAACCAGGTCTTCAGGGCTCGCCTTAGGGGATATGTGTGTGTTGTTGGGGGGGGGGGGGGAGTTCGCCATGCCGTTGGTATGCCATGCCCATTGCTCTGGCGTGTGTGTGTGTGTGCACGCAGGTGTGTGTGTCTGGGAGAGCGTGGACACTTCACACAGAATTTCTGACGAGAAACATAAGTAATGCATGAACTAGTACGGTGAGCAGGACTGGAGACGAGGGGAGCAGAGGAGACGGGATGCGATGAGGAGGTGAAAAGTTGAAACCAAAGACGAGGGAGCAGGAGAGGACGGTGAGAAAGTGATGGGATGAGCAGACGGTGCACAACCGTACAACATGGGAGGTTATGGAAAATAGAAAGTAGGGAGAACACAGCAGAGAAGGAAGCCAACAGGAAGCGGGAACATCTCTGCAATGACAACAGCAGAAAACACAAGTCAGAGCAGACAGGTGCCCACGTCTGGTTGAACTCATGCCGGTGTTCGTGTGGACATATTCTTCATTTGCTTCCACACCCGCCTGGACGGCTGTTTCATCCTCAGCAGCTTACAGTCGGCGAGCAGATAGAAGACGCCTTGGATACAGATATGTGACACAAGCGCGCAGATTTGGAAATAAGCTTTTAATCAAAGTCCGTGGAAAGATGAGACCGTTCATAACGTTCATCTCTCTGTCGACACTTAAGAAGTTAAAAACATAATCTTTCTGGTCTGACATTTAAGAAAGACAACACAATAGTTCTACGTGATGTGTTTTTCTATTTTTGCTGTAGTTTGACAACGATTTCACATGTAGAACAAACTCTGCATAAGTCAAATTCTGTCCATAGGTCTGTTTTTAAGTCCTTATATTCAAACACATGTTCATTATTCATAAACCCCACCGCCCTCTTTATAACTGCTGCTTTATTAAAATGAAACTTTGACTTCTACAGACATATTTCTCCCCACATGCAGCAGATATTACAGCAAATAATAAGCAAATGCAGAATACATGCACATAACTTTTTAAATGTAACTTTATAGAAAATTGCAACTGATTCTATTCACTCTTTAAATTTGAACAGCCAGTTAATATGTATTAACATGAAACCACTTTCGATGACATTCAGCTCGCTGTCCAGATGTTTTCTGCCAGAAATTCATTTGCAGTTTAAACAACACTGGTCATACAAGTGACCCTTATGTAATGTTTTTCCTCAACAATTTAAAATCACGATTATTTACACGAACATATTTGGAATAAGGTAAATTTTCTTTCTATATAAATCACACCCATTATGTTTGGATTTGTTGATTCATATTACTATTGTCGAATAATACTTTTGAATCCATTTTACATGAACTCACACTTGATTTCACCTCCGTTTTCCGGCAGAATGTGTAACTACAAACCGTATGATTATTGGCTGTCAGTTCTTTAGTGACAGCAGGGAGGCAGCAGGAATAATAGAAGCACACGGGGCAGAGAGCAGCTACTGATGCTGATACTTGGAGTGTTAGCCAGCATCACATTTTGTCAAGTCAGAGCTAGAACCACTCTTCTTCTGTTGTTTTTGAAGAGTTTGTGTGAGAAAGCAGGGGCTCATGGGATTGAGGGCAATATTTCTGTGCAGAAGACTCAGACCGCTGAGGGGGGAGGGGGGGGGATTAAATGTGTGTGCTTGTGTTTAACAATGTGAAAAAACCTCCAGTTCTCACATGTTTACATGTTTTTTATGTAACAGCATCTCTTAGAGTGTGTGTGTGTGTGTGTGTGTGTGTGTGAGAGAGAGAGAGAGAGAGAGAAGTAGCAGGTGTCTGCCTCAGTGAATTTACTGTGAGTAGTGGGGAATCAAATCTTATTTGGCATGATACTTGCTTCCTCCCTTGGGTGTGGAACACACTGTGTTTGCCCGTCGCCTCATCTTCTTCCTTTCTTTCCTTATTTTTCCTTGTCGTTCTGTTTTTCTTTCTTCTGTCTTTCCTTTGAATTTATCGAGTCTGTCCATTTCAGTCTCTTTTCTTTTTTCTTTCTTCCCTTCTTTTCCTTTATTTTCTTTCGTCCATTGGTTAGTTCTTTCTATTTTTCTTTCTTGTCTGTCCTTTGTGATAGATGGAGGCTGTGTCAATGTGCTGTGAGTCTTTTGATTAAAGCATTCTTTGTGACCAGAAGAGAACGTTCCCATGCTGTGTGTGTGTGTGTGTGTGTGTGTGTGTGTGTGCGCGAGTGCTGAATTCATTATAGTAAC
Organism: Channa argus; assembly: GCF_033026475.1. Classification (NCBI taxonomy): domain Eukaryota; kingdom Metazoa; phylum Chordata; class Actinopteri; order Anabantiformes; family Channidae; genus Channa; species Channa argus. The sequence continues at coordinate 26,502,328 of NC_090201.1, read as the reverse complement.
ATGCCTGAGGGAGTAGAAGTGTTATTCACAGGTGTATACACACACACACACACACAGACACACACAGCATACTGAAGCCCTCAATCCCCAGGACTTGGAGAAATGTGTTTATATAAAAGTCAGTAGCAGTTGTGAGCTGGTAAATACCAGTGAGAGACTGCACACAAGGAAATAACAAAAGAGTAATTCAGTTAGATTAGGAATTAGGGAAGTGTGACGGAAGAGGACGTACGTCAGAGGGGACACCACTCACAGCAGGAGGCTCGGACTATTGCTGCTGGTGTGATGGACCTGCTAAGAGTCGGAAGCTGAGCATGCAGAGATGTAGAGAACATAGCCAGGGCTGTCAGCGGGTCGCTTTTATATACACTCAGTCGACAGGTGAGCCGGAGCTTCTCCCCTCAGAGACACTGCAATCACAAGGGTAAGACAGGAATGTTGTCCGTTCGCAGCATGTGGAGGCTGATTCCCAGGTCCCAGGATGATGTCGGAAACGTACCAACAAACAGAAATCTTTTCCTCCACAAATGGGATGTGTCAGATGATGGTTTGTTGGACCGTGGCTTCACCCAGACATGAGCACACCAACATCAGCAACTGCATTTTCTAATCATATGATGCCTGGTTATTGTCGTCATGCACCAAAAGCCCAACAGCTCCATTGATGGAGCAGCACCAATCGCTGATGAAATTACATCACTTCAAACACGGGCTACTTTCATTTCTCCAAAGCAGAAGTTTTGGGCAACAATTTAAAATTGCCATCCATCCAAGAGGAATTAGCTTAACTCGAACGTGCAGCACCTGGTGTCCGTCACTCACATTTGATGAGCTGCACTGATAATATCATGCTTATCTCTGTGGGTCAGCATGTGAGAGCATGTTCCTATCTGTCTTATCTGTGTCAGATGAGCTGCTCGGTCTAAGGAGCTGCAAAATATGTTTCTGAAAAGACAGAGTGCCGAAGAGAAGCAACACAAATTATTTGGAGGAAGAGAGAAAAATTGTAAACCCTGATTAAACAGCAGCAATTCGGAAACACGTACTGAAGTCGATGTGTAAAAGTGGAGAGTGTTACTAACATTTTGATTACATTCTCTTTCTTGGTTCACCCGCAAATTAAGTGATTTTTGAAAATCTGCTGTTATTGTCCCAGCGACTCTACTGCATCAGGGGACTGAACCGGCAACTTTTCGATTTCCATTCAGCAAAGCTCGTCCATAATGATCTTCCTGTGTGCCAGTCAAAGTTTTCCCAAACAGAATCAGAAACTAAAACTGCCTTCAAAAATGTGAATTACTTTTAATTCATTGTGAAACTTGGGCGACGAGCTAAACGCCAAACAACGCTCTGCAGCAACTAACTCAGGAAATATCGACTATTCTTTGGATTCAGAGCTGTTGTGTTTGCCACCTTTGCTAAGCTCGAGACGTCCAGTCGAGATGCAGCACTCTAACTATAGGTTACTATGTACAGACTAAGAATACTGAGCTTGTTTTTTCCCACACGTTCTCATCCCACAGAAGCTTCCCAAGGCGTCAAGTTGGTCCTTTTTCACGTCCTTAGACGTATCACATTAAAACCACAGGGACCCTTTGGCATCACTATTGGACATTACAGGAGCGCTACAGTCGAACCCTCGTCTCCTGTGGAATATTCCTGTGCGTTGTTGTACCATCCACCCCCCCCGTGCACATCCCATCATCTACAAAACGTTTTCACTTAATATACTGAGTCATTGCTTTTGGCGTCAAAAGAAGAGTTAACCAGGTTTAAATGCTTCCATTCTGCATGTAATGATAAAATGCAGGAGAGAAGGTTTGTGGTTAAGGGGAAAATGGAAAATAAGGAACCTTCTGTCTTTTCTTCCCTTTTTTTTTTTATCATTAATGGCAGAAAAACAGATTGTAGTAGAGCGATTGTCATTTTCAGCGAATCTGATTTTTCCATTTTTTCCGCCACCCAGGCGATATCTTTTCTCTCCCCTCTGGTGGACTGAGGCCTCTGTCTTCACACACACACACACACCTCTTTGAATCTTTCTTTTTCACAGAACACATCAGAGCTCGGAAAAGGTCGGATATTACATTTGGATATTTCTCCCACGTAAACAGAAACACACACCGACACACAGTGGCAGGTTACGAACTGCAGCAGAGAGGAGCTGATTATCAACAAAACTACTATTGTTGCTCAATCTTCACTCCTACATTTCTCTTTCTCTTTACCTTGTTACCTCCTCTCTCTTAATGTAGAACTGTTATTGTGTGTGTGTGTGTGTGTGTGTGTGTGTGTGCTCCCGTCAGGAGAAGCAGGCAGGGAAATGAAGTGAGAACCATTTGGAAAAAACCTGATAGCAGTCACTCTGACTCTCCTCTCTTTCTACTTTATGCACTTTCTTGATTGACCTCTGTAATTTTACTGTCTCTGTATACTTTCATTTTCTGAGAGGATTCCTGTAACTGGTTCCAGATGATATCATTTACCCCAAACAGGGTTCAGTTTCGCACAGTTTAACTCTCAAAACACAGTGGCGGAACTTCAGTGTCTGCGCTTGCTGCGCTTTTACCGCAACTGTTGTGCATTTTGCAGCAGCACATGTATGTGACGTCCTGTGCACAGGTTGTGATTATTTTTCTGACTCGCATCACTCAAAGAGAAGCGATACGTTAGGGAGCGACCTTGTGGATCCTGATGGCAGAAGAGAGCACAGTGTGTTGGATATTTATGAGGCTGGTGAAGAGTTGAAGGATCCCTTAAACAACCGTAACAGAGCGCTGCAAACGTGTGCTAATGTTGGTTAGAGTTTGTCCACACTGACTGGTCGAAAAAAGGGAGGAGGAAAAAGAGTTGCTGGTCAAATGTTTATTTCCTGGACTGACGGTACACAGGTCTGAATTAGTGGGGTGTTGCTGCAAGCCTGCTGCTGCCGCTAGGCCATTCCACGGCTTACTAAATACTGTACATCATAAACTATATTTTCATGCACACTTCCCTTTTTCCTGGTAATGAATTTTTATGCAGCGCAAAGGCCTTGTAAAAAAAATAAAAATAAAAAAAAATGTAAAATGAGCTCAAGTCCAACTCTGTCTCCTTTTAATTGTTTCTGTACATCTAAACCCCCCAACACAAATGCAGTAAATTAATTGCAACCAGATTGTTTCACCTTAACATAATGTCAGTATGTTGGCAGTTATGTGAATGCTGAGTCCCAAAAATGTTGACACTGAACACATTTCTTCAAAATATCAGATCTTATACAACATCTTACTGACCTACGAGCCAAAACTTAAATCTGTGAAGCTTGTAGTTAAAACTGTGAGGAGATGCAGCAGCTGCAGACCTGCTCTGAGTAATTTCAAAGCCTAAAAACCTAAAAACCTGGATGAACTGCCCGACACTGTGACATCACACAGCCGTTATTGTGAGGACAACAAGCCGGGGTTTACAGCAAATCCCAGCCAGCTTCACCAGACCAAAGAGGCAGCTTGTTAGAGCAGGAATAGACACCTGTACAGGCAGGCGAGGGAGATCAAGTTGGTCAAGAAAGGTTGAAAAACTGTTTTTGTGAAGAGGCTGGCAGGACATTATAAATCACAGGAGGCCTTCTCCATCTGCTGAGGAGAACAAAGATCTGACAGTGTGAATAAATTGTACTTCAGGTTTGAGATACACATTCCACATCCCTCACCTGCACTAGCTCAACAGTCACCACCCCCACACCCTGTCAACCCCCCTACACTCACCTGAAGACACCCAGAATGCACTGCACAATGACCCACAGGACACAGCAGGAGAGGAACACACATCCTGCGCACTGTCCTCTCCCCTCTGCTCTACGCAAACAACCGTCAAACTCCTAAAGGTTCCAGACGACACGTGCGTTTCTGGCCTCACGCGAGATGATGACAAAGCTGCACAGCAGTGGCAGGTGGATCAGCTGCTGCTGTGGTGCAGCATAACCAGCAGACAGTGGAAGAGCTGACCTCACACTTACTGCCGTCCGTGCTGCACTGGTCTAAACGTGCACACACTGCACTTTAAGTGCACACTCTGTTACTTCACATGCAGCGTTTTAACTTTTAAACCAGGCCGAAAATCTTTCTCTAACTTTAACCAAAGTGCTTTTTTTTTTTTTTGCCTAAATCTCCCCACGCACAGGACTCGGGAGTCAAATGCAGGTCTGTGGTGTGACAGTCCTGCATGTTGTACAGCCACATTCACTATGAAGCATCCTCTGGAGTAATCAGACAACAAAGCGTGAAAATACACGTTTCCTTTAGATGTTTCTAGTCTGCTGTAGCTGCTGGAGCTGGTGAGCACAGCAAGTTTTATTTTTCCCTTTTACATTTTTAAATTGCATTGTTGCATAGGAATATCTTTCAAAATCTGCAAACCCTCGTTTTGTTTACCCTCCTGACTCACACATACACTCACAAACACACTGGCCTTTCTTCAAACATCATGCTGGGATTATAATACAGTGTAGTAAACATATACTTGGTATCTTCAGGGTATCGTAACACAGGTCACTTTTGAGTGTGCGTCTGTGTTGTCCCACAACAAAGCCCCAGGATGTGCAAGATAAAACCTTTTATGGGGCCAGGGCTGCTGCAAACACACATGCAGTGTATACACACACACACACACACGCACACACACACACACGTCTTTATTGGCCCATGCTCTGCTCCTACTGTATCCCATTTCCAAACTCCATGAGCACTGCTTGTCGTTATTACAGCGTCAGTGTGGCTTCTGCAGAGAATAAACGTCGTCTTGCAGGACGCTGACTGCAAGAGGCATCAGACATCATTTTCTCTTTGTATTTATATGCAACCTACAGATACTCACTCGCTTAACATTTGAAGTCTGGGATTTTCTCCATGTTTTATCATGTGGCACAAAAGCACCTAATTGTGTTTATAATTTACCATCACCTGGAAGATAAATGTGAGGTAGAATGTACCTCTTTAAAAATGCTTTTTTTTTAATCACGGGTGGGCTGCTAAATGGGCCTACAAGGCACAAAGCCAGGGGCTTGAGAAGTCAGGGGGGCCCTGGACCAGAGCTGTTTTTTTATTTATTTTTTTATGTTTTTAGTTAAAAAGAGCTCTAATTAAAAAAACAACAAAAATGACTTCAAAGAGATACACATCAACCATGTGCATCTCTTTGGGGGTGGGGGCAGGTGACGTGCGGTGCAGGTGCGTCTGTGATTGTTTCTGTCTCGATACACAAAGAGATTTTTTTCTGCTTTAGAGAAACTTGTCACTTGCAAGTTCTGGAAAAAACCTCAGATAAACAGTCCGAGGCCGTGGGCCCTCTTCATCTTCTGGAAATCTTTCTTCCTCCGTCCTTGGTTCCTGTCAACCCTTTACTCCTAAATATCCTCCTTTCTTCTTCCGTCCTTTATCTTTTCACACTTCATTAGCATCACTGTATGAAGGCCAACTGTAGTTGATTAGCAACCAGAGTGTGTCTGTGCTTCTGTCTCCATGTGAGGGGGCACATGTGTTTGTGTTTGTCACATCTACACGCATATGTATGTGTGTGAAAATGTGTTTATGATTATGTGTGTTGTAGCTGGATGTGTATTTCTGGGCTACATATAGCTACTATGTATCCATTTTCTATCTGTCTTCTTTTTTTTTTTTCTATTTGTGTGTGTGTGTGTGTGTGCTACCCGCTGACAATTGCCAGGTTGTGTGTCGCTGGATGGGTTCTGGAACTCTCTGCTGTAAACGAGCTGGTAGAGGGAGGCACGCAGGGGTGGTGGGAGGAAACAGACGGAGGCAGGCAGTGATTGAATGATCTTCCTCTTTCATCCTGTGGAGTAACATCAGGAGAAGTTGTTGAATGTAAATGATGTTAATGAAGAGTTTGTTAGACTTAAAGAAAAGTGTCTGCGTTTGTGTTTAGCTTATGTACATTACAGTGAAGCAGTTCGGAAAACGATGCTACTGTGTTTAGGATTTTTGCATGTGTCTTTTTTTTTTTTTTTTTAAACGCACATCTACATGTGAACCACGTCTTCATGTTCATTAAATCTAGCCTTCTTCTAGACAAGTGAAGAAAATTGCAACAGGATGAGAAAATTTTAGCTCCTTTCAGTGAATCACCCTTAAAAAAAAAGAAACAGGAAAAGCATTCTTTCATCGAGGCGGAGATGATATCATTTGAAAAATGCGAGACACAATCAAAGAAACCGCACTTTTAAGTATGAGTGATGCTTTTGACAATATTGGCGTCTGTTTAACTTGATTTATTTTATTGTTCTCCGTATTCGGCTTTCTTTTTTTTTTTGAAAGAAACCATTATTAGTTTTCCACAAGAACAGAGTTGAGCGATGTAAATACAATACTGTTTATTCTGACTGGGACACACAATGCTTTAAAATGCGTGTGATGCACCCACATCTCGGAGTTTTTCTTTTTTAAACTCTACTCCACTTACAAATGCACTCACAGACATAGACACACACACTCACAGCCGCTGTATAGTTAAGTTAAGATGGATGGTTGTGCAGTGACTGACAGTTGATTCATCGGTCCCGCAGCCACCATACATATTCTAATGAGGCCTTGAGGAAAGTAAAAAAAAAAAAAAAAACTTGCAGATTGAGATCAGGACTTTGCTTTTAGACAGCTGGAAGAGTGGGGCCATTATTCTTAGCTAGCTTAACATAGCTGTCAACTGACAAAGCACCTGCCACAGAGGGGGGAGAAAAAAGATTAATACTAAGAGACCCCAGACTTCCAATCGCAGAATGACTCTCTCAGATGCGGTTGTTTGAACAGCTTACTGTAAAGAGTGAGGAGTACATTTCCTAAACCTTGTGCACAGTGGTGCGGATTGTTTTTGGTTGCACGATATTCTTGGCATCATCGCACCCCGAGTTAAGCAATTCATGGAATCTATGAACGCAATGAGGATCAATGAGCGATAAGTGAGAATGTCACTCATTTACTGGGTGTTGGACATCAGCGGCCACTGTGAATGGGCTGGACAATTAGACAAATGGTTGAATGCATGGAACTTCATATCTTTTTACCTGTGTGCGTCTCAATAGCGCGTTTGAAGAGCAGAGCATGTACACAACCTTTTTTTATTGGATGTCTGATAGTAGAGACGTAAAACCAAGAGAGAGCGTGAAGGGGACAGGTGACATGCAGCAAGATTCCACGTGTTGATTTAGGGATTATATAGCAACTTGTAGCATCTTGGACCTTGATAATGTTCAATGGGAATATGCAGTTTCCCATGTACTGGTTTATTTCTACGGCAACGCTATAGAACGCAAAACTGAACTAATCTCGAGTAATATGTCAGGGTGTTAACAGGTGGCCCAAAACTCAGCCAACACTTTTTAACATCCTGTATGTTTCCGGTGCCGCTTGGCCAGATCTTTTACATATTACTGGTCAGAACTGTGTCACGGCTGCTGTCCAAGGTGCTGATCCTAGAGCCTTCAGCGATGAAGGAGCTGCCCATCTTAATAGTTGTATAGTTTTATAATAGTTGCTCTGTTCATGCTGATGAAAAGGATTCTTGCTGAAGAATTGTAATCAGTGCTACAGGGGTACAATGCCTAGCCTGCATTAGTTGTGGGTTTCCAAAACTGAAGCCTTAGCTTGACACTTTTTTTATTAAAAAATTAAACAGACTTACTGAATATTTTAAATATTTCTTCCATTATGTGAATCACAGTTTACAGAATATACAGTTTGATATGACATTCATAGCTTTATACTTAGATCAGTGCAGTTGTTTTTATAAAACCTCACGTTTGCGCCCTAGGAAATGTGTATTACTTCATCATACAGTACAGAGGGTCTAGTGTTTTGTCCTTTTGGCAACATTTTTTGTACATTTCAGATCCTTCTTTTTTTTGTTTTAGTTTTTTTTTTTTTTTTTGCAATTTCAAGGCGGTCTCACTATTCATAGATGTTGGATATCTCATTTTCAGAAGAAGCTTCAGTCTTATTTAAGAAAGTAGGAGGAGGAAAATATCAGAAAGGGGTAATAAAACATCCAATGCTTTTAGGCTTGACAGAGGCCATTATTTTAAAGTAGCATAATCTGAAAGTCTAGTGGCAAAGTAGCTGTCAGCAACGTGTCAACAGTGTGATGGATTGGTGCTACAGGTAGACAATTCACTCCAAAATGCCTCCTTTGAAGCTTTTTAGTGGCAAGTGTTTGCCATGATAAAGTCTCATTTCAATGGACGTGTGCATCACACTGAAACAACTCAACTGTGGCTGCGATGGCAGAGTCAGTGTTGCTTCAAACATCATTTTGACATCACACCACTCAATGGGTCATTGTCCGTATTATCGGTCCTTACTTAGGGTTTAACAGGGGGTCTTCTACCTCCTACAAGTCTAATAGGAGCAGGACTGGGCATCAAAACTAAAGACTGGGAGGTGGGAGTGTTTGTTTCCCACTTAATTAATATTTGTGCTTTAGTGTTTTGACCTTTTTCTAAACCTACCGTTGTCTTTTCTGTGCCTACACCCAAGCAAGTGATAGCTATGCTAAAACGTAACCTCGTGGTTTGGGTTGCTACACCTAAAAATGTTGCACTTATTAGTATCAATAGTTGAGCACCATAATTATTGGCTGAGAAGAACTGATAAATGGTGTGATAGTGGTTGGACTTTGATAAAGTGTTTGGTGAAACAGAAGTTCAGTACTGTGTCATGTTTGGCCACAGTTACAGTAAAAATATATATTTGAATGGTTTGTTTTTCTGTTATCCACTGCAACAAAACCTCATTCGACTGGGACATGTCTAACTGGATTTGTTCTCTGATTTTACACACCAACTGCTAATTACTCAAATTTGTTCTTCTCTTATTTCACAGCTCCACCCACCCCCATAGCTCCACCTGAGCTACTCGCCGTTGGTGCCACCTACCTGTGGATCAAACCAAACGCTAACAGCATCATCGGCGATGGGCCAATTATCCTCAAAGAGGTGGAGTACCGCACCACTTCAGGGAACTGGGCTGAAACCCATGTGGTTGATTCTCCCACCTATAAGCTTTGGCATTTGGACCCAGATGTTGAGTACGAGATCAAGGTCCTGCTTTCCAGACCTGGGGAGGGAGGAACGGGGCCACCGGGGCCGCCGCTGGTTACCAGGACGAAATGTGCAGGTGAGTCATGCGTCTGTTATTTATTTTTTGTTTTTGGTTTTTGTTTTTGTTTTTTCTTTTCTGTAACTCCACCTCTCAGGTTTGCTGTTGTTTCCTTTATTCACCTTTCTTAAAAATGAACATTGATGGGTATTTGGTTCTTTTTCATCTTCTGTTTTTGAGGATGCTCTTGTGGAACACATTAGCCATACAGGGCCTTGTCATTTTCCTCACACTGTGAACCTGCACTCCGCCCACATGTCAAAAAGAATATTCAGATTTTGTGATCACAGTAAGGTATTGTTGGGATCTGGTTTGAGTATGGTTAAGGTTAGGTGCCGGAGCTTTGCTTTGGAGAACGAGTAGCGAGGAGGCGGATCAGTGGACTACCAGCACTAAAGGGAAAAAGAAGCAAAGATTTCTCCAATTTCTTCTTGTTGGGAACAGAAGGGCAAATCAAAGATGATAATGATAATTGGGTTTATAAGGAGGTGCTGCAGAGATGAAGGGGAGATGGAGTGTGAGGCTTAATGGGGAAAGAGGAGGTGGGGGAGGTTAGGTACGTAGGAGCAATCACGGCTGAAAATGAAGATCCCAGTGGGGGTGTAAGGACACAACAAGTGGGAGTTCATTGGATGGAGTGACAGTGCGTCAGATCTCTGACAACCCCTGTGTGTGTGTGTGTGTGTGCGTGTGTGCAGCAGGTGGCCTCAACACTGCTCCTGTCAGTTGTCTCCGTTGTCCCTTTTTGCTGTCATTGTGCTAGTTTTGTCCCTACCTCTCAGTCTCCCACTTCTTTCTGTCCCTTTGCCACCTGGTTGTTTCACGCTTTGTTTTCTAGCAATATTATGTTTTTTTCTGTATTTATTTCCTCAAATTCTTGCCATCATCCTATATTTGTCCCTTCCTTTCTGCATGAAGCTTGTTTTTATTAGTAATACATACAATTTTAGTGAGATGAGTCGAGACGCAGGGCCAGTAATGAGAAGAGATGTCAATATCTTTGAATATAATGTAGTTTCCATGTGCTTGTTGTTGAAGTTATATTTAAACATGCGCCTGATGCATCACATATATTGTTTTTGTGCATGAGTGTGGTTGTGTTTCTCTTGGTGTGTTGCTGTAAACACATCCTGGAAGTTTTAGTCTGCAGGAATCAGCAGGTCTCTTAATAAGCCAATTCTTTGCTGCTTGTTATTGTTGGTAAGAAAAGCCTGTGGATTACAGGCCGTCGCCCGCTGGTGTAATGGTTTGAACGGGAATGAATGTCCGGTGTCAAATTCACTCAGAAATGTCAAAGTCAATCAAATATTGTATTTGCAGCAGCACCACTTGGTCCCGAGCTTGAAGTGGACTTTGCGTGTCTGTGGATTTTGGTGCCAAAGCCAGTTCGCACACATACATTGAAAGGAGCAATTGTATAATTCGTTATGTTCATTCATTGCAAAGCTAGTTGTTGGTGTGAGTTAAAATCAGTCAATAAAAACCATTAAAACAATATTCATTTAGTTAAAGCAAAAAGTCCAACACAGGGGTTGAGCGGATTTTAAATGAATATGATGTGGGTTTGAGGGATCTGATGTCAAATGACGGCTAAAACTAATCACACACATTTTTACACACATCTACATCAGACGCATAGATTTGAAATATTTCCCATAATTTAGCGTGTTCCATTTATAACATGCTGTAACTTTGCTCCATAACATTTTTTGGACATTTCTTTCCCCCCTCACACACACGTCATCCGGCCATATTGCATGATTATAATAATGCTGCCGTAAAGCTGAACCACAGCCACATTACAGATGTGATAAATATGCGCACACAAATGATGAGCAAGTCTGTCTTTGTCTTGTCGTCAGTGCACAGACAGACACAGAAAAAGACAATCTCAGACCCCCTGCCATGCCCACCTGAAGCCCCCCTGCTTTGCTTTCATGAGCACTTTTCTGGCTGAAAACATAACGCTTGTGTGCACACACACACACATTCACACACGCACGCACACTGCAAACTTTTATTTTGCTCAGACAAAACTTCATATTGAAGAGTCTCAAATCACAGTGTGTGATATGTGTGTGTATACTAGCTGTTCATGTCCAGAATAAAGAAGGCAAAAAAAAAAAAAACATGCTCAGAGAGGAGACGAGGGGGATGAAAGACAGAAAATAAGATGATAAACCTGGACAGGAGGAGACAAAATAGTGGCGGACGGGGGAGTGATAGAGGAGGGACAAACAGGGTGAAATGAAGACAGATGGTTGATGTGAAGTAGAACAGAGGTGGTGGTCATCATGTTGTGTGTGTGTGTGTGTGTGTGTGTGTATACAGCATAGTCCAAAGGAACATGTGTTTCTAGGCTAGTGCCGCTGTGTTGAGCTGTCACAACCATTCACAGGCTACTTTGAGTGTGTGTGTGTGTGTGATGGGATTGGAGCAGGCAGGTATGACAGATGTTCAAAAGCCTGCTGGCTACTGGCACTGCTGATGTGTGTGTGTGTGTCTCCACACCTTCTGCATTCACCTATCGTTTCATGTTAGCATCTACAGCCCTGCTCAGACCTCAGCAGCAGAAAATCACCTTTTCTTTGTCAAATCTCAGTGGTAAAATGTTTCAGTTTTTCACCGGTGGCTTTTTCCTCATTGTGCCAGCTCCTTTTTTCACGTTTTAAACAAATCTTGCTCATTTTAACTAACTAATTACTTTTAGGTGGGGAGACACTTAACACAAAAAGACTTGTTCATCTCCAGGTGATAACACAGTCGTAATAGATTGTGTACTCTTGGCCTTTATGGTAAAGTCATTTAAAACATTACTGGTGCAGCCCATTAGTTACACGAGTGAAATGAATGTGCACAAAGGATTGCAGTTATATCAGCTGCTGTTAAATGAGTTCAACTTCCCTCATTTTCAACTTGCTTGTTTTATTTTGGAAAATAAATGTGGATGAATGCCATAAAATGTTTTTCTGCTTGCCCTATATTATTACACTTCTATGCTTCTAGCTGGAAAACGCCTCTAGGTGACATCATCCAGGCGGGTGTTTGAGTTCAGATGATGTCATCTCGGCTGCAGTGTTGTGTGACCTGTGGCTCAGACCTCCTTTGGATGACATCATCTAAACCCCTGATGATGGAAATAAAAAAAATAAAAAGTTTTCAAGCTAGAAGCACAAACATGGTTTTAAATATGAGGCAGGCGTCGAGTCTAATCCCTTAACTAGAGCTAAATATGTCACAAGTTGAAGAGTCATCCTTCAATTCTTCACATTTTAGGGATCGGTCACGCTCTCACAGCTGCAGTACGAAGGTGTTTCTTCACATCCAGACCACATTATGGATACAGCAGAGGATGGACCACTGAAGAGTTTGGATCAGATTTGAACCCCGCAGCAGCTAATTTTATGCATAAGTGCAGGACTTACTGTAATTGTCTGAGCGTCTTTAAGCAAGACATTAAACCCCAAACGGTTCAGTCCCGTTGCCGTCTGGACTCAGATACAGTACAGTGTAACTTGTGGCTTGAAGCAGTACATCAGCGCCTCACAATGGGAATTGTTGTTAACAATAATGCTGCTGTTGTACTCAGTTGCTAACACAAATGGGCCATTCCACTAACAGTTAGTGAAGCAATGATGGACAATTTGGCTGACAATAATTGGCGACATTGCTTACGGCAGCAAATGGGGAAATAGAGCTAGAAATGAAAAGAACTAGAAGACAACCTGCAGGATTTCTAGTAATTGGTAACAAAAGGCTGCCAAGGGAGTAACTCCAGTATTTCAGGGCCTGCAGTGGCAGATACATTCAAGAAAGGATTCTTGAGTCACTCCAAAAAAACCGACTGTGCTGCGGCGGCGCTGGGGCATCCAGCACCCATTTTATCCGGCCGCCCCATCGAGCGTGGCACATTTGAGAGAGCTCAATCGGGGAGGCGAGCGAAAATGAACTCCCCATTTTTGCTTGAGGCGCAGCGAGGACAGGGCCTTGATAATGATTGATTTTATCATCAGCCCCCCCCCCCCCCCCCTCACACTTTCTTCCTCCTCACGGTCTACATCCTCCTGCTCATCACTCGTTTCTTACTTTTCAAGGCTTTTGGACAATTCATCAACCTGTTTTCATTTGGATTATTTCTCTCCGTACCCATCTCTTTTCCCATAAACGACACTCCGTGGACCCACAGTTGTTCCTTGATTCCTCCCTGTCGTGCGTGTGTGTGTGTGTGTGTGTGTGTGTGTGTGTGTGTGTGTGTGTGTGACCTCTGTGGTTTTGCAGTCCTTGTCTGTCACTGATTTCAGATGAGCTCCTTTTCTCCTCAGCTCATCCCCACTGATCGTTCCATCTTCAACTCGGTGACATTACTTTGCTGAAATGAGCCTCTCGACACACACACACACACAAACACACTCCCTTGACGTCCACTTTCTACTCTTCCTGCATCTGTGTGTCTCTGTCCCTTTTCTCTCTCCTTCATCTTCCTCTACCTGTTCCTCTGTGTCCCTGCCTTCCCTCCCTCCTTACTTGAAAACATTACCCTTAACTCAATATTCACTGAACATAAAACGTGAATATGGGCTGTGATCCTTGTCACTATAAATATAAGCTTTTAACTTCAGCATTAAGTCTCCAAAGTGTATCTGCACCCTCCTCTCTCCTCTTATTCTCCCTCTACCTTCCCTCTCTTTCTTATAAATTCATATTTTTATATGAGGGATGATAATGTAAGTGTTGGCTAATATGTTACCCTATAAATATGGTCTTTTAATTCACCCTCTGTACATAAATCTTCCTTCGGTATTTTTTTTCCTGGGCTTTTTCCACATCTAGCGTTTCCTTTCCGCCTCTCTTCTTAATAGCAGGCAGATGCTAATGTGAGTGTTGGCTAATATGCAGCACTCCATAAAGACTTAATTCACCCGAGGGGTTATCTGCTGCATCCCACCACCTTTTTTTCCCCCTCCCCCCCATCTCCCCCATTTCTTGTAAAGTAGATCTTTATGTGGACGATGGTAATGTGAGTGTTGGCTAATGTGCTGCTCCATAAAGATGGATTTTTAATTCACCTGCTGGGTATAGACTGATTTGGCTGACACCTCTGTGCCGCCATTCTGCCGCCCAAGCGCTTCAGAGGCTGTTAAGAGAGCACATCTTGTGAATCTCCACCAGTATCAAACCATTTTAAGTCCTGCCGTCTCAGGTATAATGGTTCAAATAAAGCACTTTCAATCTGCATTGTTTTTGTTCAAAAACAAATGTGGATGTAGTTACTGTCTCCATATATTTTACATTGGCATTCCTGCACTTGAGGATGATATCTTGATGGACATTTTGACGCTTACCTCTCATGTGTCTCTTGCCAGCCCTTCTTCTGTTGAGGCCCAACCAGTAGAAGATATTTTCTTATCTTCTGGTAACCACATCACAATGCAGAGGTGTGGACCACATCTGGAAATTGTACCTTTCCTCAAACATCCACCTTGATCTCACTCTTCCTGACCTTCTTCAGTCCAGTGAATTTAGGCATGTGGGACGTGCCTCCATCTTTTATGTATCTTTTCTTATTCGATCAAATCATTGATTCAGGCAGCACACTGGTGGAGTGGTTAGCGCTGCTGCCTCACAGTTGGAGGTCCCCGGTTCAAATCCCTGGCCGACTGCTTCCTTTCTGTGCGGACTGATTTTCTCCCTGTGCTTGCTTGGGTTTCCTCCCACAATCCAGAGACTCGCATGTTAGGTTAATTGATGTGAATGTGAGTGTGAATGGTTGTATGTCTATGTGTTGGCCCTGGGACCTGTCCACACACCTCTTACCTTACCACAGCTGGGATAGACTCCATCTCCCATGACCTTGAACAGGATAAGTGGTTACAGATAAAGGATGGATGGGAATCATTGATCCAGTGGGAAACTGGGTAGGAGCATGTAGTTTGAAACAGCTTGTTATTTCTTTCTCTAAAATCGTATGATCACATTTTGTCTCACCAGGCCAAGTAAGGATACAAACAGGTGACAACACTAGGCTCCACTTTATGCCCTTTTTTTAAATCCCTTTTAGTGTAAATTTGCTTGCCTGTATAGATGCTTTATGAGTGTGAGCATGAATTTGCCACAGCGATTCACGTCAGTAAGACACGATTTCCATCTCTTTTCGCCTTTTACTCCGCTTCTGTCGGACCTTTTTTTTGGGGGGGGGGCATTTACACCTTCTTGCTGCTCTCTGACAAAAATAAACAAATCTTGAACCAGAACAGCACCTTTTCACCGTGATGCTGCGTGGTTCAAAGGAGGTTTTCGCTCGTCAAGCAGCATTTTTCCACCACGCTAAGAGCAATTGCACCAATCACATGGCACAAAGTGGCTAACTCTGCTGTTATAAAGGCTTCCAGTTTAGTAGTTCGGTGAAGGCTTGCACACGTTTCCCTGGTGGAAAACTACTTTTTCATTTTACAGGTACTATATAAATGAGGTAGGTCATTGTAACTGGCTGAGTACAAATGAAAAAGAATTTGCTTCCTGTCACGTCCGACCCCTTACATGAGGAAATTAAAAATATATACAGTAATAAAATAAATGGAGTGCGATAAACATGGTGTTTCCTTAGGAATCCACTGTATGTGACAACGTGCAGAGAATGATGAGAATGATTTACAGGTCATGTGAAACCTATTTTTTCACATGAAATTTTGAAACCAAGAACTTTCCTCATTTCTAATTAGATGATGGAAATACGTCTCAAAAAGGACGTGGGGTGGGGGGATGCTGCTTTCATTCTGCACCCAGTGGTTCCCTCATGCGCATGATTTTTTTATTTTTTTTCCTGCAATAATTAGATCAAGGCAGCTAAAATCAGTCTTTACAAAGATGCTATGTATGTGAATGCAGGACAAAAAAACTCTCAGCAGATGTTAAATACTTCCCTTCGTACTCATTTCGTCATTAAAAAAAGAAAAAAACCCTCTTGGTCCTTTTCGTTCGGTGTATTCTGTCTCGTTTTCTCTAATTTTTTTGTCCCTGTCATCATTTCCTCTCTTTTGCTATGGTGCTACTGCATGTCAAACCCGCTGTCCTTCCCTGAATTGTTCTTGTCCCTTTGAGTTTCAGTGTCAGCATATTTCAGTCTCTGAATTCTTGTCATGTCCTTGTCCTCGGTCGTGTGTCCTTTCAATCCTTTTCTAGTTTCACCTTCCTTTCTTTTAAGGTCATTCTCCATGTTGTTCACTGCCCTGCAATCCCACATTTTTTCATTCACATGCTGAGACCGACACCCACCCACAGAGTGCCACACACATTTTTGTGAATCCCTCTTTTCAATGGACCCAGATGTCTTGTCAGTCTTGTCGGTGGCTTTGCAGTGTTGAAATCCTGCTTTTGAAGAGTCCACCTTTTTTTACCGCCTGAAAAATGTCATTTTGAGAGACATCTGCCAACTTTGGAGCACTTTCATTGATTTAATACATGACATGCTTATTGTTTGAAGGTCACTGTGCTGAATTCAAGTTCAAAAGCGACTTTATTTGTCAAGTTTGTGGCAAAGCGGAGCAACAGGGCGAACGGTTGATTTTAAGGGTTCCTTAATTCTAATTCACGTTCACATAAGCTGTTTTCTGACAAGAACTATATGCAGTAGTTTGGAGCTAATTTCTGCTAAACTAGCGTATGCACCCTCCATCCTTATTATTGTAACTTGTCACATGAGGCACACAATTGGACGTTAATGTGATGTTAAAGAAGCTGTGGCGTTGAGGGCAAACTATGACTAACGCTAAACATGTATAATTACAGCACGTTCTCATCCCTGAGGCATCAAAAAGTGCTGCTTTATCCCGTCTCTTGCGTTACATGCTGATGCTTAAGGTACGTGTCAGTGTAGTCAATTAGAAACCCAAGCGCTTCAGTATTCACTCACCGATGGGGGAGCTGCTATGCAGCTGGCCAACACTCACCGGGAGCAACTAAGTTGGGGTTCAGTGTCTTGCTCAAGGACACTTCAACATGGATCGAACCACCAACCGTGGGATTGGTAGATGACCGCTCTACCTCCTACACCACAGTCTGACCCTTTGATGTTTTTGTGCTTAACCGCACAGTTGTAGTGTAGCATTTTCGACTGCTTAGGGCAAAAAGCGTGTTATGGCAGCTGCCACTTCAGTGCCAGTGTAACATTTTATTGCAAAAACGAGTGGGTAAAGGATGGAGGAACTGTCGCTAGTACAACTTTAAGAATTTTAGTCAGGCGATACCAGGCGAGCTGAACTTTGAAACGTAATAATGAAAAAAAAAGGAAAGTCAAAAACTATTCTTTGGGTTTAAATTGACCAATGCCTTTAGTAGACACGGAACCCAAACTTGGTTGCTCCTGGTGAGTGTTGGGCAGCAGCTCCCCATCGGTGTGTGTGTGTGTGTGTGTGTGTGTGTGTGACTGTGAGTGTGAATGGGTGTAAAGCACTTTGAGTACCAATAGGTAGAAAATTGAAGACCACTCACCATATAACGTCCAGTTAGAGCTTGGGCTTTAGTGTCTTTTTTTTTTTTTTAATGAAAATGGACATGAAAGTCAATAATAAATGCAATACAACTGACTGAAGTGTCTAAAATAGAACTTGGTCTGTAATTGGCACTAAACGTTTTCTAAGAAACCATTAAGGAGAAGAATGATTTTTCAGGTATTTATCTTCAGCCCATATTCAGTTCAAAACATCTTATCTGAGCGGCAGTAAAGTTTTGTGCTGCACGAGAGTGTTCCAACTGAAAAATAGCTCTAAGCATATGTGAAATTCTTATGAGAAAGGTGTCAGACAAAGCGCTGCACATCAAGTGTAAATTAAGCTGAGTGTGTGTGTGTGTGTGTGGATTCAGACGAAGCAGAGCTTGCTGCATTTTCCATTAGCACACAATCTGCATCGACTCGTTGTTTATAAAAGATTCTTATTATGGTGTTTTTGCACACGTGTGCTGCATACACGTGCACGCACACGCGTACAGGCACAGATGTATTACCTCTAAAGTAACCTTAAAGAATAAGAAGGCGCAGCTGCGTCTTGCTCGGAAGCTCCCAGACCTTCTTTTTAAAATAGAAAAGACTTCCATTGTTAGTAAGACTCCCCAGGCAACGTACTCCATCTCCCTGCTCTGACACATCTCATTTTATGTGAAAAACTTCCAAACATTATTTAGTTATTGAATAAATGTTTTTTTTTTTTTTTAAAGAAATTTACAATTATTTCCTGCATCTCCTACAATTCCTGTAGCTTCTCTTGGATTCAGGAGGATTTCCAATTCAAGTGTCAGCCAGTAGCTCCCCCTGCCTTCTGCATCCCAACCCAAAGCTCTACCACTGAGCAGCCAGGGCCCCTTTAACGTTTAGAAGACCCCATTTTAACATAAAAGGTATTTTTTCTAACAGATTAGATCTTAAGAGTTTCCTTGTGAAATACGAGGTAAGAAGAAAAAAAAAAACACAGCCATGACAAGAAATACTATATCTTTAGATGCAATATGAAACCAGAGTCTCATGAATTAAACATTATGAATAAGGCCAGTCGATGTGTTTGCCCCGAAGAGAGACGAGGATAAAGGCCTTTTATTCTCAAAAGCTTCTGAGACAGTCTGAGTTTATGAGAAATGAGCGCGTTCATGCTTTTCTGTGTTTGATTATGTATTTGTGAGTCTCAAGATTGAGGGGTCTTTTCATCATCGGATCAATCGGAGCGATAGCGCTGGGAACAGGCTGCGAAGACCCGGCCACCTCCAAATGACCATGAAAATACAACAGATGACTGACGACACACTCACGACTGTCCTCAAAAATCTGCTGCTGAGACACTACTGAGCACAGCAAGCAGCCTCCAAATAATGGCTATTCTCTCATATTTCTGCAGGTTTCCCACAGGGAGGAATTTCAAAGATTTTCAAAAATCTTGAGGTTATTGTGCATCTTAAGTGTTTTTGTTATATCTTAAAAAAAAAAAAACCCTGAGATAGAATGTTTGCCGACGCTAAAGCAGGATAAGCAGTTCGGGCTGATGGTCAGATGGGGGATGGATACTAAAATAGATACTGAGTCAAAAGTTAAAGTTATATTTATCTCCAATCTATCAGGGTCAAACCTTTTAGAGCCCAACATGCTACCAATAAAGACCTAAGCCAATCTACCCAGATACTCCAGCGAGACTTGAAATCTTCCTAGTAACAGGCCTCTATTCTGAGGGTGTTTCACGTGGCTGTTATGGCGGAGCAGAAGGGAGCAGAGGGGGTGTGAAGTTTGTCTGTCTGAGAAATGAAGCGAGAACTGCTCAAAAACCAGCGACAGACACAAAAACATGCAGCGGGCGCACAGTATGCAGACGTGCACAGACACACACACACACACACACACAAAACAATGAACCGCGAAACTTTATTTGCAACATAAACTGAAGTTATATTGATACAAGACGAAAACTATACAATGTGCGCCTGCATACATATAGTATATGTGGATGCTTATGACTCGCATACACACACATGCATTAACGGTGCATGCACACTTTTTGCTCTCGCAGCATTGTAGTGGTTGTAATTAACACTTGAGAGAGCTGTGAGCAGGCAGGATGAGTAACACCAGGGGTGAGAGCGTGTGCATGTGGTGAGGTGTTGGGGGGGGAATATGTATGTGTGAAAGAGATGTGTGCTGATGAATATCCGAGGAATTAGACGCTAGCAACAACACTGTCTAAGATGAACCAAAATAAACCCCAAACTGAAGTCATAAGGCTGCACAACGTCCCACAATCCTTTGGGGTTTGTCTGTCAACAGGTCTGTCTTGGGCAGACAGAGAAAGAAAACGCTATGAATTGTGGGTAACACACGCTCGCAAGCGTAAAAAATGTTTTGACTATACACGCAGTCTCACATAAACTCAGGAGGCAACATGACCCCAGCCACAAACACACACACACACACAGCTGTGATACAGGGAGGTACAGATGGAGGTAGAGATGTCAAAAAACAGAGGAGGGTCTGAGGGGAGAAGTGCTGGGTGCAAAAGTAGTGCAGCGGTTTATAGATCGGAGGTAAGAAAAAGGAAGTCGGGGTAGTGGTAAGGATGAGTGGATGGGAGGGGGGGAGAAGAAAGACGGACAGGGTAGAAGTAAAGAGAGAGCTTTTTCCAGGAGTAGAGAAGGAAATGAAAGACGAGGGAAAGAAAAACGAACATGTAAGTAACAAACTGAGGATGAGAAGAAGTGTGAGGAGTGGATATTATGGAAAGGACGTGAGAGTTGAAGAGCGGGGGCACTTTTACTCTCTTTAATGACAGGAGATGTTGGCTGAGAGAGGGAATGTGGCAGCAGCTTCAATATTCTGTGACTCCGCTCTGTCTCGTTGAAGCAGCGGAGGTGAACAGAGTGGATTAGAGCTGTAAGCGGCGTCTTCTGACACACGAGGTCAACACCAGCACACGTCGAATGGGACGAGTGAAAAGCTGGGCTATTTTTCTCACCTCACTCCGTGTTATTGTTGGGTTCTCTCTCTCTCTCTACGGCTTTTGGAAGACACGCTCAGACACACTTGTCTTAAAATGTCTCACAAAACAAAGACGGGCTTTCAGTGTTTGAAATCATCTTCATGTCACGAGTTATTCAACTTTTAGATAAAGCAGCTTGTGGCAGCCTGGATTCTGAAGACCAAACTTCTGATGTCAAACTTTTTCTCCATCTTTCTTCTGGGCTCTTCTGTGATGAGAAAACCCAAGAAAAAGTATGATGTCACATAATCTTATACCCTATAGCCTCCATCCAGCTCAAACATTGTGTCACGGGGGGCATTTAAATGTTCACTTGTTGACATAAAGCACAAACAGAACGATTTCCATTAGCCTCTTGTTGAGCTGTCAGGTCTGAAATCTAGATTGTTCACCGTTTTCTCTTGACGATTTAGTTTGAAAAGAAAGCAGGAAATTAATTACAGCTGTTGTTTTCGGATGGATCGAGACCCATAGTTGTTTTAAGGTCGGATAATATTTTCTGGTGGTGGAGAAAAAGGTTTTTTTCAATGACATTAACTGGCCTTTATGGGCACTCAAATGAATTCAAAGAGTGTTGGTTAGTCCTTGCATTCACTGCAGCACAGCAGTAGGATCTAAAATTAATATGTTATACGGTGCAGTTGTAATGAGTCACAGACCTTAATTTGTTTTCCTCCTGTCTTTTCATTCCCAACCAATGTCGGATTAAATATGCTTGATTAAATTCCCACACAGGTGGTTTAGTGCCTTTATCACCAATAGCTGCAGTGATGGACTGTGTGCACTTCAGTGACCCTGTTACGGGTAAAACACGTATCATGTTGGAACAGTTTTACTGTCTTCTTTCGTCCTGTTAGTCTATTCTGCAGCATTTCGACAAGCACGTCCGCTCTTGTAAAAGACAAACGTAAGTCCAGTTACTGGGAAATTGATGCTCTGAAGGACAAATCCACCTGTGGAAGTGAAGGTTGCCTAAGTGCGTGTAAACACTGGACACCACCGGATCGTCCACCATGGTCTTTGTACTTTGTGATGCGGGGTCATTGGCTCTGTGTCTGTCCTTCAGTCTGAGTTAATTGGACGTGAATGGAACAATCCAAATTCAAGCTACATGTGCAGAGATGTTGTGACAGAAGAAAGGGTCCACTCTGGATTGTAAAGATCTTCTGACAAAGGAAACGTGTCTCCGTGTGATCAAAGAGCACACGGGCCATCGTGGACACTTTGCAATCTCTCTGATCAGCCATGTTTGAGTACAGGGACACTTTCTGTCCTAAAAAAAACTGCTAAAGTAAAAATCTGTTCTCTATTTTGTCAGTTATCTTGTGATTTTTTTTAAAGTTGAAAATTACATTAAATTTAACTCGATCGAAACACAGTAATGTATAATAACATGTAAATGTAAGTTTAACACTTTTTGTACAAATTAATTAAAAATCAAACTCAGAAATCTCTCAGCAAGCGTTTAGATCTGTTGCTCTGGGGGTCTGGTGGCTCAGCGGTAGAGCATTGGGTTGTGGCGACGCCTGAAGCGACAAGCCAAAGGCCGTTGATCTGTTGCTCTGAGTGTTCAAATTAAGGTCAGGAGAATTTACTATATTTATTTTATATATTGTTGAGGGGAGTCTGGAACCTGACTTGGCTCCAACTGTTGCAAGCTGAACTGATTGGACATATTTTATGAAGGCACGAAGGTGTCGCAAATCAAACTGCATGTCAGGAAAACAACCAGGCCATGAAGTCTAAGGAACTCGATAGACCCCCGCAGCAATATTGTGTGGTGAGGCACAGATCCAGACACGGAAATGGAATAATTTTTGAAGCTTTTATTGTTTCCCAGAATACAGTGTCCAATAATAAAGCTGGAACTGAGAGGAGGCTTTCTAGAACTGAAAATCAGACCAGACAGTCTAAACAAGAAGGACCCAGGTCAACAGCTAGCTGCTTTGGAGGTCTTGGAAAAACTTGACCATGCATTTTTAGAAACTAGCAAATGAACCATTTAGATAGTTATGGCAAACCCACCAGCTACACACACGCACACACACACAGAGTCAGCCAAGTTTTATAATCACCAGGTTAATTCAAAGAAGTCAACCATCACATTTAATCGCATTCAGTGGGACGGTGAAATCTGACAAGCGCGGACTGTCAAAGGTCAAAGTTCTTACATGCTATGCACCACTGTGTCTGACTGACATCATTATTCTCTCTCCACCATTTGATCTCTACCTGTTCTACCTTCCTATTTACTAGTTTTTATACTCTTTGCTTTCTTTTTTCCCAGTCCAATTACAAAAGGGAAAAACAAAAAGCTGTTGGGTGGCTAATTAGGTGAGCCTGTCTATTCATGTGTACAGATAAAGATCATTTTATTTTTTTTGTTCAAAACCTCCTTATACGACAGACTTTAACACGACGCCACAGAAGATGAAACGCTTCAATTTAAAGTGACTTGTAAGTACTTCTAAAACTTTTATTCTTTCTTTCTACATCAACAACAGTAACAACACAGAGACCTAATGGAGACATCCTGAGTGTTACTGAGTAAAACAGAACAAAGTCTCTAGCGATGGTCATTCACATGGCACCAAACCCACTCGTGTCCCTGAGATGTGACCTCTCTCTAAACAAGCTGATTGCAGCCGTCTTAACGTCCACACATCACCCTCATTAGCACTGCAATGACACAAATAACTGTCGGAGGGATTCAGAACCACGTAAAAGGAAAAAAAACAAAAAACAAAGACACTGATAATAATGAGAACATCGCGGGCTTGATTGCTTGTTTCTGCAGCAGCAGGTCAAGGTGATAACGAGTTGCTGTGGTGATTGTGCGTTTGCTGAGCTGTTGATTGGTGCCTAATGAGAGGCTACTTCAAGGTGTCAGTGAGCGAGAGACGATTGAGAATAGTGAGTAAAAAGATTGTGAAACACACAAGTTATAGATGATACATTGTAGTGAGAGGAAAGAAAAGCTTTATCACGCCTAAAATTATGGTTCAGTAGGCCGCCCACTACCTGCCAGCATTTGTATTGTCACTGAGCTGTGATGTATTGGCAATATCTAGCAGCTGTAGTGAATATGACAGGTGTGTCAGAAGGGATGTGATATAAAATAATACATTTCAAAACAATCTTCTGTCTTGATGCCTTTAGGTAAAAGAAAAATTGGATTCACCTTCATTGTCATGGTACGAAGGCAACGAAATACAGTTGGCATCTAACCAGAAGTGCATTAGTAGCAAACAAAATAATAATTACATATGTACATGGGCATGAATAATAAGACAATAGTCCAAATAATCAGTACACAAAAAATGGGTTATATACAATGAGACCATGTGTCAGGGTTTGAGAAGGTTACATATACATGTGTGGAGACGAGAGGCTATTAGTGCGATGCGTGTTTGCTGTGACATACAGCCACTTATCAGCAGTCAGTAACAGCTTTCCTGTCTAATGCTGATGGGACTGTATTAGTTGTAGAAGTTAAGTAGGAAACAGGGTGAAGACACCAGCTCCTTTGATTGATTGAGGTGAATTGTTGTTTCTGTATTTTATCCCAAACCACAGACCTTTTCTAATGCTGACTCACTCATTTTGATGTCTAAACCGACAAAGTTGGACGATAATTACCTACTGAGCCTGTTAGCGTGTGGTGCAGAGGACGGCTGGACAATAACAGGGGCAGGAAGTGATGAATTGGCGCCACAAAAACCACAGGAACCATCCAATACAGATCAGTCTATTTGTTATATGACAATGCTGATAGATGTGACCTTCGTGCAAAACTCCATCCTTTATAACTTATCTCTCAGGCCTGTGCTTCAATAAAGTAATAAAAAAAACGCTTAAGTGTATCAGCTGGAGTGACGGGTCAGTATTATTGGAAATTTCAAGCTGCTTTAACTTCGTGGTTCTCACATTGGAGGCAGTCTATACGATGCAAACAGCTATCTTTGAACCTTTATCTGTCTCGGCAGCGTGTTCGAGCCGTGGCCGGGGTCATGCTGGGGGAGTCCCAGCGGGGGTATGCAGGTGGCTTGGTGAACAGAACCGAAGAAGGGAGGGAAAAGAACAGAAAGAGGAAAAATAGACTGCAGGCTCTTTTTTTTTTTTTTTTTTTTTTTTCCCCTCCCGCCTCGTCTCAGCTAGAGATGCTGTAAGAATCTCAAGTAATTTGGAGTTGGAGAGGTAACGCTCCATACCCTTATAGACTCAGCAGGTTTTGTTAAAGCTGTTTACGAGAGGTGGTGATTTAATTTTATGGTAATTACGGAGCCCAGAGTTTGTGCTTTGGAGGTGTTTTCCATTTTAGCGGCAGGTGCAGACTAATATATGAATTAGCAGGTTAAATCTTTGGACTTTAACAAGATTGTGAATGATTCTAACTTTGCCCTTCTACCAACTGTTTATTTTTCCCAGTGTGATTTATCTGTGGGACTGTTCAGCAAATTAGCAATAGTGTCTAAATGGTTTTAGGTATATTACAATAAACTGTAAGAAACACATCAAAATAATAGAGAGAAATTATTCGGCTGCTTACGCTCTCATCCCATCTCGCCCCACTCGAACGCCCACGGCTTCAATCTCTGGGATAATAAATGTGCACACACGGGGCTTTGCCAACACACACACACACACACACACACACACACACACGGAGTGAGGTGGCGGTGGCAGGCAGGAATTCATGCCGTCTGATCCCCAGAGAGAGCAGTCATTACTGCATAGCACTTTTCAGCAGCACAAAAGTCACATACACCCATAGAAAAACACACAAAAACTTCATCTTCTTTGCTGATGCTTGAAAGCCAAACAATCCAAGTTGCACACAAACACAAACACACACACACACACACACATGCACTCCAAGGCACAGGGAAAGTGATGTGCTGAATATTTGTGTGTGTGTGTGTGTGTGTGTGTGGGCCGTCTGTGTGATTGATTCAGAGGCAGACGGCTGATTGCTTTCTCAACTTCCACATCCCATCAGAAAGTGCAGTAATAAGAACCTAGATATCTTCATAGGGGAGGAGGAGGGGGAGGGGGCTGCTTGTTGCTCGGGTCTGAGTTGAAAGTCGGTGCATGTTGATTACCGTCGATTTACTAGGCTCTTGTGATTGTGTGTTTGTGTGTTTACTTGAGGCTCTCCCCATTCTTTTCTCTGTCCTCAGTTGTTTTGGTCTCACACGCACTCACACTCACACACACACACACACACACACACACTCACAGATAATACGTTTTCCTCTGATAATCCTTGTATGTCTGTGCAAGCTTAGCTGTGCTTGGACTGTTTGAAAGCCTTGGTTGAAACGGGGAGAAGCAGAGAAGGAAAATGAGAACCATGACTCACTTCACTGAGCTCCTACGAACTTAAAATCAGTTTTAAGTGTTTCAGGCTTGATCTTGTAATTCACACGAGCTCTTAAAGGTGCAGCGTGTATGATTTGTATCGTTAGGTGTCATCATAAAATCACTTCTCTCAAGTGAGGGCATAACTTTTGAAATGGAGTAGTATAAGAGGTAAGAATTCTAGTGTTGGAGCATGTACAGATGCTGTAAGATGAACCTTTATCGGTCCCCTTGAATGCACAGAGATATAAATAGCTTTTTTCTTTTAGGTTAGAGCTTTTCATAAATCTTGGCACAGGGGAAAAGGTTACTTGTGTTGGTAAGTGTGCACATGAATCGAAAGCCATCAAACAAATTGCATTTTGGTCACTTGTTGGGCTAAAGCACCTGCCGAGTCACTTTCATAACGTTGTTGTTTAACCCTAGTCGCCTGATCTGGACTCGTTTTGCTTCATCAGCATGCTGCAAATTACAATGTTTTATTCTCAGAATTTTCACTGAATCTTCTTCTTCCCTGTTCTATCTCCACAGCAGGAGCTAAAATCCAAGCTGCTACTTCCACATGAAAACACAAGTTCCACCTTTAGGCCATTCTAAGCTCAAGATGAGGCCAGAATTGTCCTTCTCAGGTGGCTACACATTAATGAACAACTGATTATAGACACTATTGCTGCTCACACAGCTAACAGAAAATGAATTGTTTTCCCAGTTTGGTGAGGAACACGTATCAGTACGGATACAATATGGATTTACTATGTGGGTGTCCACATATTTCTGTTCCACTGGCTATGACAGAAAGACAGAAAAGTGACAAAGCAATGTACAGCTATGAAATTCAAGAAAAGGAAAGTTGAGAGCAAGTGTGTTTGTGTCGGCCAGTTGATCAATGCACCATTAGTTTGGTGCCACACACACACACACACTGCTCAATCTAGCTAACGTTAGTGCAGTGCTCCATGCTCCACTGGCCCTGTCATTCTAATTACCTTGAGCTTGTATTTGCACACACACACACACACACACACACACACACACACACACACACACAAACACACACACTCTTTCTCTCTGTGCCGCTCTCTTACCAATAAAGCAGAAGTGAATGGGATTCACTCACCAGAGCAGATAACAAGAGCCAATAAAGGGCAGATTGTGTGTGTGTGTGTGTGCAGTACACTCCTTGTGTAGAAATTTGTTCTATGTCGGTGCATAAATGAGAATATGGCTGCTTGTGTGTGAGTGTGTGCTTGTTGAGCTCATTAAGTATAGCCAGCAGACTTCAGTGACCTCTGTGTTCTTTGTCCAGTTTTTAACAACTGATGAGAGCTGAGCCGCGGAGCAGCATGTAAATTAAAGGGAAAAGGCACAAGAATAAAATGATTAGAGAAGGAAAAACGAGTAAAATTGAAAGGTGCAAGGGGAACAAGTGGAGAAAACAAAAAACAGAAGTGGGGGGGGGGGGGAGAAACGAATGCACGGGTTAAAAACAAGTTGGAGGAAAAACAGGGTGGAACTGGAACTGAGACAGGGATGGACGGACTGAAAGACGCAGTTAAGGAGAATTAGGCACGAGACAGGGAGATATTAACATTATTACTGCCTCCTATCTGCAGCTGCTCGTATTGTGTTTGGCAAAAATCACTTCTCTCTTTCACTAAAGCACCTTTATAGATAAAAGTGTGTCATTTTTAGAATTTGAGTTCTTTTCCAGCGCAAAACTCAACTGTATTGTAAACTCTTCAAGATTTGTGCCTGATAAACTGAGTCTGCTGTTTCGTTTTTCTTCCTCTTTTGTTAGCGGTGTGGTGGTCTTCCTAGTCCAGCATTTTGGATAAAAGAGAGAAGCCATGGTAATGAGGGCTTTGTTGAGCTTTTTGTGCTTTTTTTGTTAGTTTTTTATTTTTATTTTTTTAATAAAATCTCATCCACTGCCTCATAAGAGCATTCAGTAATATAAACACAGTGCATTCATTTATTAGCGGTTACAACAGAAGTTCAGAATTTGCTTTAAATAGTCCGTCTGATTGAGATTTCATCTACAGGACCTTCATCAAGGTTGTGTTTGAGGCATGTCAGTCTTCCATATTTTAACCGTTCGTTACGTCCAGATTGAGCATTGTGGTCCTTCAGGTTTTGGGTCTCCATACATCTTTTAATGTTGTCTTTCAAGTTGTCCCACTGGGTTTGTAATCTACTTGTGACAAAGTCCACATAGTGTGATTCGATTGCATCTTCAGGCATCTATCTCGGGTCACCTGAAGTAGACACCAGAGATCCCAGTTTGTTTGCTGTTTTAAAGCTCCAGTCGATGTCATGACTTTAACCAACTGTTGAAATCATGACAATAGTGGTCTGATCCATGATGTCGCATGATGGCGACCTACTGTGGCTAATGTCAGGCACCTACTGAACCATATGTATGAGCTGATAAGAGATAACTATCAAAAAGCTTGATAAAATCCTACCTGGCTGAAGAAACAATATGTGGTTTAATAATAAAAAATGAATTATGCCAGACTCTATTATAAAGGAACAGTAATTACGTAGCATTGTTTTTAAAAATGGGCTTTATAGTCTGCTTTCTTCTCACCTTTACATCCACGATGTTGCTGCTTTTATTCCGGGCTTTGTTCTTTTACGCAGAAATTTCCAAGTAACAAAGTAAAAGTTTCTGGTCACCACCATGTTTGCTTTGGCACAAGAACATGTGAGAAGTTCCCATACTTGCGGGATTTGATGTTTTTCCTGTCTCCAGAACATCCAGCACTTCCTGACTAGTCATTAAGGGTGTTGCTCCCAGCTTTCTCAGTCCTCAGGTGTGAGCTGCTTCCGGAGTTTACATGTGAACTGTCCAGTCTTTGACAGTCTCTGACAGTCGTCAGGTGCGTCCCCAGCTTAACCGGATGCTGTGAAATCTGCTCTTTATTGCAATATCTGGTTCCCTGGTTTAAAAAAAAAAACCTCAAGCCAGCAAGTTCCCATACCACAGCATCAGATAACGATGCATCTCAACGCATCAATTATTGACATTTGTCCTGTCCCCTGGTGTATCATATGGATGCTACTAGTATCCATTCACAGGGCCACTATTTGACGCCTTTACCCACCTGGGTTATGGTTAGGCACCAAACATTTAAGGGACAGTTAGGTTCTGTGGAAAAGCCCTGTGTCTCATTGTACCATCCAAGCAACCTGACCAGCTCCCTGTGATGACATTTACCTTTATATACTAGGTTATTGCCTGGACAAAGCGGACACCTTAGGAATGAGAATGGCCTGGTCCACCACATGTTGGAATGAAACCTCTTTAGGCCACAGCACCACAAGCAGCTTTTCTAGTGAGTAACTCTGCTCAAAGTCATCGGGGGATTGAGACTAACGTTAGGCATTTGCAGTCTTAGTGTGGCATTTACGTTACCTTTCAGCAGCTGATTATGGGATGGCGAGCTCCCTTTCTGTCTCTTTTTATTCAAAGAGAAGCAGGACTCGATAGAATCCTTTCTTCTGTCTGTATTCCCAACAGAGCCGTGCGCTGGGACGCCAGTCAATAGTCCACCATTAAGCCGGTGGACAAGACAAAAATCACTGACACACAGCACTTTTGCATACACACACAAAAAGACACACAAAGACTTGGTTGTACCGTAAAAGCCTCGGTGTTACATCTTGCAATGCACACACGCATATGAACAAGGGTACAGTTTCAGACGCACACACACACCACTTAGCAGAGATTCACACATGCACAGACACACAATGACACAGTAGGTGTGAGGTAAAGTGCCTGCTCGATGCGGTGGCAGTGTTGTGACATTTGGAAAAGAGGTGTCTCAGCACAAAGCCAAACAAGTTCTCTCTGTCTTGTCTCTTCGATCTGCAGATGGACAAAGAAACAAAATACCTCATTAAAAACACTGTGGCCTTAAACTTTGAAAAGGCTTTTCACTGTTTTGTTTTGTTTTTTTGTTTTTTTTGCGAAAAACACAGCTAGAACCAAACACTTAAGACCTGCCAAAGCAACCAATCAGGTCTATGGAGATGTGATTGGATTTTCCATGTGATTCTCAAGTCTTTTGAGCAGTGATTACAGTTAAAACATGAGGGGTTTGGTGATGTGTGAGCAAAAGCTGCGACTGCGATGAAACATTTAACATGTTGTTGAATCCATCATTGCCATCGGCATCACTATGTAGCTCCCGATCAAATTTGCAGGGTCATTCTAGTAATGTACCTTATCCTGGATTATTATTTTTTTGTCTGTATATTCAAAAGTTGTTCCTGTGGCGTCAAATAGCAGCACTACTGAAGAATCCGGTAGTTTAGTAAAAAGTGCACGTGTGGCATCAATCATGATACAACAAATGATATAAAAAAGCAGAGCAATTTGACACCTGAGGAAGCGACATCACCTGAGTCTGTGGGATTTTTAATCATTTTTGGAATCCAGCAGACGTCTACAGCACAGACCAACAAGCTAATTCAGGTAGCAGCTGAATTAGCTACGGATCAGCCACCGATGGCCAAACATGGTAGAGGAAATATGCTGTATTGGCGACAAAGATGATCGAGCTCTCATCTTTCTGCTTTACGTTGCACATTCTTTTCACGTCTCTGTCATTGTCTGCACATGAGTTTGGTGATAATAATTAACGTTGTATGTCTTACTTACTGTAATAAAAAAAAAATCACTTTGTGACACTGTTAAACGAGATCAACAGACAACACCTGCATAATTCTTCTCTGTAGAAATGATCAAAATTCCCCAAACTTAATATGCTTGTGAAGGTTTCTCTCTCTTCAAACCCCAGACCCGAATAACCCTGCGAGGTATCTTGCTTTAGTGATCAAAAAAATAGCGATCCAACTTCAAAGTTAACTCATAACCCAAGAGGTATCATCACACAGCATGATGAAAATCTCTTGAGGGGTATTGAAGTAAAAGACATTTTTCTTTTATAATTTAATCTGACGGTTATGGACATAATTGGCTGAGTGACATTATTGTAGCAGCCAGCTGTATTCATGCTCTTGTTCTAGGCCCTCGAGCGTTTTCCTTCACTTCTTTATCTGAAGATGAATACGTTCAGCACCTCCCTCCATCGCTCGGTCTCCAGCTCAATCTCCATCTCTCCTTCCAGGTCGCTGCCTATTTCTCTCCGCCTGTCACTCTGTCATTCTCAGCCAATTACCGGCTGGCTTTAGGTGTTTAACCCCAGGCCTCACTATCAATTGGCTCGTTATATCGCTGCTTTAAATCTTTGTCTCGTTCCCTCTAGCTCTCTGTTTCTATCCATTTCGCTGTCACTTTCTGCCTAGCTGCTTTTTTTTTTGTCACTTTTCCATTTCTGATTTCATATCCCATCACTTACATTCTTCATCTTTTTCTTACTGACTGTTTTGACTTTTCCTTCCTCTCTCTCATCTTTCTCTGTCTTGTTTTCACCCTGTCTGTATCTCTGTGCTTGCCACAAATGAGACTTCCTAGTACTCAGGACTGACCCCCCCCTTTCCTTTCTACACTCTCTCCCTCCTCTATCTGCCCCCCTCATTCTGCCAAATTGCTACAACTCAATTGTGCCGTCCCTGCCTGTAGGCAGTGATGGTATTAATAAAGCAGAATTTGAAATAGATTTCCTTTCTGCTCCGTTTTGAATTACATTACTGTGTGATTTTGGCTCCAAGTCTTGTTCTTCTTGCTGCTCATGTTATCGCAGTGCACATTAACCCTGAATCCATACTGCTTAAAGCACCACAGCACAGTGCGCGGAAAATGCCGTCGCACGTTTTGCTGTTTTCTGTGCAGCGATCTGAACATTAATGTTGGTGTCGTCATAGCTTCTGTTTGTGTCGTGCAGAAGTGAGAATTCAGAAGAAAAACGAATACTTTTCATTCGGGGGTGATTAGCCCTGAGTCTTCCCTCTAGTACACAACATTTTGAATCCTCCGGCCTAACGGAGTAAGCAAGGATGTGTGTGTGACGTAGCTAATGTCTTTGCATATGTGTTGGTAAAAAACAAGTACATCTTTGCCCTTGTACTGCATCACATGTAGAGCTTTTTTAAGACAATTGAAAAGTCTGTGTTAAAGTCTTAAGATCTAGTTACTAACAGTTTAATATCTGCAACAAAGTTATTTTACCTTCATCTTCCCGTATAGAGTAAACAGTCTGTGTTGCCTGCGCTTTGTTATCCAGGAGAAAAACATAAGGAAAAAAAACTGTGGACATGTATCAGTACTAAGTATCAGCGAGTACTCGATTGTTAGTACGCAGTGTGTAAAAAAAGTTGTACCGGGACATCCCCATTTATTTACTCTGTAGAAATTGGTGCAAAAGTTTGCCACAGTTATGTCGGCGTATAGTCTGTGTCCTCCAACCACTTCCATCTCCACCAACTTCTAACAAACACAGCTATTGATGAAACCAACATATTCATAAAGACTTAAAAATTAAACAAGCAAGTAGAACTCTGTTTGACATTTACATACTGAAACTATAAGGTTTTCACAAATAACCGTGATGTTTAGCAGCTTCCTCTGCCACAGGATGCACGTTCCAGCCTGGCGTTTTGTGTACGCCGGTCCAGTGAACTCAGGACGTGTGAGCTTGATAAATTGTGAGACGAGAAGCCTGCAGCCTCAGTAAAACAGGAGTAGACCAGAAGTGTGTTCATGGATTTATTGCCAAGGGCCTTTGACAGCACCCCCTCACTCGAAGATTGGATCTAGAGCATTTTTAACTGGAAGTAGAACAGAAAAATTAATATAGTGTAGCTTTAAGTTGTGCAGCGTTTTTGTGTAGAGTTCACTGAAGGTTTATATATATTTGTTTCTTCTTTTGAACAAGTAGTAGAAGAAAGTCAGCAAACGTTGTCTTACGTTTTCTTTCCTTATGTTTATAATAGACTAAAGATAACACAAAGAAAAATATGTCACAATAATGCAATATATTATTAACAGGCAATGTTTCTGAAGTGCAGGGTGCACAATACAACAATGCCTGTAGCTCTAATGATACAGTCACACAAGTAAATGTGTGTCCTAAAAGTGTCAAGTCACGTTTCTTTTTCTTTTTTTACCTCCTAAACATTGCGAGTCACTTTAGTGAGCTGAACATCTTTGCAGAAATAAAAGTTTAAGTGCAAATCTGCCATTAGGTCAGATGTTGTGAGTTATGGTTTAACTCTCAGCAGTTGGCTTCATGCAGGGAGACGTAATTAAAATCCACTAAAAGACATCTGCTACTAGTCGATTTAATCTAATTTATCCAAGTCACGGAGCTACAGGGTGTCGCCTGGTCTGCTCCTGTGTGTGTTGGGGATCTTTTTCTTGCGTCTGTGTTTTAGGTTATTTGTGTATTTCTGCGCATGTAATAGTTACATCTGAATACTGATGTTTCGATCAGTTAAAGCTTTAAAAAGAGCAATGCAGTGTACACTCTGTGTGTGTGTGTGTGTGTGAGAGCAATGAACCCACTTAATGACATTCTTTAAGCTGTCATGAATTAAGAGGCCGATAATTTGATAAGTGCTTCAGTCATGAAATATAACTTACTTTTTATTTTTCATTAATGGGGTGAATCTGCTGGTGCAGCGTATGCTGAAATATATGAAGGACATTTTCTGTACTTGGTAGTTAGGACAGTGCAGTGTAACTCTTCACACACCAAACACGCTCTCCGAGCCTTCACGAGGATTTTCTTCTGATCGTGCTTGTTTTTTCCTCCGAGGGTCATTGTCATGGGAGAATTTGCCCGTGAGTGTGTGAGGGTAGGCTGTTTTCTTCCGAGGGAGTATGCTGATTAAAAGTGCAACCTCTGCAACATATCAACAGTCACATGATTAATGCTGAATATATGAGCCTCAGGGGTGTGTGTGTGTGTGTGTGTGTGTGTGTGTGTGTGTATTTTGTAGTGATATGAGCTATTAGGATCCTCTCATATTAACTGTATTCCTACCCTTTGGCCAGAGTACTTTCTTTAGAAATGTTATTTCCTTATACACGCTCGCACACATACAAATCCATGGTTTCACCCTGGAACAAAGCGTCGTCCCTGCCATGTTTTTCCCAGAGGGATGCTCTGTGTTTTCTCCCTGACACCGACACTTCTTTAACCCTTTCTTTTTTTTTTTATGTTGTTGCCTTCACTTTGTGAGTACGAAAAACAGGAAAAAGAAATCAAAGGTACACGCAACTGCAAAGAAGTAGAAAGACATAAAGGAAATCTGGAGAGAGTGTGACAGGGCCTTTGATGGCATGTTTGCAAAACCCAGTGTGAGTCTTTGGGCCATGTGGCTGAGGCCAGTAAGGGCATATTGAACAGTACTTACTTTTTACAAGCTCGGCATTTACATTTACAAGCTCGGATAAAGGTGCAATACAAATGGATTGTTGGAGTGTGTTGCAGGACCAGACACAGCTACATGGCATCATGTCACACACATTTTTCTTTGATTTAAAGAAAAAAAAAAAAGAGTTTCTTGTGTTTTAATGCAGTTTTTACATTTCAATACTGCCTTACTACAAGCTCCTACTCTGTATCGTCGGGGCCGTCGACAGATGAAAACTGATTAGGAGAACTTTGTGCTACAACAAGAACAGCTTGTAATCAATACACGTAGATTTCAACGGGGCTGAAACTTTTAGCAGTGCTGCCATATCCAGATTTCTGCAAATTATGTTCATACTGGGCAATCCAGCACCTCTTTGTGTGCACTTCCGTTTCATTTCTACTAGATTCCTTATTTTTCTATGCATGAAATGGACCGGAGCTGCAAGTTGCCAGAAAATCCATAAAAGGTTTGACTTGAAGTGAAAAATAAAATGTTGCGACATGGCGATGCATCATTACCCACCAAGAAGTCACATTGCGTGTCTCATGCATTTTGGCAACTAGCATTCACAGTAGTGCATGATCGAAATGGCTCATCAAATGGCTAGAAGATTGCAGACCTCCAAGGGACATAATATTAGCTTCTTCCTTAGCAACAAGGTTTTTTTCCTGAGGTCCACTATATAGAGGATTTGTAATCATCAACATCATCACATAAGAGTTTGCTAATGGTATAGAATTTATCAGAAGGTTTTTTTCTTGGTAGTCTGACATCGCCAGTAGACTTCATTGCCTTACAAGCCAAAGCAAGCCGAGCAACCCGAGTCATTTATGGATGGCCACACAAGAAGACTGTGGAAAAAAATAAGGCAACAATAACAATCACTTGCAAACAATTCAGATGTGATCAAAGACAAATCCACATCCAAACTTAGTTAAGTGCAGGTTGTTTTCAGTTCATGACTCGGTTTATTGTCCTTATAGCAGACGGAACGAAACTATTCTTGAGCCTTTTGCGATCTGGCGGCTAAGGACCTGTAGCGCCTCCCAGAGGGCATCATCATGTTTTATTGGCTTTTTTCTAGATGTAATCAATTATCAGTGATGTGTGTGCTTAAGAATGTGGTTAGTGGTTCAGAGGAAATGTAGATAGGAGGTTGGTGAGCAGGGTTGTGGAAGAAATCAATGATAAGTTTGTAGACAACCTAGCTGCAACCTACCGGTTGTTCTTACGCCACCAAGTGACTACTTGGGCAACCTGTTCACCTTAGTGTAGTTATTGTCAATGATGAGTCCAGTTATTGTAGCGTCACCCGCATACTTGAGGATGGAGACTGAGGTGTGAGTAGATATGAGTTCGTTTGTGTGTAGTGAGAAGAGCCAGGTAGAAAGAGCACATCCCTGAGGGGGGCCGATGCTGAGGGTCAGCGGACGTGATGAGAGGCTCCCCATCCTGACTCTGTTTTGTCTCTCCGACAGGAAGCTCCAGATCCTGTAGCAGAGGGGGGTGTCTTGATAGTGTTGAAGGCAGAACTGAAATCAAGAAACGGTATATTGGGCATAGGTGTTGGGGAATTCCAGATGTTGTAATAGGTAGTTACGGGCCAGATTGATCGCGTCCTCCACAGATCTATTGGTCCGACATGCAAACTGGTGACTGTGTAGATTTGCGTGGATTTAGCTTTTCCCGATTGCTGACCTTAGTTTGTGTTTAAGGTGTCTGAGTAAAATTTGTAAAACAACACTGAACTGCCAAGGAAAAGCGCACGAATAGGAATACGGGACAGGAATCAGGAAAGCAGCATGGAAGAGGATGGGGAGCGTAGGGAGGCAGCAAGATTGATTTTCGCTTCTCCTTTTCCTTCGCCCCTCACTTCTCCCTGGAACGGCTCCCTAAAGTCTCTGGATTAATGGCTCCATTTCTGCTGCTCATTCATCAGATTCAGGAAGGCATCCCAAAACACAATGCCTCACTAGGCCCTCGCCTGAACTAGATATCTACTTGGCAAAACATCCAACGGGCCCTTAAGTAGTTTCAAAGACAGGCAAAACAACTTCATCTCAGGTCAGACCAGCAGAGAATTAACTCCATTCACCCGCACACATGCTTGTTGGTGGGCTTTGTGCAGGTGATCACACACACCGTAAAGCCCAGAGTTGTAGTAAAATCAAAGGTCAATCCCAGTGTTGAGCAACAATTGATATCATTGCCAAACATGTTTTTGAGACCAGCTTCTACAGTCCTCTTCCACACTTTGATAGTGATTTGCACTGCAGTTAATTTCCATTTCCTTCCCTTAGCACTGCGTAGCTCTGCTGTAGCTACACACTGCTGTCCTTTTAATGTGCATATCAAGGATGCTCTGGTCCACCAGGGAGAGGGGAAGCACATCTGACTGCAGCATGCCTCGTTGTTTGGCCTTGTCACAGTGTGTGCCAGTTGTGCCATCTAAAATACCCTTTCACAGTGTGTGATGGCTAACATGGCAACCCATGACCCATGCTGATTAATGAGGGTAGAAGCTCTGCCCAGTGTCCCTCTGGAGGTGTGATTGTGCTTCCTTCTTCAATTTGTTTCCATCCTTCAATCGGTGCATTTATCCATTGAGCTCTGTTAAAAGACCACAGACATAAAGTGACCAGAAGTACTGTAGACACAAAATGATCAAAAGTGGAAAAAAATAAACAAAAATGGAACATAAAGCCGACAGAAAAAAACAACATCTAAAATCTAGGAAATTACCAAAGAGAGAGGCCAATACCCAAAACAATATACTAAATGATACCGAATACGGCAAACGTGGGCAGACATTGAATAAAGAGACAAGAAAAACAATTAGTTTTATCAGTTATACTTTTGAGTATTAAGTTTGTGTACTTCTACCACCTCTGCACACAGTGCATCACATGTATCTGCAGCCTACTCAGAGTGGCCATGCTGTCCCTGACCCTCTATGAGATAATTAAGGTCACTAGCAGTAATGTTTTTGCTGATGGACATAAAAAGAGATTTGGAAAAAAAAAAGGCCAGAAACCCCCAAAAATATAAACACAAAATGAGCAAAAAGACACAAATGTTCTAAAGAAACAAGAGCAAACCAATAATGGTGGTGGCTGCCATGTAAGGTGCTCACCTGACCCACTGGGAGCAACTCGGGGTTCAGTGTTTCGCCCAAGAACACTTTGACGCGTAGCCATGAGTGGCCGGGAATTAAACCAGTGACCCAGTTCACGGATGACCGCTTTACCAACTGAGCAACAGCCACCTCAAACCTTTTTCTTATCTGTCCCTGCATTCAGACCTCATTTATCTCCATCTGAGCTTTTTTTTTTTTTATCCCTTTCGTCATTTTCAGTCTTCGGTTTTCAGGTGAGAGCAAAATGGATGCGACGGCGAGCTCACGACAGATTGGGAAAAGGAAAATTTACAAGGAGCATTTTTTTTTTTAGGAGGGAAGGCGAGAAGGTGAGATGAGTAAGACAGAATAAATCAGATGGATGATGTGGCAAATCTGGCATTTGTCACAGCCAAGGGCAGACTGGGAGACACCATCACTGACTTAACAATGTAAACAAAGTTATAATTCACATAACCTCTTCTGCTTCTTCCCATCCAGACTCTGTCAGCATGTCTCTCCAGACTGCTCCATTCACTTCTAACTCTCTTGCTTCCCCTCTTCCGTAGCCCTCCGTCCTTCTCTCTGTCTGCACCCCTTAGAAAGGGTTAGACAGTTTTATATCAGAAATCAGCAAAACAGTTTGCACCAATAACATGCACAGAATGCTAATCTAAAGACAAACTCTGACTGTGATTGTGATTTCGGTCCGTAACATCTCTCTCTCTCTTCTTTCCCAAACTGAAATTAGCGATGTGTTTTGAGGGGCTCCAACTGAGCACCAGCCAGATTATCTGAAAGATTAGCTGCCTTCATACCCAGTTGAAAGACTACTGGATTAAGTGGGTGCTGCTGGTGCTGGTGATAGTTGGCGGGAGGGACTTGGCCGGCTGCTATCTTGTTGTTTTTGGCCTTTTCCTCTCCAGACTTCCGAACATAAATGTGATTTAGCTAACATGCTTTGCAGAAATGAGTCATTGCAGTGAGAGGAGCCTTGATTTATTGCTATTCTCGGGGAAAACTGGTTATTTTCTTCTCTGTCTTTGGCTCAGTGGTGCATGATTATGTCTCTGTAATTGAGGAATTACAGCGTGCGCATTCATTACAGGTGCATCACTTGATCAGCTTAAACATGCATAATTACAGGTTAGTTCGCATTTGTTCTCTAGTGGGGTTTGATTCGGGGGAAAAAAAATGATCTTCCTTTGTTTTTAGCTCCCACTTTTCCAAAAAACATTTTCACTTCTGATCGGTCTGGATGTTTTTTTATCACCATTAATATTTTCAGTTTATTTTAAATGCTGACCTTAAAAACTACTCACTACTCATCGCCCATTGCCAAGTTTGTAAAAATCTCCCCCTGCTTGTCAAACAAGTAAAGAGGCAGCTCTAAACAACTAATTATATAATCTGTTGGAAGTTCTCTGTCGGAATCGATACTATTTGCTGTCTGGGTTTCCTTTTTTCGCCTTTAACAGAATGGAAATGCAGCAAGTGGAGGCTTAGCTGCATCGGTTCCAGTCAGATGTAGCGAGGCTTCCTTTTCTGTGGACAGTGTTTGGCTTGTGTGAAAGCATCATCGCCTGCTGTGTTGACCCCCAGAGTTGGGTGATACACTCGGCCCCCTGCAGCTTTTTTGGCTTCCAAACTTCAGTCTGCCACCGTATTATAAAAGAAAGGTAGATTACTTATGGGCTTTGTTCCTTTAAGTAGAAACACAGACTATTTAAACCCTAAATCGCCCCAGGGAGCCTAAAGTCTGCACCCAAACTCATACCTCTCTCAGTGCTTGTACTGAACACACATGGACAAGACATCTTAGACTTGCAAGAGTAGCCATCTGCAGACACACGCACATCCTAAAACATTTGTCACCAAGCCACTGGATAAGCCTCCTACTTACCCATGGTACTGTTGTCTTATCTTGTCCAATTTGTCTAATCTTTTAATGCACTCAACTGTCTTCGTATACAATGTGAAGGGGTTTTAACAAGTGTCCTTTTGTTTAGTCATTATGTTGTTATTATATTGTTTTTCAATTGCAAATTGAAACTATTTTGACAGGTTAGGTACCTTAGGACGATTAGTAATTAGTTTTCTGATTGTGAACAAATTATAATTACAGAAAAAGTGAGAAATTCTTTAAGATATTTAGTTTGAAAATTGAAGTTGTGATCATCTTGACTTCCTCCCAACAGTGACTTAAGTTGCATTATTTAAACAGTGAGGCTAATTCATTCCGTTTCACTAGCACCAGACTTGTGAAGTTACGTTCTAAAACATTAAGTCCTGCCTGAGGTTCTTGGTAAACAACAGAATCTTCTCAAATGTCATTAATTCATGAGCCGAGTTGTTCTTCCAACAATTATCGCGGATAATGAATAAGATTTTACCTCCGTGCCAGAACCCGTTTCTTCTGTGTAGGCATGTGTTCTTTCCAGATTTTGGAGATCACACACACTGTGAGTAAAGTTTTGATTTTCACTGGAGACCTCCAACTAATATAGCTTCTCTAATTATACAGTGACCTGTTTCAGTTGCTGTCGTTAGCTGATAGAAACTAATTAGCCAGACAGGAAGAACACTTTGAACAAGCTTGTTAGTGTGCAGTCAGTCGTGCTACACAAACCTGGGGATGAGAGCCCAACATATGGCTGGAACAATGCTGTGAGTGGTTGTTGCCATGTCTGAGTGCGAGCGTGGGTGAGCTTGAGCCTGTTGGTGGTTGTGCACACAAGTGCACGTGATTTGTGCACCACACGCACACACGCGCGTGTGTGTGTCTGAGTGACATATGGGAAATGCAGTAATGACAATGTTAAATGTCTGCAGATCAATACAGAGCCTGTAGTAATCTCTGGCTTGTGAATCTGGGCCTTTGTTATGATGCCTCAAGGCCTAGTGGTCAGACAGACTGTCTGGGCTTTAATATATCACAGGCTGGAACCTCTGAACCTGTTTAGAGCCTTCGTGTTCCATCAAAGTGGCCTTGCACAAGCCACTGAAGCAAATTACTGGTTGTAAATACCACCTGAAATTGTTGCATCCTTTTGAAAAAGGATTATTGCTACTATTAATGAAGCGACAAATTCTGCCTTTAAACCCAGAGTTCTGACTTTTTTTTCTCTGTGAATTCTCACTGTCTTTAAAATCATTACGGACTTTTGCAGAATTGTTGGAAAAAAATATCATTCTGATTTTAAAGTCAGGATTATGTGGGGGAAAGATCATTTCATGAGACAGTTCAGAGTTTAAACATATAATTCAGAGAAAAAACTACAGAATTCAAAGACAAATGTTATGGTGATCAAGCATTTTGTGTAAGGTCCTGCAAATTTAAAAAGACAGTTAAATAAACTGCTCAACGATCTTCCTTTCGGTTGAGCTCCTGTCTCTCCCGCTCAGCTGAAGAATTAACTTCAGCTTCTGCCAATCTGTGTCTCCTTCAGATCCAGTCCATGGACCCCAAAATGTCAACGTGGTGGACGTCAGAGCCCGTCAGCTGACTGTACAGTGGGAGACATTTGGTTACGCTGTGACTCGCTGCCACAGCTACAATCTGACGGTATGTAAACTACAGCTGGCTCCAATCGATACTATAACCACAGACATATATCTAAATCAATTCTCTTCCACAATGAAAATAACTTGACTTTTATGTAAAAGATGAATCATTCAAGGAAAATAAATAAATAAATAAACATAAATATATCTATTCCTCCCTGTGTTTTTCAGGTGCAGTACCAGTATGTGTTCAACCAGCAGGAGTTTGCAGCAGAGGAGCTGATCCAGACCTCGTCACATTACACTCTGAGGGGGCTGAGGCCCTTTGTCACGGTCCGACTGCGGTTGGTCTTGGCCAACCCTGAAGGCAGCAAAGAGAGCGAGGAGATAGTCAAACAGACCGAAGAGGACGGTGAGTAAAGCTGTAAAGTTGCAATTAACGGATTTAACAGCTAAGTTGCACAACACAACATTATCCCTGTCTGCAACTACTTCACAACAGCTAGTCCAGTGCAACTTCTCCCTAGAGCAACCAAATTTTTTTCATTTATCCCAAATACACTCAAAGCAGCTTTGCTGTGGATTCTACTTTTACAACCTTATAATGTCTCGGTTTATACGTTAAAACTGTCAGGAAGGTGACAGTTCTACCCTCTGTTTATCGTTCAAGTCATTGTGGCTCGTGCATTAATACTTGAGTGCGTTACAGAATAAGAAGAGGTGCTTTTAAAGTTTGGGCCCTGTCAATCACGTGTGTGTGACGTGCAAACAGAAATATATTTGATGCTTTTTATTGAAATGTTCTTGTTGTCTTGTGGTGCACCATAGTTGTGCACCTGCTGCACATGCTAATAGGCTCAGTAGGCCATTGTCATAACCTACTGTCAAATTCTACTACAGTATCAGCATTTACTCATGGCCACACATGACATGGACAGGTGTCTCTCATCTCAAAGTCTTGTGTGATGTGTGCAGCTTGTAGATGTTTCCCACGTGCCTTCTCACGAAAGCTATGCCAGCAGGTGACTAATCAAACCGTCGCTATGGGCGGGATAACACTGGAAACGGACCATTCAGTGCCATGTCGATACTCGGATCTGCTGTTTAGTGGTTACGGTACCTTGTCAAGGTGTTGCCTTAAAGCAACGGGGTAACCATTAGATACACATTAGGTCTGTAATCTCACAGGTTCTATCTGTGCAGCATCCACTGTTGTTTCCTTGAACAGGACAAGCTCTATGCTCCATAACAGCATACGCGATTAAGGCTTCAAACAGAAGTGTACCCTAGGTGTGGAAATAATGTCCAAACAACATTTTAAGCTCCCGTTTCCTTTCCGGAGAGTTCTGTGGTCTACTAATCGAGAACTGAGAGTCGAGTTCTCGCCCCAGACACTACCACCAATAATTCATTGATGCTTCACGTATCTCTGAACAACATGACTGCAATAAAGTGGAAAAGCTAGAATCCATTAGAGCAGCGTTTGAAAAGCAGGATAAAAACATTCTTCTAATGATCCCAAATCTCTTATCTCCTTCCCACCCTCCTCAGGGCTCACTGTTCCTCTCCTGATCTCATAACTAATATCCTCTGAATTTAGCTTCTGGGGAACATCACGTCTCACCCTGAAATTCCTATCTTTACTAGCTGAACACACACAAACTGCAAGTTGCCTGAACCTGTTAAAAAGACCTAACATGGGTGGGGAGCTGCAATGGCTTCAGGGAAAAGGGAAAAACCCTTAATTGTTTTGTTCTTAATTGTTTTTTATTTAACCATCGTTAATCTCCTGGTTGTAATTCAGTAATTAGGGAACAGAACAGCAATTGTTCACACGGAGGCTAATTGCTGTTTGTACGGTAATGGCTTTATAGAGCTGGTCCTCCTGCAATTGAAGCAGCTTCTCACACACACATACACACACGTTTATACTCGTGCAGTGTTTCTTAAAAATTTATCTATTTCTGCATAAAATCTGCATTTCACACGAGTCCTAAAATTAGATAAAGGGAAATCAAAAAACAAAGAAAAAAAAAAATCCAAAAGAACGTCCATTTATTTATTGTTGAAAAGGGGCTAAATAACATAATCTTAAATATTGGTGTGTGGCAAAAGTATGGGACAGGAGACGAATTAGGGAGTAGCTCATTGGACTTGGGTGGTGGGTCCCTTACTCTCCCGAAAAACACTGCTGCCCATCTACAGTTTGTTCAAGGCCGTGTCAATAAAACAGAAGACTGTTGGACAGTTTGTCTGTTTACAGATGAGACTATGATCCATCATTGATGGAGCTATGAATGAAGTTGTACAAATACATTGTACCAAAAAAAAAAAGGTCAAGGTATTCATGAGTGAACTGCAGCTCGCCAGAAAATGGGTCATGCAGCAAGATGGCTGACGACGATTCCTAACTACACAAGTACCAAATAAGGGCAATGGCCAAGTTAACGTCCTGATGTTGATTCTATAGAAACTTCTGTTGATGTACCTG
Organism: Channa argus; assembly: GCF_033026475.1. NCBI lineage: Eukaryota > Metazoa > Chordata > Actinopteri > Anabantiformes > Channidae > Channa > Channa argus. The sequence goes on along the minus strand of NC_090201.1, from coordinate 26,458,876 downwards.
AAGCGGTTCAGTTCAAATTCCCGGACCTTTCTGTGTGGAGTTTGCATCTTGTCCCCGTGCTTGCATGGGTTTCCTCTGGTTACTCCAGTCCAAACACTTGCACCTTAGGTTAATTAGTGTAAATGCTTGTCTGGGTCTGTCTCTCTGTGTTGGCCCCGAAATAGATTTGAAACCTGTCTAGCGTGGACCCTGCCTCTTACTCAATGAGAGCACGGATAGACCGGCCAGTTATTTTAAATTATTTTCCCTCAGTGCATACAACTTGTTTTATTTCATTTATAACATTACTCTGAGGATTCTAATTCTCTAATTTCACTTACTGCAACCTGCAGTGCATTTTGCACATGCACACAAACCGACCTACCTAACTACGGTTACTGTACGAAAACAAAGAATAGTTTCATGCTGCTTACAAATTTAGAAAAAGAATTCCATGTTTACTCCAGATAGTTATGGGTTTTAATGTTTTTTGTGCTGCATAACAATACAAAGCTCATAGTCTGAGTGTCTAAAAAATAAAAATGTCTAAAGATATGTCTATGTAAAAGTTAAAAAGATGAGATTAAGTGTTTGCTCTCAATGATACAACGCTGCTTGTGGGTGGAGATGAGCGAAAGCAGAGTTTGTTGATTAGGGAGTTTGAACCTACACAGTCACAAACGAATGCAGTACAGTATCACTAGGGTAATAATACTTCTTCATTACATGGAGCACGTGGCTCACGCTGACGTTAGTGTTCTTACTTTTGTCTGAGATAAATTATCTAAAGGACATTTGAGGACTTGTCGCACAACCATATGTGTGTCCGTTTATTTTGTTGATTTATTTTCCATGTCTCCATTTTCCTCCAGCTGTCCGTCCATTACTAAAGACACTTTGAAGCTGCAAACAAACATGCACACGCTTGCACACCTACAGTGCCTCACAGACAAATGTTATGTACCGCTTATGGTACACACCGGCCTATTAACCTTGCCATGACACACCAATTTGTCATGTCGCTGTCGAGCCGGCTCAACGCAGCTGCTGCCAGGCCTCTTATTCTTAAAATGTGCCAATGCAAGTACATCTCTGTCTCACCTCTTCAGCACATATTGTCTGAGGATTATGTCATGGAACCGTTTTGCATTAGTAAAATGAGGACAACAAAATGCCATCAGTTTGATACCATATTATCCTCAACAGGTTGTTGATATTAGCTGTTGCTTTGTGGTCGTCACGTCAACACTGTGGATTAACCAACCCGTTCTCGTCCCACAGCGTCACATTATGACTCTTTCGAAAGGCGTCCAAATGTCCCGCTTTTTTTTTTTTTTTTTTTTTGCCACAGGCACCTGGTGCAGAACTGACTTTATATACACACTTTATATATAACTGTGGCGCTGGAGGTAGAGCGGTCCTCCACCAATGCCCCAGCTTAGTTGCTCCCGGCGAACGTTGGCCAGCTGCGTAGCAGCTCCCCCATCGGTGCGTGACTGTGAGTGTGAATGGGTGATAATGAAAACAATTACAGTTTGATAGGAATAGAGTGAAATCATCTGCATAGGTGAGTACTGTGTGCACTTAACTTTTTAAATTAAACTCAAATTACTGTGCAGTAATAAAATGAACGATATAATACAATTGAATAACTGATCCTGTTTGATCATATACTTTACATGTTGCATCAAAAAAGAGGACTTGTTTTGTACGTACACAGGACCTGTGTAACCTGTAATCCGATTTAATTTTGCAGATGTGGAGTAAATTTTAAAGATAAAAAAAACTGGATGAATTTAAACTGAAAAAGTGAAGGGTGTTGTTCTAACAAGTAGCAGTAGTAGGATGTTACAGCCTTGACTGATAATAGTTTCATTCATGTTTTTATCTTTCAGGCTAAATTTGCTGTCAGTGGTTAAACAGCAAAGTTACACAGCAGATGTTAAATATTAAAATACTGATCCCAAATCCTTTTGTTTACCAAAAAATAACCCTATTCATATGAAATAAACGAAATGATCCCATGCCGCTCAAAATGACTGAGATTTAATAATCCTTCAAAGCATTGGTGCTTCTGCTGAGATCGCAGTAGATGAAAAAACAACACAGACATTAGCTTTTGTTATTTTCGCTTCTCAGCAGCTGTTGCTTTTCAAAGGGGGAACTCATCAAAGTGCATTTGGTTTTGAAAGTACATGTATTTATAGACTTTTCATCATTTTAACCCTCTGTTTAATATATCAAGGATCACCGAATGCTCTCAACCTATAAAGAAAGTTTTGTAAGTGAAAAGAAATTCTCCATCATTAACTGAGCCTTTGTTGGTGTTGCACCTTAGTTCTCTGAAGCTTGGAAGAAAAACCAGTGATGTTCAGTTTAACAACCTTAAATGTTTTTCATCCTAATGTTTCAAAGAATGCACACACTTGACACTTTTACAAGCCTGTTTTTTTTTTTTACACAACATTTCTGTCCCCCACTGATTTTTGTGATATTTGAATGTTATAAGAAATATTTTTAACATGTGCTCTTTGGAAAACACATCCCGGCCTTATACCGAAAATATGTTTCTACTGTTTGTAGCAAACCCTCCCATTTTTCCCAAGAAACAAGAGGAATACAGTCATTTTGACTCATAGCAACTAATACAGATTTTAGTAATAATCCTTTTATCACAGTGTTTACAGGGAGGATAAACCTCTGCAATGATGAAATCTTGAAACACATGAAGAACAGCTTTAAAAAAATATCTACGCTGTTTGGCTCATGCCATGTTTTCGTATGTGAACACATGATTAAATGAGGTGTTTCACTGTAAAATGAGAAATCCATCATTGGATAAGCCAACAAATATCAAATAACATGCTGTTAAAGCAAATGATGATGTGTTGTTTTTTTGTTTTTGTTTTTTACGAGACAATTTATATCATCACAGTAATATAAATTGTTTGGATATTTCTAGTAGATTCTACCATATTCACTTATGCATTTTTTGAATTTATGAGCAATTTCTCTGGTCCTGCCAATTTTGATTCCTAAAACTGGGCAGAAAAGCACAGCAGCATTTGACGACACTTGTAACACGTTTTTTTAAAAATTAAAGGCAAAGAGTAACAATAAAAATTGTTCAGTCCAACCTGGTTCTATTGTTTTCCATTACTGCACAACGGCATCACACACTTAAATACGTGGTTCTTGTGAACGTTTTACGATTTCTGTTAAAACAATATGTCGACTTTTAACATAAATGACAATTCATAATTATGTTTATACTGAACACTAACAATGTATTTACGCCTTCAAAACTATTGACTCTTGCAGTAAAACATCCAACATTATTCAGCTTTTTCATTGTTAACTGCCCACTATCCAACGCAAACATCTCCATGCAACTTGCCACTACTTAATGTACAGCTATATTCATTCAAAAGAATTCAGTTCAATCCACTTTCTTTAGCTGCTGCAAAATAATATCTGTAGTTCCAAAAATTCCCAAGATCACTAACAGACCTTGCTTTTCAATTTGCCTTTGCTTACAAGTAGCCGCTGCAAAGCTGTAAACACTTACAAACAGTAAAAGTCAAATTTTTCATATTAGCAGCCAGGTCTGTTTATGCTTGTTATAATAGACCATGGATAGGCGCAGATGGAGAGTGCCAAACAAATAAAAGCATGAGAGGAAGCACAGGGATTCGTTTCATGCCAGTAAAGACAATTTGAATTGAACCAAGCATTGTGAGAGTGAGAGGGGGTTGAGAGATAGAAAAACAGGAAGAGTGAAGGGGAGAGAGGAGACGGAGACATAGGGAAGACGGAGGGAGTGTTGGCGTAATAAAGGAGGCCGTTCATTGTGTAGCAAGGTGGAAGTTAATCAAGTTATGATTAATGTGGTACAGCTGCTGTTATCTTTTCAATGAAGCCTGTTTTCTTCTGTCACAGGCCCCCCCCCCACGCCACTCAGGAACACACACAAACACAGATCGAGACACCAAAACACAAGGATGCACGTTCCTGGCAGATACACAAATGCGTAGTGTGAGTGAATCATGATGCACACATTTATGTACATGCTAGAAAGCAGATGTCGGGGTACACAACACACACACACACACACACACACACACACACACACACACACACACACACACACAGCCACCGCCCAGCTATCCAGATAGACAGCAAGTATCATAAAAAACAAGTGCACACAGAAACACACACAAAAGTGAGTGATAACGTGTTGAATAAAAATGGCAGCATCTAATTGCGTTTCTTTGTTAGAATAATTTGATATGCTCCACAGGCTTGGCCCTTAATCAACACCTTGGAATTACTAATCAAAATTTTCTTGTGTGAGACTTCTCCAGCAGTCTGCTTAGTGTGTGTGTGTGTGTGCATCTCCATATCTGTAACAGAACATTGTTGTGCATGAATCTGCTAAAAGAGCGTCGTTCATCGAGGCTGTTTAACGAACACATCTGTTTGCAACTAAGGAACATAAGGCAGCAAAGGTTTTGTTGTCTGGACTGTGTGCGAGGCATTCAGGGAGCATAGGTCAGTCAGGTTTTAGAAGGTCAAAGGTCGAACTCACACTCGGTCATCTTGTACCGTGACTGAGCACAATCGCGCAGCTCGCCGACAAAATTCTAGGGTGTGTTGTCCGTGCACTTTTTGCACATAAACAGTAAAAAGAGAATAATTTCATGTAGATGTTGTCCCTCTGCATCTAAATCCAGATCTGTATCTGTATTGTGAAAGACAGCTTTTGGATTTTGGTCAAATACACAAATTGTGGAAATCTTTGGGCTGCAAACGATTATAAATTAAACACAATTTCAAATGACTGTGATGACGCTGTGACTCAATTAGCTACTGAGCCGTGCTTATTTATATATAGTGTCACTTTTAGTACCATCTGTCGGCAAATTGCCATCAAATGTTGGTAAATTGCTCAGAGCTGTTAGATGCACCTGTTCTGTAAATATGGTGCAGGATGGGATGTGAAAATATTCAACAAATATGGTAAAGATTTCATGAGCGTTTAGAAGAAGGGGTGAACTGCAAATGAATAAACACGTTGGCCCAAGTCATTACCGCCTCGTCCGACTTCACAGCCAGGTGTTATGAACGAACCGTCAATGCCACATACTTTTACAAAATTAGCATGAGCCGTTCTTTAGTCTGCAAATAAACAAATACGCACAGATCGTTCGCAGTTCAATGCCACAACCTGCTTTAAAGCTTTTAGGCTTAAATAAACAAGGCAAGTCAGGAACATATCAGCAACTGCTCTTTCAAGAGCAATGACTTCTAGAAGGGGTCTTGACACTGAAAAATACTGCGCTGTGACAAAAAGAACTTTGAGCATCCAAAAGAACTGGTCTGTGCCCCCGTGTGGCGCCACGCAGTTTCATCAAAAAAATAGCAGGGCTTTGCTACTCCTCTCGCTGAAGGTCACTCCAAAGCTCCTTGACGCTTTGAGGAGAGATGGATAATGGCGCCCAATCCTCAAGAGTAAAAGGAAATGCTCCGGCGCATCCATCTCTTTTTTGTTAGATTCAATTTGTGGCTGTAAATGGCTGAATGTTCCGGATGTTTTTTGCAAAAGCTTTATTTTTTTCCTGTTTAGTTTTTTCTTTTTTCCTCCCCAGTTGTGGTGCATCAGACAAAGGCAGCAGTAACAGCTTCCTATCATTGTCACACTCGGTTGACACGCTCATCCGTGGTGACTTACAGTGAGTGCAGCAGCAGAATGAGCTCGACTTCCTCCGTCGCCAACACTATGCACAGTCAATAGCACTGACGTTAAAGGTCAGAGGTCACAGCGAGGTACAAAGTATTCCTCGCTGTGTGCTGAATTGTCGTAAAGGGAACAGTGAGTGAAGCAAGAAAGATAAACACACACTTGTTTTAACATGTTGCAGTCAGATGTCCCTCCTGGCTCTGTCTGTCTCCTTTTTAACATTTAGAACAATTCACACCCCTTAGTGTGTGAATGTGTGTGTTTGAAACTGTCTACATACACAGTTGTGTGTGTGTGTGTGTGCATGCGACTGTGTGCAGCCGCATCTGTTTTTGTGTGTAGTTTTGTGTATGTTCGTGTTTGACAGCTTCACTCCCTGACGAGGTGTCTGACACCTCCTCCGTCTGTATGTCAGCTTAAAGACGTGAGAAAGCTCGTCTCTTCCTGAACACACAGACACACGCACTCTCTTGTTACTAGGTAGAGTTTTACTAGAATCACTCAAGTGTCTAGTGATGAAATTAGCAACATTATTTACACACAGGCACTTTCTGATGTTACCAGTTAACTTTTCAGCAGTTCCAGTCACACTGTGCACTTCACAGTATATTCAGCCGTCTTCTCCAATGTCAGGCGACCAAAGTGAACCTAACATACGCTGCTCAAATGTCGTCAGAACATTGATTAGTTCCACCTGTACAGGCTAATGCAATCTAACAGCGCAGCTCTGCCACGACTTCCACTTTTTCCAGGTTAAAGCTTCTCAGATTTTAAGTCGGAGCCGTCAGAAAGGTGATTCAATAACCCAACCGTGTGTTTATTCTTGAGGTCGTGGTAGGTGGTGCATTATGTTAATAAGTGGTTCTAAGGTTTTTTCCCTCTTGTGTAATGTTGGAACAATTTAGAACAATTTGTGCCGCGTGTGTGTGTGTGTGTGTGTGTGTGTGTGTGTGTGCGCACACGATTGTGTTGATGGCTCTAGTGTGAGGTGTGCATGTGTCTGTGTGCAGCCGCATCTGTTTTCGTGTCTAGTTTTGTGTATTTTCGTGTTTGACAGCTTCACTCCCTGACGAGGTGTCTGACACCTCCTCCGTCTGTAAAGACGTGAGAAGACATGTCTCTTCCTGAAAGCACACAGACACACGCACTGTCTTGTTACTAGGTAGATTTGTCACTATAATGAGTCAAGTGTTTGATTATAATAATAAAATAACTTCCACACATACGTGTTGTATGAGCACATAAATTATATAATGGATTCTAATGTTCCCCCCCCCCCCCCCCCCCCATTTATTTTAAATAAGATGGCCAAAACCTTAATACCACCTCTTAGTATATTTCTACCACTATGAGGTCTTCTCAAACTGGACCATGTTGCAGCCAGGCACCAAAGTGGCAGCAGGCGTCTCATGCAAATGGCACAAAAAAAAAACAAAAAAACAATACAATCAATTACAACTGTGAAAAGACAGTTGTTTTTTATTCATTAATTAATTAATAAATTTTTCTCCGGCTGGTACAAACAACCTATTGAGTTTACAGGTGTCTGTCTTCGTGGGCCAAACCATTGTCTGTTACCGAAATGGAAATGATCTACTCACATCTTTTGTTTGTTCTTCGTGAATGAACACGAACTTCACTTGACTTCAGGTCCAAACGACGATGTGTTTAAATGCTGCAGAGTGAAGCTTTTCTAAACCAACTCCAGTAGCGTTTATGTGATCTGGATTTGAACCTGACCGTGTGACACTTTAAAGTCATGATTGTGTGCAACCTGTGTTAATGTAGAGTCATTGCAACAGGTAACACGCTGTGTCTCTATAACCTGGGAATCGGAGCGTCCAGACATCAGGTGAAAGTTTTTCCCTGAAAGGTTTAGTCCATTGACACTGAATTAATAATCACTCAGCTATTTTTGAGGTGTCCTCTCATACCTGTGCACTGTGCAGCATGTTCAATCAACAACTGATTTAACTGAAAATAGGTTGATGACAAAGATGAAATGTTTGATCGCGCATGTGTATCAATACATATCCGTTTTTCATACCCATTCCTCCATCTAATTTCATCCCACCTCAATCATCAGTCTGTGTTTGATGCAGTACTTTGGACAGCAGTTCATTTTCAGAAAGTACCTCTCAGCTCAACTCTTACTGCGTGTGCTCATCAGCAAAATCAAATTTATATAAAAGAAAATTTAGAAAATCAAAAATATAATGGAATATGGTGTCAAATCTAATTGTTGCAAATGTCTTTCATGATAAAATTGTGTGGAGCAAGCAGCGGGTCTCATTGTGCCTCAGAGGGAAAAAGCCCAGAATTAGATTTTGGGTAATTTAATATTTCTGATGAGTAGGTTCCCAGATATTTGAAACTTTTGCTACACTTAAATAATAGAATTAAATGAGAAGAAACTGAAGTGAAATTTAATAGAGGTCTTATTCATCGCTTTATCCTCTCTGCAACTTTCCTTCCCACTCTCCCTTCTTTCTACTGTACCGTCAATATATTTCTTTCCCTGTGCTCTGTTTTTCTTATTTGTTTTAAGAAGTTATATTAATTTTTTAGGACTGAAGCATAGTGTCTGCTACAGTATGTTGGCAGTGTGTTCTGTAGGTGGACACACTCTAACTGTCTCTACTTAATAATGCTTAAATGGCTTTTTTTTTTTAATTTTAAATGTATGGAACAGTAACCAGAAATCCAACCTTTCTGTCTCTGCAGTGCCTGGTTCTGTGCCAATGGAGTCCCTGCAGAATACGCCCTACGAAGAGAAGATCTTCATGCAGTGGAAAGCTCCTAATGAGACCAATGGAGTCATCACATTGTATGAGGTCAGTCTAGCAACTTGTCCGCTTCCTGAAGCGAACCAGATACAGGACTCTCCAACTGAACTCGGATCTTTGGCTTGACAGTCCCGTGCTTTCTACAGGTGCCTTAATAAAAGTGCTGTTTCATTAATAGAAAAAATATGTTGCATCTGAACATAATAAATAAGTCATTATGTTTGCTACAAGAATTTGTTTGCAGTTTAGTTGTATAGAAACACATTTTTTGATACCGTTGATAGAATGAGACCAGCTTTTACCTACGACCCTGCTTTGTTTGGTAAAGTTATTGTAAAACGGTTCTGACACATGCCGCACGTTTAAACTCATAGAAGGAAAGACATTGGTGTTTCTCCACACATCAGTCTGCCATGTAAAGTGTATTTCCTTTTGTTGCAAGCTTGACCTAATGGGCAAAGTTTCAGGCCAGGAATCCCTGGTGTTTCTGAAGCTGGTTATGATGAATGTTGCCGTGTGGCCACATATCACTGTAAAGAAAGACGCAGCACATCCACATTTCACGGTGCTACTCACTTTGCTATTCTCTGAAACTTAGTTTTGCTGCAAAAAGATGTTAGTTTTCAGTGGAAGACCTGCAAATTGACAGAGAAGCTGCTGCATCTGCATGCGCTGCCATGGCAAACAATATTACCTCCAGTGTGCTTGTAGGCCAAATGAAAACATTTTGTTCTGATTGTGCATCTCCCAAATCTTTCATTTCACCTCAGTGGCCCCCTAGTAGTTGTCTGCTTTATTGCAACTGCAGTAGAAACAGCGGCATCTGTCTGACTGTCTGCAGCCAAAAAGAAAAAAGTCGTAGACCTCTGTCAAAGATGGAGCAGCTGAACGAGGGGAAAGAAGCGGGGAACAAATGAATGAAGGAGACAGAAGATGAGACATTGGCACAGGACAGAGAAAGAGACGTTATTAAAAGTTTTGGATAATATTGACTTGCATATTATTTTGCATTATAAAGGTGATGATGGAAGAGAATTGAGAGTGAAAGAAGAATTATGTAGAACTCCAAGCTCTTTTTCAAGGGTGCTTCAATCCAAGTGAACAAGGGCAATAGTGTGAAAAAGAAAACTATCTTACTAGAGGTAAGAAGAGGCACATTGAGGGGAACTGAGAATTAGATGAAAGAAGGGTGAGACTTGTTCACATTTATTCTCATTTTTGTGACAAAGTGAAACAAGTAAGAGTTTTTTTTTTTCTTCTTGTCTGTGTAAACACCACAAAGCTGAATGGTTGTATCCATTCAATGTACCTGATTCTGACAAAATGCCAATTTCACAGAGACATGGGGCTCTATGCTCCCGCAGCCGCGAAGCTGTTGGGTGAAACACAGCGTTAATGCATTTGTTCCCGTGTACAAGCATGTATTCAGTCTGGCTTTTTTTGAATTTCCTGGAATCATAGGAACATTGTGAAAGAAGCAGCACCGCTTAAGTTTGGCCCCGATTTTGATCCAAAATAACATTTGCACTAAAACCAAGACCCGCTACTATAGCAAAGCCAGATTCAGTGCCAGGCAAGATTACAGTTAATTACAATTTCTCCAAAGTGACTTACAAGTAAGAACTAGGTACAACTTTGTCCAAATAAACTTTTATGTTGAGTTTGGCCTCATTTCGACTGCTGTACTTTTTTCATCAACTGTAATTTGATCTCTGATGTGACCAAACTGTATATAAGTTTGGCACATTAAAGGGCCACTTTTTAACTTGCTCTGCTTCTAGCTGAAAAACACCTCCAGATGACATCACCTGGAGGAGTTTACCATGATTAGCAGTTCAGACGATGTCATCTGGTGGAGTTTTGGAAAAGCAGGTTGCGCACGCTTTGAAGTTGGTAATCAGGGTCCACCTGCTTTTCCAAAACCCCACCAGATGACATCGTCTGAACTCCTAATGATGGGTAACTTCTCCGGGTGTTGCGAGCACAGTGTCACCTGCCTCCATCTAACTCTGTCCTCTGCGTCCTTTTCTCTCACACCAACTAACTTCATGTCCTCTCTCACTACATCCATAAATGTCCTCTTTGTTCTTCCTCTAGACCTCTTGCCTGGCAGCTCCAACCTCAGAATCCTTCTACTGATATATTCACAGTTTCTCCTCTGAACATGTCCAAACCACCTCAATCTGGCCTCTCTGACTTTATCTCCAACACATCTAACATGATCTGTCCCTCTGATGTCCTCATTCCTGATCCTGTCCATCCTCGTCCCTCCCAAAGAGAACCTCAACATCTTAAGCTCTGCTACCTCCAGCTCTGCCTCCTGTCTTTTCTTCAGTGCCACTGTCTCTAAGCCGAACAACATCGCTGGTCTCACCACCGTCTTGAACATCTTTCCTTTCATTCTCGCAAATTCTCTTTGATCACACAACACACCTGACACTTTTCTCCAACGCATCTTCATGTTGCTGCTCACAAATGCTCACCTCTGCCCTCAGCCTAGCTTCCACTACTCTTTCCCATAACTTCACTGTATGGCTCATCAGCTCATGGCATTAACTTACATGTACTATCCGAACTAGAACTAAAAGAAGTATCAATTCAGGTGTCCATTAACAACACAAAATCTTTGGATACAGTGGACATGATCTAAAGCTAAACAATGTTCTGTTGTTGTTTTTCTACATGAAAAAAATTACTACCTCTGCATAAAGACTAACGCACCTGATGATTGAGATTTTAGCTCAATGAGATCTTTAAGGCCTCTTTTATTTTAAAACTAAGCTCTAAACTGCAGTGATAGACCTGATTGGCTCGATGTGGAAGAGTGTTGCTTAGGAACCCCAACAAATTAGCCCTAATAAAGAAGAGCAATAACAAATAAAATTGTGCAACAGTAAAATTAAGCTGTTTGTATCAATTCTATTAAGTTTAAGTCTTTGTGAAAAGAGGTCTCTGTTTATTTAAGCTGCCTCTTTAATCTGCCACATCACTGTCAGGTCACATTGGTGTCAAATATTAGTTATTTGCAGGAAAAAGGAAGCTTGCACTGTTGTCAAATTACATATCAGCAGTAATTTGGATGAGAGTGTTGAGAATTGAGAAGGGGGGAAAAAGTGCTTGGAAATGGAAAGTGGAAGGGTTGGATCCCTTGACAGTCCTTGAGACAATGTTTGGAAGTGAGTGAGATGGAGACAGATTGAGAGGCGTGGGTGTACACTCCTGTGTGTGTGTGTGTGTGTGTGGTTATAGGCAGTTTATTCAGGTTGAAGTTGAGTTGAGCCCTCTCTCTAATGAATTATTGACCCGTTCTGTCTCCTGTCTGCCTCTTATATCACTGCATCGAGGAGCTACCTCACACCAAGATCTGGCAGGGCTATTTGTGTGTCCCTGTTTGTGTGTGTGTGTGTGTGTGGAAGAGAGTGAGGAACCAGGCAAAGTTATGTGTGTTCTTGAATAAGTTTGTGAGTGTTTGAATGAGTGTGTGAGAGATAGGGTGAGTTAGAAAGTGATGTAAAATGTGTGTGTAGGGAGTTGGTGGTGTCACCGACATTGTGTCAGTGTAGAAAAACTGTTGGGTAACTATGTTTAAATCGAAAACATGCATTTTTTTTTTCCAGTTCAAAAGACATTCAGTATCTTTAGTATTTCATTTTCCATTCTTATCACATTTCTATCCTGATACAGTTAGAAATGACTTTAAAATATGCCTTATTGCTAGCAGAATTCGAAACCGTGTGTCGGATTTTCTTTGTTTGCGTGCATACACATCCTATACACATCCTACCCCCATCTGATGTGAAAGCGGACCAATGATCGGCTGTGGAGACCCTGAACTTGCGGGATAAGCTGAAAGACAAAAAAAGAAAAAAGAAGAAGAATGAATAAAAATAATTACATTTATGCTAAAAATGCACACAATTAGTCATTTGTTCCTACCCGCTCATAAAACCCATGGGTGCACTTGATAAAACAGTGCCCCCCAGGACAGCAGGCATCTGTTGAAACAGCCCCCTGTTGGTGCCAGGCACCAAAAAATGCCCCTGCACAGTGTTACAAAGGCATCAAAATGGCAATAAACAGTAAAAAACACTGGATTATAAATGTGTGACCAAAGCAGTTTGGTTGGAAAGACACACAGGTTAGGTTTAGACATTAGTCATGGTTGGGTTATGGTCACTATGACAACCAGAGTAAGTTCACGATAAGCTTGACCTCAAGTCTGCTGTGGGGACGACCCTCTGCTTTTCGTACCCATCCACGCACTCTAACCTCCTTCCTCAAAGATGCTGCCCAAATGTACGAATGACCTATAGAGCTGGATTTTACAGGCCGACCTTCTCCGTACACTTTATAAATATTTGCTTCTGTTACAGTTTAACACACTTGCTAAGCATCTTTCATAAATTTAACACGGCAGCTCTCTCAGTTTAATTGAGTTGAAGGGAGAGGGTGTAGTCGGGCTGTCCGTCTTCAACTCACGCATTTTGTAACACAAGCACATCGTATTTTGGCACCAAATCTTTTCTACCTCCCAACATTAATCTCCGGTCTCTTTTTCTGCGCAGCACAAAGAACACTCAGTATAATCTCTGAGACCTCCATTAGACCTCAACCCGGACCTTGAAAAACACTCTCCGCGGTCTATAAACCTCTTGGGACCATCATCAATTTGGCCTTGTTTTGTGCCTGTTTCATTAATATGAATCTAAGCACGCTGCCCTCTGTGCACGGTGGAGGCAGCACGACTCTGCATCATCTGTTAAGCATATCAGAGTCTCAATACAATGTGCTGCTATTAGAGATAATTACTATAATTGCAGCTATTGACAGGATTAAAGGCATCATCTGCAACATCTAAAGGGGCTCTTGTCGTGTCCTATTCTGCTCTGTTGTCTCTTGTTCTTTTTTTTTTTTTTGTATTTTTTCACCTCTCTGTGCCCCACGCTTTTCATGATGGAAACCAGATGGATTACACTTAGGACAAAGAAAGGGAGGAGGAGGCAGGTGGTGGGGGTGGTGAGATAGACGCAAGACGGTCGAGAGTTGTGATAAGGGGGATGGAGATAGAACTGGGCGAGGAGATAAAGCCCATCAAGTGAGCAAGTGGAGACGTGTCCGAAAGGAGCACGATTCATCATATGGCGTGATTACACGAATTAATTCAGTGTGCAAATATGATCACTTCATGTATTGTATTCATTACTATAATTGCAGCTAATTACAGGATTAAAGGAAACATCTGGGTGAGATCTAAAGGGACCCCCCCCAGCCCCCCACCCCCCCCACCCACACACTCCCTCTTCTCATCTTTTCATCTGAGGAAGGCTAAGTGACGTGTAGAGGAAATGTGATTTTGCATATATGGAACAGTTACAGACAATAATATAATTAGTGATTATTGTAATGTTTAATTGCATTATATCCTATTGATGTCAAACCAATTTAATGCTTTACTGTAAACAGTGATGCAAAGTAGGAACATTTAGTTGACTACAAAACTTAAGCATGTTTCCTGGGATTTCTACTTTGCTCGGGTGTTTTCATTTTCTGACTTCACTACATTTCAGAATAATAATAATAATAATAGAAAATATAGTCTGATTATGCGACTTTATTGATCTCCAGTTTGAAATTCACAAACTACCCCTCAGTACGTAAAGTAGTTCAATTTCTAAATATTGGATTCAGAGCCTGTGATCATCCAAATAGAGTGTAAGGTGTTAAAACAACTGCAACAAACTAATGTAGCAATAATTAAAATGATATCATATTAATTCATTTGAAATGAAACATTCTGTTGTTGTTGTTTTTGTACCTTTTTTAAAAAAAAGAATGTATTTATTTTTGAGCTAATAGTTTAGTAGCATTTTAAATGCAGGACAGTTCCTTTTTTTACACTGGTATTTATCCTTAATTCAGCAAATGGACACAGACATTTCACAAGCCAGTGCAATCTGTCGGAAGCCAGGACAATTTCAGAGGGTTCGCTCAGGAAGATTATCCCTAACAGGATAATGTGAAAGACAAAGAACAATGCTTAAGTAAATGATCTGAGTACTCAGACTAGAAACCTTCGGAGACCAGGAGGTTTTACTGTGATCTTCTTAAATTAGTACGGCGCTTTTAATTGGGAATTAATCTGATCAGTTTCTCATCATCCATCAGAGAATAGAGAGCAAAAGAGGGTTCTCCACCCCCCCCCCACCATGGCTGTCACTCAGCTGGAGTCTAGTGCAGTATGTTTGAATCCAATATATATTGATATGAACTAATATTTATCCATATAAATATTAGTTGGGCCTTAACTTTACTCAGGCCTTAAATGCAAAAATTGACATTATTGGGTGTTTTTTTTAACAGACAGGTGACAAGTGATTATATCTTAAAAGATTTCTAAAAGAGCTACTGTACAGTATAAAGGTTTTAATTTACCATGCGATGTACGTCATTAAAATTAACTGAATCTAAATTCAGTGAATAATATCCATCCATTCAAATACTGGGTTGACACTGTAGGAAAAAAAGAAATAAAAAAAAGAGCAGCGAGTGTTGAATACCTTTGAAAATAAACCTCGCTGGATGTATAACTAAAGGTTAAATTCATCTACAGGCTCACTGACTCCCTGCCACTTTACCGCGCCGCCCGTCTGACCCTTCAAATAATACAAAGATATTGCTGGTTACTGAACTGAGAGAAGAGAAGCACTAAAATACACTTGCGTGCACACACACAGGTTGTGACCTTGTCAATCCCTTCTTTGATTGCCTTGTCAGACCATTCAAGCGTTGCAGGCCCTCCCTGTTAGCTAGTTTGCCTTCCGGCAGGTGTCTGCGGGGGTTTTTACCTGAACCGATGCTGTTGCTAACGGTGACATGTGGGAAATAAAAGGAGGGGAGGCAAATTGTGACGTCATAGCTTTGCCGATTTGATTTGACCAACTAAGATTGCCAGGATTGTGCATCTAAACAGTGTGGAAGAAAATTACTCCCAATGAGAATTGAGAATTTTGTAATAAAAGCCAGAACTCATGTAAAATTTGGATGGTTAAGCGATTAGTTTTAATGCACTGGTTTTCCAATCAACTTGCATTGTAAATAAACACTCGTAGTTTCCCGTCATCACCCTACATTTCGATACAACTACACTGCAAAAGCGAAAACGTTCTTTAGGGAATGTAAATGCGACCCCAAGACCACAAGGTTCACTAAATGCCCCTGAAAATGCCCTTTTCTATAAGAAACGGTGGGTCGGTCTACAGCAATCTGCAGACATGTATATTTGATTTAAAAGACCTTGTTATCCAAGTTGCAGAGGCTTTTGACCTCACTGACTGCAGACTACATGATCGTAATACTCGATCACTTGAGAGCTTTACATTAAAAGTTCCAAGCACACAAGCTGACCAACTGAAGTCTGGGTCCACTGTCACTATAATGAGTTGCAATGCATCCTGGGCTTGAATCACATTTACATTAAGTCATTTGGCTGATGCTTTCATCCAAAGTGACCTACAAATAGGGCACAAAGCAAAATAAAAAAAAAAAAAAACATTAAGTCAGAAGAGAAGACATTAATCCACATATGAAGAAGTGTTTTCATTTTAAATACAAGTGTTAGATAGGACAGTGTTTGCCTGCAGTACAACTCATTGTCTGAGCCTTATTCTTGATTGTCCTACTGTATTGGGATTTTTATATTGTTTCAAGAGTTTTTATCAAGTATATGTGTATTTCTTTTGTTTGGTAGAGCTGGTTTTCCTGTAGAAGAGAACATTGATCTCAGTAGGACTTCAGAAACTGCTTTACATCTGATCTTATCATAATGAGGTTAAACACAGGTTATAATGCATTTATACTGAACATGCACATAAAAAGTTGAAGTTCCTAAAGCTTTTGCTGTGTGTGTTGAGACTCTAACAGTCCTTGGTCAGGGTGAGACAATGACCGTGGTCTGGCTTCATCTGTGCTTTGTGTCTTGAAGTGACTCTAAGTTCTGGAAGTAACTAGTATATTACCTGCTATGATTCCTAAGTTAAGGAACCTGTTAAATCCCCTGTTTCCATGCACAGGTATATTTGAAGGTGCTCAACCCTCCAGCTGCTTAAATATTCCGCTTCTGGAGACCAAATACAAGAAGTTTGTGCTGGCAAACCTATGAGCTCTTTAATCCAACAGACCCAGCAACAGGCTACTAGTACAGTATGTAGTTATTCAGGTCTGGTCTTGTCTGTGAATAACTCTCCAATTCCTCTCTGCACAGGTAGGGCCTTTAATCAGTCACAAAAATCAATGCTGGCAACCGGTCTGGCATTTATTCCAGTGAGTAACTGCGCTGATTTCTGTAGAAACAAGAGGCATATTGTACGGCTGTTACATTCTCTTCCCTTATCGCCGGTTTGTGAACAAAGACATGATTGATTCTCATTAGGAGAGCAGCAGTCACCGGAGGTGATCCTGCTATCGATTCTGTTTACCGTTTACTGAGTGATTGCGGCGGCTCAGCTCCCTTCACTCTGGAACAGGAAGGTTAAAGATGCTTCGACCTTCAACGGGGCAAATGACCTCGATAACCTCGGTATCAGTGTTTTCATTAGCGATTGGGATGGCCTCAAAATACCCCGAATTTTCCCATTCGAGATCTGTGATTGTTAAACATCATAAAAGATACTTTCACGGCTGTTCAAACAACAGAGCTCTAAAGGACCAAACTCATTTTTCCAGTGAAATAAACTGCAGTATTTTAACATATTATCCGTAGCAAGAGTTTGACTTATTGCTCAAAGTGCATGCTGGTTTGTTCAGTCATTAGGAACGTTATTGGCCCAGATTACTGATAAATGTCCTGTATGGTGGCCTGTAGGTGCAAAACAACATTTCACATAACACTAAAAAAAAAAAGGGAAAACACAATATTATTCCACAAACCAATGTTTTAGAAAACAATACATTTTACAACACACAGGATTTAAAACGTTTTTTTTTTTTTTTTTTTTAGAAAATATGACACATGCATTTCACATAAGCAAATGTTAGATTACAGAAAAGAAAACATAATACTCCACAAACCATGAAACCTAACAAAAGTCACATTGTACAGATAAACATCATTTCACTAAAAACATTAAAACCACAACAATTCCCAAAACCTAACTCGACATTATGACATTTTCACACAAAGACATTTCAGATTGCAGAGAAAGTAGAGAGAGCA